>NC_045542.1:66380048-67087258 GCF_009769535.1 Thamnophis elegans
GTAACAGTATTTAAGTTACTGATGATTGTTTCTTACATCACTTTTTGTGATTGCTAATAGAATAGAATTGCTAAGAAAAAAGATCCATATTTTTTTTTTGCAAAATGCTTAAAACAATCAGTAGTTTTAAGAGCATTGACTATGTTCAGCTTACCTTTTCTACTGGGAGTTTGTAGTCTCTATCCTTCGGCTTTAAAATCCACATGAACGCTCTGAAGCTTTCCAGATGTTTGGGGGCTACATCTGTTTTCATCTCTTTGACCAGAGGGGTCTGTAGAATTTGTAGTTGAGAGGGTCGCAGATTCCAACTCCTACTGAGTGCCACAAGTCTTCCAAGGCCTAGAACAACTGCTTCTAGAAAGTCATAATTAGCCAAAATGATTAAAAATGTATCTAGTGAGATTCTTTTATTATGTGAACGGAAGCAGAGAAAGAAAAGGGTACAGTCAATCTCATGATTTTGTCATCCTTCCTTTTCCACAGCAAAAAAATGGTCATTGCAGAGGCTTTATTAGACTCCCTTCCCAAGATGGGACTGAAGTATTTGTAAGTGCATAATAGATGAAAGATGGTGTTGCTGTTTTGTACAATTCTAGAACAGAATAGTTCTTCTGTTATGAAAGGCAACATCAATTAGGATTAAAGTTTTTACACAAGAAAAGTTTTCTTAAATTAAAACTATATCCTTTTTCAGATATAAGGAAGAAGTATAGAGAATTGTGGGGAAATGAATTGATTCAGTTCTTAAAGGCATATTATCAAGAATTCAAGGTAGTTTTACTGTAATAAGTTTTAAGGAGTTTATTAGAAATCTTTGTACAAGAAAGGTGCTGTTTTTTATTCCTCATAAGAAATTAGGATGGGTTTATTGGTCTGTTCCCTTTTGGATTTGAAATTTCAAGCTATCATGGATTATCCTAAAAATGTTGGCCTCTAATAAAGCATATTTCTTCCTCCTTTTGGTTTCAAGAGAAAGCAAGAATAGTCTCTTACAAGGAGTTTGTCTAGCTTTCAAGCAGGGAAGGATCCTTTCTTCCATCTCAAAGCAGTTAAATATAGATTCTTTGGTGGGAAGGACTTGGGGCAGTAGTAGGTTTAGGAAGTGTTAAAGGCTTTTTTCAATTGTTCAAAATATGGGATGATTTTAAACACGAAGAAGAAAAGAGAAAATGCAGTTTTATTGCATTTTTAGAATTATTTTTTTAATGTATTGATTTAGAACAAATCTTTGTTAATGTTATTTTTAAATCTGGGTGGCTCAATGTTTACAATCGCCTGCCTGACATCTGCTCTTAAAGTGTGTGGGGACATTGGGGTTGGGAGGGGCACCTGTGTGCAGCGTGTGATGCATGCAATTCAAATGGGGATTTTAAAACAAAACTGTAAAAAAAATCATGCCAAAGTTAAGGCAGAGATTAGCTGGATAGATGGTTATATTCTAGGCATTAGCAGTTCACTATATTCTCTATATATCATATATTATAAATTTGCATGTTAAAGTAAATAGAAGTAATCTATCCTATACAGCAAGCAATTTTTAACTTGGATTCCTTGTAAATTTGGTCACCTGTCTTGATTCAGGATTGTCTGAACACCTTCTGTTGATTTTGTTCGTTTTGTTTTTGGTAGCACTAAGTCTTCATTTTACCACCGTTTCATTAAAAGGGCATGATTTATCCAAAGTTTCATAGAACGTGTTGAGAGCAGAGCAACTTGAGTGTGCAGCCGCACAAAAAATTATGGTCAATGGACATTTCCCCAGAGAGTATGTGTTTCTTCTTTGCTAGCCTTTTCTGCTGGAACCTACATGACAAAAGTATTGGAGGACACTTCGCCACTGAAGGCACCTGCTCAATGTTATACTCTTAGGAAGGTCAAAAGATTTCAGTTTGGCTTGTTTGTTCAACCGTTTGCTATGTTGTTACTTCCAATAATTAAGGCTACATTTGTACACATTTATTTATTGCCCACAGGGAACTGTGGTTGTTTTAATTATTTTTAAAACTTCCCTTTCTTTCACTTCGTACAGAAAATGTATTTTTTATTGATAGCATTCACTAAATAATTAACTGTCAAAGTGGAAATATGGACATATACTGCAGTTTTAGAATTTGCTCTGATAAATCCCAGCACTGATCCTTTTTCAACAGACTGTAGTATTTGAACTGTACTCGGACATGACAGGTTCTGGAATCATGTAACTTGAAACCCCTAGGGTTCACGGTCCCATCTTCTCTCTGCTTGAAGGGATCCAAAAGAAAGCAGATCCTCAGCAAAAGGATAGGGAAGTAGAAACCTTTTTAAAAGATTGGCTGACAGATTGATGAAATTATTTATAGGCAGTATTGGGAGATTGGAAATTGGATGCTCATAATTATGTAGAATTACCAAACTATATTGAATCAGGGGATGTTGTTTTGCACCCATAATTTAAGCTGATGTTGAATATATTTGCCTACTTGCTTTTAGACTTCTAGAATAGAATAAATACAGTGTATTGTTACCAACAAGCTTTTAAGAATATATATATATATATATTCCTAGTACAGATGATCTCCCAAAAGCCTAGCTCAAAAAATTACAAAGAAAACAGAAATCTGTATAGTTTTGTGGGAGAGAGAAAGACATGTGTGATAACTGTAAGCTAATGGGTAAGGTAAGGTGATTAAGAAAGATGAAAGAATAATCATTAAAATATTATAGGGTAAACATTCTTTAAATGTTATGGAAGCTAAACTTATTGGGGCAGAGATGCAGAGTATTTCCCCATGTCTTTATTTTAGGAATGATGTTTTCCATTATTATTCTGACAATACCTACTTAGTTGTAGATTCTGTGTTATTCTTCAGAGAAGTTTGGAGAAACTATTTCCTCTCAAACCTTAAAATCACTTTGAAGAAGCACCTTTTCCACCGATCCTTCTTGAGCTTTTTTTTTTTAAACAAAACCAAACACCACAGTATATATTTTTCCATTCATGTTTTATTTTTCTTTTCTTTTTTAATGGTTTGATTCTAGTTCCATATTGGTGTTGAACAAACCATTTTTTTAAAGTAAGGTAACAGTGCTTGTACGAAAGTACTAGAGTTATTTATTTGGGCTGTGATGAAGGCTGAAAACCATTTCCAAAAGTCAACAATATTTCCTTAAATCACATGAATCTATGACTTATCCCAACTATGCCACTTGACTATGCCAGCAGTCTTCACTCCCATCTAATGTTTCATGAATTTTGCATATATGCCTTCTTGACTTTGCTGAAGAAATTTCCCATTAGGCAATCTATATTTCTAGGGGCATTATTACAAACATGAAAACTCAAGTGCCAACTGTACAATTTGATGTTTTATAATATGGTGGGATTGACAACAACTTCCCTAAATGGTACCCATTGATTTGAATTTTTGTTTCAGTTGCAAACTGTTAAAAATCTCATGAGATAAATAAATTCTACAAAATCGGTGTGCTTGCATAATAATTCATGTGGTTTGGGCATTCAAAAACATTGCTACCTGTTGTAGTATTGCACAAAAATCCACATTGGTGCTTGCCCTGAAAAGGCTGATGGCTGCAGCAATCAAATGTAGAGTATTTCCACAGGGCAATAAGCATGTAGTCTTCTTAGAGTGAACATTACAATTCACCTGCAAAAACAGGAAGTCTTGAATTATGGTTTGCTCTTCTAAGGCTTGGATAACACACACATGACCTTGGGCCCACTGAACAGCTTGTGTGGTTAGTTCAGCTTATGGGTTTTCCTACAGACTGAAAAAAATATCAGAAAACTGGTTTTTCATTTAAGTAATAATTGTGTCTTAGATTTTAAAAGATTGTTGAAGAGGAGTTTCAGATAAAACACCATTTGTGTCCCTCTGTTATAAGTGAACCATCCTGTAGGTTCAGTAAAGCTATGTATGGCAGTTCTGATCACCTATTCCAGTGTTTCTCAACCTTGGCAACTTGAAGATGTCCAGATTTCAACTCCCAGAATTCCCCAGCCAGCATTTGCATTTGCTGGCTGGGGAATTCTGGGAGTTGAAGTCTGGACATCTTCAAGTTGCCAAGGTTGAGAAACACTGACCTATTCCATCTTATTTGTTTGTTAAGACATTTCTCAGGTTGGGCTCACTGTCCTGAATCCCATTGTCTTATTACTTGGCATGTGCAAAGTCTTAGAACAAGAATTTTCTTACACAGTAGTCATCATCCTTGTTCTATCTATACAGTAGTCCAAACAAATTTGCCTGAAGTATTGTCTGCCTCCAGGTAGTGAGGTCAGTCTGGTCCATTTGAGTGGAACTTTGGGATTTAAAAATACATCAACAATAGTGTAAAGAACATTCTTCATTACTTTTGAAAAGCTTTTTTTTACTGTTTGTACAAACCCTCATAGAAGCTTAAAAACAAAATAAAATGTTCTTTCCCTAAAAGTCTGTGTTCATTTTACAAGTTTCATCTCTTGTTTCCAAAGATGTTATTCCCCAAATCATATTTCTGTCAGCCACTTGAATCTGAGGCTCACCACATGAAGTGGACTTCAATCCCTGACTCTTAATTCCTGGTCAACCTAATAATTTGCCATAGTGCCTGGGAAACGAGATTTATAGTAATAACATCTAGAAGATACTGGATTAAGATAGTGTACTGCAAGCAGTAGAACATGTTGTTCTTGGGATTGAAAAAAACAACAACTATTCATTTACACATTAATGGCATTTACACTATTCAGCAAGGACTCTGGATAGAACAAAGTGGTCCCAAATAATTAATCTCATGGCTTAAATATCTGCTAAAATTGCATTGCTGTACTAGTTTCAAAATGTCAATAGTTAGGGACCATCTGTGGGAGAATGTTCCACAGAATGCAGCCTGTCGTGGAGAAAGCCTAGCAAAGATTGCATCCCACGTATCTCTTGAGGTGGGGATACCTGCCTCCATGATGTGCCATGAGCTTTGATCACAAGAAACTGGCTTCTGACCCTGTTTTCTGTATTACTTTTGAGTGTGTCTCTTAAGTGTCATTCATGAAGCAACTACAGAAGATCTCTCAACATCTTTTCAAGTGGAGCTGCTTGGAACTTGGATACTTCATTAATGCTTCATATTTAGCTTTTAGTTTTAATAGGAACACAGTGGGGCAGTCTCTATACTTCCCTTAAAACACAAGAGATGCAAGCAGCATTAGATCTTCCATGTGTTGGAGTGCAAAACAAGTTCAAAGTTCCTACATACGGTCTGTATTCCATAATGCATGTTTTCAGGCAACCTAAACAGTGTTCCTGTGTTCAGTATCCAAGTCGCCCACATCATCGTCAAGCAACACCAGGAAGATGGCTTTTGTCCTGGCAACAGATGATCAGATATCAAGATCACAGAGTTTTTCCACTTGGGCTGGCAGCTGCAAGGCAGGAGTGCCCTTGAAGGGGATTACCTATAAAGCTGTCCAATAATTATTGGACAGCTTGTAATTCTGCAGTATCTGTGCCTTATTCTTAGCATTTTATCCTCCACAAAGATGATCAATTTTGAGATTTACTTTGCAACACTGCCCTTTAATGCCCATTACCATTTAATTTGTGGCCAGATTTAGGTACAGTATGGATGATGTTCCCTAATCCATATGCCTTCCGTGTATATTATAATGCCAGTCTTCTTTAGTGCCCATTAAGGTACTTGATGCTTTAGCAGATAGTAGACCCTGGGTAGTCTTCTCTGCATTCAGAAAGTGAAGATCAGACTACATCAGTACTAAGATGGAAGACCACTATAAAATACCAGGGACATCAGACACAGTGGGAAATTATAGAAAGGCAGATTTTAATTTAATGTTCAAATAAATGGTTTGACAGAAAAACCACTCATTCAGACAGATAGTGGACTTCCCTTTACTGAATATGTACAAGCACAAATTAGACAGCAATCTTTCTTGGCTGATGTAATTGGAGTTGTACAGAACTGGGGGTTGTATGCCCCCTTCCAGTTCTGGAACCCCATGGAAAATGTCTGAAAAAGAAAATGGCAAAGAATGTTTGCTAAGAACAACAATCCTGTAAAAGCAGGAGTTGAACTTGCAATGCTTTTGAGAGTGCTTGAGCTGTGTCATCATCTTCCTTTCCATTAAAGTTTTTTTTTAAAACTCAAGTGTTTATTCAACAAATTTATATGGCCACCCATCTCACTGAATGTGACTCTCGGTGGTGTACTCTGCGGCTTACAATTAAAACAATGCCCGCTTCCAACCCACAGAGCTAGACCAGAAGGATGCCATTGGTGATGCCATTAAAGGCTGTCGAAAGGTCGAGACAAAAGACTGATGTATTATCCCTGCTTTGCTCCTGCTGGGGATCACCCAATGCTGTTTCTGTCCCTTTCCCAGGCCTGAATCCTAACTGAAATGGGTTCAAATAATCCTCTTCACCTAGGATCTGCTGAAGCTGCTGCGTAACTACTTTTGCCATGACCTTTCTTAAGAAAAGGAGATTAGATACGGGAAGCAAATTGTCCAATGTGGGATCCAGCAATGGCTTCTTGAGGAGGGGGCAAACCAAAGCTTAAGTGGTGCAGGAATAACCATGAATTAATCATTGTTATAACCCAACCATATAACATGACATTTGTATTTCTTCCATACAAATGAGAGGTTAGGGCAGTGATGGTTTTTCCAGACCGAGTGCCCAAAGTGCGCGTGTTTGAGTGTGAATGTGCGTGTTCCCAGAACCCCCCAATTGCAGTGATGCATGCACCCCACATGCTCCCTGCACTCCGTGCATGTGTGGTAGGGACCCAAAGATCAGCTGGCTGGTAGGAGTGTGCAAGCGCAGCGGAGCTGAACTGGGGCAATGGCTCATGTGCCCACAGAGAGGGTGCTGTGTGCCATAGGTTCGCCATCACGGGATTAGGGAACTGGAAAAGACCTAAGTACATTTCACATTCATTTTGTGATGATAAGGGAGGGGAGAAATGGCAAAATCTGCTCATTGGCTAAAACATTTCAAGGTCATTGAAGTACCCCATCAGTGTCCAAATCAAAAACTGAATTTGGGGCAGAGTGTTTTCCAGAAAGGATTAGCTAGAGGGAGTAAATGGCTAATCACTGCATGCTGCAAAATAAAATGTGCTGGGACTTTTATTGTACTAAATAAAATGTTCAGGGATAGTTTATTACAGCAGGAGAAACCTTGGCCTACCTAGTAACATTCTCCAAGAATATTGTAGTCTACTCCATTCAATAATAAAATGCGTTTGATATAAGTTCAGTTCGTAAAAATTTATGAAAGATAGGAGAGACAAGTAATAGAAATACTGGAAATGCATACATATAGTTATGGCGCTTCTTCCCCATTTCCAAATTCTTTCACGACTTTGAAGATTCTGCATTCAGAGAACAATCACCTGGGATATTTTCCTGGAGAGAAAGTTGAATATTATTAAAGTCCAGTGGAAACAAAACTAGAAACACAGGTGAAGGAGGAAAAGCACATTGGTGCTGTGTTTAAATATGGGATGGCCAGAAACTGAGCTGCAAATGGACTATCTATAGTGGGGATACAGCTGAGTAATATTCCCATTTCCTTAGCCAGTGTTGTGGAGCCTAACAATGTAACCATTAAATCTACATCTGCAGGTTTCTTAAATATACACCATTCTATGATATAACCAATGATAGGAATAGAGCAGCATTGGCGAAACCTTTGGCACTGAGTGCCGAAATGGGAGCAAGCGTGCACAGGGGAGCACTGGAAACGGAAAGCTGAGCTTCCAGTTTGTGCATGCACACTGGTAACCTGGTCTTCCGGTTTCTGGAACACATGCATGCACAAAGACAAGCTGGCTAGCGCACATGCACGAACCAGAAACTGGAAGCTCAGCTTCCAGGTGCGCGCATGTACACCAGGGACCTGCTCTTCCAGTTTCCAGCACCCCCGCGTCCGTGAAGACAAGCTGACCAGCACGCATGTGCACACTGGAACCCAGAAGAGCAACGGGCTGGCGTGCCTGGAGAGATGGTTCTGCGTGCCACTTCCAGCATGCATGCCATAGGTTCGCCATCACAGGACTAGAGAATTTGTGCTACTGTCCTGATGTTGTAAGACTCCCTTTCTCATTGGACGTTCCCAGTCTGGCCAATGACTAGGTATAATAGAAATTGTAGTGCAGCAATATTGTATTCCCCACCTTGCTTGCAGGTGCTGTGAGTTGCACCTTGCTGTGTGGTCATGGATCAATTGCCTTGTAGATTGATCTTTCGAGTGACCTTGGATTCTGCCCCTGAGGCTTCAAAAATATATAATATAGTGGAAAACGCCAGATTATTTACTTAGTTTCTGTCTGACACCCCCCCCAAACCCACCCACAAACACACTCAGAGCCTCGTCTCTTTGCTGCTTCTCAAAAATTCCTTGATGCTCTTTGACTCCAACTAGTGATCTTCTGAAGCCAGATCAATTATTATTATTAATTATTTTTATCAAATTTATTTGCCTCCCATCTCGCAGACTGAAGCAACTTGATTACCTGCAACGTCTCCTTCCAAGCCCAATCTTACAAGTGTGTGGGGGGGTGGGTGGGTGGCAACATGTGAGACTGACCCAGAGTGCATCACTTCAGGGGGGATCAAGAAACTTGTGAATGATGCTCAGGAAGTTTCTTCCTTTGCATGCCTGCGTTAATCTTAAATCCAGCTATCTCTTTAGTAATGCCCACTTAGAGCTTAGCTTTTATGCTCCTTATTTTGTGAGGCATCATCAGGGGAAGCTTGCTGATTTAGTATCTCTCAGATGCTGCTTGTGCCCTTCTGTGGAGGAGCCAGTGCAAAGAGGGACAAAGTGGGAGAGAGGGAAACGGGAATCTGGATGCTTCGGTTGGCAGTGCCCACTCCTTGTCTCGGGAGCACCTTTCCTCCACCGCTGAATTCCTTTACAAATGAACAGCTGCCACCCTCTCCATGCACCCTCCCCTCCTCAGTTGTAATTTGACCCTCCCAGAGCCCTACAGTTATTTTTAACTTTACATTGACCACATAATTTTCATTATTGTTAAATCATGCCGTCCTAGGGAGAAGAGGCAAGGACGTATCCATGATTTCTGCATCTCCTGAAGCAGGTGGCACCCTCCCACGTCTTTCCTCCTCTTCAGTTCAGGTGGCAATTGCCCTTCTTCAGCTTTCCTAAACATCACCTGGCTCCAAGGACCCTGAGGCTGCACTGCTGAGGAAGGTAAGAGGGGTTTTTTGGAGGGGTGGGGGGGGTCTTTCCAGGGTCTTACTTGCTTTGCCATCTGGAGAGCGTAGAACCTCCCTTTTCTCCTGGAATCCCCAAGCGTGCAATCTTGAGGCAACTTTACTCCAAAGCGCAGCAGCCCGTCTTCTGCTTTGCTCCCAAAGCAGCTTTGAAAGGCGGGAGTGGTAAGTGAAAGAGTTTGGAGGAGATAGTGTCAAAAGGAAGAAGATTTTGACCAAAGGTGGGAGAAAAGGTGGGGGCACATTTGGGGCATGTGAAATGTCCCCTCGCATCATGAGCCCTTGCAAAGCACCTGCTCAAGATGGAGCCCTGGGAAATCAGCTGGAGGGGATACTAAAGATTAAATGGACCAGTGAGCTGTTGAAAGGAGCCAGCTTTTGCTCCTCAAAGAGTCATGATTTGTGGGATGTTGTATGGAGAAGTGTAATCCAAACACACATTTCTTATATAAAGCCCTAAAAAAATAAGTGAGCCTAGAATCTATTTTGTCTTTAGTAAGACACTCAGTACATTCAGGTTTGGTGTGGCTACAGCATCTAGGGAGTAGGCTTAAGGTTAGGAACTACAGGTAGTCCTCGACTTACGACTACAATGGAGCCCAAAATTTATGTTGGTAGGTCAGATAGTTCAGTGAATTCTGCCCCATTTTACAACCTTTCTTGCCACAGTTGTTAAGTGAATCACTGCAGCTGGTAAGTTAGTAACGCGGTTGTTGAGTAAATCTGGCTTCCCCATTGAGTTTGCTCATCGGAAAGTTGCAAAAAGTGATCACATATCCCAGGGACACTGCAACTGTCATGAGTCAGTTGCCAAGCATCTGAATTTTGATCACGTGACATGAGGATGTTGCAATGGTCATAAGTGTGAAAAATGGTCCTAAGTCGCTTTCAGTGCTGTTGTAACTTTTAAAGGTCGCAAAATGAACTGTTGTGAGTCGAGGAGTACCTGTAAGTGACTTCCATTTGAGACTGTTTAGACTGAAGTTTTAAGGACAATTTGGGGTAGTGTATTCTGAACTCAACCCATAGACCTATCTAAGAAATAGCAGGTTGTTGGGAGCCAGGTAGAGGATATTTAACCTGGGACTCTTTTCTCCCATAATGCCTGGCCTTGGCCCCTTATTAGTGGTAGAGCTTTTGCATGCATCCAGGAAACTAAAGGCAGAGGAGACTTTTTCTCCAGGTGGTGGTGGTGGTGGTAATATAACCTTCTCCTCCATGGAGACGTGGAACAGAGGCGTGTTGATATGGCTACACAGGAAGATCAAGGCCAGTGGTGGGGGGACGTCTGCAAGTTAATCCTGGTATTTGAGCTAGCCAAGGCCTTGGCCAGGACTTAAGGTTCAGAGATCAATAAATATGCTGGATGCACACAATAAAAAGATGAACTTGGTTTATGGATATCCTGCATGCAACAGGCTGGTAAGAGGATTGTATGGAGTAAATGAAGAGCTTTTGACAGTGTGTGTTTCTAGTTATTTATACATTTTATCTCAGGTAGTGGTAAGAGAAGTAGAAAGGTAAGTGCTTGGTGTCCTGGCTTCAAAGCCGACCGTGAAATTAGGAATTTTGAAAAGCTTGGAGGTTATGAAACATATTTTCCTTTGGCCCTCATGCTTTCTTTGATCTTGTTTTCCTACATAGGTTGTGACTAGTAAAAATCTACAAGTGCAAATGATGTGTGGCAGTTACCAACCAGCCAGTTGTCGATGGAGATGGTGCTTATTGTTTGTCCTTTGGATTTGCTCTGGAACAGGTAAAAATGAGGTTGCTAAAATCCAACTGTCCCAACTTTTAATCCACAATGAGTGATTTGTTAGAGCTGATGCACTCTATCCAAAAGGGGAGTAGAGGTGGGGAGTGTAATATCCCATGTATTTACCAATGTAGTATGGCCGTAGTATTATTTATCCTTCTTATTACTCTCTTTACTCTCATCTCTTATCAGTATTATGATGATGATTATCATTATTCTGTTACTTTGCATGTACAATGAGAGCTTCTGCACAAGGGACACATTTGTTGTGTGTCTGATCACACCTGGCCAAAGTATTCAATTCAATGCAATTCTTCTTTTCCCAATCATGTCTATCATGTGATTTTTGACTCACTTGAATCCCCGAGCAGCTTGTGAGCTTGTGAGCTCAAACCATTTCTGACCACAGTTATTAAAAACTAAATGGACCATGTAGTAGCAGCTAGGCATGCAGGAGGCATAAAACCTTTCAAACTCTTAAGTACAGAACACTGAAGTATTTGTATATGCATGCATAATCAAAATATTGCATATTTATTTGCCATAATTTCTTCAACAAGGTACCGTATATATGGAGTTATTCTCAAATTTTCACCTGTTACAATTTAAGCTAATAACAGCGCGAACTGAAATTGGGAGGCTGTGGTTATGCTGCAAAACACTTATTCAAGATTCATGTTCAAAATAGCTGAGAGAGTTCTTTTTCCCAAGTATTCCCTTCCAACTGTTCATATAGGGTTGAAAGAGATATTGGGACATCAAGCATTAAAGGCAGAAATTATCCCCAATGAATGGCTGCCTGGTTTCTGCTTAAACACACCAACTGGACAGAGCCACCATCTCTTTGGGTAAAGGGTTCCACTTTTGAACTGCTTTCATTGTTAAGTATCCATCTACTTGGAACTTATATTAATTACTTCATGTTCTGCCCACTGGAGCATTCCAGATTATCTCTGGGTTTTATTCTTCTGTCCCTGAAGATGATTTCCAAATGCTCTTTTAGTCTCCTCTTCTTAAAGCCAAACATTCTCGGAGCTTTCAAGCATTCTTTATGGGACTTCATTTCCAATTCAGTGACCATCTGCATGGCTTTATTCTGAACTTATATTAATTTTTCTAAATCATTCTTATGCTCAGAACCTAACACAATACTAAAGATGAGATCTGATCAATGAAGACTGATGGGAGTTGTTACTCCCATGATTTGGGAAGTGTACTTTTCACACAGTTGCAACCTAAAAGTACGCTTCTGTTTTTGGAAGCCATTGACTCAAATTCATTTTGCAATCAATGGCTCATCCCTCTTTACAAGCACTATATACCAAATCAGATATGTCGCATCCTATGCTTGTGCATTCAATGTCTGTTTAATAAATGAAGAACTTGCCTTTGTCCCTGCTAAATTTAATTCCATTACTTTCAGTCAATTTCTTTAACCTATCAAGATAATTTTGAATTTTTATTTATATATTCATTATTTTTGTCTTCTGAATTGTTGCATGATCTGAAAATTGAATTGACATTTTCTCTACCAAAGTGTTGATAAAATATGGAAGATGTGAGGCCCAGAACTTATTTAGAACCTCTCCAATTTGACAAAGAATCATTGATGAGCATTTGGGATATTATTTTTGAGCTAGCTTTGCTGAAATCATGATATATTGTAACTCCATGATTCTTACAATCTATTAAGAAAACTACCTGATTAAAAAAAACTAAACAAGATTTATAAAAGTGATTTTTTAAAAAGTGAAATAGTTTGTTAAGACTTTTTGTCAGATTCATGCTGATTTCTGATTATTATTATATTTGGGACCCCATGTCAGGTTAATTATTTTCTTTTCAGAGGAACACTATTTTATCTTCTCCAATCATTCGGCTCTTCATCAATGCTACAAGATTTCTCAAAAACAATTCAAAAAATGTGTCTATTGTCACCAAACTCTTTCAGTACCCTAAGATTTAATTTATCTAGTCTTGTAATGGAACTGCATTCAAAGTATGGCATTATTCCCGGTGTGGCCAATTCAGCAATGCCACACCCTCTTGTGAGGAAAAAAATTAAAATAAAAGTGCACATTTCTGCCTTTTCTTGGTTATTAACATCTTGTCATTTTGCAATTGGTAATTGGTTTTCCGTTGAATGTTTTATTTTAAATGAATTTAAAGGAGCCTTATTGTTCGTAGAATCCTCTGCCAATCTCAACTCAGTTAAGGATTTTTGTCACTGTTTTCACCCTTCCTGGCTACTTGTATAGTGACACAAATGTATTGATAAGTACTGACTGCATTTTTTTAATAGTGACATTTTCTACCTTCTTTTTATTGCTATCATCACTGCTGTTTTGACTTTTTCCTTAAGATTTTTCTGTACAGAAACATGGCTCTCTTTGGAATGCTTTGCAACTGTGTTTCACTAACATCCACCTTTAATTAGTATATAAATCTAACAAATAAAATAGAATTCTGACATCAAGAATTCAATATTTTGTTAGTATTGATCTTTAAAGTTCCTCTTACTTCCATTTCCTCAGTTACATCTTCTCTACTGATTAAGTTTAAATTAACAAGAAGTTCCACTGCATTAATTTGAACTTAATCAATAGAGATGATTAAAATAGTGGTTCTTCTGGTTCCTCTTCTTGATAGAGAAACATCAGGGACAAATGTTAAGGACTTCCTGAAAATAATTGACAGATTTTTGTCTCCTACAATCTTGTTAGGGTGATTGAAGTTTTTTATTACGATACATCGTGCCTCTTTGATAGATTTGGAGTTTGCTTTTAAAAAGCAACGTCCATCTTTCCTTTTTATCTGGGCAGATGAAAGTGGGCCCCAATAGTAGCACTGCGCACATTAATTCCTCCACTTATTTTAACCTAGATGCTCTCTACAATATCCCCGAGTTCACTCTTATAGATTTCTTGGGAGGTATGGATACTTTTAGCAATCAGCCAGGGGTGGGCTTCAAAAATTTCAGCAACTGCTTCTGTCTGGTTGCTGGGTGGACGTAGCCATGGTGGGCATGGCCTAGTTGGCCTCCTGCACCATGGGGGCAGGGTGGCGTTTTCTCCTTCCCCAGGCTCCGGAGGCTTTCCTGAGGCCTCTGGGAGGGCAAAAACTGCTTCTCCCAAGCTCCGGAGGCCTTTCGGAGGTCAGAAATGGGCCTGTTTCCGACCCTCCGTAACTTCCAGGAGGCCTGTTGTTTCCCCTCCCTGAGCTCCATATGGGCCCTGCACTTACCTCCCGTCCAAAACAAGCTGTATGGAGACTCCTGGGAGGATAGGTGGGAGGGATACGATTTGGAGGTTCTCTGAACCGGCCATAATGTTAGCTACGGGTTTTCTCAAACACAGGTGAACCTGTAGCAGCCCACCCCTGCCAGCCCAATGCTTCCCCCCTTTCTACTATTTAGGTTCCTTTTAAAGGAATGGTGTTTTCTCCTCAACTGAAGTCTTGCCGCTCATTGTTCCAATCCTTTGACTTGTTCTTCAAACTTTACTATAATAGATTTCTGAAAATATATGCCAGGCTGCTAATTTTCACTTTGTTTTTTAAAGTAATGCCAGTGGAAAGCCTCTGCATCTTCTAAGGTACTTGTCAGGTTCTCAGATTAGTCAAGCACAGACTGTCGATTTAAAGGGGAAAAGGTCTAGGGACCCTTCCTTAAATCCAATTCTTTGCTCAGTGATAGGAATGTCCTTTTCCAGTATTAAAAAAGGACATTTTGTTGGTCTCTTAATATCTTAATGTTTATTTTATTAAATTTAGTAATTTAATTTAAATTGCAGCATCATTATTACCTTTCTGCTGTTTTACTGATTTTATGTTAGGTATTTTGAATGCTGTTCTAACTCATGATTTCAGCATTTGAAAGCTGAGCTAGAAACTTTGTTCTGAAGGGTGGCATATCCATTTTAAAAATAAATATGTACAGAAGGTCTCTTTTCCACCCAAAATATGAAATAGTACTGATGAAAGAAATGTCATTCTGGGTTCGGCTCCAAGTGGGGAAAAAGACACTGGAGACATGGAGGCTGCTTGGAAAGATGGTTTATTGTGGACAGGACCACATGGCTTGAGCCCTGAACAGAAAAGGTGATCACATGCTTCAATGTTGGTGGAGAAGAAGAGAAGGGCTGAGGGAGGGGCTTGCTAGGCTTTTTATAACCTGTTCAGTCCCACCTCTCTGTTTCCTGTTCCTGTGTAAGAAATGTATTCTGATTGGTTGTCAGACTCAGATGGGCCCATGCAGGGGCAACTCTCTAGGCTGTGTTTTGAATCCAGGTTTGGTTGAGTTCTCAGATGCCATGTGATCAGTTCAGGCCAATATTATCATGCTTTAATCCCATCCCCCTGGAGCTGAAGTGGAGAAGTCTTTATTATGTAAAGTGGACTAGCTTGGCCTTCTTAATGGCCCATTGACAAAGTGGGGATGGGCAGGAAGCTACAGACAGCTATACTGTCTTTTAAAACATGTTTCTTTCTTTTCACATACAGAGAAATATTCTGCCTTTTCAATATTTCCTAGGATATTTCATTTTTCTGGGAGAGGGCTGGGTGATAACTTCCTACAGTACATTATAAATGACTGCATTGTGCTGGTTTAATAATTTTCTGTTTTTCTAACATTAACACAAGTTTTCAACAAGTCTGAGTGGGCTTTGGATGCTGATTTCTAAGAGTCTGGGAAGTAATGCAGCTGAAGAGCCTTCGATGACATTTCCTGCTGGAGGATGTCCTACAATATTGCCATTAATTACCACTGACTCCAGCAGGGGAACACAATTTAAGACTTCAAGGGTAATTGTTGAAGAGAAGGTGGGCCCCTAGATGTCATGGGCTTCCCCAGGCAGCTTCTTTAATGTGCTTTCCTCCAGGCAATGAGGCAAGGCAAAATTGTGAAGTCAGCAAGTGCGGCCCTTTTTACAATATCAACCTGGGACAAGCTGAGGAAAGTGAAGAATGGATCTTATACTTTGCTCTTAAGCCATGCTTAAGCCCTCTCCCAGAAATCTGTTATTTTGCTTTTCTGGGGAGCAGAGTCTCTATTAACCTAGAGATTGCATCTAACTTGCGTAGGTGGAGTAGAGGAGCAGGAGAGATATTTCAAGAGAGGCTGGGTGGCTGGCCATCTGTCAGCATCTGCAGCTGTGGATTATCTTCAAGGTCCCTTTTAAATCTGGCATGCTCCGATTCCTGCTTTACCGGAAAACTCCCTCCCACTCAACCACAATATTCTCTGCTTCTTTCTGACCATTTATTCGCCTTTTTAATCCCTGATGGGGCATTGTGACAATAAGGGGGCTAGAAGGTAAAGTCTCCACTCCTCCTGCCAGCCAGCCCTCACATTGTAACTTGTCTTCTCCACCACTCTCATTAGCAGAATAGCCATCAAAAGCTGGTGTCCCTTTGCAAAAGGGAACTGGACAATTTCTGTTACACCAGATTTGAATCTGGAATTAGTCATAGTGAGTCTTCTGGTGGAATAACGGAGAAGGAGAGTAAGATGTATTATAGCTGCTCATTTCAAAAGACACTGGGTGGATCACATCAAAATATATAATTGAAACAGATAAAAATTAAAGAATAATAATAATAAAGCCAGAATAGTTTTTAAAAGCTCAGAGATTTCACTGACACCCTAATCAGGTCTGGTCTTAAGAGTCTTCCCGAAGGCCAGGAAAGTGAGTGCCATATATATCTTGGGGTGGTGGATGCTATTGCAGTGGGCTGGGCAAGCAACAGAGAAGTTCCATAAAATGGTAATGTTTGAGTGAGGGGACCCAGATTATATCTACTTTGCCCAAATGCAATGGGCTGGCAGAACATTTGCAGAAGTAAGGCATTATGGTGTTTTGTGAAGGGAGTTCCTTTCTTTTGCTTTTTATAAGCAAAAGATTGAAAAGCATAGATGTGGATGGAGCAGATTAAAGTGGCCAATAGATGCTGAGTAGTTTCCAGTCTCTAACTGGGTCGTCACTGCAGTCATGCTAAAGCTGCAGGAAATCATGCATAGAGGAAGGCATATGTTGGGAATTTTCCATCAATGTCAGAGATACTAAGTTAAGGGGCCCTGGACGTGAACTGGGGATGAGCCAAAGGTTGTCTCATGAAAACCCACCCTTGGATGATGGTCCCCAAGACATCTTTGAACTAGAGAGAGAGAGAGAGAGAGAGAGAGAGGGAGGGAGGGAGGGAGGGGAGGGAGGGAGGGAGGGAGAGAGAGAGAGAGAGAGAGAGACTGACTGATGGAGGAGGCTGTGATCTCAATGGCAGCAAAAGTAATTTTCCTCACATTTCCCAGAACTGTATAAATACTGAAAACATATTGTATAAATGGTATAAACCTGCTGAAAGCTTGCCCAGTGTTGGGTTTCAAGGTCCTTCTAATGATGTCAGCCATAGTTGCTGGGGAAACATCAGGATATCTGTCTAGACCGCAGTCATTAAGTCCTGAAGCCCAACAGATGTTGGCTGTCAAAGTCTAAACAAATGTGCTGAAAGTGTCACATGATTATATACTCAAGACCAGGAAAAGACACAGCTTCTTTAAGGAGGCACAAAGAGGTGCAATGCAATACTTGTTCCAAAATATTTCCCTTTCCACTCTGAAGTGCTGCACACCCAGCGTCATCAAGACATCACTCTAGCAATTTCAAACCTTAGTTACTGCTCTATTGATAGTGAAATGATGAATGATATGTGTTCTTTCCATTTGGCTGGGAAAAGCAATAGAGCCAATCAATTGAGATGTACCAAGTTAAATGATTAAGTCTGCTTCCAAATTGTTAACAGTAGGAAAAAAAAAACCAGAATATTTTGTTCAAATTTTCTTTCTCTCCAAAATGTTTTTTGGATTTTTTTTTAAAAAGCATACAAAACATAATCATACATAATCGCAGAAGGCAAAATAAGGGAGCTTTTTGAGAGGCATTCCCACCCCAAGTATACTTGATGAGGGCAGAGCACGCCCAGGATCCATTAGGAAAGAGAATCTAGGAAAAAAAGGGATACCAGTTTGCTTGAAGCCCTTCAGCATATATCTGGTCTGGGTATAGAATAGTATAGAACACACAAGGAATTTGTTTTTGGTGCATATGCTCTCAGTGTACATAAAAGAAAAATAAAATAGAATACATTCATCAAGAATCATAAGATACAACACTTAGTGATAGTCATAGGTTACTAATAAGCAATCAAATTATACTAGGAAACAAAGCAATATAAATTTTAAAGATACAAGTAACATGGTTAGTCATAAGTGGAAAGAGATAGGTACTAGGAAGAAAGAAAATAATAATAGCAATGCAGTCTTAGTAGATAATTTGGCAGTGTTGTGGGGATAAGTTGTTTAGCAGAGTGATGGCATTCGGGGAAAAACTGAGCTTGCGTCTAGTTCTTCCGGTGTGCAGTGCCTGTAGGGTCATTTTGAGGGTAGAAGTTGAAACAATTCATGTCCAGGATTTGAGATGTCTCTTTTTCAGCCCTCTTTTTGACTTGTGTAGTATACAGATCCTCAATGGAAGGCAGATTGGTAGCAATTGTTTTTCCTGCAGTTCTAATCAGCCATTGAAGTCTGTGTCTGTCTTGTTTGGTTGCAGAGCCAAACAATTTAACTGAATGTCTGGAGCTGGATATAATTAACAGCATCCCCTGAAGAGGGTGGGGGAGATAATCCAGGTGTTTTTGCATGATCCAGTAGCCGAATCCTCAGAGATCATCAGCAGCACTTGAACAATTGAGAGACCCCGTGTGAACCCTGCCCCCGATGACCCTTTCTCCCCAGCATTTGCTCCACTCCTTGCTTTTCTTGCCCTCTGTCCTCATTCATGGTCAGATGTTTCAGATTCTTCACATGGGAGCATGGAATAGATGTCATAAAGAAGTAAACAAATCCCAACTTCAAACTTCTGACTGTTTTGGCATAGATTCTGTATTTGGGAATGAGGAGAAACAGAGTGAAGGCAGCTTTGGCACCAGAGGCACAATCTCTGTTTTGCTCTGCAGTTGCCTGGCACCATCTCACTTGTCTGCCTGAGTCTGCCACCACCTCCTATCCTATCCTGGGCTTTCGGGAGGTCTTGCGAAGAGGCAAAGGATGTACCAGCCGGGGACTCTCCTCCACGGGTCAAGAAGTGCACATCATCAGCCTACGCAAGGGAGGGCCTGCCAACGCTCAGGTACAGAGCAATTGGGTTGAGGGAGCAACACTAGATAATGCTCTGCGTGGTCTGGCTGCTTCTGACACAGCCCCCTCCTTGAAACTGGCTTGTATTGAGAGGAGTGTGATTCCCACAAAATCTTCTGTCATGGAATCTGATAAGAACTCAGATAAGCCCAGTGGTAAAATTCAATTTTTTGTACTATGGTTCTGTGGGCTTGGTGGGCATGGCAGGGGAAGGATACTGCAAAATCTCCATTCCCTCCCCACTCCTGGAAAAAGAATACTGCAAAATCCCCATTCCCACCCACTCTGGGGCCAGTCAGAGGTGGTATTTGGTGGTTCTCTGAACTATTCAAAATTTCCACTACCTGTTCTCCAGAACCTGTCAGAACCTGCTGAATTTCTCCCCTGGATAAGCCCTACATGTTAGGGGGCAGGTGATCTGAGGAATTGTCTTATCCCCATCACATCAGCCTGTCCTTTGCAACTTTGCAACTTTAATAAGATTTGTATGCCTCCCACTCCCTAGGGACTCTGGGCAGCTAATCTGGGCATGCAGGGAAGTTATGCTGTGCATCCCTCAGTTAAAGAATTTCAATTGGTGGGTCCAGGAAGAGGCCCTTCTCTGCCTCTGCCCTCAGAACATCCTCCCCTCCTCTCCACAGAGGAGAAGCAGTTCAAATCTCACTGGCTCAAGGTTGACTCGGCCTTCCATCCTTCCGAGGTCGGTAAAATGAGGACCCAGATTGTTGGAGGCAATATGCTGACTCTGTAAACTGCTGAGAGAGAGCTGTAAAGCAGTATATAAGTCTAGGTGCTGTTGCTATTGCTCACTGAATTCCAACTTAAAATAGAAAGCTCAATAAATGCTCAATTACAGTCCTGCAAGTCTGGAAAATGAATTCTTCTCCTCTCATCATGTGGTAATTTATGCAGTAAAACTTTTGAAGGGCAATCCTAATAGTAAAAATGATTTTGTAGCTTATACATTATTTGCTTAAAATGATATGAAGAAATAAAAAAAGGAAGACCTCATCAAATATAGATCAGCTTTGAAATTTGTTTGCTTGTTTGGTTAAATAATTTATATGCCCCTCCCATTTCACAGCTGTGATTCTGGGCAGCATACCAAGATTAAAACAATCATAACAGTATCAACTAATTATGTCCTGGTTAAACAGTAACTGCCAAAAGAAAAGAACATCACCACAAAACTCGCCTAACTGCCAGGGCCAAGTATCTGGAGGAAAAGCCAGGTCTTTAGAGGCTTACAAACATCTACCAGGGCAAGAGCTTCTGGCCAGATAATGTTCCATAAGGCAAGCTATTAATGTAATTTTAATCACACTTGTCATACTTCAGATATCCTCAAGAATTCTAGGCCATCTCTTGTAGATTTTGCTTCATTTCGCCAAAATTGAAGATAAATTTAACAGATGAAGGTATTCTAAGTACCATTTTATAACGATATATACAGAACATAATCTAAACTGACAATCTGTGCCGAAGAGATTTTATCTGTTTGACCCTGTTTCAGGTAACTCTTATGTTGGCTCCGAACCTTCTGAGCGAGGCCCCCATCTTTGTATTGCATTCCCAGCAGCCAGTGAAATGGATGTTGTCATCTTCTCCTGGGAAAAATTGGACCTTCCAGGTGAGAACAGAATTTGGACCAAACATTCTACAGGACAAAGGTGGGGAATATTACATTTGGAACCTCTGAAGGGGAGGTGATTTTTCTCTGAGCAAATAAAGATGATGAACAAAATCTTAGCATAAAGGATAGATTGGTAGAAAATCAGTTTTTAATAGTGCTTTAAATCATGTCACGATCATCTATATTTGTTTGAGGTCAGGATCATCTAGTATAATAACTTATTATTACAATACAATACAATAGCAGAGTTGGAAGGGACATTGGAGGTCTTCTAATCCAACCCTTTGCCTAGGCAGGAAACCCTATACCATTTCAGACAAATCGCTATCCAACATCTTCTTAAAGACTTCCAGTGTTGGGGCATTCACAACTTCTGGAGGCAAGGTATTCCACTGATTAATTGTTCTGTCAGGAAATTTCTCCTCAGTTCTAAGTTGCTTCTCTCCTTGATTAGTTTCTACCCATTGATTCTTGTTCTACTCTTAGGTGCCTTGGAGAATAGTTTGACTCCCTCTTGTGGCAACCCCTGAGATATTGGAACACTGCTATCATGTCTCCCCTAGTCCTTCTTTTCATTAAACTAGACATACCCAGTTCCTGCAACCGTTCTTCATATGTTTTAGTTTCCAGTCCCCTAATCATTTTTGTTGCTCTTCTCTGCACTCTTTCTAGAGTCTCCACATCTTTTCTACATTGTGGCGACCAAAACTGAATGCAGTATTCCAAGTGTGGCCTCACCAAGGCATTATAAAGTGGTATTAACACTTCAAGTAATCTTGAGTCTATCCCTCTGTTTATGTAGCCTAGAACTGTGTTGGCTTTTTTGGCAGCTGCTGCACAGTGCTGGCTCGTATTTAAATGGTTGTCCACTAGGACTCCAAGATCCCTCTCACAGTTACTACTATTGAGCAAGGTACCACCTATACTGTACCTGTGCATTTTGTTTTTCTTGCCTAAATGTAGAACCTTACTGTTTTCACCATTGAATTTCATTTTATTAAATGGTGCTCAATGTTCAAGTTTGTCAAGATCCTTCTGTATCTTAAGCCTATCTTCTGGAGTGTTGGCTATTCCTGCCAGCTTGGTGTCATCTGCAAATTTTATGAGTTCCCCATTTATTCCCTCATCCAAATCATTGATGAAGATGTTGAAGAGTACTGGGCCCAAAACAGAACCTTGGGGTAGTCCATTGCATACTTCCCTCCATGAAGATGCAGTTCCATTGAGGACTACACATTGAGTGCGGTTGGTCAGCCAGTTACAAATCCATCTGGTGATGATGCTGTCCAACCCACATTCTTCTACTTTATCTAGTAGTAGGTTATGGTCTACCTTAATCAAATGCCTTATTAAAGTTCAAGTAAACTATATCCACGGCATTCCTCTGGTCCACTAATTTTGTCACTTTGTCAAAGAATGCAATAAGATTTGTCTGGCATGATCTGTTTTTGACAAACCCATGTTGGCTTTTGGCTATTACTTTGTTTACTTCTAGGTGCTCACTAATTCATTGCTTGATTATCTTTTCCAGAATCTTTCCTGGTATTGAGGTCAGGCTGATAGGTCTATAGTTTCCTGGATCTATTTTTTTTTCTTTTTTGAAGATGGGAACCACATCAGCTCTTTTCCAGTCCTCTGGCAGTTCCCCGGTGCTCCAGGATCTCTGAAAGATATAGTTCAGTGGTTCTGAGATCTCATCTGACAGTTTCTTCAGAACCCTGGGCTGTAATCTGTCCGGTCCTTATGATTTGAACTCGTCTAGTGTAGACAGGGGTTCACTTACCATTTTCTTCCCTATTTCAATTTGCGTTCCTAAACTGATTTTGGGGTGCTGTTTTTGATAGGTTGGACTGTTTTATCCCTTTGTGTAAAGACAGATGCAAAAAATGAGTTAAATAGTTCTGCTTGCTCCCTGTTGCTTGTCACCTTCTTGCCACTTTCTCCCAGCAATGGACCAATTGTTTCCTTAACCCTTTTCTTGTTTTTAACATGTTGGAAGAAGCTTTTTTTTGTTATTTTTTACTTTTGTGGCAAGCCTTTCTTCATTGTGAGCCTTAGCTTTCCTTACTTCATCTTTGCAGGCTTGGGCTATTTGCTGATATTCTGCATTAGTTATGTCCCCCTCTTTCCACTTTTTATACTTAACTTTTTTGTCTTTCAATTTGTCAGAATTCTTTATGCAGTCATGTTAGTTTCTTTTGGGAGCTGTTATTTTTCTTCTTCATTGGTATTGTGCTAGACTGAGCTTTTGTAATCTCATTTTTCAAAATTTCCCAAGCTTCTTGAGTTGTTTTCCCCTTGAGGATTCTCATCCATGCAATTCTTCCCAAGCTCTCTCTAAGTTTATTAAAATTAGCTCTCTTAAAATCCAAGACTCTAGTTTGACTTTGTTCTACTACTTGGGTTTGCATAATGTTGAATTCCAATATTGCATGGTCACTTGCTCCCAGGGTTCCTGTGGCTTCAACACCTTCTATCATTTCCTCTCTGTTAGTGAGAATTAAGTCTAATATGGCTGACCCCCTTGTTCCCTTCTCTAATTTTTGGAAAACAAAGTTGTCTGCTAGGTTCATTAGGAACCTGTTGGATCTTTCACTTGGTGCAGAGTTTGTTTCCCAGTTGATGTCAGAGTAGTTAAAATCCCCCATTACTATTGTGGTGTGCTTCCTACATACCTTAGTTAACTGACTAGCAAAAAGTTCATCTACTTCCTCTGCTTGGTTGGGTGGCCTGTAGTATAGACCTATGGCAATGTCATTTCCCCCCAAACCTTTAATATTGACCCAAATACATTCAAGATAGTTCTCATCATTGTTGTGCTCTATTTCTGTAGAGATGTAGTTATTTCTTATATATACTGCAACTCCACCTCCTTTTTTATTTGGTCTATTTCTTTTAAATAATTTAAATCCTTCTAGCTATATGTTCCATTTGTGGGTTTCATCCCACCAAGTTTCTGTAATGGCAACAATATCGTATCCGCCCTCATTTACTTGAATTTCTAATTCACCCTGTTTATTCCTCATACTCTGTGCATTGGTGTATAGACATTTGAGTCAATTTTAATTGACCCTGTGTTTACTGTCTACATAACCTGTGTTATGCCTGACTGCCCCTATTTTCTTGCCACTTGCATGATTCATGCACATGGTATGGTCTCACTATTAAATGCTTGGTTTTGCTTGACAGCAGGCGTGATAATCTTACCCACACAAACATCTATGTTACATGCACTGATAACCCTATGAGTTTTAGATTGCTGGGGACAGAAATGTTCTGTATCAATTAATTCTCTGTCCCCACTGTTCAGTTTAAATGTTTATCCAGAAAATCTGTGAATTTAATGCCAAGTAACTCAGTCCATTTCTTGGATGGGTGCAAACCATCTCTTTTGTACAGTTTTTCATTGGACCAGCTGCAGACATCATGACTAATAAAACCAAAGCCTTCCTTTTTACACCACTCCTTAATCCACACATTAAACTCTGCTAAACGCTGGCCCTTCCCTTTTTGTTCCTTATTTACTGATAAAATCTTTGAAAAGATAAGCCGACAACCTACACTACTAAGTTCATACCCCAAGCTCTGGAAATCATTCTTCACAGAAAGTACAACTTTTTTTATTGTTTCACCATATACAGTATATGGGAGAATTGAGTTAGTGAGGTTTCAATAGAACTTTCAGACATGTAGCAACAGGAGGACCTGTCCTGCTATCTTCCATTTGGCAGGCAGACATAGCTTTAAATTCAAATATAGTCCAGCTTTTTGAGGGGCCTGTTGGCTACAGGCTGGACATGCCTGATCTACAAGATACTTCTTGACCCTCCCAACCACCTTTAGCACATTCCTGCAGCTGAAAAATCAGAATTCTTTCTGAAGCTGGAAAAAATAATTTCATATGCTTGTAGACCTGGGTACATTTTTTTCTTTTTCTTTTGTGATTTTTCACTGTAAAATTTGTCACAAATGTCAAAAAAATTGAAGAGTGTGTCCCCCTTTTGTCCTTTCCAATTGTCTGTACCCTCCTTTGCCTGTTCAGATACTCTAGGTTTGAGTGGGCCTGTAAGTCTATGGCTGAGGTGTAGTTCTTGTCACTCTCTTCCAGATTAAAATAAATCTGACATATGCTTGATGGAATCAAAGTAATTTAAGACCAAAAATCTTTTGCCTTATCTTTCCCTTGTCTCCAGGTCTCTCTGGGCTCCAGCCTCTCAGCCTCTCAGTTGGTGGCATCTGCAGAGACCAACTTTCCAAATACTGCGAAAGGCCTGCTTAAGTGGGCACGTAGGAAACATGGAGGGGTCACTTCATTGGCTGAGTATCGTGGAGTTAATACAATCTACACACGCCTGGGGTCTGGTATGGGCCACACGGAAGCCGAGCTGGCTTCAGAATTACCTGCTCTTTCTATGGGTGGATGGGATGCATTCTGGAAGGCCTTAATGCAGGCGGTAGAAATTGTGGGGTTTAGCAGTGTAATAAGAGTAGCAGTGAAACGGGTGTGAGTATGTTGTGTGTGTACAGAGGGGGAGGTAGAAAGGAGCCTTTGAGTTTAGAGCTAAAAAGAAGGGCTTCAGGAAGGAGGAAAATCAGGCTTCTAACCTGAATCAAATACAAGTATGAATCCATAATTGTGTTAAAAGAATAATCTATTATTAAATTAAATTATTATTAAATGAATAATTATGCTAAAAATATACGGGTTAGAATTTGGTTTGTATTTAGGTGGATCCTATCAGGCCTATACAAGATTGAATGTCAGTGAAATAAAGTCAGGGACCTTGTGAATTCAACAATGTCAAGTGAAAACCCATTGCCAACTAAAAGAGTTGACTGAAAGGGTCTTTGATGTTAAATCAGTGGAAACAGCCAAATGTTTTTTCCTTAGTAAGACCCTATCTCGGTGGTTATACGCATTCTTAATTCTCTTCTTGCTTCACCCCTCAATAGGTGGGACTGCCCAGGCAACTTGCAAATTGCGTAGGAACTTCCTAACGCCCAAGCACTTTGCCTCTGAGCGCCGGCTGCAGCCCCTAAGAATCTGCCAGAATCCTGACCCTCCTCAAGATCTTGAAGTTCACATTGTCCTTTCCAAAGGTGTTGCCCCCAGGTACACACTCGCACCTTGCCCAGAGGGTCTAACATTGATGGGTGTCTGGAAATAACGCAGCAAAGCCATTTATATTTAGAAGAGGCTGGACTCTTATGGAAAGCTGACGTTGTTCTTTGGAGTTGGATGGGGAATGGAAAAGGATGCGGAATAAACAGGCCTATGATAAACTGCATCAAAATACCTTATCTCAAAGTACCTAAAAATGAAATAAAAAGCACAAATATTGGGAACTGGCTTGCAAATGTAATTCACTTTGGATGTTGTGAAAATGGTGTGTGTGTGTGTGTGTGTGTGTGTGTGATATTCAAGGAATCCTAGCAATTTGTGAAAGCACAGACCTGATTCCATAATTTTTATCTTAATGGGCTGATACTAAAGGTGGAGGTGGCAGTCTGCTTTCTTCTAGGCCCAGCCTGGCCCATCTGACTGTGGAGCTTCATGCGGTTGGAAGATCTCCACTCCAGGGCCTCCTCTTGATCCTGAAGAGTGAAGGAGCTGCCCAATGGATAGTTCGTATCCACTGTTTCACTGGACAGCTACATGTACTGGTACGGGCAGGATCTCGTATGGCACACTTTGGGCTTCTTGGTGCTCTCTTCTCAGCAAAAAATGCTATTGGTAGATACGGTACCTGTCTCCTCATCTGCAAATGGAAATACAAATATTTGCAGAATTAGGCAGTCTCACCCATCTTTTTCTGTATGCTGGTCTGTACCATTGTTCTCCCTGACATCAAGCATTATTTCTTTGGCTGGATGTCACTCCACGTTATTCCTTATTGGTGAAAGGGAGAAGATGCTTTTCTATCTAGGAGCCTTTCTAAGCACCAGTGTTCTGTTTGATTTCCCTGGCCCGCCTCCCCTTTGAGTTGGCTGTTGCTCTTCAATGTTCTCAATGTATCCATCTGGCCTGTTTTCATTCCAGGCTTCACACAAAGTCACCATCAGCAACCCAGAAAAGAAGGAGCCTCTCACTGTGATTCAGCAGACATCTCCTGAGCTGGCTAATGCTAGAGATCCTTTACAATATGTAGCAGAGCAGAAGCTACCGGCATTCACCTCTTACACCGAAGCTGAGCGGGTGAACAGGTTTCTTCTGATTGTTGGACTGAATGGTAGGTAGTTGTTGAAAGGGCTGAGGTGGAAAAAGTACTTACCAAAGACCAATAAAGGGGAATATTTGAAGCCCAGGATTATAATGAGGGGTCCTTGGTGCTCTCTGAGCTTGCCTGTTTTCTTGCGGACGTTTCATTATCCAAACTAGGTAACACCATCAGTGCTACTAAGGAGTGCGGCACAGCAAATTGCACTCCTTACTAGCACTGTTGATGTTACCTTTATTTGGGTAATGAAACTTCTGCAAGAAAACAAGCAAGGTCAGAGAGCACGAAGGGCCCCTCATTCACCAAATAGTTTGGAAACATATCAGCAGTGGTCATGAGGGACAGGGGCATTGTTAGACTTCTATTCTGGAAATTCATCTTGCAATAGCTTCTGCATTCTGTTTTTAATTCTTTCTGCAAAAAGACTGGTGCAACTCTATCTTACAGCACCGAGATGACCAGAAAGAGATAGAGAAAGACAGTGACGTGCGGTGAGGGTTACCGTTGGTGAGGCAAGAGTGCAGCAGCGGTGAGAAGCAACGTCCCCGCCGCTGTGTCCGACAGACGTCTCGCGTTTATGGCGGACATAAACGCGAGACGCCTGTCGGACACAGTGGCGGGGGTGTTGCTTCTCGCTGCTGCTGCACTCTGCTGCCTTGCCCCCCCCAGCCTCCTCCGTCCCTGCCGCAGGACTTTCCAAAAGACTCGGGCCACTGAAAGTCAGTGTCTGACTTTCTACGGAGAAAGACGCGTGGAAATCCACAATTGCAACCCTACATGTGCTACCGGCGGAGCAAGGACTCCGGGGAGCTTTTCCACCTTCCCCGACTCAGCTGGGGGGGGAAACCACACGAAGAAATCGAAGGTGTTTCTCCTCCGCCGCCGGAGCATCGCACCCCGCTGACCCGGGCCTGCTGACCTCCCTCCCCTTTAGCTCCGTTTCCCTGCACCCTCGCCTTGCACGTCCGGATGAACCAGGCATGCGAGTCTCTGACTTAAGGGCCCGGGAGGGGGGATCGAGGAGAGGAATTCCCAGACTGCAGTCCTCAAGACGCGGACCCATCCTCACGGATTAGGCGACCAGGGCAAAGGGCTCGACCGGCGCCACTCTGGACACGGCGGTTGGGCAGAGGCCCGGGGTTCAACCCTTCGGGATTCCCCGTACCCTCGTCGGAATGGAGCGCTAACCTCGGAGCTGACCCTGGGTGCCGCCGAGGAGCAGCAGAGCCGGGAGCAGCAGCTGCCACCCGCAGGCACGGCCGCCCATTTCCCTGCGATATGGCTGGAGCGGCTCCACAGGTGGAAGGGCGGGAAGTCTCAGGCTCCGGAGATGCCTTTTGTTGCCGCTTTCTACTCTGCTCCACCGCGCCCGCCCCTTCTTGTCATCTGCCCTTATCTCTGCCGCCCTCTGCAGTACGTGAGCCTTCCAGCCCTTGGCAAGCCACAGGTCCAGCGGAAACATTCCCACGAGGATGGGGTCCTTCCCTGGGGCTTGGGTGCTCCGGGATGTAATCCGGCTCGGCCGCCATTCAGCGAAATGTGTCCTGATTTGTGGCCGGGTGGCATGTTTGCCACCCGGCCACAAACCAGGACATGTTTTGCTGAATGACGGCCGAGCCGGCATGGCTTTAAAAAATAAAAAAATATATAAAAAATGAAAAATGAAAAATAAAAATAAATGTGCCAGCCCGCGCGCCAGCAGAGGCGGGTAAACACACACACACACACACACACACACACACACACACCACATAATAAAAACAAATTACAATTACTTACATTACAAATAAATTGAATTCCTCCCCCTGCCCCCTCCCTCTGACCCACATACCTTCCAGCTGCGTCAAAAATGCAAGATTTGGTCTAGCCAGGGCCAGGCAGGCTAGGCTAGTTGCTGCTAGAGTCACCACGTGGATGACTCTGCTTAAACGTTTTAATAAAGCCTCTAAACAAAGTGCCCTCTGCAGGAGGAGGCGGGAGAATCACATGCCTCATTCGCATACGGAATTCTTCGCTTTTTAACCCTTGGTTAACTCTTAAAAGGCGAAAAATTCCTTATGCAAAGGAGGCCCCGAGTTCTCTCGCCTCCTCCTATAGTTAACACTAAGCAGATTCCAAGCCACTGTGACTTGGAATCTGGTAGCAACTGCCTTGGCTTTAATTATTTTTAAAAAATTCTTTAAAATTCTTTCCTTTTCCTGAGGAGACTGGTGAGGCCCTGCCTCCCCTGCTTCTAGGGACTGCATGTCCCTGGAGGGAGATCTTCCATGTACTTTAGTAATCAGGAGTCAAGACTGACTTGAAAGCACTTCCCCCCCTGCCAAATTTTACAATTTTTGGGGATTTTTGAAGCGTCTTATCTTCCCATCATAAATATTTTTAAATTATTGACTATGACTAATTGTCTATTCAGACTTTTTGCTATAACCAAACCTCTTCTGATAGGCCACACTATGTGGTGAGTATACCAGAAACTGGAAGACCACATGGCCGGAATGCTAAACTGGAAGAGCAGTTGCCTGGCGCGTGAATGTGCACCACACAGCTGATCTTCCAGTTTCCAGTGCTGTCGGGCATGTGAAGACCAACTCACTGGCGCATCAGAACCCGGAAGAGCAACAGGCGACAGCTTGCATGCCCAGAGAGATGGCTCTGTATGCCACTTCCAGCATGCGTGCCATAGGTTCGCCATCATGGGCCTAAGAAAACTTGTTTTGCAATATGTATCACAGATTGCAAAGGGGTCAAAAATTGTGACCACGTGGCTCAGGTTTTATTTGATATTAATCTATTAAATTATTACATAAAACAATAATTCTAACAATTTGAAATATATATATATATATATATATATATGAATGAACCTTCTGACGCATCCTAGGCTGACCAGCTTCAATGCGAGGATGGTTGTTCTCAGCCAATCTCTACAAATGCCTAACTTTGCAGTTTTATATTTACTTTTCCAATATTCAAAGAGCCACCAATGTGAATTACAAATTTGTGAAATATTTAAGAGGACGTGGGACAGGCTTAACATCTAATCAAATAGATGTTTGAACTAGTAAGAAATTATTTTTTAAATTTTTTTGCAGAGGAATATCCATGCTTTATAAAAGAGTTTCTTTGGGAAAAGTAGAAAGAGATAAAAAGTATGGGAAACAATTGTTACAACTCAGATTTGCATAAAAAATTTAAAAGCCCATTCAACTAACTTAACTAGTGGCTCGTGGTTTTCTTTTCATAACATGTGCAGAAATCTTTGATGGAAGATCCACTGAAAAGCTAATTATATTTGGGGGGATTTAAAGCCAGACATCCCTTTGGTGGAAAGAGATTGCTGTTTGGAACAATTGTGATTAAAATTAATTTTCTAATGTAGATTGTCTAGTAAACCCATTAGTGCTGTACTTAGTTTAGATTAAAAAAGAAAGGGGGGAGGGGTTAGTTACTCTTCAGGTTAATGGTATTGGAGCCATGACTCTCTAGAGGGCGCTGCTAGCATGCCAGATAAAAGAGTTTGCAGATAAATTACATACTGCAATGAGGGTGCACTGAGGGTAACATGACACATTATATTAATTTAATTGTCCTGGCACTATATATAGACAGCTCACCCCTGAATGTACCTCTACATTTTTTGCTGAGTGTATAAAATATTTCATGACGCTCACAACTTAATGACTGCCTGATTTGACTATATAGAGATCATTCCACCTCTTTGTTCCACTGAGCATACTGAATCTATAGAGGAGAGAATCAAGTGCTGAAACAGGAGTGCACGCAACTGCGTGCCAAAAACTGGAAGAGCAGTCTCCAGCGCGCATGCACATGCAAAGACCAGCTGGCGGGTGCGCATGTGTGGGCCATAAACCGGAAGAGCAGCCACCCGGTGCGCATGTACGGGCCAGGAATATAATCTTCTGGTTTCCTGCATGCGCATGTACATTGGCCAGCTGGTCTTCATGTGTGCATGCACGCTGGAAACAGGTAGACCTGGTGGCTGGTGTGCTTGCATGCACACTGGACGGCTGCTCTTCCAGTTTCCAGCACTCCTGCGCACATGAAGGCCAGCTGGGTGGTGTACCGGAACTCGGAAGAGCAACAGGTGACAGCTTGAGTGCCCGGAGAAGTGGCTCTACCTGCCACTTCCATAGTGCCATAGTTTCTCCATCATGGCTCTATGACTTCAGTAATACATGAAAGAGTTCACTTACTAACAAGAAGCTGCTGTCTGTATCTAACAAGAAGCTGCTGTAAGAGCCGAGGTGGCACAGTGGTTAAATGCAGCACTGCAGGCTACTGCTAGATCAGCAGTTCAGCGGTTCAAATCTCACCGGCTCAGGGTTGACTCAGCCTTCCATCCTTCCGAGGTGGGTAAAATGAGGACCCAGATTGTTGGGGGCAATATGCTGACTCTCTGTAAACCGCTTAGAGAGGGCTGAAAGCCCTATGAAGCGGTATATAAGTCTACTGCTATTGTATTGCTATTGTATTGTATCTCACATTTGTTTCTCTCTCTCTCTCTTTGCAGAGGCCATAACTGCTCCTCCAGAGAGTCATGAACTCCTTGGCCCCCTGTTCTTTCCTCCCTCCAAAGTTGCCGTTGAGAGACAGCACTTTCCAGAGGCTGTCACTGTAGGGTGGGAAAAGAAGAGGAAGGAAGAGGACAGTTCTGTGCTCTCTACTTTGCCTGCTGCTGAAACAGAGAAAGTTGAATCTGATTTATGCTATGGAATCCAAAAACCCATGCAGGAAAAGGAGGATATAAAGAAAGTAAGTAAACTAGCTGAGATGGTTCCAGACTTGGAGAGAGAATAGGTCTCCTAGAACAGGGGTCTCCAACCAGTGGTGAGTTTCAATTTATTTTTCTACCGGTTCGCTCATGCACACTGCTTCTGCGCATGCACAGAAGAGTCCGGGTGGGTGGGCAGAGCCTCCCGCCGCTGCCACTACCGGTTTGCCTGATCCAGCAGAAGCCTACCTCAGTCTCCAACCTTGGCAACTTTAAGCCTGGCAGACTTCAACTCCCAAAATTTCCCAGCCAGCAAAGAAAAGACCACCATGCTTAAAGTTGCCAAGGTTGGAGACCCCTGTCCTAGAATATGATTTCATGTGGAAGGGTGGATGGGTGTTCAGGTGCCACCGAGAACACAATTTGTAAGAGATTGCATGAACATAGGAAGCTACTTCAAAGAGTGATGCAACTGGTCATCCTGGTAGGAATAGCTGAGTAGAATGAGTAAACCGTGACCCGTCAAAAGCGCGGATGGCAAAAGCGCGATCGACAAAATCGCGCCTTTGACGTCATCACAGCGCGACGAAAAAGATCGAAAAATTCAAATAAAAATTAATAAAAATTAAATTAAAGCAAGCCGATTCACATAAAGGTAAGGGTTAGGTTTAGGGTTAGGGTTAGGGTTAGGTTAGGGTTAGGGTTAGCTTTAGAGCGTTAGCGTTAGCGTTAGGGTTAGGTTAAGGGTTAGCGTTAGGTTTTTCGTTACTTTAACGGTTAGGTTTAGGGTTAGGTTTAGGGTTAGGTTAAGAGTTAGGTTTAGGGTTAGGTTTAGGGTTAGGTTTGGGGGGCTTAGGGTAAGGTTTTCGCTTTATTTTTACATTTTTCGAACTTTTTCGTCGCGCTGTGATGACGTCACAGCGCGCTTTTGTCGAGCGCGATTTTGTCCTACGCGCTTTTGTGGTGGAACCGAGTAAACAGCCACTTTACAGAGAAAGTGTCAGCTCTTTGCTGAAACAAAGTCACTGAACAACAAGCCAAAAGTAATCTTAGCATCCACCTCAGTACATTTCTGGTCTGGTTGCTAAAGGACACTTCACATGAAATCTTTTAAGCCTTAGCTTGCATGCTTGGTGATTTTCTGTTCCAGCAATACTCCTTGCCTTGCTTGACAATAGCAGTTAAGTATATGCATTACCACCAGATGGATTTGTAACTGGCTGACCAACTGCATCTTCATGGAGGGAAGTATTCAGTGGAGTACCCCAAGGCTCTGTTTGGGCCCAGTACTCTTCAACATCTTCATCAATGATTTGGATGAGCGAATAAATGGAGAACTCATCAAACTTGCAGATGACACCAAGCTGGCAGGAATAGCCAACACTCCAGAAGATAGGCTGAAGATACAAAAGGATCTTGACAAACTTGAACATTGGGCACTATCTAATAAAATGAAATTCAATGGTGAAAAGAGTAAGGTTCTACATTTAGGCAACAAAAACGAAATGCACAAGTACAGTATAGGGGGTACCTCGCTCAACAGTAGTAACAGTGAAAGGGATCTTGGAGTCCTAGTGGACAACCATTTAAATATGAGCCAGCAGTGTGCAGCAGCTGCCAAAAAAGCCAACACAGTTCTAGGCTGCATAAACAGAGGGGTAGAATCAAGACCACGTGAAGTGTTAATACCACTTTATAATGCCTTGGTAAGGCCACACTTGGAATACTGCATTCAGTTTTGGTCACCACGATGTAGAAAAGATGTGGAGACTCTAGAAAGACTGCAGAGAAGAGCAATAAAGATGATTAGGGGACTGGAGACTAAAACATATGAAGAACGGTTGCAGGAACTGGGTATGTCTAGTTTAATGAAAAGAAGGACGAGGGGAGACATGATAGCAGTGTTCCAATATTTCAGGGGTTGCCACAAAGAAGAGGGAGTCAAACTATTTTCCAAGGCACCTGAGGGTAGAACAAGAAGCAATGGGTGGAAACTAATCAAGGAGAGAAGCAACTTAGAACTGAGGAGAAATTTCCTGACAGTTAGAATAATTAATCAGTGGAACAGCTTGCCTCCAGAAGTTGTGAATGCCCCAACCCTGGAAGTCTTTAAGAAGATATTGGATAGCCATTTGTCTGAAATGGTATAGGGTTTCCTGCCTAGGCAGGGGGTTGGATTAGAAGACCTCCAAGGTCCCTTCCAACTCTGCTATTGTATTGTATTGTATTGTATAGGTTTGTCACCTGAGAGTCTTTTAAATCAGGGGTCCCCAATCTGTGGTCCATGGACCGGCCCCGGGCCACAGCATGCCAGAAACTGGGTCGCACAAATGAGAAGAGCCCCCTCTGCAGGATGCAGGCAGCATGCAAAACCACGTCCCTTCTGGGCTTTGGAAAAAACCTTTCTCCCCAGAACTGGTCCCTAGTGGCCAAAAGGTTTGGGGCCACTGTTTTAAATGGAGAGATTGAACCAACTCTATCATTTAGAGGCTGAAATCCACCAGTGAATTCCACAGCATCAGATACAATCAGTCCTAGGGCTCTTCCATGTTGCTTACCTCCACTGCTGAATCCAGCTGGAAATGATGAGAAATTGCTGTAACTATTTCAATTTGTTCTTTAGCTTTGACAACAATACTGGCCAAATGTTTTGTCTCAATGGCAGTTACCACAGTGCCTGATTGCTGTCCACCGGATGCTTTATCCCTCTGGGCCAGGAAAACAAGTGCCAATCAGTTTCCTTGTCATAGGAGGCCCTTAGGAACATGTTGCTTTCATTGAAAGACTTTTTGTATGACCCTCCTCCACGGACTCCATCAATAGGCATCTTCGTCTCTCTTGTATCTAATGGTGGATGCTTTGCTGTTCTTCCTGTTACTTGGGTTAGATGGGAAACTGGCAGATTTCTAAAAATCAAATCCAAGGAAGGAAGGAAAGAAGGAAGAAAGGAAGACAGAGAGACTGACAGACAGAACTAGTTGTCCACTGCGGAACTTGATTTGGAAAAAGTTACAGCATCATTTCATTTCCCTTTCAGGCTTCATTGGCCTTCTCAGATGAGCTATTAGGGTAACTAATTCTTGGTATGCCAATGGCACAAACAGGTAGCAAACAGACTGGTTATCCAGTGTACTACTTATCTGAGATTTAGAAGAAAAGCTCATAAGGCATGCTTAGATTCAGGCTTTATATGGGCAAAAATTATGCAGTTGGTCTGTGATCCTTACAATTAAACTCTCGTGCCAAATATAAACCTCTTTGTCTCCTAAAGTTTCCCTTGTCTTTTCTTCTTCTTCAACCCAGGCATTTTCTTCAGGAGACAAAAACGACCATCCTTTCCACCAGGTCCAGCTCAACCTAGAAGTGTCCAGTTCTGAGGTTTTTGTCAACCAACCAGGATTTTGTATCGTCGCTGCCAACAGCCGGGTCTTTGTGGAAGTAATACTAATATTCCGTTTGAAAAAAAATTGACTTCTTGTGCAAAAAATTTAATTTCTTGTCCCTTAAATAGTGCAAGGTCACTTCACATTTCCAAGTGGTTTTATTTCAGGGGTTTTGGCCCGGAGTCCCACCATCTCTCATCTTAACTAGGGCAGAGTCTGATGATTTCTTTTAAAGTACCAATTTAGATACTACTTGAGATGATGGGTTTCAAAATCTTACATATCTGGAGGGTGTCGGCTTTGGAGCCTTTTGCTCTTTTCCCCCAAACTTGGGAAAGAAGATCTCAAAGACTATGTTAATTAGAGGCTACTTCTAGGCTACTCCAAGGATTGGTCACTTGAGTGAATATTCTTTTTCTTTTTTTGGTAGCAATTATGGAAGAAAAAGTGAGTTTTCCTCTATTGGGAAGCCTTCAGTAAAATGGGCCTTCATTTTGCCAAATATGGTTGTTGGGATTGCCCAGTTTTTACAAGGAAATAGTATAAACTGTTAGTTGGCCAGTCAGCATTTTTGGAAGAGTTTTTTTAAAAAAAAGCAACTACAGCCATACTTATGATAACCATCAAGAAAAATCCATATGATTCAGTGGTGGGATTCAGCCAGTTCGCACCTATTCAGGAGAACCGGTTGGTAACTTTCTAAGTAGTTCAGAGAACCGATTGTTGGAAGAAATCTCCTTTTGTTTTTTTCCCACTTTACAGGGCTAATCCTGTAAGGAAGGCAGGAAGGAAACATTCTAGTGTTGTTTCTAGCCTAATTTTTATTGACCTGCTTACAGAAACTGCCTCTCCGGTTAATCCTTATTACATTGTAACAGCTAAGGCGAAGCGCCCATCGATCTGAGTGACCTTGAGTTGGCCACGCCCACCCAGTCACATGACCACCGAGCCCCACCTACCCAGATGGTCCTTAGGGCAGAGAACCGGTTGTTAAATTATTTGAATCCCACCACTGATATGATTGTATATATTTGGGCTACAGCCCCCACAGGTAGAGTCTCATGATGCTTTCTTTGTTCCTTACTCCATCCTTTCAAGATCAAGTATTTGGGTTTGCTAATTCTATGGTGGGTATTTGGGTTTTTGTTTTTGTTTTGTCCTTCAGGCATCTTTGGTCACATTTCACTTCTGTCTTGGCTTCACCATCCAACAATGCTTCATCTCTGCCTCTTCGGATTCTTCAGTGATATCTTCGTACCTGCTTATCCAGCACGGCTGTGCAACTGATTCCCAGGTCAACCTGTTAGCACCTCAACAGGCAGTTCAGGACCAGGCATCACGCCCAAGATACCACCAACGCCAACGGCTAAGTTTTGTGCTCCAGCCTCGCTCCAATCACTCCATTCATTTCTTGCATTGCCACCTGACACTCTGCAGCAGGGGACCTCATGACTCCAGCAAAACTAGCGGTTCAATCCCCAAGGTCTCTATAGCCTTTGAGAGCAGGGAAATGAGCTTTTAACAGTTGTCCAGGAGCTCTGTGCAAATACTTACTTTCTGTCTCTGACGCTGTCCTGACATAAGATGTCTTACTACTCGCCAAGCTTTGGGTTGGCCATTTGGATAGGGAAGGTATCAGACACCCACGTTTCTTCCACCCGTCTTGGTGGTTTTGTATGCAAATCAGGTGCTTGATCACTGAGCTATGGCATACATTTTGTCCAAAGCGTAGAAAAGTAGTGCTTAAGGACCTGGGGGCAAGGCAAAAGGGAAGCTTCTTAATTTATCTCAAATGAGTTTCTGCACAGAATTGCTTAATGCAACTTATTTGAAAAATTAGATGCGTGATCTTATTGGAAAAGATAGTAGTATTTGGTCCAGACTTTTTCCCCCTTGCAAAGAGATAGTCTTTGAGACAGATTTTTGTTTCAGTGCCAGTTTGAGAACAAAGGCTGCAGGAGAGAAGAGCCAGCCAGCAGGGACTTCCAGCGTACCATCACAAAGCCCATCATGGTGACCATGGAAGCTCCACACAGACCAACTTCTCCTAGTCTGAAGCCAGGTAGGTGCTTGGCTATTGGCTCAGGAAAATGGCATCCCTCACACCAGAGAGATTTCAGTGCCTGCATTTGAGAAAGACAGTCCGCACAGCCCCTTTCCAGGATATGAATGAAAATCCAGAGATATATGACACTTTTTTGTGCATCTCCTCTCATATAGTTATAGGCAACATATAGCAGTGTTTGGGTGGGCCAATGTAACTCAAAAATATGCACTTGTTTTATGGAGGCCGTATACAAGATTTATGTTTTTGTCAGTCTCTCCCTCCTTTGCCATAGATAATTCCCTGCCTAACCAGCAAGGAAAAGCAAAGGATGTCAGGAAGTTGGAGAAGGCACAGCAAGTTCCAAGTGAGTATGTGCTGATGTCTTCTTTAAGCATGTATCCTGGGATATGGAGAATAGAGCCAGTTCTGAATCTGAATTCCATCTCCTCTCCTAGAAGAAGACCCGGGGCTTTTCCCGTAGCTCAGTTCAAGTGCTCTACTCCCATCCGTGAACCAGCAGATAAGCCCCGGGACAAAGAAGGCCACCCTTCTCACACTTCCTCAGTGTCACCAGCTGACAGGAAAAGCATTTGCCAATCGCAACTGGCAATTATTTTGACAAATGGCTGCACTGCAGGTTTAACTATGTGCCGGAGCTTGCTTCTCTTTTCATTTGCTGCCTCTCCCAGAGTGGAGATCAGCTGCCCAAGCAAGGTGATTGGGATGAGGGGGCTGTTTATCTGCTGTTTCTCCTAGTCAGTCTTCAGGCCTAGATCAAGCAAACTACAGGCAGATGTAGAACGTCAGTTGTGCAAGCTGATTCTAACACAACTCAGTGTGTTAGACTTATAACAGACCTATAGCTGTTGTTTGTTTTGCTATTGTACCATGCACTGTTAGGCGCTGTGCTGTGAAGCAGTAGAGGAAGGGAAAAACCTCTCTCGTACATTTCATCTCGCAACTCCCCATCACTGCTGAGCAAGTACAACTCAGGCAGATTCAGGTCTCTGAGTTGAGGATTAAGAATTAATAAAAAAAAGACAGCGGATTGACCCTTCCCTCCTGTGGCTCACCTGATAGGTCTACCAATAAGATGGACAACCAAACACATGATTGTACCCACGGTTGTCATGGTGTTTTTGCTGCTCACAGGGCAAAACACTGCTTTAACGTCACAACATCTAAGGATGACTTTAAGCAGCCCGAGGTATGGGTTGGGCACAAAGTGAAGGCAGATGTCTTGTGAATATAACAAAAGAAGCAAGGAGAGGAGGAATGGTGGCACATCAGTATCATGGAAAGGCTCAAATATGGCCAGATCGATGACTCCTTCTACAATGTTTTTCTAGTTCTTCAAGGTGTACATTTGGCTCTATTCCCCTAGAAGTGCCAGAAAAGAGAGGAAAGCTTCCACTTGTTTAACAATATGATTCCAGTTACTTCTCATTAGGGATGTGCGAAACATGCCGATTCAGGAACAGAATGTACTGAATCTCCTCCTGATCACACTCTGGGCATCTCCTGTGACAGAATGTCCAAGGTTATCAAATTTGTTCTTGTCATGTTGACCCGAGTTGCATGAATCACACACATAAGCAGAGTCTAAAAGAAGTTGTTATTAGAAATTTAGCTGTTGCTTGGGGGAGAGGTGAAAGACAAAGACTGACAAGAACATGGAAGTACTGTCCATCACAGGAGAAGTTATGATACATCTAGGTGACAGAAAACAGTGGAGTTCAAAGGACACTTCAAAGACATTTGATGATTGGGATTCCAGGGGACAGAGGCAGTGAGAGGGAGGGTGAGTTATGAGCTTAAGATCCCAGAGAGAAGGAAAGAAGAGAGCAGAGAATAACAGAAGATAAAACAGCTGGCAACTCTTCATCTCTAGAATGTTATCTATAAGTCAACTCTTCAAAGTTACAAGGAGTTACCCAGGGCAGGGAGGAGGAAGGGAATTGTTTAAAATCTGTCTAGCTGTCTGAAAGTTAAAATAACTCTCCACACAAGGAAGAAGGAAATAAATATAAACAAAATAAGATCCATTAATGAGGGAGAAAATGAAAGGAAGAACTTAAGAGATAAGCAGTGAAGGAAATACAATAGCAATAGATTTATACTGCTCCATAGTGCTTTACAGCACTCTCTGAGCTATTTTCAGAGTCAGCAAATTGCTCCCACCAATCTGGGTCCTCCTTTTACTAACCTCAGAAGGATGGAGGGCTGAGTCAACCTTAAGCCGGTCAGGGTCGAACTCCTGGCCGTGGGCATAGTTAGCCTGCAATACTGCATTCTAACCACTGTGCCACCAGGGCTCATAATATTTAAGAAAAAGCAAAATTGCAAAAATAACAGGGGCAACGGTAAAATAAAGAGAATTTTGAAATATAAATTCACTATAAACAGCATTTCTGGCAGTTACAAACAACAAGACATCTATTTAATTTGTAAATAGTCTATTAATAAATGTAGCTGTTTCACTAGTTGAATTGCACGCATAGCCTAGTTTGTTGCCATTCTAAAATATCTGGAATAGCATCAGGGGAAGAACCAGATATTCCAAAGTTCTCCAGAACATATACAAATAGGTCTTGTATACCCTTAATTATTAAACTGGAAAATAATAACTGGCTTATAATTCTTTACATTCAAAGTATGTGCTATTTGCCAGGTTTCCCAAAATAACATACCTCCCACAACTCTGAAATCTGCCCAATTTTGATATAATGAGTTTGAAATAAGAAGATTCTTTTGCAAGAGTTAGAACAATCTTCCTCTTTGTTTCAATAAATGAACTAAAATGAATGGAACCTTGATTTTAGGGTTTTTTTTCCTCTTGCAATCTTTAATTTTTGGGACTTGTTTCATATGTTGCAACTGGTTTTATTGGGCAAAGGGAACAAGACTTCTCAATTCCATGTATTTCCAACTTTTCTGCAGTTACTCCTCCCCCAGTTCTGGAGCTCCCAGCTGTCATTGGCATAGCCTTTTCAGCATTCATCATTGGCATCTCCCTCACTGGTGGCCTCTGGTTCATTCATTCTCAGACGCGTATGTAGAAGGACAGTTTTCAATGCTATTGCTATAACATTATTCCATGTTCCTTCTGGCTGCTGCTAATGTCTGCGAAAAAAAGTATCACAGTAGACCAGATGAAGGGCCATTTAGTTCAATCTGGATTTTCCCAGAATGGTCAACCAGAGGAAAATGAAGACCCATTAAGGGTTAAGTTTAAATGAGCACTATTGCATCTGTACCCCTTTGATGGGAACTTCCAGACAATAACTTTTATGAGCTGAATAGTATTATAAATATAAGAGACCCATTGCCTAGTTTCTCCACATAATTTTATACAACTCTATTGTTTCTTTACTATTACTAGTGTAGAAAAGCCAAAAGATAAACATTTTCCCTATAGAAACAGCTCTAGCTCTTGAAACTTTTTTGGTGATGTATTTATCAGAACTTTAGACAGTGGTCTAAATGTAATTGTATTCTAGCTTTATAGAAACAAATAAATGAATCCCAATATAGATTTCATATTTTTATGGTTACTGCATATGAATCAGAGGTGGGTTCCGGCAGCTGCTACTGCCAGTTCGCTTGTGGTTGCACAGCACACGTGCATACAGTACTAAAAAATTGCTTCTGCGCATGCCAGTTCCAGCGACCCAGGCCGCCAAGTTTATACCGCTTCAGCCAAATTGGTTCCAACCGGTAGGAACCCACCTCTGATATGAATTAATGTTTCAAGCTCTTTAGAACTGACATGACAGACTAGGAAAGGCGTCTTGGAATTGCAATAAACTTATAACCCTGATTATGAGGCTCCAACATTTGTCTCCTGGTGTATCCTCAATATCAATCTACACAAATTCCTCAAGAAGCTCTAATGAGACATATTTTCAAATGCTTTTTGAAAGCACATGATCCATTGGATCAGAAAGAACTGAATAAATTAAGTATTGTTCAGTATAAAAATGGTAAAATATTGTTAAACTATTTATCTAAAACTAAGTAGAAATCCATTATAATCCTATAACAGTTTTACTGTAATGTAGAAAAAGATACTTTATTATAACCAGAAACCAGACAGATTAAATGCTTATCAATACTAAACAATAAAACAATACAGACAATTGCAGTAATGTCATTAAAGGATTAAAGAATGCTTCATCTATAACTATTCCCATGCATAGCAACCTAAAACCACTCCAAGACATTCAAGATAAAAATTAAATTGTAACTGACAAGCAGGCAATGGGCCATTTTACAGAGGTAGCTTAGATGTTACAGATAGTTCTTGATGTATGACCACAATTGAGCCCAGAATTTATGTTGCTAAGCAAGACAGTTGAGTTTTGCCCCATTTTGCAACTTTTCTTGCCACAGAATCACTGCAGTTAACCTAGTAACATGGTTGTTAAATCAGTCTGGCTTCCCCAATGACTTTGCTTGTCAGAAAGTCACAAAGAATTACCTCGGGACACTGCCGCTGTCATAAATATGAATCCGCTGCCAAGGATCCAAATTTTGATCACATGACATGGGGATGCTGCAATGGTTGTGTGAAAAATGGTCCTAAGCCACTTTTTTCAGTGCTGCCGTAACTTTGATCACTAAATGAATGATTGTAAGATTGTAATATTTCTTGTCCCACTACTATTACACAAATTTTGCAACATTTTTGTCTCAAAGCAGCAGAAAATGACTTTGACCAGTTTTCAGGATAGAACAGGAAAGCTGTGATGTAGTTCATGCAATAATCACTGGATTATAAACTACTGGTCCCAGCAGTTTTCCCATGCCTTTCAGAAGAGGTTTGCCCTTACCTTCTCCTAGAGCTGAGGGAGAGTGAATGACCCAAGGCCACCCAGCTGGCTTTGCCATGGGATTCATTTGCTCTCTCATTTCTTGTTTAACAGCTACTGTATATGAAGCCATAGTCATCTGTTGGTTGGACTGAAGCGACATTAGTGTGCTGACAATATGCAGCTATGTATACCTGGGCTGAGTGATGCCATGGAGTGATGCTGCAGAGTGTCATGTCATGTGTGATGCAATGGCTGCCCGAGGGATGCCATGGGGGTTCCTGTCTTGGTACTCTGGGATCTGGATGGGGAAAAACAGGCTTTGACTCAATTATGTAAGATCAAATGTTTTTGGGATGTAGGACCTCCAAGTTCCAGTGACGTTTTATCTTTTGTTCTAGGGAAAGTTGCACTGTCCATTGTGCCTAGATTTGGGGCTGTGTTGATTGTGTCTTCCTCAAATAGTAGGTTGCACTGTGGCCAAGAGACTCTTTGTAAAGCTTTGTGTGATGTGTCAATTCTAACCTGTTCCTGGATTGGGAGGCCTTACTCACAGTCACTTATGCCTTTGTCACCTTCCATTTGGATTACTGAAATGAGCTCTTCCTGGGGTTACTCTTGAAGAGTATTCTGGAAGCTTCAGCTGGAGCAAAAGGCACTATTGTAAGGACAGGAGGGATATGCAGTGGGTTCCATCTCCAAAACAGCTCCATTTGGCAGGGCCAAGGCACTGTGCCTTTTCTGCTGTGGCCCACATCCCCTGGAATATCGTCTCCATCTCTGATAGACTTCCAGAAGTCCCTTAAACTCCATCCCCTTTTTTTCACCAGCCTTGAGGATCCTGGGTGGTTGAATGAGATTGAGTGTGGTTTGTTCTCTCACTTTCTAGGATTTTATCTATTTATTTCAGTTGTAACTGATTTTAGATTGCTAGGGAGTTTTTAGCTGTTGTGGTGGCTTATGCCGCCCAAAGTCACGTTTGTGAGATGGGTAGCTATATGCAAATAGTCCTTGACTTATGACTGTAATGGAGCCTGCCCATTACGGTCATATCTCCCTATTTTGGCCATTAAACGACTATGAAAGTTGTTAAACAGAGCATGGGAAGTTTATATATCACCCCAGAGTGCTTTATAGCACTCTCCAGGCAGATTATAATGTCAGCCTATTGCCCCCAACAATCTGGGTTCTCTTTTACCATCCGTCGAAGGATGAAAGATCTTGTGCATGTCAAGATAAAACTCCTCCTGACTGTGGGACCAGTTAGCCTGCATTCACTTTGCCACCAAGGCTCATTGTTATCTCCTGTGAGAACTACTTGATTTCCTGAAAAATATAACTTCAATCACAAATTGCTGTTCAACATCCTTCTTTTAATGCATTGAAGTAATGTTTAGTCTTGATGTTATTAGCAATAAGCTTTTGAAAAATCATTTTAAGAAACGGTTACTTTCTTGCATGATCCTCCTTCTCTTCCTCCCACTCACACCCACCCACCCAGATAAATTTGTGTCCATTTTGGTAATCCTTGTTTTGACAAACGTCTACCGTATTTTTCAGAGTATAAGACGCACCTCCCTCCCAAGAGCGTGGAAATGTTGGTGCATTTTATACACCAAATACAGACATTTCTGGCCTCCTGAAGCCCTGCCCTCGCATCCCATTTTTGCAAAAAAACGGGCCATTTTTCGCAAAAACTAAGGCATTTTTGCCTTCCCTCAGCCCCCAGTAGCACTCTGCAGTCTTCAGCAGGGCTGGGAGAAGGCAAAAAAGCCTCAATTTTTGCAAAAAATTCCCCTGTTTTCCACCCATTTTTCGCAAAAACAGGGGTGCTTTTGCCTTCCCCCAGCCCTGCTGAAGCCTACAGAGTGCTCCTAAGGACCGGGGAGGACCAAAACTTTTTTTTTCTTATTTGCCTCTTTGAAATCTTGGTGCATCTTATACACCGGTGCGTCTTATAGTCCAAAAAAATACGGTATTTTCAAACAGGAGCCTTTTTTCCCTGAAAAGTCTCCTTAACCATGCTTGATACCTATAACCAAATTTGTGCAGTGCTGAAGGCGTTGATCTAGAAACCAGGTTGCTGTGAATACTAGTCCTTCCTTAGGCATAAAAGCCAGCGGGGTGACTTTGGGCCAGTCACTCTCTCAGCCCAAACTACCTCATAGGACTGCTTTAGGGAAAATAGAAGGTGGGAAGATTATGTACGCTGCTTTGAACTGTATAAAATAAATGTGGGATATACATGTGATAATTTTAGCTGGATTTCCATTATCATGGGTTTGAACTCCCCCCCCCCACTTCCCCAACCCTTCTGGAAATATCTGATCCAATTAAATTTCCCATCATTTTGTCTTTCTTATATTGGCTATACGGTTATTGTTCATGATTCTTTAAGAAGGCCCGAGATTCAACGCAGAAAGTGGGGGAGAAAGAAACCGAATTATGTACTTAGGCTTAGGTATAGTAAGAGTAATGAATTAAGGTGTTAAAATGGAGAACAAATAATTGCTGTTTTATTAATGGAAAGATGATGGAAAGGGAACATGGCATTTAGGTGAGGATCTACAGTTAAAATTACTCAGCCTTGTGGTTCTGCCACATTTCATTTTTACTCCTATAAGAAATGTACTACAGAATGTTACTTTAGAATAAGCAGACCATATGTCACAATGCTTTCTGTGCATAAGTGTAATTTTCAAACTCAGTTCTCACCATGAAGAAAAGACAACTAAACTGACACAAAGTAGAGTTCAGACAGAAGAATTAAATCTATGGGATAGTGAAATCCATGTCCCTTTTCTTTCTTCAAAATCTTTAGCAGATACTGTATATCCTTTTCCCAGGATATTCCTGGGCTTTTTTCCCCCTAGGAAATAAAATTAGTTCTAAAAATTAAGAGTTTCATATGTTATCACTGTCCTTGAATTCTTAGGTAAGATGGCTGCCAGGAAGAAGGCCCAGCTTGCAAATGAGAAAGGTAAGGTAGTCAGCCTTGGTAATTGTATTTATTGGTACTTGATTCCTAGTTTCAAAAAATAATTGAGCTCTGCATGTGAAGGAAGCCAACCTAGTCAATTTTATTGGCTTTATATTTCCCTGGAGTGTTTTCCCCAAAGTATTATGGGAGTTATAATTCAGTAAGGATGCACAGATCCCTAGCTTCTCTCCACTCATACAAAATATGCTCTTGTTCACTCTTCCACAGGAATCCCTAGTTTGGCTTGAACACCCCAAAATGCAGCTTTCTCTACCCAAGTGCTCTTCAAATATTTCAGTAAATTACTTGGTGAAAATGCTGCTGCTCTGAGCCAAATCACATTTGCACATTTCAGCTAGTTTTGTTTGACCTCATATGTAAGAAGCCAGAGTTACACATAGATGCTCATAAATAAACCCAGAACAAATAGTAGAAGGCGAGTTTGCCCATTTGTGGAAGAGGCAATAATCCTATATTGAAAGTAAGCAAGCAGAAAGGGTTGCTGGAGAAAGAAAAAGAATGACACGTTTATATTTTATTGCATTTCACCTACCAGCTCCTGAAGAAACAGCTGTTTCCAGCACTCTGGATATTTCCTCAGCTGTGAATGTTAACAGTCCTGCAGATAATTTCGTGCCCTAGAAGCCTCTCCTGAAACCCAGGTAGCTGAATTTGTGAATGTTTGTGGGAAAATATGACTGGGATTCCAATAGTGACAAAAACAACGAAGGCCAAAACTACTGTCAGATGATACATATGTGGGACTGTCTTTCATTTTCAATGAACTATTACTCATTCCATGGATTTGGTTGAGAATGAAGAACTCTTGAGCAAGTGTTAGACTGACAATGAAGTAACTCACAAGTGACTGGTCCTGCAGCCATCTACTTTTTATTGCCTGAAACTTTTATTTTAAAAAAAATTGGGTGAGTGCTATAACAATCTAGCACAGTGGTTCTCAACCTGTGGGTCGGGACCCCTTTGGGGGTCGAACGACCCTTTCACAGGGGTCGCCTAAGACCACCGGAAAACACATATTTTAAATGGTCTTAGAAACCAAGACATCAATTTTATGATTGGGGATCACCACAACATGAGGAATTATAATAAAGGGTCGTGGTATTGGGAAGGTTGAGAACCACTGATCTAGCATTTCCAAACTGTATGGCATACTAGGGTCAATTTCCTGGGCCACTGAACTAAAATGGACAGCCCTGCGCACGACCAAACCTGGACTAACGGTAGGTACAATCCCTTTAATCTGAACAGAACTGAAACTGCTAAGACATATTGTATGTTGGTTTTGTGACTGCTTTATAGTAGTAGGTCTCAAAAATAGTGAACACAGGTTGTTGTTTTGAGCTCCGAGCTTGGCAATTTGGTTGCAAACGTTTCGTCACCATTCAAGGAGACATTGTCAGTGCGCAATGTCTCCATGAATGGTGAAGAAATGTTTGCAACCAAATTGCCAAGCTCGGAGCTCAAACCAACAGTCTAACTACCAACCCGAGTTATTAATATTCAAACACGTTTCACAGTGAATATAGCTGGTGAATATAGAGCAGCTTGCACTACAAGCACTATTTCCACCTGTTGCAAAATGCAATCCTACCACAGTCTGTGAGAGATTATGGCTAAAGAAACAGTGGAAAGTAAGGTTGATTAGTATGTTAACCTGCAAGCCAGCCACTTCACCAATTACAGGTAGTCCTCAACTTATAACAGTTCATTTAGTGACTGTTCAAAGTTACGGTACTGGAAAAAGTGACTTATGATCATTTTTCACACTTATGACCCTTGCAGCATTTCCCCATGGTCACGTAATCAAAATTCAGATGCTTGGCAACTGGTTCATACTTATGACGGTTGCAATGTCCCCTTTTGCGACCTTCTGACAAGCAAAGTCAGTGGGGGATCCAGATTCACCTAACAGCTGTGTTACTAACTTAACAAATGCAATGATTCACTTAACAAATGTGGGAAGAAAAGTCGTAAAATGGGGCCAACTCACTTAACATGTTTGCTAGGTAAAACTTAAATGTTTCACTTAGCAAACTTGGGGCTCAATTGTGGTCGTAACTCGAGGACTACCTGTATGGAAAGAGACAGAAAGGAGCTACATAGCAGTTGTAAAATTGATCCCAGTGAATTGTATAAAATTGTTGCTTTTGTAATACTGGGTTAAAGGACATGCAAAAAAAAAACAACTGCAGAGAAGAACATGAGAATTGTAACAGGGTGGTTAGAAGTGCAGAAACCATTTTTCTATCCACTTTTTTTTAAATCTCTTAACAGATTCTGAGATGAATTGCCAAGCATCTAGCCTTCTCCCTTTATTACAAGTGGAAGCTTCAATATCTTTTTACTATCCTTGAATCGGTGCTTGATGGTCTAGCTTCAATAAGTAAATGAGCAGGAAGGTTTTTCATTATGGTACAAGGTGGAAGACTAGATAGCCGTGCCTCTTCGTTGAAGTGTGCCTCTTCTCTCTTACTGGGCTATCAACAAAGGGAACTGTCCTGTTTGAGTCTGTGCTGAAATATCTACATTCCTCTACTGTGCTAGATGTGCTGATGCTGTTATAGGTGGGGAAATTGTCAATTAAACACACTGGGAGAAAAGATAGATCAGGGAACATTTAATAATTCCTACTGAGTGTTATCTGGCTGTGTTTTCCTGTCCAATAGTGCTAATGCTTTGTAACTGATATATTTACATGACATGCCGTATCCAGCAAATAAACTATTTTATATCTTAATGTATTGATCCAATCAAGTGTACTAAAAAAGGCTGAATTTCTACAGTATGTTAAACTACTGCCTCCCCACAATCATAGCCCAGAGTCTTACACCATTTCTTTATTAAAGTATATTATAAAATATCCACATTATATTATATTTATATTACAAATTTATAATATATCTTAACTATATTATAAAATATAAACTAAATCCGCTCCAAACGTTTTTAAAGAAGAAGTAGCAAAAAGTTCAAAGTTAGAAAATGTTGAGATTACTTTTGTCATAACAAGGGAATTTTGTTAGTGACAACGCAAATGATACAGTTTCCTATTAAATCCAGCAGTCTGCTTCTGCAGACTAGCAAAAAAAGCACTGTGACTCTTTAGCAGCAACAGTAGTCTTCCCACTTTATGCTATTATTTGCAAATGCCAGTCATTTGATAACATAACACATGCTTTGTTTGCAAACTCTTATTTAGTGGTCAAGTAATTAACAGAGGCAGCTGTTGACTTGCCACCTCATCTGGAACCAGAATTTCCATTGCCAAGCAAAGGGGTGGTTCGTGAGTTTTGCTATTTTTTTGCCACAATTGTTAAGCAAATCATTTTAGTTGTTAAGTGAAGGGCATGTTTTTTAAGCAAGTTGGTTTCCCCCATTGACTTTGCTTGTTGGAAGTTGGCTGGGAAGGATGAAAATGGCAATCATGTGACCCCCAGGATATTTCAACCATTGCACAATATATGCTGGTTGCCAAATGCTCAAATTTTGAGCACATGACCATGGCGATGCTGTGCAAGTTCTAAGTGTGAGGACCAGTTGTAAGTCTCTTTTTTTCAGTGTCATTGTAACTTTGGCCCCTAAATGAAGGGTAAGTTGATTAATATTTATTTATTTAAAACTGTATTGGCTGTCCAGCTTACCATAGGGTAATTCTGGACAGTTTATAGCTACATTTAGGTTAAAACAAAAAGTTAAAATCAAACATTAAAATCAGACACATGAGAAGGGTGGGGGGCACTGGGGGTGGGTGGGATTTGTTATTACTCAATCAACCACCTCCATTGTGTTGTTCCCCACTGGGGCCTTAAGCCGACAGGCACAGCCATATCTTTAGGTCCTTATGAAAATATAGGTCGAGGCCAGCCTCACATTGAGGGACAAGGAGCAACAACTGAGAAGGCCCTCCTCCTGGACCCTGACAGACAGAATAGTAAGACTGACAGGACCAGCAGCATGCCTCCTCTGCCAGCACTGGGCCAATCCCAGTGAGGTGAGATGGTCCCTCAAGTAACCTGGACCCTTGGCATGAAGAGTTTTAAAGGTGATTACCAACACTTTGAATTGCACTCAGAAGCAGACTAGCAATAGCACTTAAGCTTACATACCGCTTCACAATGGTTTACAGTCTTCTTTAAACAGTTTACAGAGTCAACATAATGCCCCCAACAATCTGGTCCTCATTTTACCAACCTCAGGACGGAAAGCTGAGTCAACCTTGAGCCTGGTGAGAATCAAACTGCCGAAATGCTGGCAGTTGTCAGTCATCAAAATTAGCCTGCAATGCTGCATTCTAACCACTGCGCCACCATGGCTCTAGTAACCAATGCAACTGGCAGAGCTGTGGTGTTACAGGGGCCATTTTTGGGGGCCCCAAAACTACTATGGTGCACTCTGGACCAGCTGCAGCATCCAAATGTTCTTCAAGGGTAGCCCCATATAGTTGCAACATATCTTACATTAGTCCAATCATGAGATGACATGGGGTTGAACAATTGAGTGCAGGGAAACCTGGTCCAGGAAAGGCTGCAACTGGCGCACAAAATGAAGTTTTGCAAAGGCTCTCCTAGCCTTGACTGCCACCTGTTCCTTAAATAGAAGTCATGAGTCCAGGAGAACCTCAAATTTGCAAACTGGGTCTTTCTGAGGAAGTGCCACCCCATCAAGAGTCAAAGATGACAAAGTCCAAGATCCCGGAGCCCAGTCCGGAACCCAAACCCATTCGGTTTTGCCAGGATTCGGTTGAAGACTGTTGTCCCCCAACTAGGACCCTACAGCCTCCAAGCATCGCAAAACGGCTACCACACCATCACTTGGATCACCAAAAAGGGGAATATACAATTGGAAATATCTGTTATATTTGTTTGTTTATGTGATTATTTATGAATACATTATTTAAATTGCACCTTTATTATTTTTACATACAACTCAAGGTGGTGAACATATCCAACACACATTCCTACTGCTAATTTTCCCACGATAGCCCTGGGAGGTGTGTTGGGATGAGAGAGAATGACTGGCTCAAACGTTGTTTGTTAACAGTTTCCAATTTAACCTTCATTATTGGCCAAATCTTGGGAGACAAGATAAAGTGGGCTCATTCTTCAATGTATACACAAACAATAACATGGCATTGTAGAACATTTTCTACCTAGAGCCTCCCTGCTTGATGGGAGCTAATGCCGGCAGGTTCTCAACATTCATGTCACAGCAATTAAGTTTTCCAGAAGTTGTCAGGTATTCTGAATAAAGGACCACATATTTCTTTTCTGGCCTATCCTAGTTTTCCTAGCAGAACTTGGGATTTGATGTGGGACATTTATGAGTAGTAAGAATGGTAAGATAGACCTTCCAGTTGTGATTATAACCCACAATATTTTCTTGAAAAAGCTAAAAACTTCCCAATTTTGGAACAATTGTAATGCAGAAGTTGACATCCCCTAGGTACAGCCAGTACTTTTACCCAATGATGAGTACTGTAGTCCAAAAAGGGCTGAGACACAAAGTTAAAGACTGTGTAAATAGTTTATTATTATTTTTTAGTACAGGTACTTTGTACAACAATATTTGTTTTAAAATGGGAATGGGCTGGAAAGAATGGAAGTTATATTCTGAGTAGCAGAGAAGGGACACTGGTACGTACTTACACTAAACACATGATTTTTGGAACTGTTTGGTGGGAGGAATATGAGAGAACAATACATTCTAACTGGAAAGCAAGCACACACTGTTACGGGCAGGCTGCTTCTGGACATTCAGCAGCTTGCTAGCGTTCAGTGGTCTAGCTGTACAGGATAGGAGAAAGTCAGTATATGAAGATAAAATGTGGGCAGGGAAGAGCACTGTGCATGGGATAGCCCCAGTAAGATAGAGCATGTCATTGGCTTCACTAGCTCTTCCACTTTAAAACATGAGAACAAGAAACACAACAAAGATATGATTTTGCATTGCTAACTTCAATGCAATGTGGCCAATTTCATTTATAGCAGCAGGCAAGCTGATCCCATTCGAATTTTGTGCATTTCAGAAACTACCACACACATAGCAAGAGTATTTTTACATACATATGGCAGAACATGTCCTTCAAAACAATGGTTCCTCAGGATTCTCTAGGCAATAATATCATAGCCAAAGAGAGAAGCTGTCTTTTTCCTCACCACATCATTATCAAATCTGCTTAAGCAATTTGCATAATCAAAATGCATTTGGTGCCAGATTATTCCCAATCTAAAACATGATCTCCCGATTAAATAAAATTCTTAATCTGGGCTATCATCTTAGGTTATTATTATTCCTTCCTTTCTATCATTATGTTGCCTGAACATACAGTACATTTTAATAACCCAAAGCTCTTGCTTTATTGAAATCTGTTGCAAAGTCATTCTGATCAAGCTTAATTTTGGTACCGTTTAAAAATTCTCTCTTCACAATATAAAAGTGTGTTTGCATGTGAGGAGAAATACAGAGAGGAGGACAATGTATCCCAACAGAATAATAAACCATTTTGGGGGAAACAAATCCCACAGGGATTAGATGGTTTTCCTCATTATATTTTCTTAAGAAAATAATAAAAAAAATGAATGTAGTGAAAAAAAAATTCTTATATCTTTTAACAGTAGTGTTTAACAATTTGAGGTAAAGACTAACAAAACATTTTACAGGTATTCATAGTGAGATTTTGACCTGTTACATAAAATTAATTATCAACAATACAGAACAAGAGCATTCACACTCTTACTTTTGCCCATTAAAAAAACAAAAGCATTATTTTTAACCGTGTGTGCTGGCAATTTCACAGATGCTAACCAGCACACGACTCAAATAACCAGAGTAGGTTCACAGAATTTAGTCCAGGATAGGAAATGTACCTTTTCTTGGTAGAAAGCACCATGCCCTCAATTTGGCTCCACTACTCTTAAAATGATGTGGTTTCTATGATCAAAGGCTAAATAAACTAGGACCTTGGAAATACAGACCAGTTTCCCCTTTCTCTCATTTTAATTCCACCCAGTTCCCTAAAACACATTGTTCTTTTAGGTTGCATTGCAGCCCAGGATAAGAGTGGGGAAGAAAGGTACCTCTTTAGTGTAATTTACAATATGTCGTCCAAAGTTAGGAAAGTTACAAGCTATGTAAGTTCAATGCATCCTGCTTAAACAGGATGGGGCAAATGGCACCCAAACAGGATGCATTCAAGCGAGTACAGGTAGTTCTCGACTTACAACAGTTCATTTAGTGACGGTTCAAAGTTACAAGGGTACCGAAAAAAGTGACTTAGGACCATTTTTCACACTTACATCCATTGTAGCATCCCCGTGATCACATAATCAAAATTTGGATGCCTGGCCACTTGGTTCATATTTATGACGGTTGCAGTGCCCTGGGGTCATATGATCCCCTTTTGTGATCTTCCAATAATCAAAGTCAATGGGGAAGCCAGATTCACTGAACAACTGAGTTACTAACTAAACAACTGCAATGATTCACTTAACAATTGTGGCAAGAAAGGTCATAAAATGGGGCAAACCTGACTTAATAAATGTTTCACTTAACAACATAAATTTTTGGCTCAATTGTGGTTGTAAGTCGAGGAATGCTTGTAACTCAAATTCTAGAGTCAATCCTGGGGGGAGAACAGAAGTTATAATCCCAATCCCAGTCCTAACAAAGCACCACGTTGTATTCCTTCTGTGTAGAAGGAAATATAAAGAAAACCGCCACGAAAGTGCAAATTGAAGTATGCTGGTAGCTACCACAAGCACCATCTTCAGCCTCACCTGTCCAAAATAATCTGCTGGGGCAGTGTAACAGTCTGCTTTAAGATACTAGGTGTGTTAAACTACTTTATAGGTAGGTCCTCTTTCTCAGCTAATGAATGTGAGGCTTATCACAAGATTCCTCATGATATTGTGTTCAAATATTTGGGGGTAGGCCATGGAAGATATGGTAAGAGAAGAGATACCTGTGGAAACTCATGACAGAAACAAAACTGCACCTCAAAGTGGTGTTTCGCTTCTTCCCTCGCTGAAGTTCTGCTGAAAATTTATTTATTTTATATAAATATATATCTACCGGTATATATGGCTGCCCCGTTGGCCAAAGGACTGAGTTGGTTTGGCACCTTCACTGGAAAAAAATAATAAAGGCCCAAAAAATAGCCACAAAAGGAAATGCAAGGGAGAAAAAGCACACAAGAACCAATGCATTAAAAACTGGCTTCATCCTTTAAATTTTGTTTGTAATACTTCTTGTTAAGGGAAATAGAAAGTTTTAAAAGAAGCAAATGACTGACTCACAAATAGCTTGGCTTGGAAACTCACAACTATGTTCAAAATAGTTCCTACAAATACAATAGCCCTCCCTTCCTCCAATTAGGCAGATACTTTTGCTGGAAAATACAGATGTGTTTGATTCTTGGTTACCAATATTGGCTGGGTACACTTTTCTTCTCATGGGCTTGCTATGTATTCTATGGATTGATGGTTTTTAATAGGCCTGTACTTTGAAAAAGAAAAAAATAAAATTCCTTGGAGATTTTACAATTCATAGCCAGCAGAGGAATGTGGTGGGCTGAGGGTTGTGGATAGCTTGATATAAATGGTTTCTTTATGAAGAACTAGACACATAGTTCACTTGGTAAATCAAGCTCACTCCTTTAAAATCGAGGCGGTTTTTCATGACTTAATTGATTCACTACACTGTGGTTTATTCATGATATTTGGTGTCTCACCAAACTCAACCAAAAACAACACATTATCCAACTTGAACAGGTGAGTTTCCTGCACTTTGCTGTGATGAAATTAGATCTCCCATCTCTTGCTCCTAATACTTATTTTATTAATTTTCTACAGGTTTCATTGCAAGTTATTTGATATAATAATATTTGTCACATGGTTTTATGTTTATTATCCAGAGCTCCCAAAGGATAGCATGCTATTTCCTGGTATAGTATAATCTTCCTATGCAAAAGGAAGATTCAACTCCTATCCTCTGATGTTGCATGGTCTCTGAGAAATTAGTCCTAATAATCCTAATATATCCTGTGGTTCCTGGTATTTACCAGCATGGAAGAAAAAGAAAGTTATCATTTTCTTCAAGCTTTTATACAGTAAAAGCAGTAAATAGTGGGAAGTTGGCGTTTGTGGCATCATTTAACCAACTGTATTTAAGGCTCCACAGCTGTGATCTAAACCCTGGAAAAAAGCTGCAGTACTGTGAATAATTTGTATAGAATAGGTCAGCAGTCTTTACTTTAATCAAGGTTGTGCCATAATGAAGTTTAAAGGACAAATCAGCCAAATTAATCAAGTTGAAATTTAACAATAACAATTTTGAAAATTTGTTATTTCAAGATTGAAAACAAAATTGGATATGGTTTGAACCATCTCCTTTTGTTTACTCCAGTGCAATTGCAAAACACTAAAGTCAATGGATTTACTTCATATTTTAAAAAAATAATAACATCAGTTAAAGGTCTTCCTAACTTGTAATTTTGGAGGCAGTAAGCATTCAGATAGCACTACACAAAACAAATATCCACAACTGCTAGGTATTAAGCACAACTGGCAAACAGTTTCACAAGCCATCCAACATTGCAAACATGTGCCCCACTGCTAGCAGAGGGAAGGGGAGCTTCAGACCGATGCAAGCAGATCAAAACAACAATGAAAACTGAACTCATCCGGACCATGTATTATTCCAATTATCTCTATGTGAGACTGAACAATGAAAGGATAAATTACAAAATTTTAGTATTACAGCGTAGTGTGAATGTATTGGTGTGTGTGTAAATTATATATATAAAATACGCAAGATTATGCCAAACTGGTGCCTTTCACTAGGCAGACTATATAAATACTTATCTGTACATGTGTGTGTATGTGTGTTTATTTCTGTTCACTAGTTCAGGGCCAGCCACATGATAAGTGGGTAGGCAGTTGCAGGTTTGTTTCCCATTTCACAAATGCTGGTTTGCCTTCATTGATTTGCAGCTAAAAAAGCCCTTGGAAAATGCCAGCAGCTTCTCCCTTACCAATCCCTTCCAAACCCATGCCAAGGAAGGGGTCATGGAGAATTCTTCCAAAAAGAGAGGCCTATGTGTCTGATACAGAACATGGTCGGTTATTAATAAAGTTGCAAGCTTTACAAGTTTAGGTAAACTTAAATGGCAGATTGGTTCACTACAGATGAGAAAGGAAAGAAAACTGAGCCGAGGATGAAGAAAACACATCCGTAGCAAGAAATGGCCCCCTTCCCTGAGAGGCGGAATATTTCATTCCCCAATTCCACAAACCTGTTAGTCGATGGCCATCCACAACCAGAGATCTTGCTTAACAACATCGCCTAGCCTACCTTCCTGGCAGGGTCAAAGCCTCACAACTTCCACATTCTGCACTTGCCCATCCTCTTTCATAGACCTTCTGTGAAACCCTTTCCATCTTCTAGTGTCAGGTGATCTTTATTTTCAGCTGCAACATCATCAGTGGCAGTAATACCTTTATTCAGATACCTTGCAATGCTAAGTTTTTCAAAACCTGCACAACTTCTTAATTTAATTGGGAAGAAACAGTGCTGCATATCTTTCAAAGGCATTTTCTACATTGCCCTAACTTTTTTTTTTGGGGGGGGGGGGGAGGTAGAGCCTGGAATCTTACTTGCAGTGATGTCTGGATGCTACACCAATACCCCAAAATCATGCTGTGGCACAGTAGCATTAATACTCTTAAACATGGACTCTGTTAAAGAAAGGGGACAAAATTAAACTACTGTCTTTAGTTCTATACTTCAAAAGTGAAGAAGTGGTCCCAACTGCAGCATTATTTGTAGCCTCAAAAAACATGCAGTGCTCCTAAGTAATACTTCACTGATGTTTTTAAACTACTGATGCCCCACCCCGCCCCATTCCCTTTTGTGAAAAACAAACCTTTTTGCAGCAAACTGAGTATGAACTGAATTACAAATAGCATTGCAATGACTGTAGTATTTCCAACTGAAGAAGTACACATCACTTTACAGTTTTATTCAAAGCCTTCTTCATCAGAATCCCCGCATAAATTATGGGTTCTTTCTTTGCCAACTGTCATTAAGTGGGCGACCAGCAATCCTTTCGTTCTTAGAAGCTAATTCTGTTAAGAAAACATGCTCTTTTCTCTACCCTGCCTTGCATTGCCCCCAACCTCCCCCACAAACACACACACACACACCCTCCAAGAGAAGGCTTGTTTCTGCAAGGAATTGCTCCTTGGAGCAGAACTACATTTCATACAACCCAATACTCCAATGCTTAATGGAACCAAGGAGCATTTGCATCATCAGAATCAGAATCATCAGTAAACGCACAAGGGTTAAACATAACTTTCCTGCTGGTTCTTCCTTGCTATTCCTACTCTAATAATGTTTGGAAGCAAACATAGCATTAGGAAACTCATATTTACTTGATATGTAATTCAAATTTGAGCCTTCAAGGGCCTTCATTTTTGTTATCTTGGCAGAATCAGCTATCTAGACATTCCACAGTATTCGACTCTTCCCACACAGTAACTTTGTTGAATTCTCAGCTGCCTGATAGTTTAGCAATTAATACTGATTTCATGAATCAAGTAGCAGCTTACTAACATATCTTCTCCCCCGCAAATATATATATAAATGTGTGTGTATGCACACATGTGCACGTGCATTGATGGACTGTTTTTCTATCTGAGCCAATTAGGCACTGAGCCAGAATGCTGCAAAAAACAGAGTTTGAAAATATGATATAAAAGTGGAGTTAGTAAAGCATATCCCTTTACATAATTAAATAGAAAATATTGTATGATTACGTACAGAAGTACGTAGTTTTGGCTCCTCCATATAAAAGCCCTCAAAATCATCGAACTTTTCAAAGAGCTGGATTAGTAATTGCACTCTAAAAATAAATAATAAACAGGAACAAAAATATTATCTCCCTCACTAGAACAAATCACCTCTTCAGAAGCTCATTTTTCTCCTTGTCCGAAAATTACAAACAAGTATGCAGGCACTCCATTTTCTCCTCTGGATGCAGAGCAGCATGCTAGGAGACAAATATAAATAAAGGGAAGACCAACCCCTTTCCCTTCTCCAAGCACAGCAAGGAGACAGAGATGGAACACAGCTAGGCTGCATTTTAGGGAATCAGTGGATTGATTGCTTCTGCTGCCCCTTCACAGTCCTCATCTGTGCAAATCTTTGTGTAGAGAAGGGAAAAAAATGTGTGGAAAGCAGGACGTGGATGAGGCCAATACCTGGATTTGGATTTTAACTCCCAGTGGCAAAGCTGAAAAAAAAGGCAGTGCTGATAACAATCCGTTCTGTTCGTGTGGGGCACTCCATGCCGCATCTGAGTCGGGACACTCCCTGGGCCGAAGACTTAGTTACATCTGATCCCTGACTTCTCAGTACAACATGGCCGGTGGATCAACTGACTGAGTTGGGATGGCAGCATCACTCATTTGCCCAAGGCCTCTGCAAAGATGATCTCACCATTGGCCTCCGTAGCAGAGGTAGGGTCATCTGGATCGCTATCTGTAGTGCCATCGCTCTCCTTACCAGAGCTTTCAGCCCCATGCAGAAAGTGTGCATTGTGAGGAGACAGTGGATACAAAACATCCTGCAGGGCACCCACTACCATAGGGCTGGTCAGCAATTCCTCATCTGAAGAATGCAGCGAGTCATCGTCCACTGCCAGATGACTCACAATATGTATACCATCAAAACCCATAGAGTCCTCAAAAGGCTTCTGTCCTTTCGTTAGCCGAATCTGCAAGAGAGAGAAAGAGAAGACACTGGGGGCAGCCACGATGGCTTGGCATTCAGCACTATGTAACCCACTTAAGGCCTGGAATAGCTTGGATTTAGAAAACAATAATCTACAATGGACAAAAGAAAAATTCCTGCTAGGAAATAACAGAAGTGATGCTCTGGCTTAAGACTTACTAGAAGTGTGATATTCTCTTTTTCCTTGGACTGGCAAGGCACTACAAGCATAAAAGGGTAACAGTAGCAACCTACTTCATTTCTCTCTAGGTTATTTTACAAACCTAAAGAGATACATTCTTAAATCAGAACAGATGTTGAAATGGCATGATATGGGGCCTTGGAACTTTGTGTCTTCTAACATGACATTTTCAGCCACAAGTGAAAGAAGGGGTTTATGGGGTTTCTTTTTCAATAGAAAACTGATCTGTGCCGCCACCAGCTGATTGTCGCACAGCTGATCGCCGAAACTACCGGTTCATTCGAACCGGTAACATTTTTTTTACTATCGGTTTGGTTCCGCCGATCAGCTATGTGACAATCAGCTGTGCTGTGTGATTTATATTTGCTAGAAAGCAGGAAATCCTGCTTTCCCCCCTTGCTGTTCTACTTACCTTTGCAGACTCAGAAAAGGCTTCTTAATCCTCCTTTTTCAGCACTGTGCAGTAGAGCCTGGGTTGCGCATGCGCGTGCAAAACGAACCAGTAGCGAAGCGAACCGGTAGCAGACTTCAGAGCATTTCACCCCTGATGATAAGGGGTCTGAAACTCCTCCATGGTTTTGTCTGCTTTCTCCCACTAGGTTGGGCTTACCTCTGCCTTGAGTTCATCAATCTGCTCCTTGAGTTCACGGATGTATTGCGAGGCATCAGAATTGTTGAGTTCACCTTGGATCATTCCTTCTTCTCTCTGCATGTGAAAAGAGAGGGATAAAAATGATAATTGCTTGGAGGAGAGGACACAAGTGCTTCAGACCTTAGCCCAGCCCATATATTATTTCACAACCTGCATAAATAACTAAACCATTGCTGAAGGGATTTTAGAGACCATCTAGTGCTGTTTTTCCTGCTTCCCAGTGCAGGATCCACTAGAGCAGCGGATATCAAACTGACGGCCCACAGGCCGGAAGAGTCACACATAGGCCACGGCCACCCCAGTTCCACAAAGGGAAAATATGTTGTGAAACATCACATGACAACAATGTGACGCCACAAGTTTGACACCCATGCACTAGGGCAATGTGGGAGATTACTTTCCAGCCAATGAGTTTGAAGAACTCTAGCAAAAAAAACCCAACCATTGTGTGATAACTCTTCAGGTATCTGATACCTCTAAACTTATTATTATTATTACACCTTTCAATAGTTACAGTTAGTTCAGGGGGTCATTCCCTAGCTTAGTGCAAGACCATCTGCTTTTTCTTTTCAGATGGAAATCGCTGTTGGCCCTTGTTTCACTTGTGGCTGAAAAGGACACCCGCTGGTTACTCTTCCCGAACCTGGATTTCCAGTTCAGCAACCCTCTGCCGCATCTCTGCAACAGCAGCCATGCTATCAGCTTCTCTCAGGCGGACAGCCATAACTTCTTCTTTGCTCTGTAACAGAGAATAGAAACCAGTGGCAGAAGACCATCAGATTGAAACCTGCATGACACGCAGAACAAAAAAAAAAAAAAAAAGGCTGACTTCCTAGAATTTGTGGCAGCTATAGATGCCATTTAAACCCACGCTGAGTCACTAAATTATCTGAAAGTCAGGAGTTGGGTCATTTTGACAGTAAGAAGGTTTCCACACTGTGGTACACTGGTGCCGGGTAATTCCAACATCCCAAAGCTAAAAACAAGCTTAGTTTTACAATTTTGAAGCTCCGTACCTTTGAGAAGGAACCGAGCAAGCTTGACTCATTTTCTGTGGGAAAGTCACGTCCCTTGGTACCATTGAATGGGCAAACTCACCTTGCATTCAGATTCAGCATGCTTGCGCTTGGTCTCACTCAACTGTGTATGCAACCCTTTGTTTTGGGCGGTGAGATACTGCACCTTTTCGTGCAGCCCAGAACACTCCTGTTCCATCCGATTGAGGAGATTGCTGTGAATCTGATCCTAGAAAAGGAGAATTAGGGGCCGTTAATACTCTGACACTTATTGAGCCAGTTTGGGGTAATGGTTAAAGTGCTGGCTTAGAAACTAGGAAAGTGTGAGTTTTAGTTCCACCTTAGCCATGAAAGCTGGCTGGGCCAGTTACTCTCTCTCAGCCCAATCCCCCGAGGTTACTGGTCTTGAGAAAATAGAAGGAGAAGGGAATATTTTTTTATGTTTGCTGCCTTGAGTTACTTATAAAGCAATAAAGGCGTGATCAAGCTCAAATAAATAACTACATTATTGAATTTGTTGCCCGATATGCGTGCACACTTATATAGACACACATAGGTAATTCCTTATGCGTGAAAACCTTTGCACTTTCACATTCAATATAAAACTGGAAGGATTGCTATAACTATGATATAGTTAGGAAAGAAAGAAATTACAGATAGAACGATCTTATAAAGATCTTAGAAATGCCCTTACACAACTGTCACACGCTCACCTGGGTTTCAAGTTCTACCACTCTTTGACGCAACTCCCGGACGTCGCCCTGAGCCTGTGTCTCACGCAGACGGAGACTCATCAGTTCATCTTGGAGATCATTTATTGTGTTCTTTCGTGGAGAGTCCTTCCACCGCCCACCGGTCCGGCTCAGATGGGCCTAAAGTAAAGGGGAGTCAAACAATTATCTGCAAATTAGGCACAGGAATATGGGATCCAGGGGTTCCAAGGTACCAGTTTCCTCAACACATGCTTAATATCTGTTGATCCACCATGTACAGTGACAAGCCATTTACCTCCAAGATCTCAGAGAGACTTTTTCAATTCTATATGAAGAAATTAGTGACAATCTAGATAAAAGATTATGTGCTATATCAGGTTCTCTCGCCTGTAATGATAAACACATTGCTGCTTTATCAAACATTTAGGATCTTGTTCCTTAAAGTGATTTATGCATCAAATCAGATTTTATTAAGCTCCCGGAGCTCCCAAATCTAGGCTACAAAATCCCGATGACCAGTAGATGGTAGCAAGGAGATACAAGAATTTCTAGTCACTTATTGCCATCCAGTGGTTATCTAAACATTTGCAACCCCAAAAGTACTTCTTATTAACTGCTAAAGATCCAAGGACTTGCAGGATCAGTCCTTGTAGCCTTCTATACAAAGATTTAGATTAAATTTAGATTTAGGCCTAACAAGTGAGGTGTGGTCAGGTGTAGCATTCTTCAACTATAGCATACCTGCCAATTGTCATTGAGTTCCTTCACTTGATATTGCAGCTCTCTGAAGGATTTCATTGCCTCGGACTCCCGCAACTTCATAGCCTTCAGTTCTTCCTGCAGACGGGCCACATTGTTTTCATCTGGAAGCAAGCTGTTTTTCTGCAAAGGAGATGATTTAGTATTAACACTATATACATTTATATTTAGGTATGCCACAGCACAGACAGAAGAAGCACCTTTGGCCTGTTAGGCCTCCCTATGCAGCTCTTGGCACCTCAAGAAAATCTGCCCCTCCTTCCTTCATATTTACTCCCAGCAGTGTTGCTGCTTTCGCCCCAAGATGCTACTGTCCAGTAGCATTGAATGGTTGAAAATGTTTCTAGGCATTCTACCAAAGGACAAAGAATAAAAGGGGATACTCTTAATATAGGGGTGTCAAACTCGCATTGTCATGTGACATATCGGGACTTTTCCCCCCTTGGCTAAACCAGGCGTGGCCAGTGCGTGACGCCACGTGTTTGACAGCCCTGTCCTAATAGAACAGTGAGGAAGGAAAAAGCAGTGCTGGAACTTTCACTTGTTGGAACGAATAAATCTGAGATTTTGTTGCAACCTTCATCAAAATTCATGATGCAGAGAAGACTCTATCAAAGCATCTATTCTTAAAACTTCAAATACTGCTATCTGGGATCCTGCCGTGGTTACTTTCTAAGACTTTTGTGCTTCTGTATCAGCCTTTGAAAGAAAAGATACCTTTTCCATGTCCAGAACTTTATCCTGCATCTCTTTAAGGGCACTCAGAGTCTCAGATTCCCTCAAGCGGGATTGCTCCAGTTCTGTTTCCAGGTGGCTCACAAATTCCTCAGAGTAGCGGGGATTTCCCTACAGAGTAAAAGAAATGTTAGTAAATCAACGGAAACCATGAATGAATGAGTGCTGTCTCTTAATGTTCCTATGGTTTTAATTGTAATAAATGAACTCTAATTTCTACAACTAGAAGCCAGAAACACATAAGTTGGAAGGTAGGTAACTTATAAATATTCTGAATGGGTTATTTTAAAGGGTTGTCAATAAGGCGAGCAAAGAAAAGAGATGCTTGAGGCTTTTCCTGAAAGCTTCTAAACAAACTATATCCCTGCCCTTTTTTATTTGCTCTTATCTTTTTGAAAGAAAAAAGCAGTGCAGGGGGGATGACTTTGACTGCAAACTAAATTATAGTCCATAGAAAAAGAGGATAAAATTACTCTGCTCTATAAAAGCCATGGCCTCCTTGTGAATTACAGTTCAGTTGTTCCCTTTTTCCATTTCAGGAGACTTATGCATACAACTCTCAAATTTGGCCTTCAATCATAGGTTATCATTCTTAGGAATAGCCAGGCATAATTCTTTTTCTAGAAGGGACTTCCTCAATTTGGTGCTCTCGGGATGTTCCATACAATGTCACATTAGCAGTCAAGATCACTAATGGGCATAAAAGCTGGGGTTAGTTTATTTTCAACACGTTCAGATGCACCAGGTTAAGGAAAAGGCTAAAGGAGGGTAGATATTCAAGCAAGACTAGGAGTAGATACAATCTTCCCTAAATCTAATACTGAGAAAAGAGCAAAAGAAAGCCCTGCACTGGCATGATTGATCTCAAGAGGAAAAAAAACTGTCAGAATCATCCCAATAACATATATAGCTTTGTAAAGCCTGTTCTAACAAATTGCCATGGGAATGATAATCTCTAGACTTGTCCGTTCCAGGCGTCCCCCACAAAACAAGTCACATGAGTTTTAAAACCTTGTGGTTTAACCAACTGGGCACTTGCATGTAATTTCACCTCTATGTATCCCCCTTCGTCATACATCATACATCCCCTTTCACTCTTGTATCTTCCACTCTTATATAGTTACTTGTTGGTCCTGAAGTTGCTGAATGGTGCTTCGTGCCTTCTGCAAATTCTCTGTGGCAGAGCAGTATTGTTGCTTCACAACTGCCAGCTCCCGCTTGATAATGTAATTCTCTTCAGCCTCCTGTGCACGGGTAACTTGGCCCTAAAGAAGGGAAGACTTAAAGCTGTTTTTTTCTTTCAAGAAAGTGACATCCATATGGGATTTCTTTATGAACAGCAAAACAAAGGAAGCATATGTTTGATAATAGTAAGATAAATACAATTAGATTTAAAATAAAACTTTCGCTTACTAATGTTCGGTATTCTGAACATTAGCTCTAGTATATTGCAAGAAGTATAATGCAATATTGCTCTAGTATAATGCAAGAAGACATTTCCACTGCTCATACATCTTGAAATAGTTTTACATCTTGACGTTTGACTCAAAGACTTTTTGGAATGAGCAATGAGTTATGTTCAAAATCAGAACCATATCATAAAGCAGGTAAGAGTGATTATTGCTGATATGTGCTCAAAGGGTTTCAAATTCAAAATATCTGAATTCAAAACACCCTGCTTGGGCTTGAAGAAAATTTTTCCCAAAGCTGTTCTGAGCAATCTGAAAGTGGCCCAAGCTCAACATGATCAATACTATTCATTTGAATGTATCCTAAGCCTTCACTGTTAAGGCAAAACAATGCCTTAAAAAGGGAGACTAGCTTTTCAATCCGCTGAAGAAGCTTCACTGTGAAAAGTGAAGGGTGAGAAGATTCTATAGAGGGCATTGGGACTGCTCTCCTGCCTGAGCCGTTCTCTTCTATGATAACTGGAAGCCCATATCATCTATCTTTGGCTTGATTTCTGCACCATCCCTAGAATCCCCAAATTTGCAAATTCCCAATAAGTACAACTCCCAGCCCACCAGCTCATCAAAAATTTAGTATGCTACAGATTCTTGAAATTTAAGATTCTACCACAGGTTATTTTTCAGCCATAAAATCTGTTAGTTAAAATAAATCTCAAGATTCCCCTGATCAAGAGACAAAGTTTTAGAGATTAGAAAACTGGCAATGAGCCAAAGCATGCATTTGTAATTATTAGTTTATTCATGCATTAAAGTCAGTTGACATTTTTTCCTAGCTCTCACAAAACATTGAGTTTCCATTGGACCCTAGCGGTCAAGGAACCTAGCTTGAAAAACCTTGCTCTAGCTTTGGAGAAACAGAGTTCGTTTGCATCACAAGGATCAAAGAACAAAACAAGGAGAAATAATCAAGATCTGAAGAGTCTCCCACATTAATTTGAAGTATTAAGTAACTTGTATCAGTTTAAATAGTAATTCATACTAGCATGCTTCAAATTCTTACAAATTCATGTAGATAAAGTCATATATTTTCTAAAGGACAGGAAACCTGTTGCCCTTTTGTTGTTCCTGTTGCTCCAGCAAGCATGGCTAATTGTGAAAGATATCAGAGGCTACCATTCAGCACTTCTCTCTTTTAAGTTAAGTATGAAAATATTATTCAAGATATTCTTTTTTACAAAGAGCCTTGTAAATAGAACTTATTCTCAGACCTGTTGTCTGGATTACAAAAGTAATTTGCAAAAAGCCAAATAGATTCAGTAGTACAGCAGATAACCAATCATGTTTGGGTTGGTTATTGTAATAATAGGGGAGCCATCCCCAGTCAAGTTGCTGGCAGAATAATTCTGGGATTTGTGACTGATCTGGAGGGCATTCAGACTGAGGAAAGCTGTGTTAAAGCAATACTCAGCTTTAAGACTAATAATCTGCTCCTAGTAACTCGATCTTCATGTGCAGATTTATTTCTGCAAGAACCCCTCCCCCCATGCAATAGATTTATAGAGATGTTAACACATCCTAGGCTTTATTTATAGTTGGAAGTGATGGTAACAAGCTCTCTAATCTCTGCCTTTCATAGAAATGAAATCAAAGGGAAAAAGGTGCTATATTTTCTTCACACATCACAAACATTTCAGAGTAACATGGCAAAATTGTTAAGGACTTTGCTAAGTGAAATGTCTAAAGAGATAGTTAAATTGTGCCACTTGAGGGATTGATGAATAAAAAGGAGGTTATTTTTGAAAAAAAAATACTGTAGTGAATGCATGAAAGATCTGGGTCTCCTAGAAGCATATCGTATTCCTTATTCAAGTGTACTGGATATTAAATTTTCATATGTAGATCTTTAAATATATTACACTGTTATTTTTCCAATGCACTGAATTTTTTTTTTAGGCTTATAGCCATAATACTTGAGAATATTTCAGCCTAACTTAATTCACCCAAGGCACCCAGTGACTTGGTAATATAACTTGTAATGATCTTAGTTCACTTCTACACCACATTTAAAGGAAAAGTTTAAAGTAGATCAATTTTAGTAAACAATGGTGATTTGCCACAGTGCCGTCATTTCAACATTAGAAGGCATTTTGTACAAGCATTACCAAATACTTTACAAAACCTAAATACATGACCTGCCACTTCACATTCAGGAGAAACAACGGTGGATATCATGCATGGGTTTTGGTTTTTCCCTGAATATGGCTTGGTATATTTTTATCATCAAAACATGACTGAAATAATATATTATTTGGATATTTTAAAAGTTTGTAGCCTGTTTCCAATGCCATTTTTGAGATATACTAACAAAACATATTCTTCATATATAGCAGAAAGGGCAAAATTGCTTACATATTGATTGGTGATTAACTCTCTCTGCACTACTATCATCTGGGACAGGGGTCACCAACCTTTCTGACCTCAAGGATAATTAAATTCATAATTTTAAATCCCGCGGACCACTAATATGATCTGCCTAATGACTGGCTGGGTGGGCGTGGCCAACTCAATGTTGCTCACATCAAGGGGCATGTCACCAGCCTCTCCTCCCCCCTCCCCTCCCAGCCACTTCTTGCCTGCCCGCCCAGGCTCCTTAGGGCCCCAACAGGAAGCAGTTGCTGGAGCTAAGCAGCCACCATGAGAAAGAGTTGGCAAACAGCTGGCTCAGTTCAAATTGGATCTGACCAAGAAGGAGACTCAGCAGAAGCACCTTACTGAGGACTATGAACGGCTTTCCAAGCAGAGGGAAGACCTGCGGGAGTGCAATGCCAGGTACCAACCCCTGGAGGCTCAGCAGGCTGAGATGGTCAGCCAGTTCCAGGCCATGATGCAGTCCCATTGGAACGAGGCCCTCCAGCTCTTTGCCACTAGCAGCACTTTCCTCCAGCCTTTGCCCAAAGCCCCAGACCAGAAGGCTGAAGCAGACCTCAAGTCAGAATTTCTTCCCCCACTCCGACCCACAAAAAAAGACCCCAAAGTGGGAGACTCTGCAGCAATGTTGCAGAGACTCTGTGCAGCAAATGTTAATTGCACTTATATGGTCCAGGGGGCATACTTTGATGACCCCTGATTTAGTGCAATATAAAAAATGCAAATAATTTTTCTGCGGACCACCCAAATTTTGTCGTGGACCACCAGTGGTCCACTTACCACCAGTTGGTGATACTGATCTGGGACATTAGCCTTAAAAGGCAACAGGCTTAATTCAGGCTTGGTCCTGGGCATATGGCCTAACTGCAACAAACTTCAATGAGGGGATGGCATTCTTTCATCACATTAAAACCAACAATTTACTGTGCATTAACTCACAGCAGTTGCCACATGCAGTGATTCCGCCTCCTTTTTCAGAACTAGCCTTCAACCAAAAAGCTCCACTCCAGAATCAAACATTCCAGAAGATTTCCATTGCAAAACTAAAAAAAAAGTTTGTGTAGGCATTTGCATGAATTGTTAGCAAGACCTATTTTCACACCTCATTATCTTTCCATCATCTATATCATTTATTCAGAATCAAAGTGGCTTGGTTGTGGCTCCTCAAAATAACTGCCCAGCTAAGAATCAATTCTAGTATAAGTTAAGAAGATCCTCATTGATCTTTAGCTGAAGTAAAACCAGGAGTTTATCTTCCTTCTAGCTGATACCTCTTAATACCTTTAATTTTATAATAGAAGATTGAACAAGGCATCAAGAAATGAAAATAATTTTTGTTACTATAGACATTAAGCATAGAAACAATGCTAAAAAGAGAATTGGGAATTTAAAATGATTATTCCTCCAAAGAACACTCAGTGGAATGGTGTGGATGGAGATCTCTTTTTGTTACAACTGTACCATTTCCCATCTGAGGAATGGAGGAATGGATTTTTCTGTGGAATAGGGTTAATTGGCCACATTTGAAGTAACAAAGAGTTTTATTTAAAAAGGACATCTGCTCCACAGCTGGGTGGGAATATTCTGTACACTGCATAAAATTACTGAACTGCATCATGCTAGATTCATTTTTAATCAGTTTTGATCTCAAACTATACAGATTTAATAGCAGATTCTTTAGATCTCTCTTAATCACTATTAACAGAGTTGGAAGGGACCTTGTAGGTCTTCTAGTCTAAACCCCTGCCCAAACAGAAGACCCTATACAATTTCTGACAAATGGCAGTCCAGTCTCTTCTTGAAAACCTCCAGTGATGAAGCTCCCACAACATCCGAAGGCAACTTCTGTTCCATTGATTGATTGTTCTCACTGTCAGAATTTTTTTTCTTATATCTAGGTTGAATCTCTCCTTGCTCAGTTTCCATCCATTATTCCTTGTCTGGCTTTCAGGTGCTTTGGAAAATAGTTTGACCCCCTCCTCTCTGTGGAAGCTCTTCAAGTATTGGAACATTGCTATCATGTCTCCCCTGGTCCTTTTCTTCACTAGACTTGCCATGCTGAGTATTGCAACAGTTCATTGTATGTTTTAGCCTCCTGTCCCCTAATCCCCTTAAATAATTAAGTGGCATGCAAAATTTATCTTGATCAGGTTGAATTATGGCAGTCTGCAATTGCCTGTGGTTCTATAACATCTTGTTACATATGCATCCACGTGCAACTGTTATTCTTTGTAGTCAGTAATGTGTGTGTGTATGTTTCTGCTAGGGTAGCAGAGGGAAGAGAAAGGTAAAGCCTTAAAAACAAAAGGAACACTGGAAAGAAGGGAAAGGAGATGGAGCTGTAAGGTTTGGCAGAAACAAGATGGATCTATACAGTATTGGCTACAGAAGGGCTGTTGTTAGTTCAAAGACAGGTTGGGCTAAGATTCTTAGAGGTGGAACAGGGTGTAACCTGAAGAACAGGAGGAATCTTTGTGGGATAATTCTAAAAATGGTGGGAAACTGAGGAAGATGTGGAAGGGGAGTCATACCCTAACAGAATTCAGAATGTAATTTTTAAACTGAAGGAAACAATGTCACGTAGCATAATTTCCCTGTAATTAGGAGTAGGTAAAGGTTTCTCTTGTCCAATCACATCCCTCTCTAGGGGATGGTGCTCATCTCAGTTTCTTAGCCGAGAGAGCCAGCGTTGTCCAAAGATATTTCCATGATCAGGTGGCCAGCATGACTATATGCCTAAGTGCACAGAATGCTTCCCACCAAAGTGATATTTATTTACTTGCATTTGCAGGCTTTCAAACTGCTAAGTGGGCAGGAGCTGAGGCAAATGACGGGAGCTCACCTTGTCACACAGCGCTCAGGTCTTGAACCCAGGCTGTTAGTTTTCCAGTGGACAAGCTTGACGTCTTTAACCACTGAGCCACTGCACCCTCTAGTGGGAAGTAGGAATACGGAAATAGTACCATAGTATTCAATAGAGAGATAACCCTCTAACTACACACATAACAAGATGAAGCTTGCCAGGAACAGGAAACTACTAATTGATAAAGAGGTTCTTGGCTTAGAAACATAATTTATTCATTTATTAGTAAGTCTCTACTAATTTTACTGTGCTTTATGACTCTACAACCATTTCTTATTGGCTAATCAGTAAAGGTAACAGGAGAGGGAGGAGAAAGAAATACTGCCTCAGATTGAAACTAGATGCTTGTGTTTGCTTGCTGAATTAAAAGAGAAAAAAAATCGAACAGTATCTGATGTGTTGGGACTTAAGTCAAATTTGGAGAACTTGCAAAAGGCTATGGCATGCATGTTTCAAAGAATCCTCAAATAAGCAAAAATTGATACAGCTATATTAACACAGTAATGTTTAACAAATTTGAATACATAATTAATGTGAGGTGTTTTTTTTTACAGATTACAGAAACAGTAACTACATTATAGCAGGTGCAGAAGTTTGGGCATCATTTCAGTGTCCCCTCTGGCAGAAATGACAGCTTCCAAAAGTTTCCTCTATCTCGTTAACAGTTTTCCTAATCTTGATTTCAAAAAACTTTCCTCTCTTCCTTTCAGAACTCTCTCATTTCTGATTTAGCGATTTTTCTTTTTGCAAGTGTGAGATCTCCTGCAGATTTTCAATAATATTCAGTTTTACGATGATGAAAGAGATGACCTTTACTTTTCTTTTGAGTATTTTATCATGGATTTGGGGTTTATGTTTCAGATTGGATATTTCTGCAAGACAACAAGCTTTTTTCAGCTGCAGTTTCTTTATTGACTACGGGATATTCAGTGCTAGATAATGTTGAATCCTTTCTTCCTTCCATTTGCACAATATTTATTGCCTGTGCAACTGTCTTCCACAAAATCTGAAAGGATAATTCCTGTTAATAGTTGCTAAAGTATCCCCCCCCCCAATGCTTTACCCTTTTATCTCCAAATAGCCATACAGTTCAGTTTTGATTTCATTAGTCCAAACTACTTTGTTCCAAAATGTTTTCTGACTTATCAATATCTTATTTTGTATATTTTAGTATTTGGGGATTATGTCAGAGAAAAGATTTCAAGCTGCATCTTGCCTATACAGACCACTGCAGTATACATAACATATATTGCACACCTGTAGATAACTACTCCAGTGTCAGTTAAATTTTTTAGTAGACCATTTTGAATAAACTGTGAGTTCTGCTTCACATATTGTACCAGTGTTTGGACAATTCTAACAGACATTTTTTTCTTCTAGATATTCCTACTATCATCAGCAGTTTCATGAAACTTTGAATTGTATTGAAATTCCTAGTTGGAAGAATTCAGAGATTTTTAAAATATCCTTTTCCTGCTTTGTAAGAATTATTTTCATTTTCAAAAGCTGTTTAGAGGAGTCAAAGGATTGGTGAAGAACACAGAACAATTATAATAATCTGAGATGTTAGAAGGGTTAGAATATTTGTTCAATTTGTTAAATGCAAGCCTAACAAAGCCATAATCCTAAAAACATTAATGTTAAAACAAATACCTATAATGGAAGAATGGTAAAGCTAGTAGAATTAGCAGAAATGACAGCCTTGACAAAAAGAAAAGACTTCGACAAATTTTATTTTTTCTTTGAAACCATTTTTAGACTTTCTGCAAGAAAGTAAAAGAAATGATTTTGGGATCTGATGGTCAGAATTATATGGAATTATAGAAATAAAGCAGTCAAATGCTAATCTTAGTTTGATGTATTTTTTATTTATATTTTATACCAAAAAAAGTCAGAAGTCATTTTTTTTCTATTTTCTTTTTCCTGCACTTTATTCTTCTTCAAGCCTTTGGTTTTTAAAAAATCTTTTTTGTTTATTTTTTATCTTTGTAATTTTGTTTGAAAACCAATAAAGCTATGTAAATGTTAAAAAAGTAACTAGTACTGAATGAATTGAAAGGGTCCACAATTTTACACCTCAAATGTTTGAATCTGTAAATAAACATATTTAAATATTATGCATACAGATTTGCAGGAAATATCATTTTTAACTTTATAAAATTATATCAACTTCTGTTCATCCAAATACATACAATCTGAAAATGCCTACGTTTTGTCTTGCAATTGTAAGTCAGCTGCTATCTTTCAACAGTAATTACAATTATCAACCAACTCTAAACACAAGAGTAAGTGTTCCCAAACTCTGTAATTTTACCTTTCAGTTAATGAGCCTTCTTTTATTCACAACTTTATTTTTACTATGGCTGTATTCATGCAACGAATTTAACCCTGAGGTATTGAATAAGTCATAGCTAACTGGATTCATACAATACACATATCTAAATTAACCAGCATTACAGATAAATGAAATACTCAAGGGCTTAGCATACTTAAAACCCTTCTCACAAAGTGTTTTTAGACAGTCAGACCATTAAAAGCTTTGCCTACTTCTCTGGCAATTTTACACCCCTCCACCCCACCCCTTTGCTACCCACAATAAATTCAAAGAACGGCCTCCAGCTTCATAAAAGTTGCTTGCTATGACATATCTCATCCAATACAGAAAGATTTTGATTTAGTAAACCTCACCACAGGATGTGAAATGAGGGGAATAGTTTTTCTCTTTCAAAATATCTGCCCACTTAGCATCCTCTTAGCATTGTATATACACAAATAATTGGAAACAGCAAGGTCTAACCACAGTGGCATGGCAATTTCTCCCCCTTTTAGAACTGTTTCTATATTCATTTCTCAAGGGAACACTGTGGTGTTTTTCAGACACTTATACACTTCAGACACTCTTTATTTACTTGCACACAGGATTGCATGAGAAGAGGAACTAGAGATAAAATGTTCTTCTTACAGACAGGTAATTGCAATAAGATGTCTGCAAATGGATATTTTGATCCCATTATTCAATGTTTCAGACTTAAGATACTCAGTACATTCCTTTATAAATTGTCAGATAACATAGGAAAAGGCAAACAAAAAGGTAATTTAATCATGATTGTTAGGTGAAAAACAATAATTACTGTAATGAAAGACCTACTTAAAATGCAGCAATTTACTTATCACATGCCTAAACAGGATTAAGTGCTCAGAGAGATTTGAGAAAAGGCTACTAAATACCAATACTTTATTAGTAAATTCAGCCACATTTGTAGATTCTGATAAGATAATCTTTGATAATCCTCATGTTTATATGCCTTGATTGATAAATAAAATGTCTAATTCCCCTGGTGCTTCTATATTCAAAGTTTAAAATCTATGCTTGCTTCATATTTGTGTAAGAGAGAATGTAAATATTAGATCTATGCAATATATTCATGCATCTGTATCCAGTCTCCAAAAAAGCACTATGAAATACACTGTGAATGTAGCATCTGCCTACATAACAATCTTATGCAAATTCATTCTTTGGGATATTTTAGCTTTTTGAAACAACAAATGCTCAATTCAAAGTTTTTTTATGGATGACCTTAAACATTATGTTCATTTGGTTGTTATGCTATTTTAACTTTCATCAGCTGCCAGACTATGGCTGCAATATTACATTCTGTAAGGATGCTTCCTATATTTGGAACAAAAAATAAGCTTCACACTTCTTCATTTTAATAAAAAGCAGGAGCTTTCAACAGAATTCATGCACTACTTCTCTGCTTACAGAATCTGAAGCAACACAGAACACAAATTAGGTTGTTTGAAAACCAAGCTGAAAGCCAAGTTAATGTTATTGTTCACCATGATCTATCCTACACACAGGAGCATGTAATCAGTGTATATAAGTATCACATGAAATTTCCAGTGGCAAATTCCTTTTCCCCATTCTAATGTAATCTCAGATTGCGGCAGAACTTCCAGGCAATTGAGACTGATGGGAAGGACTATGCCTTCATCTTCCTACTTGTTATTGTTGCAGTACCTTTTTAAGAAAAGTGGTGGTTGCAAGCATTGGATGGCACCAGAAAGTCACAGGTCTTTTAGTAAATTGCCAAGGTCATTCCAACAATATATTTTTTCCATAAAAAACTACTTTTTAAGCATAAATATCAATTTGGTGTAGCGATTAAACTGCAGGCCTAGAAATCAGGAGGCTATGAGTTCTAGTCCCACATTAAGCATAAAAGTCATCTGGGTGATTTTGAGCCAATTGCTCTCTCAGCCCAACTAATCTCACAGGGTTGTTGTTGTGAGGGAAAATAGGAGGAGGAAGGAGTATTATGTATCCAGTCTTACTTTTTGCAATCTTCCATAAAGGGTGTACTCTCCCCCATAAAATTTAGAAATGTTTATAGTTATTTGTAGTGTTTTAAAAGAAAATTCATGCTTAGAATATAAAACAGACATTGCAGATTAGAGTTTTCAGCCCCACTAGGACACTTTGATATCTTCCAACAATTCCCATGATGTAACTAAACAGTTTTAATAGTGCCTTGGTTTTCCTTGCTGGTCTATGCTGAATTAAAAGGATGACATTCAAACTGATGATGTACAATGAGTTTCTAGTGGTAGAACCGATGTAAAAATGTGGAAGCGCCAGTATAAGAAATTAGACTTGTTTAGAGGCAAACCTAAGAATGATTCCCCACCCCTTTCTATAGTGATTTTCACAGGGAAAAGTACCCAGTGGCATTCTTCTTCCTGCATATGTATGTATCTGTAATCCCCAATTATAATTCAGGGAGCAGGACAATTCAGAGATTTGAACTGTCTATAACATTTAATACTAAAACAAATATTTCACCAAGTAGGTTTGCCATAATTTGCCAGTATAAAATATTTAAACTGCCCTGAACCAAAAATATTGGCTGGTATATAAGCAGCATAATTAATTAGCCTTATGCTAAAATATACAGTGATGTGTAAGTCAACATTTCAAAATTAGCTGTTTTGTATAAATAAACAGTTGCATAATATTGCAGAAAATTAAACAACCCAAATAGAATTGTTAGTCTGAATTTTATTAAATGCAAGTTACCAATAACATTAAATGTTGCAGACACTATTTTTCAAGTGAAATGAAATGGAAAACTAAAAGGAGTGTTGGAAATTTAAAAAAAATATTTTACTGTACCTGGATCAATCTATCTGCCAAGGCAGCACTCTCCTACAGACCCAGAAGAGGAAGATCCAAGGAAGGAAAGATGAAGAAAAGAAAAAAGATACAACAGCAGGGTCACACAAGCACAGAGGAAAAAAAAGATAAAGAGCCCAAAAGACCCAAGAAAAGGAACTTCCAGAATTGTCTTAAATTTCCATCATGTCATTTCCATCATGCAGATCATAAGCATGTTCATGTGCATAAGGAATGACAGATAACTCTCAGAAGCAGCTTCACATATTAATTTTTCCTCAACACTGCAAGAACTATCAGGATTCATAATTTGCCTACTTCACCAATGGACAAGGATCTCATTGCATTTCAGAAGTCACACTTCCTTTGTCCAGAAATTCAAAGAAGCCTCAGTAACAAGGACACATTTAGGTGGTTATGTCTTTGTTGGGCAATTAACCAAGATGTCCTCAAATTAACTATTAAAAGTATTTATGCTACAATAAAAGACTTCCAAGGAGTTTTTACATTTTTCATGAAAGTGTTTAATATTTAAACAAAAACAAGATCAGTGTAAGAATATAGCACAAGATGGCTGAGAAACAGTCATTATCAACCACAAGAGAAATAAATTACTTTGGGTCCATTTCACCATTTTGATCAAAGTTTTTTAAATTGGCAGAGAAACTACATCTAACAACTTTACATATTAGGTTTTTTTTTTTTTAATCTTAAGGAATCCTGGCAGATCATCACTTTTTAATTATTTCCAGTAGTGATAGGGTGAGAAATACTCTCTTGGGTGCTTACATTAAGAATGATTCCAGAAATACATGTGCAGGGTAGTCCCTGAGAGGATGCACAAAGACTAATGGCTGGCATTCTGTGTATTGTCTACAGTCAATTGAGACAGAGAGCTGTGTAATGCCTCATTTTTGGTGGCCAAGCTAGTCTGGAAGCGGAGGAAGTGGATTCTCATGCGGCTGGGTACACTTCTCACCTTCTCCAGGGTTTCAATTCGCTGTTTCAGAAGGCGATTCTCAGTACGGAGCCTCTGCAAGCAAGATTAGAATCAGCATGTGCTCTGTGTGTGAGCATGAGCTTTTGTCAAGTGAAAACCAGCATATCAAAATGTTATGCTGAAATCTTGACTCCTGAACTAAAGCCAAGCGTCATAAATAACTAGAAGAGGAAAAGTCACGCCACATCCAGATTGATGGATCTAAAGTTCAAAAAAGGGAATTCTTTAATTTCACACATATTACCCCAACAGAAATAAGTCGAATGCTTAAAATACATGCCCACTATAAATAACAAAGCTACTAATCAGGATGTCCAGGATGATATGAAGAGGAAATAATGTGACCTGAGAATTATTTAAGAAAGATTATTTTTCTGATAACACTGAGTATTGCACATTACACCAACCCTTCATTTAGATTACAGTATCGCAAGACATAGATAAGAGGGGTCTTACCTTGATTTCAATCTGTTCTTCCATTTCCCGGTTTTTGATTGCAGTATACTCTTTCTCCAGTCTAGAAAACAGAGAATAGGGTTCATTCTGCATCAAACATAATATGGAGACAGAAAAAGTATGGTAATGAGTGGAAAAATGCCCATTTTCTAATAACCTCCATTTTAAGATTATCACTTTTATTTAGAAAGTCACCACAAAAACTACAGATTCAGCATATTTTTTCCTAACACATTTGATGTTCAGTTTTTGTTCAGGGAAACACGTCAAGATAGAAAGGATAACTATGTTCTCTTGTATATATTGACATGGAACATGAGCATTGTGTACTGGTCAACTACATGGATTTTGTCTAAATCCTGTATTCTTTAATATTTAAGCTACGTGTGAGGAATAAAAATTGAAAACATACCGTTTCATTTTCTTAGGGTTGTATTTGACTTGATAGGCCTTTAAGATCAGCTTATCAGGACAGCTATCAAACTGATGAGGAATCACCTTCTGAAAATACTGCAGTAGACAATTCTCAAATGAATATACATCGAGATCGTACGGTCTTATAATCAAATGTAATTTCTGACATTTTTATTGGACAGGTAATCCTCAACTTACAACCCATTCATTTAATAAAGAAGTTACAACATCTCTTATGACCCATTTTCACACTTACAACTGCTGCAGTTGGTGAACAAAATTTGGAATCTTAGCAACTGACATGTACTTATGACAGTTGCACTGTTCTGGGGTCATGTAATCATCATTTGTAACTTTCCCAGCCAACTTCCTACAAGCAAAGTCAGTGAGGGAAGCCAAATTCACTTAATAATTGCATGATTCACTAATAATTGCTTAATAATTGTGGCAAGAAAGGTCATAAAATGAAGCAAAACTCACATAACAACTGCCTTGCTTGGCAAAATAAATTTTGGGCTCAATTGTGGTTGTAAATCCAGGATTACAGGATCTTTCTTAGTTGATTACATTGGACAACAGAGGGATGGTTAATCTCTGAAATGCTTCTTGTGAAAATATTCTTCCCAACATGGCGCATTTGCATTAAACTAAAATTGAATGCACTGAATTCAAATATTTAATGATTGTGAATTAAAATTAAAGTCTAACACTATGATAGGGCAGTTTTTAGAATAGAATAGGTATAGAGGTATTACTGACCACATTTATTATAGCTCATTAAAATACTCTAAATCTGGATGCTTACATGAGCAAACACGCACAGTGAACAAGACATTTCAGAACAAAGCTTTTTACCAATTACAATCTTAAATCATGCCTATAGGATAACTCCCAGCTTCAAGGAAAACGTCTAGTATATTGCTAATACCTGGATAGAACACGTCTTGGCACGGTGTGCATTAGCTTATGCAGTCAGACCCTGATAGAATGCAGTGTTTTTAATCATAGAAATTAGAATTTATTTATATAAAGATAATCTCAGCTTTAATGCAATATAAAACATAAATCTTTTTGCCTAAATAATTCTTCATACAATGTAGAAATTTTCAATATTCCAATTTCATAAATTAGGGAGAAATAGCTTAATTAGACTTCAGTTTTTTCTTCATTCTCTAATTCTATGTTGCAATGAATAAAACATTTTTTTTCACAGCCAGTTTATTGAGTTGTATAATTAAAAAATAAATATACAATATTGTAGGAAGGGAAGGAAGGTATCTTAGAAGTATTATACTTGTTTGAAGTAATTCAATATTTTTGAAGAAAAGCTTTCCCATATTCAATCTGATATATACAGACTAGATTTAGCTCAAAGTATTCACCTGTTAAGCACAAACAAACCAGAGGTGGGTTTCTGCCGGTTAGGCCCGGATCGGGCAAACCGGTAGTGGCAGCAGCGGGAGGCTCCGCCCACCCGCCCGGATGCTTCTGCACATGTGCAGAAGTGTCACGCGCACATGAATGAACTGGTAATTAAAAAATGGAAACCCATCACTGAAACAAACCCACGTGGCAATATCACAAATGGAAATGTTTTGCCTGGAGTTTTGAAATGTACTTGTTCAACTTTGTAAGTTACCAGTCATCTAGCTCAGGGATCCCCAATTCCTGGGGGACAGATTGTTACTGGTTCATGGTCTGTTAGGAACCAGGCTGCACTGCTGGAGGTGAGCAGCAGGCAAGCAAGCAAAGCTTCATCTGTATTTGCAGCCCCAGCACTAGCATCACCATTCAGCTCCACCCTCAGATGATTAGGAATTAGATTCTCATAGGAGAATCAGTTTATAGCAAATCCTGCTGTAAACTGAACACCTGAGGGAGCTAGATTGCACACTCTCCCCCCACCCCCAAGGGTTGTGGGAAAATTGTCTTTTATGAAGCTAGTCCCTGGTGCCAAAAAGATTGGAGGCTTAGGTGAATTGGGAAATACCATATTTTTCAGAGTATAAGACACACTTCTCCCCCCCCAAAAGAGGTTGAAAATTTGGGTGCGTCTTATACTCCAAATATAGCTTTTTCAAAGCTTTTTTCAGCCCTAATGAGTGAAGCAATCTACCATGCTTTGCCTGCTTTTCTCATTGTTCTATCTCCAATGACCAGCTATGCTTTAAAAACTGTTTTTATCCCCAACAAGCAAACTTATGTGCTGAAGCTGACCAGACTAAGGATGCTAGTCAGATGAATACCTGGTAGGCAGAATCCCCCCCCCTATTTTCCTCCCCATAAACTAAGGTGCATCTTATATTCTGAAAAATACGGTACATATGCAAAAGCCAGCCCATAATACTTGCCACTAAGCAACCTCTCACCTTACTCTCAAATACTTTCCACCCAAGTAGTGAGCTGTTTTTTTTAATAGCTGGAGAAACACATCTCTGGTTTCATTTCAAGAAAAGGAAATACTCACACGTATTTCAAATATTCTGTCAATTCTTTAGAACTATTTTAAAGGATGTAGACACAATATCTGTTTATATTATCAGAATGACAGCATATTCACTATACAATCACTCTTACATCTGTTTTTTACATACACATATGGAATATGCGTAATCCCACTGGAATCCTCCTAAACCCTTTGATCACATTAGGAGAGGCAGTTTGTCATCCCACCATTTTGGGGAGGTTATGGCGAGGTGGGTGGGTGGATGGGGAAGAGACATGTTCTCTAGTTCAGTGTTTTTCAACCACTGTGCCGCGGCACACTAGTGTGCCGTGACATAGTGTAAGGTGTGCCGTGGGAAAATTACTTTATATATAGTCAATATAGGCACAGAGTTAAATTTTTTTAACATTTTCTAATGGTGGTGTGCCTCGTGATTTTTTTCATGAAAAAAGTGTGCCTTTGCACAAAAAAGGTTGAAAAACACTGCTCTAGTTGAACAGTGTTTCTGAATGGCCTCCCATGAGAAGTGCATTTAAGGGCTGACACCAGATGTTTTGTGAAATGTAGGCTTGTTTATTTGAGTATTGGGCTTTTTATATATTCATTTTGATTTGTTACTGTTCTTTTAATTATTATTATTATGAGTTACCAAGAACTTATATATGATTACAGTGGGATATAAATGAGAGGGTGCAGTGTGTGTCTGAAAAACAAATACATGTATTTTGTTGGAATATTCCTTCCCATACTTGATTTCGTTCACCAGAGGCTTGGATCTGCCCACTGAGTATTAGAGAGTCTCATGCTCTTCACTGACCAGTAGATCATCGCTGGGCAGCAAAAAGTAGTCAGGAGCCAGGAATCCTGTGAAGCTGCTCTTAGCAGATGGAGTGTATGGATCTTTGAAAGATACCTTGACCACATTCCGCTCCCATGGACTCCTAATGTAGCCAAGATATGTTTTTGTTGTTGTAGCAGGAGTACTACTACAGGGAGATTATAAACATACTTCATTCTAAGCCATGGCTTGTTTTAACTGATTGGTGAAAGATGTGACTGAATTTAAAAAAAAAAAAGACTAGGTTAAAGCCACACAAATTGAATTATGGCTTGGCACAGTGCATGGGCTAAGCTCTCATGTCAGCATACGAAAGGCAATGGAGAAACACTATATTTGATAACTAATGTTGAAACCATCAAAAGGAGAGAACTCGTAGCTCTCTCCCTATCTTCAACTCAGTGGATCTAAATTCATATGATTCTCAGGAATCACTGCCTGGTATCTACCATGTTTCCCTGAAAATATGACATGTCCGTAAAGTAAGGCCATGCCAGATTTTTGGGGTGAGCAAAAATATAGCCCTCCCGCAAAAATAAGCCCATTGGACAACCCTCCCCCCTCAAGCCAGGCAGAGCGCCATTCACCGACCCAGCAGTATCCCGAGGTTGTCAAGCCACCGGAGCCCGGGGGGAACAGGCACTTGCATAGCTTGGCGCCTTCGGGATACCGCTCAGTCAGTGAGTGACACTGGAGAGGGGGTTTCTAGGCAGTTGCTCTCTTGCAAGCGGGTTCCCGAAGAGCCTGGCGAGAGGACTGGAGGATGCGGGCACATCCTCAGGGGCTAACAACTGTGTTGCACTGTCACAGCAGCGCAACACAGCAGCTGTGAGGTGACCACGATCGCTACCTCCTGCAATCCCAAAAACAATAAGCCTCCTCCCGATAAAGAAAATAAAACCCTGTTTTATTTTCAGGGAAACATGGTAGAATAGATAATCCTTGACTTGCAATTGTTCATTTAATGACTGTTCAAAGTTATGATGGCCTCAGGGAAAAAAAACTGATTTACAACCTGTCCTCATACTTACAATCATCACACCACCTCCATGGTCATGTGACTGGAATTTGGGCATTTGGCCGTGGCTCACATTTACAACCAGTTACATCATCCTGCTATCAAATTATTGTGATTTGCGACCTTCCTAGCTGGTTTCTGACAAAAAAATATCAATTGGGAAATCAGGTTTGATTGCATGGTGACTCATTTTATGATCACCACAACTTATGACAGAAATTCCAGTCCTAACTGTACCCCTAAATCAAAGATTACAGGCTTTTAGGCAGTTAATGGATGTTCTCAATATTTGGCATATTGATATACTGCCACAAAAAGATGGAAAAGACATAAGAGACTTTTTCTAAATAGAAGGAAGAACAAAACATACAGGCAGAGGGCAGATGAGTCATTGCTTCTTCATCTCTCTTGCTCTGGTCATTCTGGATGCCTCAGGCTGTAGTTCTGAAACTACTTTCTAGCTCTTTGTAGCCAGAGATTAAAACAGCTAATTCTGCCTCATCACATGCAACAACATTGAACAACAGTTCAGAAAACAGGCAGGTCTTGGGTCTTTTAAGTTTTTCTTCTCTGAAAACTGAATTGAGTTTTTACACTTTGGAACCATGATTCTAAAAGGCTTACATTTAGTATATTATTGGAATCATTTTTTTTTAATCTCAATCTATCCTCAATCCTGTAAATCTCTTTATTCGTACACGCCTAAATATGGAATTGCGGACATCTGAAAGTTTGTTGTATCAATACTGAACAATCTTTCTTCTACTCCCACAATGCATGATAGAACTGACCTGCGACATCCCTTCCATGTCCAGTTGCATGAGTTCAGCTTGGTTGAATTGCAGAAGAGCCATTCCTACACGGAAAATTATTTCCAATCCCTAAAAGACGTTACAGAATTTAGATAGACTCCACCTGTAATTGAATTTCCTTTGGTTTACAATAAAGGTCAAACAGTCCTTCCTATGTGAAGGGAATTTAATGCTTTAGTCTCCCACCCACCCCGACTCAACTATCCACTTAACTATACACCATTTAAAATGTCCCATTTCTCCTTTAACAAGTTATAACAAGAATTCTAAAATAAATTTACAGAAGCAAATATTTATTTATTTATATCTCACCAAGCTGGTTTCATACATAAGGCACAACTAGAACTCACAATATTGCTAGAACATTCTGTAACAAATCAACCTGAACTATTTATTCAAATATAATTTTTGGAAATAGATGGATCCATGGACAATAAGAATAGCAATACTACTACCTATGATTGCCTGCCGCCCTGCCCCCACTAGAAGTAAAAATAGAGTTTTATTGCCAGTGTACAGCAAGAGAAGAAAGCTGTTGCCCTCATATCCTATTTTTCCTGTGAAAATTTTAACTATCAAATCAGTTATGCAGACCACTCAATTTCTTCCCCTTCTGTATTTTTAATTGCAGATTTTACCTCATACATGAAGATGTCAAATACTCGTGTGGCCACAGGTAGAGGAAAAGTAGTGAGGAAGAGTGTAAGAAACCAAGATGATGCATACATAGAGGTGAGAAAGCTTTGGGAGCGGAAGTGGATATTCAGCTCAGGTAGTTGTTCCTGACAGAAACATAAAACTTAAGTCTTAAATTATGAGAAACTCCAGTTAACATTAATTACTACACAGACATTAAGAGATTACTCAGCAGAATCCTCAAAATTAAAGTAACAGATACAGCAGCAAACATTCCTAATTATTTGCTAAGCTAGTAAGCTCTGGTACTTCAGACTTCTGATGGGTTTTAGGAATTCATCTAAAATAAAGTAGTGCATATTTAAAATCCAGTATTTGGAAATTTCTTTACCTGCAGCATGTATTCAAACTGATAGATACAAAGTCCTAACTCGGCCATAGTGGGTTTGAATAATTCCCGTAGTCTATACTCTTGCATCAGCCGTACAAATACACAGAAGGCCTCCTCTTCCGGCATCTAGAAGCAGACAGTGCATGTGTATGAGTCTCTGTCAAACTTAATGAAGGACAAAAACATTCTGTTCAGTATGCAGCACTCAAAGCCTAGATTTTGTCTTACTAATTATGAATTCCATTTTTAAAAAGGGAAGTAAATAAAAGACCAAATAAAACACAAGGAAACAACTTTGATAACTCAAATTCTCAAAAAAATAATTAATAATAAAACAGATGTTTTTCACATAAGGGTTTTTTAACTGGGTCTGTGCTATGTCCTTTGACCCACCCTGGGCTGGGTGGCCTACTACCGGCCTTGGCCTATTTGGAATTAGGCCTGAATGGCTGGATGGAGCGCATATGGCTAGCTGGCAGGCACTCGCACAAAGCATGCTGGCCCACTGCTTGTACAAGTTGAGCTACGCATGTGCATGCTGGCCCACCACTCGTGCAAGGGCTGTTTGTGCACTTGCATGGCCCAGTTCCCCTCTCCCCAAGTAACAAAGGTTGGGGACTTCAGCTTTAAAAGAAAGCAGTTTATCAAAACTAACAAAACGGTTGCTTCCATTGTTCAGCTCCAATATATAATAACCCAAGAAAACTTTTTTTAAAGCAATTTGATTATTTAATATGGTTTTGAAAATAATAAGCATAAATATACATTGGAACTTAAGGAACACAACATCTTAAATAGGATGGAGATTAAGGAAGCAATATATGTGACTGTTTTTGTAATATTTGTATTAATGCTACATTCAGGTTATATAATAATGTAATAATAACTCATTGCAATCAATGCAATGCTTTTAAACCATTGTATTAAAATCAAGCGACTGATTTGACCTATTTATTGCATATACAACACTGCAATGTTTACACCATATATTGTGGTTTTATGTCTTCTTTTTTCACGCTGTCCTTGAAAAAGATACACATCCAAAACATAGCAGAATAATTTTCTACAAGGGCACTTGGCTTTTTTCTCTTAGTTTTGAGCACCTAACCGCTCTTGCTTGATGACTACATGAATACATAAGCACACAGTTTCTTGGCAACAATAGTAAAATGTCTTCCCACTGCCTTTATCAGGGAAGTTTTTGTAGTTCCCAATTTATTGATAAGATGCACTGAAAGTCCAGCTCCTAAACCACTAATTTCCACTAATCCACTAATTTCAAAATAAATGCTGACAATTATATTACAATTAATTCTATGTTATACTATTTCTAGTATAGCCTGTTAAAAAAATAGGTGCCACCTACCACAAACTAACTATCAAGGATCTGAAATCTTCAAAATGGCATTTCACTGTGAGGAAAGGTCTAAAGCAGCCCAAAGTGGGCGGTACCGCTCCTTGGGGGGCGGTGAGAAGATTTAGGGGGTTGCTAAGAGGCAAGGGGGTGGCATGGGGGTGCTAAGAGGCAAGGGGAGCGGCAGAGGGGGCACTAAGAGGCAAGGGAGGTGGCAGAGGAGTGCTGGAGGTGGCCCCCTCGCAGGACGCAATTCTGCCTGGGGCTCTATTGGCCGCCAGTCATCTGAGCACTTCCGGCAGGCGTGAAATTCAGTCTAACTTCCCAAAGACTGGAAGGATTTTTCGCTCACTTGCTCGCTCACTCAGGAGGCATACAAGCCTGTCAGGCCGGGGAGGGGGCAAAGGGGGGCAGAGAAAGAAGAGGCCTTTTGCCTGCATTTCTCCTCTGATATGACTCTGCATGTGCTGTGCACGGAGAAGAGATGCAGGACTGAATGGGGTTGTCCTTAGGCCTGCATTTCAGGAATTGGGAATTGGCGCTGCATTACGCATGGAGTCTGATGTCACTGCACAAGAGCGCTCGCCTGCCTGCCTGCCTCTTTCACGCTTTTATAAATGGCTTTACTTCTGACTCCCTTTCCAAGGCTGCGCTGTGAGCCACCTCCGCGAGGATGTGCCTATGCAACGGAGCCACCCCCCCAATCCCTCTTGCACCCGCTTCACACGGACGCACCACTCTTGCCTGCCTCTAACCCTCCCACCTTAGAAATGCAACATAGGTAAACATGTGGCCGGGGGGGGGGAAGAGAGAGGCTAGTCCCCCTCTGCCTCCTCGCTCCATTCGTAGAGGTGGCCTTAAAAAGCGAGAAGCTGGAGGAAGGACACTTAGGGTGGTTTCTCAAACTGAGTTGCAATGTAATCTCATTGAAGGCTGAAATATAAGAGAGATTGTGGAAAAGGGATAAGCATTTCCAACATATACTGTTTAAAAAAAAGTAAATAAAAAAGTGGTCTAATTACTGTCTAAAGTTGGATATTGTCACATACAGGAAAAAAGCAAAGCAAAGCAAAGCAAAGCAAAATTATGATAGAACAACGTCCCATATTGGAAGAAAATGCTGTCGAAATGTTCCCAGTATGCCAAACAAGATGTTTTATAACCAAATGGAGTCAAAACTGCAGAGTTTTTTTTAATAAAGTGCCCTTCCTATCTTGATATTTATGCACAGTGAGACCTTTGTCACAGATAAGCCTGGATAATGGCATCACTCTTATGTTGTGTGAATATACATGAGCTGCAAGGCTTGTATTTTGCCATAGTATCATCTAAAGCTCCATAAGTACTACTAGGGTTTTGACCAGCTGCTGGGCACCAATATATTGAGGAATACGGAAAGGCTGATCACGTGGGGCAGTCTAATGAGCATTTCTGACATGGCAGATACCACAGAACAAAGTCTTCTTCCTTCTCTACCCCTACCACACCGTTATTTTGAAAAAAAACAAAAGGCAGCAGTGTGTGTATGAATGATCAGGCATGTACTGTATTACATAGAATTTACTGAACAGTGAAGTAGTTACTAAATTTTACTGAGTTTACTACGTTACTAGTTACTAAGGTTCTTGATAAATGACTGGATCACGTTCAGCAATTTTGTTGAATTAACATTAACTAAAAAGGTTTTTAAATTGGATTTTGAATAAATGTGCAATTAATTGTTACAGTGTTGAATTTTACTGTTACTATCTTCCTTCTGTCGTGCAAACCACCCAGTCACATGACCCCCAGCCACACCCACCAAGCCATGTCCACAGAACCAGTAGTAAAAAATTTGAATTCCATCACTGGGTGGGGGGTACTGAAGATCAGTTTGTAGCACCAAGGGGGTGGTGGACTGAAAAAATTTGGGAACCACTGGTCTAAAGCCTTCCTTTCAAAACAAGGCTGCAGAACAAACCAAGCAACTTCTCCTAAAGGTTAGAATAAGCTGCTTCCCTATTTCATTTCAAGCCAGTAAAAATAAGTGTGAAACACACATATAAAATTGAACCAGCTTGGCCTCAACAGTTTATTAAAATAGCATATATTAAATGTGCAATGTGAGCAGAATATGATCTATAGAGATTGACTATTTAAATTCCCTGAAAAACAGAGTACTTAGGGACCTGCTTCTAAGCAAACTTTTTGAATAATTAAAAGCTTTTAAGTAAGTTTATACTGACAAAAAATTATTTCTATATAAAACAAGAATTAAGCTTGGTCCCTATTTTTAAATAATAAATTCATGCTAATATTATAGTTTGAGAAACTAGATGAGAACCCAGATGGGTTCTCCATTCCACTAGATGGAATGGAATGGAAACTGAGCAGGTGATATTGGGCCAGTTACTCTCCAGCCTTTGCAAGGTAGTTGTTTTGGGAACTAATTAGAGGAGCGTGTGATTAGGTATTCTGCTCCAAGTTTCTGAAAGAAATGTGGGATTAATTTAAAAAATGCATAAAAATAAATTACAGACTACAGACCTGTAACATTTTATGACATAATGAACTGATCTAAACATTACTAAAGTCTTCCTTCCTACCTCCCCAACTCATCTAAGGCGACTCTGGGTGGCTTACAACATTAAAATTTTACAACCCATAAATCCCTCTCCATTCCCAGCAGTATCAATCACACAATCACATAGCCACCTTGACTGTATTGACCTGGGGGGCTCAGGCTGACAAACAGAACTAATTTCCAGAAAAATTAAAGTAACAGCCAATCTTATATTGAGGAAAATGGGAGAGAGACATCATAGAGAAGGCCCTTTCCCCTGTCTCACTAGATATAACTTCCCTAATAGTTGGGAACCCCAATATAGTTGTTGATGGGCTGGGTAGATGTAGCTGAGGAAGCAGTCCTACCAATAACCTGGCCCTCGTTAAAGGTGACAACCAGCACCATGAATTGTACCCAGAAGAAAATAAGTAACCAATGTAGCTCTCATGAAAGATGTGACAAATGTGTAAGTCTTGACTTGTGCCAACATATACAGGTCACTGCATTTTGAACCAATCAGAGTTTCCATAGACTCTTCAAGGGCAGCTCCATGTAGAGCACATTACAGTAGCCCAAACTGGAGATGATGAGAGCATGGGTGAAGAGGACACATTGGTCCAGGAATTGGCATAACTGGGGCACAATTTGCAGTTACACAAGGAGCTCCTCACCATGACTGCCACCTCCTCCTTGAGATTTCTAATGTTAAGTAGCACAAACCTGCATGAGTAGCAGTCCCACGATGAATGCACTACCTTGGCAGTACCCAACCTCACGGTCTACTAGAGAATAAGCCTGAAAGATAAGAATTTTAAGGCAGAAAAAATTTACAGCTCACAATTTAGCCATTAATTTACCTAAATGAGCTAAAACAAGATGTACACAACCATATTTTAAAATATCCATAGATTTTTTTGATGTCATGAAGTTTAGTCAATGTATTATTGAACAAGGCTTCATGAATCACAGTTCTTTTTATAAGATGTATAAACTTAGCCATATAATTTTTCTCACCATGACAACTTTTCAGATATTAACTATGGGAAAGTAACGAATCTGGAACTTGATTATCTTGGAAATTTGATATAATATGAAGACAGATGAGTGGCGATATGGTAGGGAGGAATTAAGATCAATATTTTAGAAAACAAAGATAATAACAAATGCAAAATATTGTGGAATTAAGTAGCAGGTTTAATTGAAAAAAGTGCCACATATATTAACCAAGGGATGCATTTCAGGCAATTCTTGGGGAATTTAAGAATGTATGTGTTCTTTGAATCTGAGACACTCTGAGAAATTATGCAATACAAAGTAGCTGTTTCTGTGCATTCGAATCAGTCTTGCCTTCTGTTGACCACATGAATAGGATGTATAAGGAACAAGACTACATTGTCAAAATTGTAATAAAAGATGAAAAAGTTTTAAAATGTTTTGATTTTATAGGGTTTAACAGCAATTAGTTTCTCAACTTGAATTTATTTTTCTTATGTCTTTATCGTGCCCTTTGTTTTTGAGTCTCAGGATGTTTCCCATTTCATTCTTGAAATCTAAGATATATCAAAAAGAAGAGAATATCTGTGGCTCAGGGTTGAACTGTGGCATATTTGGTGCTCTCTGCGCTTGGTTGTTTTCTTGCAGACATTTCATTTTCAGACTAGTTAATATCATCAGTCCTAGAAGGGAATAGAGTTTGCTCTCATTTTATATACTAGAGGCCTGCTCTGTCAGTGTTGGTGGAGTGATCTTGGTGGTTCCTTGATTGGGCTGCTTTCTGTTAGCTTGTTCTGACAGTTCCTTGATTGCATTACTGTTTGTTTGTTTCTTGATTGTTGGTCTAATCTTAATCTTGGAGTTAATCTCTGCTCATCTGTGTGTTATTGCTGCTAAGTAGGTGTTTTGATCTTTTTATTTCCTTTTTGGCTGTTCGATTGTCTCTTTTGAATGGTATGTAGATGTTGTTTATGTCTATATTCCTGTTGATGGCCAATTTGTCTAAGTGCCAGTCTTCCACTATAATTCAAAAAACCACTTTTTAAATGGAACTAACAGTAATGGTGATAAATACAGAATGTGATATCTTAATTTTCTTGTACACGTTCCACTGCTCTAATTACAGACACATTTCTATAATAGCAATAACATTTACAGTTATCTACCACCCCCACAGTGCTTTATAGCACTCTCTGGTGGTTTATAATGTCAGCATATTGATCCCAATAATCTAGGCCCTCATTTTACAGACCTTGGAAGGACAGAAGGCTGAGTCAACCTTGAACCCCATCAGGATAGAATTCCAGGCTGTGGGCAAAGCTTGCCTGCAATACTGCATTCTAACCACTGAGCCATTAGGATTCTTACAAAATTCTGGGAACCCTTTATGGAATTTTGCTGACACCAGGACTGGAATGTTAACAATTTGTGGATTTTCATATGTATAAGGGATGGTTTCTAGGAAGATGAGAAATTTCTGTTTTCTGTTTCTGTTTATTTATTTGTATGCCGCCCTTTTCCCTGGGGGGACTCAGGGCGGCTCACAATCAAAAGGAAGGGGGGGACAGACTTTTATATATAAGACAGTACATGATTAAAACGCAACATTCATACCATTCGGGCGGGTTACAATCTTTAGCCCCAGGCCTGACGGGATAGCCAGGTTCTAAGGGCTGTGCGGAAGGTCTGGAGGGTGGTGAGGGTACAAAGCTCCACGGGGAGATCGTTCCATTGGGTCGGAGCTACCACCGAGAAGGCTCTCCTCCGCGTGGTGGCCAGTCGGCATTGGCCAGCAGATGGAACTCGGAGGAGGCCTAAACGATGAGATCTAATGGGTCGTGTGGAGGTGATCGGCAGTAGGCGGTCTCTCAAGTACCCAGATCCACTACCATGAAGGGCTTTATAGATGGCAAGTAGCACCTTGAAGCGTATCCGGAGATCGACAGGTAGCCAGCGCAGCTCGCGGAGGATAGGTGTTACATGGGTGAAGCGAGGTACACCCACAATCGCTCGCGCGGCTGCATTCTGGACTAGCTGAAGTCGCCGAATACTCCTCAAGGGCAGCCCCATGTAGAGCACATTGGAGTACTCCAGCCTAGAGGTCACAAGGGCCCGAGTGACTGTTGTGAGAGCCTCCCGGTTCAGGTAGGGGCGCAACTGGTGCACCAGGCGAACCTGGGCAAATGCCCCCCTGGTCACAGCTGACAAATGGTGTTCGAAGGTCAGCTGTGGGTCCAGGAGGACTCCCAAGTTGCAGACCCTGTCTGAGGGGTATAATGTTTGACCCCCCAGCCTGAGAGATGGAATATTTGCCAAATTGGCGGGAGGGAAACACAACAGCCACTCGGTCTTATCCGGGTTGAGCACAAGTTTGTTAGCCCTCATCCAGTCCCTAACAGCTTCAAGTCCCTGGTTCATCACGTCCACCGCTTCATTGAGTTGGCACGGGGCGGACAGATACAGCTGGGTATCGTCCGCATACTGGTGGTATTTTATCCCGTGCCGCCGAATGATCTCGCCCAGCGGTTTCATGTAGATGTTGAAAAGTAGGGGAGACAGGACCGAACCCTGTGGCACCCCATATGTTAGGGGCCTAGGGTTCGATCTCTGCCCCCCGACTAACACCGACTGCGACCTGTCCGAGAGGTAAGAGGAGAACCACTGCAAAACAGTGCCTCCCACCCCCACCTCTCGCAGTCGTCGCAGAAGGATACCATGGTCGATGGTATCGAAAGCCGCTGAGAGGTCAAGGAGAACCAGGATGGAGGCGTGGCCTCGATCCCTGGCTCTCCAGAGATCATCGGTCAATGCGACCAAAGCGGTTTCTGTGCTGTAGCCAGGTCTGAAGCCGGACTGGAATGGGTCAAGATAGCTGGCTTCCTCCAAGGCCCGCTGGAGCTGAAAGGCCACCACCTTCTCAACAACCTTCCCCACAAAGGGGAGGTTGGAGACTGGACGGTAATTGTTAAGAACGGCTGGATCCAAAGATGGTTTCTTCAGGAGGGGTCTCACCACCGCCGCTTTGAGTGCGGGGGGAAAGACCCCCTCCCGAAGGGAGGCGGTAGCAACCGCCTGGATCCAGCCCCGTGTCACCTCCCTGCTATTGACAACCAGCCAGGAGGGGCACGGGTCCAGTACACATGTGGAGGCACTCACAGCTCTCATGGCCTTGTCCACGTCCCCAGGGGCAACATCCTGAAACTCAACCCAGCGATGGTCTACCAGATTATCCCCTTGTGCCTCGGCTGGATCTGCAGAATCGGAGTCCAACTCCGACCGAAACCGAGCAACTTTGTCCGCCAAGAACTGGACGTACTCTTCAGCCCTACCCTGCAAGGGGTCCCTCGTATCCTTCCTATTTAGGAGGGAACGGGTTATCCTAAACAGGGCGGCTGGGCGGGACTCGGCGGAGGCAATCAAGGTGGCAATATAAGATCTTTTTGCCGTCCTAATTGCCCTGATGTAATCCTTGATGCACGATGTTAAAAGTGCTCGGCTCGATTCGGATTTGTTGGATCTCCACGAGTGCTCTAGGCGTCTCTTCCGGCGCTTCCTCTCCCGGAGTTCCTCGGTGAACCAAGGGGGTCTCCTGGATCCACAGCCTCGGAGCGGCCGTAGTGGCGCAATCCGGTCAAGGGACCCCATCGCTGCCGAGTTCCAGGCAGCAACCAGGGTCTCCACCGGACTGTGGGCGAGAGTATCAGGAATAGCCCCAAGCTCCGTCTGGAACCTTAAGGGATCCATAAGTCGCCTGGGGCGGAACCATCTGGTCGGTTCCTCCTCCCTACAGCAGAGGTTTGGCCTCCAAAAGTCAAGCCTCAGTAGGCAGTGGTCTGACCACGACAGGGGTATGATCTCATTACCCCTCAGACCAAGATCACAAGTCCACTGCTCCGAGAGGAATACGAGGTTGAGCGTGTGACCCGCTGAATGAGTTGGGCCCCGAATTACCTGGGTCAAGCCCATGGCTGTCATGGAAGCAATGAACTCCTGCGCCCCATCAGAGTGTTCACCGAGCGAAGGCAAATTGAAATCCCCCAGAACCATAAGCCTGGGGAACTCAATTGCCAGCTCGGCTACCGACTCGAGGAGCGAGGGGAGGGCTGCTGCAACGCTGTTGGGAGGCAGGTACGTTAACAGCAAACCCACTTGACCCTTGAGGTCCAACTTCACCAGCAGGGACTCACACCCGACAAGCTCCAGAGCAGGGATCCTACGAGGATCCCTGCTCCGGAGCTTGTCGGGTGTGAGTCCCTACTGGTGAAGTCTGTAGTCTTATATGTTTGCATGTAGTCTTATAGGGGATGAAGAATTACTAAATTTGTATTGTGATGAATATCAGAAGTCATTTCTTTTCCTCTTTTCTTCTTCTTCTTCCCCCCTCTTTTCTTATACTTTCTATGCTTTCTTTTCCTTTCTGAGTTTAATTTATATTGTCTTTTGTTTTTTAAAAAACCTTTTAGTACTATTGTATATCATTTAAAAAATAAAGACTCCTCTTTTCCAAGTATATATTTATTACGTAAAAAGCATTTCCAAGACTATCAATATTGATTTAGCACAAAAACCCTACAATAGTACTATTGCTCATGAGAGGCAATGATAAAGAGAAGAGCAAAAGAAAAAATACCTGGCAATACAGGAGACTGTAAATATTGATAGATAGATTGGATATATGCCTATATTAGTCACAACAAAGGAAAACTCTGGATGTTCTAAATAACTGTAATCAAAGGGGAGGTGACTTAATCCTCCATGGTACCTAACACCAATTATACAGTGTGAATGTTGTTGAACCACATAGAATTAGTTATACACTGAGGTGTAAATGAAATATTGCTATGAAAATTCAAGAATCACATGGGAGAAAGGGAATTGTTAAAAGGAAACAGAGATCATACAGAGAGTTTTACTAAAACAAATAGGACAGTTTGTGTGTATGTGTCTCCCACCACAGAAGGCCAATGGGTGATTTTGGGCCACCTGCACTCTCTTAGTCCAGACTACGTCGCAGAGCTCTTATGAAAAATCAGAGAAGAGTGAGCTATTTCATCTATAGAAACTAATCAACTCGCTAATTATGTAATTGTGAATATATATAAAACCAAAATGAAATGGGAGAGTGATAGGCTTTCAGTAATTTTCATCAGACTTATTAGTTTAAAAAGAAGCCAAGGACACACTGAGAGAGGGTTCTGGGAATTTAAATTCCAGCACTCATGGAGGGCCCTACTTTTGAAAAGACTAACTTTATAATATGTTAGAGGCTGCAAAAGAAATATCAAATAGACGAATCTGCCTCATTTGTAGCTATTATACAACAATTCATTTTCTAAATCAATCTCTGCATTTGATCTTCGCTGGATATACAATCTTACAAGGAAAAATAATTTATTAGAATAAGACTATTTTTCCAATTAAATTCCAATACAACTAACATGCAAAGCAGTTTTAGTATGATCTGCAAGGATAATTATCGATCTAGAAATACATTATAAACATCAATCAAGGATGTTCAAAGCAATCACCTGTTTGATTTTAAGTTGAGATGTGATGTTAATTTCACAAAATAGACCTCTATTCCATATAAAGGGATATACAGTGTACATATCCTGTTTCCTGGAAAATAATACCTCCCTGGATAATAAGTCCAATTGGGCTTTTGAGCACATGCGCTAAAATAAGCCCTCCCCCCCAAATATTGCAACACAGCAGCAGCCATTAGGTGACCACACTCGTCACCTCCTGCACCTCAAAACTAATTAGACCTCCCCGAAAATAAGGCCAGTGCTTATTTCAGGGGGTCAAAAGAAAATAAGACTCTGTTGAGGAAACACAGTAATTCTGACAAAAAAAGGTATTGTCTTAAACTTACCTTCATAACATTGAAGAGAACCTCCTGGCCCAGACTGTCTTGTCCCTTGAAGAACTCATGTTCAGGGTATGTTCTAGCAATGTCTCTTCTGATTAACTTTTCACAAGGAGAAGACATTTTCAGCAACTCTGAATATTGATTCTTCACTGGCATGTCTGTGGCACTGCACAAAAGCTGCCAAACAATTGCTCGGAAATGGTGAGGGATTCCTTTCCTTATGAGTTCCTAAGCAATGGAGAAAAAAAAGACTAGAAGATACTCTAAGTGATATCACACAAAGCTGGTTCACACTTCATGTATTTTCCATATTTCTATAAAGGGATATGGTCAATTTAAAACCCCTATCATAAACTAAGAAGAATCCTGGGTACAATGCTGTCACTGCATCCAAAATTACAACACATCAAGAAGTTATCTTAATGAAGAGTCTCTAAATTAAGGTCTTTATACTTATCCTGAGGTTCTTCTGGAATATCTGAATCCATAAAATAAACATTCAATACCTTAGCCAGCTGGGTTTTAGAAAACAATTTATTTTTCCTCTAGTTCCTACCCTCAACTTTACAAAGTTCTTGCATCACCATTTTACATGCATTTGTTGCAAAGAGCTAGTATTCATGTAATAGTTTATTCTTACATAAAAAGAATTTTGTTTGTCCAAGTCCATAAATATAATTCAGAAATACAGAATAAAAAAAGGAATGATTGGATAAGATGCAAGTATATCACATATAACAAATATAAACATGTCTATGACTTACAAGTCTTATAAAATACGTCTATCACTAGAAAGACAATTTCTTTCCTCACCTTGAGTAACTTCTCTTTTCTTTTCCGCCATTCTTCCCATTCATTGACAATCCTTCCCCATAAGATCCAGGTATCTTCTTCAAGATGGCTCAGATTGGATGATGCAGAAGAACTGGATACCAAAGATGACCCACTATTCCTTCGTGAGCCATTCATAGAGCGTAATGACTTTGAATCAGCTTCCAAAAGCCTTGAAAAATGTAAAAAAAATATTAGTTGTCACTTTACCAGTTACATAACTAGGTTAGAATGCAACAAATGCTCTAGGGCATAATGAAACTTCCACGTAAACAAGCTTCTTCAAACATTTCAACTAGGAGGCATTATGACACTTGTAGAGATTAGGATTGCCAATCAACATGTTGAAAATTCTCTTGTAATGTTGAATATTCATCAGAAACTCTTCTATCTCTGAAGAGGAATGGAAGGATACATGCATAAATTTGTAATTTATGCAAATTATTCTCTTTGAGGAGCAGGATAAAGAATATGACAGAACATGGCATACTTCTTAGTTATAAAAGAATTTTAATATATATTTAAAATCAAAGCTATAGAAAAACATTTCTATCTTTAGACTGCATTCTGGCTTTACTAGTTTAAGATGAACGGAAACTATTCTGTGACAAAACAAGAAAATTAAGAGTCCCACTTTTTTGCTTTATTGTTAGTTGATTAACTATCTTGGCTGTGGTATGTATTTATTTTTGGATATTTTTTATTATTTTACTGTTTTTAATTGTTTTATCAGTTTTATAGTTTTAGAATTCTAAGTCACCCAGTCACTTGGCTGAGATGGGAAGTGAAAGAAATTGAATAAATAAAATTAAAACAAACTGAATTCAGTTATTTTTTACAATTCATTTTAATTGCATTTTGTACAAGGTTATACCATGTACAAGTCTGAAAGGATTCTTTCACCTTTTAGCCAAATTTTATACATTTATAGTTCACAGCATAGAGCAAAATGAATTTGTTTATTCAGATTCTCACTACTTTCATTATATAAGATTTTTCACTACAATAAAGCATTTGATGTTACATTGCCACAACACAATCATATACAGTAGCAATCAAATAAGGTATTAATAGAAATAAGCTAACCAAAGGATGTATACTCTTTTGCATGTTTTAAGCAACTGTCAAATCCAGGCATACCAATTCAATGAAGGCAAACTCAAACTAGGATTCCCACTAATAGCTGGCTCGGTACTGGATTTGGATCTATATAAGCCAAATTCTATTCTTAGTTTGGATGGTGCTTGAGCAACACTAATATAATATATAAAATAAAATATTAATAAATAGGTAGTCATTCATCCATCCCCACTCCTTCCATGTCTGATTTAACATTTATGCTTTAACATCTATCTCATGGGAAATACAATAATTAATACAAGGAAAAACATTTAATTTCTTTGGAACAAGTATCATTTGATTTTGTGAATGAGAAGTAGTCAATCCTAACTAAAATATTACCAAATTGCACCTCTGGCTATCTTTTGATAGTCTGGAGGAATTGAAGCTGAACATGATAGAAAGCTCAAGGAGACTATAAAATGACTTTTAATCATTAATAAGAGTGTTCATTCTCTACAGAGATTGTTTAATATGATTAAAGTTAATCACGAAATGAAACTGCTGGTTATAAATGGGAGGGCTGACCTGATATATGTTAACAAAACTTAGCTGAACGTCAGTGGGTAGGTGAATTCCCTCTCCAAAATATGCCATTCTAGGTTGCAGGTATAGCACCAACTATGATTCCAGAGAAAGGCACAGCTATTGAGGCACAGCTATTAAATCTCTGGCAGCATACAAACGAAGTCCAGTTTTTGTTCCATAGCAGTGGTAATGTGATCTGCTATTGTGATATGATGTTATCAGGATCATGGATAGATCACTCCTGTCAGCCCCACTAATTAGCCCAGACTAAGAAAACAACTCCCTGGGAAGGCTAGAACTATTATTGAGACTGGCTATAATAATAGAACCTTCCAAGTCTGAATGCGATGTCCCCTAAATTAGGAAAATGTCTGCCTTAGCCACTTCCAAATACTATCTTGTTGCTCTGAACTTAAAATGTTTCAGCCCATCTTGCCTAGCTAATGATTTCTGCATACCTTCATCAATCAAGGTCATCTTCCTTACTATCTACAACTCACCTTCAGCCTTGGGGATTCTTTGCAGCTATTTACCACTGTGCAAAAGGAGGGCTTGATTTGACTTGATCTGTTCCAGGCAACTAATTAACATGAAAACATTCTAGAGGGAACTTCATGGTTTTGTTGAAGCTTGGTTGCATGGCCTTAGATGTAGCCTAGAGTGAATAAGCAACTACAAACTTAAATTGGATCACATCTGGACAGACCTTGTGATTCTGGACCTTGGTTTTCACAAGTACCCCAGGGGCTGAAAGGACACAAGATATACTTCGAACACCACTAGAGGAAAATTAAGTGTGATCCAAACCAAGTAGATGAGAACATGGTTTACCTTATACTATTAAAAGTGGGAAATTTTTACTTCTTTGCTCTTATTGAATCTGTAGAGAGCTGTGCAGCAGCACTTTTAGATAACTAGTTCCCTTATTGGTAAGGAGGAGGCCCTTGTAAGATCACTTGAGGATTATTCTAGACATCTGACAGATCAAGTTACTCAAATTTGCTTAGAGGAGAACTCTGGCTGGAGAAGTCCTAGGGGTCTTCTAGTCCAATCCATCCTACACCACTTCAGACAAATGATTATCCAACATCTTCTTAAAAACTTCCAGTGTTGGAGCTTTCACAACTTCTGGAGGCAAGTTGTTCCACTGATTAATTGTTCTGACTGTCAGGAAATTTCTCCTTAGTTCTAAGTTGCTTCTCTCCTTGATTAGTTTCCACCCATTGCTTCTTGTTCTGCCCTCAGGTGCTTTGGAGAATAGTTTGACTCCCTCTTCTTTGTGGCAGCCCCTGAGATATTGGAACACTGCTATCATGTCTCCCCTAGTCATTCTTTTCATTAAACTAGACATACCCAGTTCCTGCAAACATTCTTCATATGTTTTAGCCTCGAGTCCCCTAATCATCTTTGTTGCTGTTCTCTGCACACTTTCTAGAGTCTCAGCATCTTTTTTACATTGTGGAGACAAAAATGAATGTAGTATTCCAAGTGTGGCCTTACTTAACTGGAACATTTGACAAATGTTTAAACATTAAACTATTTATATCCTCTGGCTTTCAGTCAGTATCAGAGAGGTCCTGGGTCTTCAGAATGTCCTACCTGTTTTGTTCTTCCAACTTGGCTAACAGCTCCAACTCATCTGGGCTCAGGTTCTCAGAATCGGAAGTAGGGGAACATGCAGGCATAGAGTTGACAGAAGAAAGTGCTTCATGGGAAGAAGAGTCAGGGCTGATGGCTGGACTTGCCATCTCCAGCAATTTGAGAGTAACAGGAATGTTCATTTAGAAAGTATTTGGAGACAGTGATCAGGAAAGTTAAGGAATCACCTGTAAAAGACAACATAGTACTTAAAACAGCAATAGTTTTCTCCCTTCTTTATAATTGATGCCAAAATAAGCTGTTCACAAGATTGGAACATAATTGTTTTAGTTCAAAACTAAATTGCTACTACAGACCAAATAAGAAAGAAACAGTATAACAAATAACCAAGGTTTATTTCTTTTTACATTTATTTTGTGAAGAAGCATTTCTTTTCAGCTAATCATTTGGATTTCCCCAATAATCCTTAGGAACATTTGACTGCAAAAATTGTAAATACTCAGAGAATGTGAATTGCTTTTCCAAAGACAAGCCACTATAATTTGAATGTAAGTCACAAATTTTATCCTTACCAAACACTCAGGACAACTCATTGTAGTTTACAGATTAATATTATGAATATTCTAAAGCCTTCTTCAAAAAAACATCCACATAGTCATTTTCTGCTTGTAGCATTAAACTAAAAAAAATAACACAAGTAAAAACTGGTTTCTCTTAGAGAGTAACTAAGTCAATATAATCTATACAACCCAGAAGTGGTATTTAGCAGGTTCAGACCAGTTCTGGAGAACCCATAGCAGAAATTTTAAGTAGTTCGGAGAACCAGTAAATACCATCTCTGACTGGCCCTGCCCTCATCTATGCTCTGCCTCCTGAGTCCCAGCTGATCAGGAGGAAATGGGGATTTTGCAGTATTCTTCCCCTGGAGTGGGGTGGGAATGAAAATTGTACAGTATCTTTCCCCTGCCACTCCCACCAAGCCCCACCCACAGAACCGGTCGTAAAAAAATTGAATCCCACCGATACTACCATAGATCAATATAATTAATTTGAAAATTATGCAAAAACTACCGGAATAGTTTAGAAGTGCTGCTGCTGCTTGGAACTAAGACAGCTAAAGTACCTCATCATAAATGTAGATTACATTTCTCTTTCACAGCTCTGTTTCATTCTCTCCTGATTTTAATCAGACTGGAAAAAACTTACATTGAGTAGTTTTGATGCAGAAAGCTTGTCAAGAAATCTGCCAAGCACTAATTTGTGGAACCATTTCTCACAGATGGTTTCTGCTCACCCTATCAGATAGGGTAGACTAGATATTGGTTCACCAACAAATGCACGCCCGACAGATTCACCAGATCCCCCTGGGGAAGCAGTGTCACCTGGTGGACCCCAGGAAGCATGCCTTCTCTGTCAGGATGCCTTCTTCATGACCAGCCTCCTAATGAGATACAGATAATCTCAACCCTGTGGGTCTTCCAAAGGGCTGTGAAGATCTGACATTTTTCTCCCTAGGCCTTATGGTCAGAATGTTAATGGAGTACTGCCATGGCTGTAGTTACCGTACATTTGATATGGATGTGGTCTTTTTTGGGGGGGGGGGGGGGCTGACTCAGTTTCTTTTTCATAGATTTCTACCATTTGATTCTTCTTTTTCTGTTCATCAACCAGACTTTTCTGGGTAGACAGCTATATACATTTGCTAAATAAATAAGTGAATACACTTTCAGACTTTTTGATTTGATTTATTCCAGCCTTGTAAATAATTTTACTTGGTGTTTACCTTATTTGTTTTGTTGAACTGGTTGGTCATTTGGTGGCTTTTGTTATGTTTCATGCACAATTATTCTACTTTAGTCTAGTATCACCATGCTGATATTCAGCCACTGTTTTGTACCTGCAAGCATACTGCTCCATAAGTACAAAGAAAGAAGCAAGGAGACTTGAAGAACTAACGTGGCCAGGTAGCTGGTGTGTTATGTTTTGTGACACATAAATGCAGGAAACATCTACTTCATAACTCCAGTAAGTTCTTAGTCCCATAGGTACTTAGCCCATAAATCTAGTCATTTGGAACAACTATCAATTGTTCCAATACGGTATAAGACACAAAGAAGATCTACCTTTTATTTTTCTATTTTTTAAAACAAATTTAAACAAACATTTGATTGAGAGGATATGCGAAAAAAGTAAACCCTTACAGTAGTATTTTTGAATATTGATTAATATTCTGCCTTTCCTCCAAGTTGGTATAAATAATTCTTGCACCTCCAATAATTTTTGATAACTATCCTATGCAGCAGGTTACCCAAAATTCATAGTGAATCTTTATGGTCTAAAGGTCTCATGGTGCTGGTCTCCCAGTCATAGCTTAATACCTGAACCATTACACCACACTGGCTCTCAAGACTTTTGTTCTGATGTTTAGAGAAGCATTATTTTAATAAACATTAATTAGTTTATACTTAAAAGGGCAGCCTATAAATCTAATGAATTGAATTGAATTAAAACATCTATTTGAATCCTGCTTAAATCATTAACAGTAATCTCTCTCTAATTTTGTACCCCTGAACCTTCTATTATCTCTTGATTTTTATAAATTATAATTTCAACAACGCATTTATTCTAAAAGCTGTCAAAGAAATACAGAAATACTGATTAAATGTAAATCTCCTGTATCATGATGCTAGGTGTTTTGAGACAGGCAATAATTAAAACTCCTTTGAAAAAATATATATTGTGGATCCCAAACAGAGAATTGTTGTCCTGTGATTCATATTGCTATTGAGCACAGATTTCTGAATATTAACAACTTGAGATATGGTCTTGCCAGTACAGAGATATACCGTAGGTAAAATTACTATGGTCTGGAGGAAAACTGAAAACATAGAAGATATATGTGAAACTAGACTAGAGAATTGTTTATTGGCTTATTTTCGATGTTTATTAGTTTAGATTGTTCGTTATGATCTTTTCCTTTGTAATTTATACAATGAATCGATATATAGTGAAATTTTGCATTACTAAACTCAGTTAATTGTGGTACAAGGCAAATGCTTGAGGAAAAATTTCAAATAATTTTAAAATATAGAGTCAAATTTTTATTGTCTGCTAAGCTGCTGTATAGAGTTTATGGGACCTCATTAATCTGCCTTTCTGCAGTACTTACACTTTTATAAGGTATGTCAGAACAACCTAATTCCACTGTCCTGTCTTATTTTGTTCTGTTTTTACTATAAAGAATGTTTAGGGGCAAAGGCATAGGGTACAGATCATGTAAATGAAGGACAGAGACAACTGATAAATGCAGTTAATTGTTGGCAGACTGTAGCAAAAAGACAAAAAACAAAGCTCCTTGGTTAAATCTATCATTTTCCTCCAGTGAATTGGCAATTGCAGTTTCAAACCCTTTTAGTTTCAGAAGTACGTCTCACCCTAGAACCTTGTACCCCTTAATCAGCATTTGGCCTGCATTATAATGATAGAATTTTAAGAAATTGTAGCAGAGGTGTCAAACTCGATTTCACTGAGGGCTGCATCAGAGTTGTGTTTGACCAGGGGGCCCCAGGGTGGGTGTGGCCAGCTTAACATCACTTGTATTGGGGGCGCCTGTGGTGGTCTGAGCACTTCGCCAGTGAAAACAGGCTCCCAAGCTCCATTTTTGTCTGCGACAGCCTCCTACCACCTCTGCGAGTGAAAACAGAGCTTGGGAGGGCGGCCCGCAGCTCTCATGAGCTCTGTTTTTGCTGGCAGAGGCACTGCGAGCTGGTCCTTCACTGTTTCCAGGGTGGCCCCAAGGGTCATATCTAATCACCTGATCTGATCCCCGGCCTTGAGTTTGACACCCCTGAATTAGAAACACAGATTAATTAGACAAAGCTATGGGATGGGATGTTATCCCTGTAGAACTTTTCAAAATTAATATTCACTGATGGGCACAAATTTCAGCAGCCCTTTTCTTTTGCCATTGATTCCCTGCTATCATTTCAAAAGACCCACAATTACAATTCCCAGTTCCCATGTATAAGAACGGTTTCTGTGAAGACTTTAGCAATGATCATTCCATTAATCTGCTGCATGTAACCACAAACTATATTCAATAATTTTTTGTTTTGCAATTGGTAGGGGGGGAGGTCTAAGAAAAACCCACAGATAGGCTAGTGCTAGAACTGGCAAGTCTAAAACTGACCAATGCCTGAATTTCAACAGCTGGCAGAAAAATACAGTGGCAACCTTTATGGGGCTCTTCATGCTGCTTTTATTGATCTTGAATTTGTCTTTGAGTGTATCCCAAATGACAGACTTTGGAAAAAGCTAGACATTTCAGTCCTAAATCAAAGGTTTTATTTTCAGATATGAAAACTACACAAAAACAGTTTTCTTAAAGTTGATTGAAATACCCAAGGACATTTGACACAAACATCTCTGAAAATAAATGACTGAAAGATTATAAAGTTTTTTCTTCTCTAGAAGTCACAATCTTACAAAGCAGATTGCCTGATTGACTTAAGGTGATATATTGTCCATAAGGTCTAGCCCCCTTAGCTCTATTTAATCAACATCACTTCAGGCATACAATTTTCCTGGAATCAAAATCAAAGGTTGCAGCCTTTTTATTTTTTTATGATATCTGTTACATATACAAAAATCAGACTTTATAAAACATGTCCGCAGGATACTGATAAACAATTACATTAGCAGAACTCTTGTGCAATCAGAAATTCAACTAAAATTTTCATCCCATCCTATTTTTAGTGATTTGTTCTCAAGGCACCAAAGTGACTTTTCTTTAATCTGTTTGAATGTCTTACCCTCTGTAATTATGCAAGGTAAATTTGATAGGGTCCTATGAGACATGTCCATGTTTTTCTTGATTTGTAGAGCCAATGGCATGTGTACAAGGACCCCCAAATTTTCTCACAACACCTCTTTCTTACGAAATACCCATGTAGAAACCTTTTGTGTTAAATATCTTAGATTTAAGGTGAGAAGTCTGTCTCTGAAACTTGGATATTAGGTCACAAATAATGTTAGAGGTGCTACAAAAGTATGCTTCCATGTTTAGATTTAACTTCATGATTATCAATTTTCCAACTCCATTCTCATTTTCCATTTCAAAGTTTACTCTTGTACCTTTAAGCATTCTTTTCATCTTCTATATACTTGATTGAATTTATTTAACTGAATCTCCATTTTAATGTTGGTAATATGTACATTTTAATTTAATATAATTTATAATCTAGAGAGCTAGTTTAGTCTAGTAATTAAGGCTAGAAACCAGGAGATTGAGTTCAAGTCATGCCTTAAGCATGAAAGCTGGCAGGGTGACTTTGGGCCAGTCACTTTCATTCAGCCTATGACATCAGTCTTGGGCAACTATCCTGTTGCAACCAATGAATGAATATTTGGTTGATCCCCTCCAAAACAAACCCTGCACTTGAAAAAAAAAAGATCGGCTGACAGATCAAATGCCAAAAAACCTTACCATTGTTCCAATATATAAAAACCTGACTATAAGAGCTCCATTTTGGAACATTCTGTTCAAGGGCCTCCTTGTGTTAAAACCAAGAAATGTATATATTATCTCTCTATACGTGCTTTAGAGAGTGAATGTTTATATTCCTTGAAACTGTCTCCTAGGTAGAGAGGCTCTTTTTTATAACATCAAGGAAGTAAAAAGTAAAGTATGTGAGGGCGGGTGCTCTTAGAAGCATTTGTATACAATTTTTGTGTATTATTAATCCTAGAGCAGAGTTTGATTGCCTTTCATTAGAGAAATAAGGAAAAATATCCTTATCAGGCTTCTACTGCATTCCCCCTTTTATATATTTCAATCTTTAATATCTACGTTTTCTTGGAGCATCCAGGAGAAATCAGAATGGGCTTGCTGGCTCCCAAGCAGTGAAATCATTTGTAGCCAGACAAGAAGTCTGACTAATAGAGAAAAATTTCATTAACATTAGTCAGGCCTTTCTGATCTAATGATGACACAACAAAACTGTTTGCTGTTTGTCACGGTATTTGTGTGAAATCCAGAAAGTAAAATTTATAAAGCAAATCCAAGATCCAATAGTTTGCTCAACTGTACTGCTCAATTAAGAGCAAGTCCATGAAAAAATACAGGATGAAAAAGAAATAGCATGAAGGTGCTAAGATTGGGAAAGACAAATTTCATATGCATAAGATCTCATCCTCTTATAACCCTATCTTCAACAGACTTCAGTGACGCACTTGAGAATCATAAACAAGGTCTACAATATTACACAGTGGATTCTGAATGTGGGTTTTGAGCCTGTGGGTTTGGTTTTTCTTTTGCCATTATTAAGCAATTAGAATATGTGGGAATTTGATTTATGTTCCAATTAAGTATAATTTAAATAATAGTATTAAATAATATTAATTTTGTTGCAATAGACTGCATAATCATATCCCAAAGCTATAATATTAGTTATTTTATAAGAGAAGGCACTCCAATTCAAATATTAATACTATTTAACTATAGTCATATAACAATTGTGACTATGGTGGATCACCATATAAAACATTTATCTAAAAATTATTGAAAAGCAAGCATTTTCTTCTTAATTCATAAAGCCCATGAAGTCAGCTGGGTGACTTTGGACCAGTCACTCTCTCTCAGCCCAACCTACCTCAAAATGTTGTTTCTATAGGGAAACAAGATGCAGGAGTATTTAGTATGTTCGTTATGTCGGGCTATATATAAAAAGGTGGGATAAAGTTCTAATAATATTATAGAGATGAATTGGAACCAATTTCTATTTAGCTTATGTTTTAAAATTAATGAGACTTCATACAAGTAGCAGAAAACATGAACGACAATATAGGAAGCATATGACCAATACTGGAAATAAAACCTCACATTTTATATTGTGTTATTTGATTTTTTCCCGTAAAATGCTTGTTTACCAGAGACAAATTATACTTCATAAAAGATCTCTGATGCCATTTTCAGTTCAACTTGAGCCATGATTCTAAAACTCCGTAATAAACAGGTTAATCATTAAAATTTAAGTATATCTGAAGACAGATTCCAAGTAATCATTCACACTTATCTTTCTAGCCTCTGTTATAATTCATTAGTGTTAGCAGAGGCTAGAAAGCAATGTTTTTTTACACCAGCAGTTCTTAAATTTGGTACATGGACTATTGGGAAACCACGAATGATCCTCAGAGAGGTTATGAACCGGACACAAAACAACAGCAAGAAAAAAACAACAATTCATTATTTATTCAATGTCTTTCCTATTACTTTGAAAAACATATTTGGGGAAATGTTGTATTTATATCTAATTAAATTATTAATGCATTGTTTTACTCCAAAATATAGAATATACTAGATCAGAGCTATCAAACTCCTGCCTCTGGTCCGGATGTGTCATGTGCTGGCCACGCCCACACCCGGTTTAGCAAAGGGGGGAAAGTCCCGATATGTCATGTGACAAACGCTGTGGCGATGCAAGTTTGATACCCCTTTACTAGATATATAATTATCACTGCCATGTTATGATGTCTCAAGCTCTTACCTGTTGATAAAAGTTAAAGAAAAGTACCTGGCCATTAAGAACATTTGTTACTCAATCAAGTCAATGTGAATGTCAAAGTAAAACTGTAAATTTTTTGAAAGCTCTTTGATTTTTTAAATGCCCAATTAATATATTTAACTTATAGGCACTTGATGTTAAGAATGCAAGGAAATTCCATTTATTTACAGTTTAACATAAATTGTGCATATAAATTTATTTATATTTTCCTGAAGATGTGTGTCCCCACAAATTTCATTAGATTCTCAGGATTGTGAACATAGAAGGATTAAGAAACTCTGGTTTACATCATAACTAGCTCAGATATAAGACAATTCTACTATTTTAAAAAAAATCAAGCTAAGGATTTCTAAATAAAATAGAGCTGAAGAAGACATCCTGATCTAGGATTATTTTCAATAATCATCCACTATATTGGTAGCCATCTGACAAAGATTTTTACAATTAGTTAACCATGTCCAGCAACCAGAATTACAATTCTTTCCAATAGTTGTTTTTTCAGTGTATGCCACTGAACAAAAGTCAATACCCATGAATAGATTAATTCTTCTTTCTTTTGACAGACATTGCTTGGAAACAATTCCCCTTTGTTTAAGCTAAAACATTGAGCTTTAACTAGCTAAAATCAAATGTCTAGTAATATTAGAAAGATGGTATATAGGGTACCCCAATGTTCAATTTCTGTTCAAGGTTTAAGTAACCTTCAGTTTACACTCAACTTCTGTAACTCTCTCGGCATGCTTATGTTTTTAATGTAAGTGTGGTTTGCTCTTTTCTTTTCAAGTTCAGTTTACAACTTGTTTATGATTTTCCATCTAAAGCTACAAATATTCAATAGATCTGGTTGTGGATAAAGGCTATCTGAGGAATGAACTAGTGCAATAACAATGTAAGCCACAACCAAATGATGCTGTAACCATCCTATTTTCAGCCAGGCAGACTGCTTGAATGTTTATACCAAGACTGAATAGAAGATATTACAATTTAACATTTCCAAAATCAATTGCTAGTATTTAGATACAATGTAATAGGTTTCATTTGCACAAGTATCTCTATTTAAATGAATATTCATATATTAGACCTTGCATGTACAACACCATTAATTTCAATTGAAGTTGAACTTTTTTTTATAAATTAACTTATTAAGATATATTACCAATTGTCTTCACTTAGTAAAACATGAAACGGCATGATTTATAAATACTGCTTTCAACCATTACAAAATGCAGAGGACATCACAACATACCATGGTTAAAAATGGCCAGACTTAGTACTTCTGTGTTTGGACAAATGCTTAACTGTAAATTAGCCGTGTAGCAAGAACTAACAACAGTAAAATATAAAGTAGAATTGTTTTATGTTTAAATTCGGTCCTCTTGTGCTATTATTATTCCCAAATGAAGCTCTCCAGAATCAAAGGCATACTCAACAATGAAATGTGGCTACAGTTTGACATATTACAGACGTTTTGTGAAGTCTTATGTCAAACCAATAGAAACGTTGAGCCTTCATCTCTGGTTGTTGTTTTTTTTTTAAAAAAACATCTTAGCCTACTACAAATCCCTTTCAAATATTTAAACAGGCCAATCCTTTCAACAACCAAGTTCAATAACATACTGCCAATTCCTGAACCAATTTCTAACTGTCCTGTAAAAGGGTTCAATCATAGTTTTTCAAACTATGATTTCTCCTTTGAAAAGAAATAATTATAGCAAATAAACTTCTCTGTATTGATCATTTTGCACAAATTATTGACATTAACACTAAAGCCAAATATGTGTGGTAATAGTTCAACAAAGCAGTTGGTAACATGTGCAAAAGTTGTATCAAGAGAACAAATGTCAGAAATGTTTACAAAAGTAAAAACAATCTGAATATTAACAATTAGAAAATGTAAGCATCTACTTTGGGTGTTGAACAGCCAATTAGACCATGACAAAATGTACTGAACACCAATCTAAAATTAGTGTTTGCAAAATCTTTGAGACTGAATTTAATAGAAAGTCTAAACATTACCCACATTAACCCAATAACATTTCCTAAGTTTTCAAGAAAATCTTAATAATAAAGAAGATAGGTTTAACTATTCTTGGACAGGAGAGAAGACTCATTTCAAAGGAAAACAAAAGGAACTAAAATAGAAATATTAAATATAAAGGAATTGTAAATGCCAATTACATTCTTGTCCAAAGTATATCAGTGACAGGAGGAGTGCTAACATTTTACGTTTTTTTTTAAAAAGGGATTCTAAATGCAATTGAACCTGTGTTGATCCATACGGTTTATTCATGGAGGATTGTTAAAAAAAACCTTTCATGTTAGATTCAAACAAAGGTTATTTAGAGACCAATGGTATATCCCAAGCAGGATATGACCATAATTTTTGCTTATGCTTCCTAACAAGTGGTATTGAAGGACCTATTCTTTCCAATATTAGAGGTAACCTACTAAGATAACCTTATTTTCCAGCAATAAGATCAACAGGGCCCATTTTATCCACCCTCCAACGTTTTCTTAGCCCCAATGTTCATTTAGAAAAGAGCTTTCACGATATATGCAACGAAGTAACTGAACACAGTGGAGGAGCAACACCCTTTACATCCAAAGTGCTTGATGATTATCATAATTACTGACCTAACTAGCGGAAAAAAGGCTCTCATTCCCGAATTGGCAGAGGGCAGGAAATGAGAAACCCCTCCTTTTAGGCCGGTGCCCCCCTTTCGAGGGCAGGGGAATGACTGGGTTCAGTAGAACTCGGCTTGCTTGTCCTCCTTCGGAGTAAGAAAATGAATATACTGGGAGAAAAGCCTGGCCTTTCTCCCTTCCCCAAGGAAACCTCCCAAGCAAAGCGTGGAAGCCTACAGACAAAACCGGGAGGTCTCAATCCGGGCAGGCCGAGTACCCCCCGCTCCAGCATCTCGGAGACAAACGGAGGCCTTAGCCTCGGGCATGAACGGAGGACAAGAGTGAAGGGGCAGAAGGAGAAGCGGCTTCTCCACGGGGAGAGAAGGGATGGAGAGCAAGCGGCGGCGGAAGAAGGGAAGCCTTTCGCCCCCTTTGCAGCAAAGGGATTCCTCTGCAGCCAGCAGAAGTCGCGGGGGGGGGGGGGGAGAGGAAAAAAGGGGAGGGGGAAGCCGGGCGTCCTCGCCTTCCTACCTGCGCGGCCGGCGTTGCCATTTCGGCTACTTCCCCGCAAGGAGGCGGGGGTCCTAAGCCTCCGAGCCTGGCCTCCATGGCCACCGCCTTTCCCACTGCCGGCCCGGCAGGGAGAACCGCGCCAGCGACCGCAGCGGCCATGGAGAAGCCGGAGCTGCTGCGGACAGCGGCGGAAAAAAACGACCAACCACCGGAACCGCCGCCGCCGCCTCCCGCGGCAATCCCAATTCACTCCCCGATTGATGGGCAGCGAACTCCGCCCTCTGCTCCACATCCTTTGCTCTGGCTGGCCAATTAGGATCAGGGCCCCGGGCTCTCGGTTCCCTCCTACCTGGCCACATTCTCCAATAGGGATTCAGCTTTCGCCAAGGCACCGGATCCTGGTCCCGCCCCTTTAGATGCCGCTGTTCACAGAGCAAAGCGAAGGGACATGAAGCCACCCGTGGCGCCAGGCGCGGCGATTAAGGAAGGAAAACCTGAGAGGGGGCGGGAATATTAACCCCACCTCTTACGACTTCCACCAATAGGGCCTCGGGAAGCAGCAATAGACAATTTTTTCCACCTATCTTGGTTTTGTAAGGCAAATGGGGCGGGGGAAAGTTATTAGCCCCCCTGAGCTCAGAAATAATAACGGGCGCGGGAACGTGGAGCGACCGAAAGAGCCCAGAACCTATCGGCCTTGAGGAAAAAAATAAAGGGGGGTTGAGGGAGAAAGAGGGGGATCTTTGAAAAGTCGGATGATACAGATTTCGAAATATAAAGGAGAGAGCATTCCCGGGACGAGACGTGGGATGGCAGGAAAATACTCCCGTTTCCCGAGAGTTCAGCTGGGAGATTTACCAGCGTCTGCAAGAATTTACGGGAATGACAAGCGAGCAGCCAATGAGATTTAATAACGGGCGCTTCTTCAGGAAACCAACGTCTAAAATTGCAGGATTACCCCGCCCTTCTCTCTGCGTCGAGTCTCATGTGCGGGCGCTCCTTGCAGGAGATTTTAAAAAAACATTTCCATTAATATCGAAATACACCGATTATTAACCCTTAAGAAGGAAGGGGGGGGCAAATGCCTTCCTATAGCAATGCACTAGAATACATTAATATTCTAGTGGAATAATAAATAATACCCCTGCGATATATTGTAGTAATACATCTGCACAAACGTAAACGATATTTTAGTGACGGCAAGGAGCTGCTTTCTGTATCTGCTGCCCTTTAATGGTCCTTCCGGTTTTTGTACAATAGATGGGGTAATTCCAGCGTAGTTTCCCCCCCCCCCCCCCCACACACACACTTCGCTGACCAGTATAATATATGCATTGTATATGATCCTGTGACGGAAACGAGGACCTTCTGCACGGGCGAAGGATGTTCTCTAACGCTGCTCTAAGCCTCTTTGGAAAGAGGTTGGCAGAGCTGCTGCCCACTGCTGCCCCCAGGTTGTCGATGGACTAGGCGCAATTGCTTTTAAAAAGCCCAATGCTTTGGTGTCTCTAGCAAGGAGACTGCAGATTTTTCTCTCTCCTGGGATCAGACTTCTGTGCCTAGTTCAAGATACTAAAATTTTCATTTCATTTCCCTTTATTTGTATGCCGCCCTTTTCCCTGGGGGGACTCAGGGCGGCTCACAGTTCAAAAAAAAAGGGGGGGGGAGGACAAACAATTTCCAACATAAAAACAATACAACATATTAAAAAAACACAACAGTCACACAATTCGAGTGGGGTTAGAATCTTAACCCCAGGCCAGCCGGGACAGCCAGATCTTTAAAGCGGTGCGGAAGGACTGAAGGGTGGTGAGGGTCCGAATCTCCACGGTGAGTTCGTTCCAGAGGGTCGGAGCAGCCACCGAGAAGGCTCTCCTCCGGGTAGTTGCCAGTCTACACTGGCTGGATGATGGAATTCGGAGGAGGCCTAATCTATGCGATCGTATCGGTCTGGTGGAGGTAATTGGCAGTAGGCGGTCTCTCAAGTACCATTTTCTATAAATTTCCACAAGACTCTTTTCAATTGCCACACTTAGTTTTATGTATTTTAGCTCCAAAAGTCAACGACTAGTTCAGACACCAAACTAACACTTTTTCTTCTTGAGCGTTTTTGAAATATTTTATTTATTTGGTATATTAAAAAATATCTCAGCTTCTTAATAAATATACATCTCTCAAAAGTTTGATTTGATGGTTTTTATTTGATTATGTTTTATTTCTTTTAATTACATTTCTAAGAATAGAATTCTTTACATTTGTAAGAATGGAATTCTTTATTGGCCAAGTGTGATTGGACACACAAGGAAATTGTCTTTGGTGCATTTGCTCTCAGTGTATATAAAAAGACAAGATACATTGATCAAGAATCATAAGGTTAAGTGACTATCACTTAATGATAGTCATAGAGTACAAATAAGCAATTAGGAAACAATATCAATATAAATTGTAATGATACAAGCAACAACGTTACAGTCCTACAGTCATAAGTGGAAGGAGATGGGTGATAGGAAGAATGAGAAGACTAATAGTACTAGTAAGGCAGCCTTAGTGAATAGTTCGACAGCAGTGAGGGAATTATTTGCTTAGCAGAGTGATGGCGGTTGGGAAAAACTGTTCTTGTGTCTAGTTGTCTTGGTGTGCAATGCTCTATAGCATCGTTTTGAGGGTAGGAGTTGAAACAATTTAAGTCCAGGATGCAAGGGATCTGTAAGGCTCTGAGCATGAATCAGTTGAGATTTTCTTGTATTTTTTAATCTAGAAACTCTGTAAATTTAGTTACCAATCTGTCTTGTGTTGCATGCAACATTTCCTGATAAAGATTGTATATCTGTTTTTAGCACACTTTGCCCAATATGCCACTGCACAGGCTCAACTACAGCAGCTTTATCTCCAACATACTAACTTTTTGGGGTAAGCTGGTATATACAGTGTGTTGACACACACTTGGGTGCCACAATCTGGTTTATTTACAAATATATGCCCAACCAGATTACCAGAGTAGCAATCCAAAACAGGTTCTCCAGTTTTCTGCTTTCCAGCTCAACTGGACTACGACTTCATTCTCCCCAGGCTGTGCAACCAGCAGCTATGTTGGTTGAAGATGGTGGAGTGATACTCAACCCATCTGGAGATCACCAGGTTGGGAAAATTGTAGAACAGCTCATTCCAAACTATCTGGCTACACTCTGTTTGTTTGCTAAATGCAGAAAGTTACATGCTTCAGAACTGAGACATTGTCGGTTACCTGAACAGATTTTATCAGAACAGCTTTTAGCAGGATAATTAATTGGGTTACATAAGGCACTAATGTAAATGTTGATGTTATCAAGCATTTCTGCAAGGTTGTGAGTATAGATGTGTAGGGATGAAAACATTGCCATGATGAAAGTTGGAGCCAAATGTTAGTATTTATTTACTTTTTTTTACATATTTTTGAACTATGCATCTCAGAGAGAGAGAGGAATTCTCAGTACTAAAATATTGACTTCCAGGTAAGGAATGGTGAGCTGACACATCTTTGAAGGAGAAATGTACTTCAGCCAAAACTGATGAACTGGTGGTGAACTTGCACAGTATGAGAGATCAGCTGCTTTTGCTCCATATATCTGCTCCTTGCAAGGAGACCTAGGAGGCAAGGAAAGTCATTAAGCTCCCAATTACAGCAGAGCCTGTATCAACACCAGGTTTATCAAACCTCACTTTTTAAACACTTTAAAAGTCTAGCAAAGGCTCCAAGCAAAAGTATTTGTGTCTGTATGACAAAATAGGATGCCTTTTCTCCACATATAGGAATAACAGAAAAGGTGTCATTAGGATTCCAAAAGGGAGAGGTATGAATGTATTTTTTAAGTCCTGCAAAATATTGTTAAATTAAGTAATATATTCACATATGGCTCAGGGGTGGGTTTCTTCTGGTATTACTGCCAGTTTGGTGCGCATGCAATTTTGCGTGCATGCGCTTGCTTTGCTCGTACCCCTGGTGTGCGCTCTGCATGCGTGCGCAGTTGCCTATAAGACCTATTAAGATGAAAAAAAGATATCACGGCGACCGGGGAACTGGTTTGGGGGTGTGGCGAGCATGCCGTCCCTACCGGTTCGAAGACCCAGTCACCATTTCCACTACCAGTTCCACCGAACTGGTGTGACATGGTAGGAACCCACCTCTCATATTGCTATCACATTTTAAGAAAGGCTGAAAATAAGTCAGTGGGGATTCAGAGAAAAGCCTAAGGGATTTTCAAGAAATGTGAATATAAAGCACAGATCTAAAACAAAGAACATGCATATGAGATTGCACCAGTGACAAAAGATAATCAGGAGTAGTTCTGCCTACTTCTGATACATTCCATACCAGCAAAATGGTTATAGTTCCAATCAAAGTTATGGAACATAAGAAGCTGCCACAGTAAAGTTTTTTGTTCCCATGGCTAATATTGTTTTCTGCAATGGGCACTTGCAATCTAGGATCTCAGATGGAATAATTTTTTCCATCAACTGATCATCTTATCTGAAGATGCTAGGGATTATGTCTGCAAAAGAAGATGGCCTGTTAGTCAGCTGTTCTGACCCCCCCCCCGGCCTATGAATAAACCAGAACACAGGCTTGGCTGCTTGCCACTATTTAATGAATGCGATAACCACTCCTTGGGCTGAAGGCCCAGGCAAACTCACGTTCAAGATAATCGGTTGGCAGCAACCCAGACGCTCCAAGAAAGCAATGCAGATAATTCCACAAGACACGACTAGAAATCAGATTTCTTCAAGAGTAGTTCGAACAGTTTTTTCCTGCAAATGTCCCCTCCCAACGCCCTTCCTTATAAACCCTCTTGGGAGGGGCCCAGGCACAACCACCTATGTGTAATTATCGTCTATGAGACTGCCTACAGAGTTGCTGCTTCCGTTTCTCAGCTCGATGCACTGTAGCATCAGAGACAAACTTTCTCTGATCTTCCTCACTGCTCCATGCCTCAGGCGCCTCCTGATGGCCAACGAGTCTCTCTGGTGCGTGCTCTGAGTCTGAACCATGTCCAGGGTCCTCCACATCTTCCATGGCAGACTCATATGCTTCCTCGCTATCCGAGTCCATCAGCAGCTCAACCGGATCCTGCTGGGACACAACACTATCCCTCACCGCAGGGCCCTTCCCCTGGGTCTCATGCTCGGGATGCGGCCTTGAGGGATATTGTACATGGTAGGCTCGCACTAAAATGGGGGCGTGCACATCCGTCGCATTGGCCCAAGTCCCCCCGTCCGGCCCCTCGTCCTTCCAGTCCACCAAGTACTGGAATCGTCCCTTTAGCCATCTCGAGTCCTGGATCTGGGCCATTTCATGTGTCAACTGCTTCTCCGCCTCATGCAGTGATGGCTGGGGTGAAGACAGTGGGCGGAGAGGACAAGCTGACCACTCAGGGACCAGGAGTGAGCAATGGAACACTGGGTGCACTCGCATCAAATGTGGCAGGGTGAGGTGATAGGCCACCGGGTTGATAACGGCCTCCGCCAGGAATGGCCCAAGGTACCGGTGGTCCAACTTCTTAGCTGCAGGGTGGGACAGAAGGTGCCGCGTGGACAGCCAAATGCAATCTCTCACAGCTTACTCCGGCACCGCATGCCGAGGCCTATCCCCCACCCTCTTGTAGTCCTCTTTGGCTTGAGTCAGGTAGCAGCGCACCATCTGGTGTGCCGCCTGGAGCTCTGAGAGGAAGTCCTGCACTGTGGGGACCGGGGAGTCGACTGGAGTAAGAGGAAAGAAGTGAGGATGATACCCAATGTTAGCCAGGAGGGGCGTCATCCACGTGAGGTGTGTTGCGAGTTGTTAAATGTAAACTCCGCCACGGCCAGGTAGTCTGCCCAGTTGTTTTGCTGTTGATTCACAAAGCAACGCAGGTACTGCTCCAAGATCCCTATCACCTTCTCCATTCCCCGTCAGTTTCAGGATGGTGCGTCGAGGACAAACAAACCTGGACGCCCAGAGCCTCCATCAGCCCTTTCCAGAACTGGGCCGTGAATTGCGTCCCATGGTCCGACACAACGCGATCAGGTGTGCGGTGCAGCCAGAAGACGTGCTGGATGAACATGCGGGCAGTGGCGTGGGCTGTTGGCAATCTCCGACACGGAATGTAATGTGCCATTTTCGTAAGCATGTCCACCACCACGAGGACCGTGGTAAACCCTGAAGACAGAGGTAATTCTGTCAGAAAGTCCATGGACACAGGTCCCCAGGATCTGTCCAGGGTCAGCAATGGCTGAAGCAGGCCTGGAGGAGCTCCTGTCGCTGACTTGGCCTCCCAACACTGTACACAAGAGGAGACATACGTCTGTATGTCGTGTCGTAAGCGAGGCCACCAGAAGGTATGGGAGATCAGGTTCAAAGTCTTGAAAAGGCCAAAATGTCCCGCCGCTGGATTGTCATGGAACTGGGAGAGAATAAGGCCCTGGAGGGGGCCTAGGGGCACATAGAGCCTGTCCCGGTATCTCAAGAGGTCATCATAGAAAGTCCACAGGGAGGCCAGCCCTACCTCTGCCTTCCGTTGCTCCACCCACTCATCGTGCCACTGCACGTCCCGTATCTGAGGCCGTAAATCCACAGGCTCATGAACTGCAGCGAAGGATTCAACGGGCAAAAGCGTCCGGGGTGGAAGCGGGTCTGCAGTGGAAGAGTATTCAGGTTTCCAGGATAGGGCATCTGCCCTTTGGTTGCACGCACTCGGGATGTAGGTTACTCTGAAGTTGAACCGGGCAAAGAACAGGGACCACCAGATCTGGCACTGGTTCAACTTGTGCGCTGTTTTCAGGAACTCTAGATTCCTATGGTCTGTCCAGACCTCGACAATGCCTGGCCCCCTCCAAGTGAGGCCTCCAGGCCTCAAATGCCACCTTAATGGCCAGCAACACCTTTTCCCAGATGGTGTAATTGCACTCGAAAGGATTGAGTTTCCGCAAAAAGAAAGCGCAAGGGAAAAGGGTGCCACCAGGGGCGTGAGCCTGCAGTAATACTGCGCCCACCGCGATATCTGACGCATCTGCCTCCACCACAAGTGGACGATGGGGATCAGGGTGTTTCAAGATCAGCTCCTTCATGAAGGCGTGCCTCAGGGCCTCGAACGCGTGTTGCTCCGTAGGCCCCCAGCAAAACGGTACTTTCTTCTGCAGGAGCTGACTGAGGGGTGTGGTCAGGGAAGTGAAGCTGGGGATGAAGGTCCGGTAATAGTTGGCAAACCTGAGGAGTCGTTGGACATCCTTCACTCGCCGAGGAGGGTGCCAAATGCGCAAAAACTCTACCTTGCTTGGCTCCATCACAATTCCTTCAGGGGAGATATGGTGCCCCAGGAACTCGATGGTAGTCTGCTAGAACTGACACTTCTCCAGCTTCGCTTACAGACGATGCTCCCGAAGTCGTTGCAGGACCAGACGTAGGTGCTGCCGATGATCCTCCTGAGAAGCCGAGTAAATCAAAATGTCACCCAGGTAGATGACGACAAACTGGTCCAAAAGGTCCCGGAAGATATCATTCATAAAATGCTGGAAGACGGCCGGGGCATTGGTCAATCCAAATGGCATGACTGGTACTCAAAATGTCTGTACTGAGTGCCGAAGGCCATCTTCCATTTGTCCCCTGGCCAGATTCGGACCAGATTATAGGTGCCACGCAAGTCCAGTTTTGTGAACACCGTTTCCTTCCGAAGCCGCTCCAGCAACTCAGGAATCAGAGGCAGAGGGTAACAGTTGCGCACCATGATCACATTCAAGTGACAGTAATCACAGCAGAGTCTCAGATCCCCGGTCTTCTTCTTGACAAACAAGACCGAGGCAGACAGTGGCGAAGACGAGGGCCGGATAAAACCCCGGGCGAGGTTCTTGTCCAGAAAGTCCCACAATGTGGCCAACTCCGGCTCGGACATGGAGTAGAGGCGACCCATAGGGAATTTTGCGTCCGGTACCAAGTCAATGGGGCAGTCATAAGGCCAGTGCGGTGGCAATTGGTGTGCCTTCTGTTCACTGAAGACGTCTGCAAACTCCGCTAAGTCCGGTGGCAAGGACACCCTGGGTGAACGTAGCACCTGGCCTGCACAGATGTGACGGGCATGGTAGACACATTGCAGGGACGGGAACGTGACCAGGTTCTGGGACCAATAAATTTGGGGGTCGTGCGCTCACAGCCAGGCGAAGCCCAGAACCACGGGGAAGTGCAGGCCCGAAAAGTGTCCATGAGGGCTGCCTCATTCCAGGCTGAATCTTGGCTAAGAAGCCGGAATTCACTGACATAGTACTGTAAGGAACCCCAGCCCTGCTGCAGTGTCTTGAGACGTCTTGTGGCTGTTTTCTCCTTAATGGGGTCCTCATACATGAGTCTGAGGTGATCACAAAACCCCCTGAAATCGTCCAGCAAAGGGCTAGCCTGGGTCAACAAAGGAATAGCCCAACAAGCTTCAGAGCCTGAGAGTAAGCTGATGATAAACCCCACTTTAGCCCGGTTAGTGGGAAAGTCCTCCACTCTCAGACTGATAAAGATCTGGCATTGTCCCAAGAAAGCTGGAAACTGGCTTGGTTGCCGTCAAACTTATCCAGCACAGCAACAGGACATTTCCTCCAAGGTGGGGGGGGGGGGGTAGCATGCTCTTGAAGCTGAACTATCTGGCCAGCCAGCAAGGCCAACTGCTGTGCAAGTTGGGCGTTTTCGGCATGTAGCTGCTCCATGGTGATGATATTTACAGCTTTTGTTTTAGGGCAGGAAACAAACTGTTCTGACCATCACCACCACCACAGCCTGTTTAGATGTTTATTGACATTTATAGGCCGCCCTTTTCCCTGAGGGGACTCAGGGCGGCTTACAATTAATAGGGAGGGAGTGCAAGACAGAACACGAGAAAAAAGAAAAATGTGAATAAAAAAAATAAACCAGTAAAACACAACATTCATTCAGCATTCGGGTGGGGCGAGGTTAAGGTCTTATCCCCAGGCCTGATGGGATAGCCAGATCTTGAGGGCTGTGCGGAAGGTCTGGACGGTGGTGAGGGTGCGAATCTCCACGGGGAGATCGTTCCAAAGCGTCGGAGCTGCAACTGAGAAGGCTCTCCTCCGCGTAGTCGCCAGTCGGCACTGACTGGCGGATGGAATTCGGAGGAGGCCTACTCTATGCGATCTGATGGGACGCAGGGAGGTAATTGGCAGAAGGCGGTCTCTCAAATAGTCAGATCCACTACCATGGAGGGCTTTATGAATGGTAAGTAGCACCTTGAAGCGCACCCGAAGATCAACAGGTAGCCAGCGCAGCTCACGGAGGATAAACCAGAACACAGGCTTCACTGTTTGCCACTATTTAATGAATGCGATAACCAGTCCTTTGGCTGAAGGCCCAGGCAAACTCACATTCAAGATAATTGGTTGGCAGCAACCCAGAAGCTCCAAGAAAGCAATGCAGATAATTCCACAAGACACGACTAGAAATCAGATTTCTTCAAGAGTAGTTCGAACAGTTGTTTCCTGCAAATGTCCCCTCCCAACGCCCTTCCTTATAAACCCTCTTGGGAGGGGCCCAGGTACAACCACCTGTGAGTAATTATCATCTATGGGACTGCCTATGGAGTTGCTGCTTCCGTTTCTCAGCTTGATGCACTCTAGCATCAGAGACAAACTCTCTCTCATCTTCCCCACTGCTCCATGCCTCAGGCGCCTCCTGCTGGCCTACCAGTCTCTCTGGTGCCTGCTCTGAGTCTGAACCCTACCCAGGGTCCTCCACATCTTCCATGGCAAACTCATATGGTTCCTCGCTATCCGAGTCCATCAGCAGCTCAACTGGATCTTGCTGGGCCACAACAGTCAGCTATCGATTGAAGGTTCTTCACCAAGTACAACTTGCTTTTGAAAGAGCTCCCTTGTGCCCACTGTTGTAAGCTAGTCTTCTTTTACTTCTGGAAGAGAACCAAATTTAAACATAGACATAGAAATTAATGCATCTTTACTAGGTAGAAGAAAAAGCGATTTGGCAGAACATAAATATCTACTTTGGATACTATTCAAGCAATGGCTTTTCTGATTCAACACCGTTGAGTCACAATATTTGTTTCCTATGGAGGCATTCATGAAGTACTACGGAATAGAGCTGCCCAATCACATTCTTGCACTTAACAATGGGCAGCTGTGAAATGACAGCTGTTAGGAGAGACAACAATTGAGCATCTTCTCAATTGCTACCCTTCGTAATGTCTGTATACAAGAGACTTGTGGGAAATTAAAATAAACTAATATGATACCATCAAAGAATTTTATCAGAATCAAGTCACTCAAATGTAGTTAGCTATCAGTACCCTGTAGATGGTGCACCACACTTCCTAATAACTGTAGCGAGAAGTAGAGAAATATAGTTTAGCTCTTCTGGTATCTAATCTCTGCCAAACCAATTAGAACCAAGTTGGACTTGAAGATTCATGCTTGACTCCTATTTTTGGCATGGATTCATTGTGAGGTTTTAAGCAAATTCTTACTCTGTCTCAAATCAGAGAAATACTAATAATTTTAGCAAGCTGTTTACAGATACTAGGGACTACAACCCTTTTCCCAAATCAGTTAAACTCTTTTTGTTTTCATATTTACAGTGCATAAAGGAGAACCTTTTTTTATTACCTTCTTTGCATATACTATCATTACTTTTATAAGCAATAATTTAACTGTTTCAATATCAGATAGAGCAATCTACCCATAGGTTTTCTTATTTCCTTTCTATAAAAGCCCTATAAACTTTCAAAGACATTTACTACATTCCCCTGTTAGGCAACGATGACTTTGGCAGAATCTCCACTAGAAACTTCTTAGCATTACCCATCCATTGTTGAAGCATTGCAAAGCCTTGAATCCGTATTCTGATTTCAGCACAACTATACTTGAATGACCCTGGGAAATATTTCAAGTCAGTGTTGCGTATCCTGTCTCAGCTATGATTTCTAAGTAAAAGTGCTGTTCCATATTTGAGACATGGCTGAGAGTCATGCAAAATCCTTTTCTTTCATTCAATTATCCATTCACATCTCATCTTCTCTATGTGTGCCTGGGGATGCGGTGGCTCAGTAGCTAAGATGCTGGGCTCGTCAATCAGAAAGGTCAGCAGTTTGGCGATTCGAATCCCTAGCGCTGTGTAACGGAGTGAGCTCCCATTACTTGTCCCAGCTTCTGCCAACCTAGCAGTTCAAAAGCATGTAAAAATGCAAGTAAAAAAATAGGAATCACCTTTGGTGGGACGATAACAGTGTTCCGTGTGCCTTCAACATTTAGTCATGCCATCCACATGACCATGGAGACGTCTTTGGACAGCCCTGGCTCTTCAACTTTGAAATGGAGATGAGCACCGCCCCCTAGAATCGGGAATGACTAGCATGTATGCGCGAGGGGAATCTCTACCTTATGTGTGCCCACAATGGAGCTGAAACAGGGACACAGAGAATAGAACATACTTATGACATCGTTTATACTCCTTTAATTCAGAGCCAAGCTGTAAGAGTTTTCTTCCCATTGATTTCAATAAAACAGCTTCTCTACCCCAGTGAGTATCCAGACATATTATCACGACAGACCATATAATAAGGAATAAGTCAACATCCAATTCCAGCATATAGCTGCCAACATATAAAACGCTTATAGGAAAGTCAGAACTCAAACAATAAGGGTTTGTATAGTTTGCTTGATTCTGTTATCAGATGATGCCTATGTACTGAATCTGTAGTTTATGTTGAAGAAATGTAGCCAATGAACAAATAGTTTGCTTTTCTTCTTCATGACTATGTTTATCCAATCCAAACCTTGCTATCATTCTAGTTTCCATCTTTGCTTCAATTTCTGTTTTTCCAAATAACTTTTTCTTCTTGATGTGGCATCTAGTTCATTTTACAGTTTGCCATGGCATTCTTTGATGTCTTCATCAATTTCATTGTAGCAGATTTGTACATTCATGTGTAATGTTGATTTTTTTACAAGATATTCACTAATCCCAATCAACACAATTCCATCATTTATTAGTTTATAGATAGAGATATACATACTGTCGAAAATAAGAAATATGATCTTCATAGAAATATGCAAAAAACATTATCCAGGCAAAATATTTTTAAAAACTGGTAGAGCAACAAGGTAACATTTGGAAGTGGCTAAGGCAGACATTTTCCAAATTTGCTGAACTATAGGAAGGAGGAGGAGATACAGCATGTTTCATCTTTCAAAATTCTGTTATTATAGCCAATCCCAAGAAAAGTAGTTTTAGCTTCTTATGCAATTGATTTCCGGGTCAAGTCTGCTTAGTGGGACTGACATCAATCTTTATACATTCTTAGTATAAAAATATATCTATACAAATAAAGTTAAAATTCTATATGCAAAGTTCAAGCACTGAAGTACACATATATGCCAGCACAACAGCTAGCTTTAAAATAAAATAAAATAAATCTTGCTGGTCCTTTTGTATTTTAATAACTTGTAGACTTCCTCTTTATCATTAGTGTTAAAACAGTACAAATGCTAAATGGTTTGCTTAGCATATAAAAGTTGTTATCAACAGATTTGCATAGATATTTTATAGATATTTTAATGTCTATAAAGATTCTCCAGGTCATGGTTGTCCAAAGTTGTTTTTCAAGAGGCAACTGGACTTTCTTGTTTTTCTTTGAAGACATTTCTCTTGTCATCCAAGAAGCTTCTTCAGCTCTGGCTGGTTAGTGGGGAATGGAAGGGTGTATATTCCTTGCAGACAGCTGGTCATTTGCATCTTTTGGCTTCGGTTAGTAAACTTAGAGGTTTATCTTTATCCTCAGGATCACCTGAGTAGTGAAAATGGGTATGGAACCTTCTTGGAACTGCTGAAAGATTTGTGTTGTAGACTGGATATAGATGATATCCTATCCCTCCCCCTCTGTTGGGAGAGAGGTGGTCCTCTCTGTCTAAAATGTAAACTTTGCTATCTTCGAAAGAATGGCCTTTGTTTTTTAAACACAGATGGACTGCTGGTTTGGATTGACAGAACCACTGGTTTGAAAGAGGGATCAAAGAGGCCATCTATATCAAAATTGAACAAATCTCTCTCAACAAAGGGGGGGGGGGTTATGACATCATCTATCTCCAGTCTATAGCACCATCCTTTCAGCAGTTCCAAGAAGCCTCCAGACTCCCATTTGCAGCACTCAGCTGACCCCGAGGACACAGATAAACCTCCAAGTGGCCTCAACAGCTCTCTGAAAGAATGCAAATGACCAAGCTGTCTGCAAGGAATATACACCCTTCCATTCCCCACTAAAACCAGCCAGGGCTGAATAAGCTTCTTGGATGAGAAGTGAAATGTCTTCAAAGAAAAACAAAAAAATTCAGTTGTCCTTGAAAAAGCATGTTTGGGATGTCTCCCCTTTAAGTTTCCATTTCCTGTTAGTTTTGAGCAGGGTATTGTAGTGTATTCTGCATACTGTGAAGTTGCACGGCAGATGAGTTTTGCCATCTCTTTCTGCACAGCAGTAACTATGGATGTTACATTCACAACTTACATTAAAAACTCAACACTGAGTTTCTTTAAAACCAGGCTATAGTATTCTTGGGAGTAAGCCATAGCCTTGGGCATAGTTTGTATTTTATTTACTCTTATTTATAAACTTATTTTTTTCATTTGTGAAAAGAGTCATTCCAGGAATAGACTCCAAATATGACACTATTTTGAAATTTGTCTTGGTGGGAGTGGCTTAAGATTCTGAAAATGACTTTGCAGCAATATATCCTAAGATGCAATAAGATACATTAGTGCTGTAGATCCATTTCATCATTGGAATTATGCCAGCATAATTTATAATTATAAATAAGAATGAAGAATAACAAATATACATACAGGACAATAAAGATGTCAATGGGAAAGAGACTTAATCTCTTAGGTGGTCTTGTTACTGCACCAAATTGTATTCTGCAAAAGAGGTTGTATCAGTTAAAAATATCCAAAATATATCAAAGTTCCTCTCCTTCTGCTTCATGTAAATAGTCATTATAGCAGCTAATTAAAATTTGAAATCAACTATTAGTGATTAAAAACATACTTCAGAAAAAAAGCTCACAAAGCAGAGCATTCTGACGATTAGAAAAGTTTCCTCAAATTTCATTCAGTGTCAACTTGCAAGTTGGCTAGAAGTTACGGGACTTAATACTGATACATCTGGCTGGCACCAGCTTAGGGAAAACAGGAAGAAAGCCTCTTCTTTTACTGTTTGCTTTGCTCAGAGCAAGATTTGTGGTGGCTCAGTGGCTAAGACCCTGATCTTGTCAATCAGAAAGGTTGGCAGTTCAGCAGTTCCAATCCCTGGTGCCACATAATGGAGTGAGCTTCCATTACTTGTCCCAGATTCTGCCAACCTAGCAGTTTGAAAGCATGTAAAAATGCAAGTAGAAAAATAGGGACCACCTTTGGTGGGAAGGTAACAGCGTTCCATGCACCTTTGCCATTTTGTCATGCTGGCCACATGACCACGGAGACATCTAAGAGCCGAGGTGGCGCAGTGGTTAGAGTGCACTACTGCAGGCCACTTGACCTGACTGCTATCTGCAGTTCGGCAGTTCAAATCTCACCGGCTCAAGGTTGACTCAGCCTTCCATCCTTCCGAGGTGGGTGAAATGAGGACCCAGACTGTGGGGGCAATATGCTGACTCTGTAAACCGCTTAGAGAGGGCTGAAAGCCCTATGAAGCGGTATATAAGTCTAACTGCTATTGCTATTGCTATCTTCGGACAGTGATGGCTCTTTGGCTTTGAAACGGAGATGAGCACCGCCCCCTACAGTCGGGAATGACTAGCACATATGTATGAGGGGAACCTTTACCTTTACCTTGCTCAGAGCATGATATGGAATCCAAACCCCACTATTCTAATTTTATTTCAAGAATTATGAAATGTCAAATCATAGAATATTGAAACATTCCAATGAGATGATACTCCTTTACTAAACCAAATGAGCCAAAAGTTATTAAACAATTGTTTTCTGTTCTCTCTTTCATAGCTATAAGGATTTCTATCCCTTTTTCATACACCTTTGGTGTATCTATTAATATACCATTTCAATGATTCTGCAGAATCTTTCTTGTGTAATAAGCACAGAAACTTCTAGCTGGTGAGAACCAACCCAAGAAATTTTGCTGACTGACCCAAGTTACTTTTGTACTTGAGACAGAAAATATATTTTCCTCTCTGGGGAAATATAATAATGAGGATGATTCCAATCACCTCTTCCGCACTATACAGTGATACTAAAGAAGAAGTGGTATAGCTAAGCAAGCAGATGAATACAAGTAGCAGAAAAGGCTTGGGAAGGAGAAATATTGACCTTAATACAGAGTTCCTTAATCCTTTAGCTATGCTTCTTCTGTCTTCTGCAGAAAACAAAAGTTGCTGTTATGAAATTGAATCTGTACACATTTGTTGTCCTCTGGAATGTTTGTTTTATTGTTGCTTAATTTTTTTTGCATTCATTGCATCAAGAAATTCTGATGAGAAAGAAGCAAAGGTGGGTTTCTACGGATTTGCACCGGTTCAGGTGAACCGATAGTGGTAATTTGGCCTGGGTCGCAGAACTGACAGCCCCTGAACCGGTTCCCTGATCTCTGCTGCCAGTTCCAGCATGTTTTCTATTAGTTTTTCATGATCTTTGCGCATGCGCAGAACAATTTACAGTGAACTATGCACACGTGTGCAACGTGTGTCTGACACGTGTGCACAGTGAACCGGTACCAACACAGGTAGGAACCCACCCCTGGAAAGAAAACAAGATTTCCCCCTGGAAACAGTTGCAGCCTTTGTTATTCTCTTTTCTAGTGGAATGCCTTGGTTTGGACAGATAGGAGGGGCAAGTAAACATGATCTGTAGTAGTAATATGACTCTAGCTTCATATTCCTGCCCACATGAAAATAAAATTGTATATGTTCAATGGAATCACAGTCTAAACAAAATCTAATGTCAAACACAGAGAATTCAAGAGAGAAATGGGCAATAGGTTGATCAAGGCTAGTAACACATCATGCTTGAAACCAACACTCTGAACTTTTCCAGTAGAATATTTCCTACTCATTGAATCTTATTTATAATTAGTTCATTGGTCATGAAGGATTTAAACACTTTAAAGAGTCTCTTTAATTTTTCACTAAAAGCATCCTTTACCAATTACATTTCCCACTCTTTTATATTTTAATATGAAAAGGAATATTCCATGCAGCCTAAGGCTACTTCCAAGGGAAACATTAATATAGGTATATTTATTGATTATTTTAAAGTCAAATTTGTCCCAGTAAAAATAATTTCTTAATGCAGATATTCCAATCATTCATTACTCAGAATTCTTCAGGACATACATACATATATAAGAATTTTGATTGTAATAACAAAATCAAATGCAAACTAAGCTTAAGGAAAAGAGAATAGAAAGAAGTAAAATATGTAAGGAGAAAGAGAAAGGGAGAGAGAGAAAGGGAGAAGAAAAAGAGAGTAGGAATATAATGACATAGAAAATAAATACATCTAGAGGTCATTTCCAATCTTTATCACAAGTATAAACAAATTCAGTTATTCTTTATTCCCCTCTAAGGTTACGAACATTTATCTCTTCATTCCATAACCCATCTGTATCAATAAACAAACCCATAAAACATCACATCATAAAACATCACCTTTTCAGTCCTAATGTCAGAAGAAAGTCTGTAAGGGTTGCTAGAGGTAACTAAATATCTTGTTTAATTTTGATTTAATAAATCAATGTTATATGCCTCCCTTTTGTTTCTAACAATCTTAAACTTCAGTTCATTCAAATATTGCTGTAAGATATGGTTTGTCTTCATCTCTTCTTCTTTATCCCATCCCATAGAATTCTTCATGAGATTAACAAGTTTAACAACAGTAGGACAAATTATCCAGATCACACTTTGGTTTGTCAGTTACATTTTTTTTTAATCATAAAACCTTAATCAATTTCTTTTCTAGGTCCAGTAAAGCAACCTTTTTTCAAATCATTCCCTTGACCTGTTATAGTAGAACCTCTGGTCACAACCATAATTAGTTCCATAACTTTGGTCGCAAACCAATTTGGTTGTGACCTGAACCTAATTTTGAAAATTTGGCACTTACAAAAAATCAGCCATGAAAAAAAATACTGTGAATTTTTTGGTTGGAACCTGATTTGGTCATGATCAGAAGCGTTCATGACAAGAGATTCTACTGTAGTTATAAATCCACTTTCAATGTCATCTCTATCTTGTCAGTGAAAATTTGTTCTACATTATTACTTCAATAACATCTTTTGGACATAGTCTATCTATAGAAAGAGATGCCATTACTGATATAGTTGTTACTGTGGGTAATATTTTTTGATTCCATTCTTCAAAAGTCTTCTTCAGTATTTTCACTGTAAGAATTTTGTGAAAGTTCTAACAGGTTTGCTGTTTGCCAGGTTTGTTAATCTTTTTTCTACCTACAAATTTAGTCCTCGCTAGGTTACAGTCTTTTAAATAATTGCTTCATGAATGCTTGTAAGCACATACTTGTATCAACAGTGAGAATAATGAATCACCTTATGCCTTGGTGACTTCTTTTTTAATTGCCTTAAATTTTTCCAAGCATCAAGGTCCTTTCCAGTGAAGTTTTAAGCATGTGCTTCCAGCAAGCAATTGGATTTTATTTCATCTGGTACTAAATTAATTTGTTCTTGCAGTTCAAGATGTTTTCAAACATATTATCCAACATAATTGAAAAGCATCAATTTTCAGCTTTTCTCATGGTCTAACTTTTGTAGCTCTAGGCCACAACTTGACAATATGTACCTTTATTTTTAATGTGATGCCTCTCTGTCCTCTCTATTTTGTCTGTTTCATAATAGTTTTTTCACATGTGGCAGAACTCCCTCAATAAACAAACAAACAAATATCTTTTACTTCAGAAAGTTCCAGGTCTTTTTCCAAAGAAGTCTTTCATTACTCATCCTTCAAAATTAAGCTCTATTTTTATGAAAATAAATAAGTCATACTTATTTGCCCTTTCATTGCACCCAAAATCAGCTGCCTAAAATGGCTACTGTAGGCTACTGTCCTGTGAAATGACCAACTTTGACACTTCACCTTACAAAGCAGGGCATGGTAAATATGCTTAGATGATGAGCACTGATCTGCTTTCTTAAAAACACTTCTAGAAGAGGTTTATGCAACAATGCAACATATTAGAGCAATTTCTTGCAGAAACAAAAAAGAGGAAATTTCTTGTCACTCATTCGGGACAAGAAGATTAATAATGGAGGAAGAACTTCAGACACCTAGAAGAAGAGGTATGAAGGGGAAGAAAATATCTTTGGAAGAGATTAATTATTTTTTGTTTAGCCTCTATTGCAATTAATTCTAACATAGTTAGTAAGAAAAGATGAAGGCCATTTAGGCTGGTGTTATAGGAAGTACAGTATTTTGGTAATTGATTCTGAGCTAACTGAGGAAGAAAAAAATTAAACAATTCCCATAATCAGACCTATCTTTGTCCTAAAAAAAAAGCCAACACTTGTTCATTTTATTTGAGAAGTATTATTTAATTTTTTGCTTCTTAGAATCATAGAAATTTGTATTTTTTATCTTTGTGTGTATGGTCATTAAATGCTAAGATCTATATGTTTTAAGAAACAGCTGCACGTTTGGGGAAGGGAAATATATATTTTTGTTTGGAAAGTTTCTAATTTGATGGCTATTTAGATTGGGTTTTCAATCCAAGAGAAATAACATTGTATAAAGTCTACATAGTTAATAGATACTAAAGTTAAGTGTAACTCATGGTCAACTTTTGAACAAACCAAATAGTTTTATCTGAATAAACACTCTAATCTTTAGATTAGAACAGATTAAATTTTTGATAGCCATGGCTGCCTTTTCCCTAGTTCTCCTTTTGATCAACTTTGTCTATTACTAATTCTCATATTTTTCAAATTGATTATTTCTTAGATCATACTGTTTGGTTTAGGAATAGGAAGCATATTCTATTATGGGTCACGATGGGCATTGCCTTTGTGCTACTCCTAGCTCTTTCCTCCCAGAGCCTCAGAAATGGTAAGTTTGATAAGAAAGAAGCAATTTTCCATGGGAAGATATTATCAATTTGGCATATCCTGGGATTAGAGATAGCAACAACGGAAAATAGGATATTGATGTGAGAAACTTCTATTTAAATGGGTAAAGTGTATCTCAAGACAATGTGAGCATCTTAAAAACTACCACATATTATGTCAATAAATATTTATGTGAGGTGCTCTCTGAGCTTGGTGATGATTTTACCTAGTTTTACCTGTAAGAAACAACCAAGCTCAGACAGCGCCAAGAACCCCTCATTTCAATTCTGAGCTACTGATATTCTCCCTTATTGAAAGATTTATGTCTCTGGCTTTAGTAAGTATTAAAGATGTCACAAAATGTTACTTTTGCTGCAACCACTTAACACAGTTATTCCTTCTGGAAATTGATACTGATTGTGGATAGGGAGTTATATTCACATAATAGTAATTACATAATTAGTTTATGTTAAAATATGTTGGTGTATGTATGTTAAGATAAAAGACTGAGCTATCCCTTATCTTTGCCTTCATACAAAATGCTAATGAGAGTAACTAATTGTTCTTATTATTTAACTGGAGAGCAAAAGAGACCAAGAATAACTTCTCATGATTTATTTTGTATCACATACTCCTTTACTGTATATTTTAATTATTTTGATGCTATTTTAATTTTGGCCTTTGATTGCATAATTAGTTTATGTTAAAATATGTTGGTGTGTGTATGTTAAGATAAAAGACTGAGCTATCCCTTATTTTTGCCTTCATACAAAATGCTTATGAGAGTAACTAATTGCTCTTATTATTTAATTGGAAAGCAAAAGAGACCAAGAATAACTTGTCATGATTTATTTTGTATCACATACCCCTTTACTGTATATTTTAATTATTTTGATGCTATTTTAATTTTGGCCATCTTTAAAACAATTTGGTAACTTTTGTTAACAAGAAATTAAATAATAGAATTAGAAGTTGCTTTGTTCTTAATGCCAACGTTTCTTCTGTTGATACATTAAAAAAAAGTTGACTGATATATGTTTGCAATTTTGTTCCAATTAATTAGTCTTTATGTCATTTTTATTTATGATATTATGTAATCAATCAAATATACAAGAGCTTGAGATTTGCTGTACATGAAGGATTAAATATTTCATTTATTCATCTAGCTATTCATAAATGAATGGATGACCAAGATTCAGACAAGACTGTTAATCTCCTGGATCTAGAACAGAAATTCCTTGCTTTTTCAGCCAGTAGTATGAAACTGATAAATATTTTTAATTCAGACAGCTATCAGAGCATACTGTAAACCTCAATACAGACCCTAGAAGCTATTGCCAGAAAAGAAACTGTCTCTGAGAGTGTGTAAACAGACACAAGACTGCACAGCTTGATACATAAAGTAAAGATCATAGCTTTCTCATTCTGACTACTAATGGAAAAAATACACGACTTGTAAATCTGGTTCTGTGTGATTTGCACTCCAATAGTTAGACAGTCCTGTAGTTGCAGCAAAATTACATATGAGTTTGTTTACTCAGTATACCAAATCCTTACTGATCTGAATTACAAATTGAAGCCAAAACATGAGTTTCTTGCACAATCTTGTCCCAATTGTTTTATTTAAATAAACAGTTTCCTTTATTTCCCAAAATTGTCTATGATGCTGAATGCACATTTCCAAAGACAGGTGTTTCAAAAAACCCATCAGCTGTGATCTCTATTATGAAAGCTCTCTAAGGTAGAAGGCTGAAAAAAACCTTTTTTGTCATTAAAAACGTTCAGTCATATTTTGTTTATTTTATTATTTGTTCATTTGAAAGCTCCTTCTCAAAATTGAGAAACAAATCTTCCTTTTGGAAGAAATTGTTGAAGAATGTGGAGTAATCAGTGATGGCTCATTCATTTCATTTTAAGGCCATTTTTATGGCTACATTTGAGTACCCTTGCTAGAAGTGTGCAAAGCAGAGAAAACGCTCAATATTCAAACTAATAGATTTTCCTTCTGTCTAGATTCAGAAGTCTCCAAAGATATCAACAAACAGAACAGAGAATTATCATTATTATGTAACAGTAAGTCATTCTCTTATACCTCTTGAACCAATTGTTTGACCCAATTCCCTTTCCCCTTTTTGTTGTGAAGAATCCTGTAGTACTGTATTACATTTCAAAATACATATATAAATAAAGTTAACTCCATGGATTTTGAAAAAAACACCAGAAAACAGCAAGCATGATGATTGAAAGGTTTACAAGATGGAGACCTTTTATCTGCAGGGATTAGCAATCCACAATTATATATGAGCTGCAGTGGCGCAGTGGTTAGACTGCAGTATTGCAGACTACTTCTGTTGATCACCAGCTGCCAGCAGTTTGGCAGATTGAATCTCAGGAGGTTCAAAGTTGACTCAGCCTTCCATCCTTCTGAGGTTAGTAAAATGAGGACTCAGCTTGTTTCAGGAAATATGCTCACTCTGTAAACCGCTTAGAGAGGGCTGTAAAGCACTGTGAAGCGGTATATAAACCTAAGTGCTATTGCTATATGTTGCCCCCTTTTTATTGATTCCCATATAATTTGGAATATATAAAGTTAGATGTGGATACTCCATATAGATCTCAGTCAGGGGAGCAAGTCCTTTTCTGAATCATAGTCTGAGTTGAACAGCATTTCTATAGTTCCTCTAATTCTGTGAATCCAGTTTGCAGTTGCATGAAAATGAAGGGGAAGTAGACAAAAAAACAAGTGCTTATGTACTGGAGTGACCCAAGCCATCCCCCCATTTATGACTTGTAACATTTTCTAGAGCCACCCAGACATTGTGGGTGGTTAATATTACAGTAACAAATCAGATTCGCTACAGCCCCAGTGTTAGTGAATAACTCCATATGTATCAGTGAAGATCTTGCTAAATGCTGAGCTACTAATTGGGAGGTTCCTCATTCAAATCTTGCTTTCTTCCTGAAAGAATGTAGGAAGGAATCATTAGCCTTTCTCAGAAAGCCCTGCCTTACAGTCTGTAATGTGGAAACAAATAACAAAATGTAGAGTTGTTGGACACAACAAGTGGCATTTGGTTGTGACAAGCATGAAAACATCACTGTTTACCATTGTTTATTAGTAGACAAAGTCATGAGCTTAGATTCAATTTTTTTCATTAAGTAAGATATTGTTAGCAATCTTTTGTATTACAGTTTTTTTGATTCTGGAATAAAAACCAGTCTTTTCCACCCGCTTGGCCATTGCTGCATTTTCCATACTTGCTTTCAAACTGCAAGTTATGTGTTAAGATTGTAATATTTTAAATAGGGCTTCTAATATTTCATTGGCTTCCTCAGCTTTGTTTTAGCAGTATTTTCTAAATCTCATTTAATCTTATTTCCCAGAATGTTTGGCTTTAGTTTTTTTAATGCACTTTACAAGATAGTTCAGGACATGAAATTTTGTACTAAAATGTACAAGCAACCCTTGAAGCTTAAACAGAGTGGCAGGCTTAGCTATTTGAAAGGATGTTCTGAACTGTTATAATGAAATTCATTGTTGATTAGAGTGGCATCTTCTACTTCTTACTTGTAATGACAAAACTGAATTTCAGACTCTGGGAAATTGGATGAATTCAAAACAGAAATTGCTAACGATATCAGACAAGTGTGTGGAAGTGTAAGCACTTTCAAAGGTAAGTGATATCATTCTTATGGGGCTGGAGATTGAGGTAAATGACCTCTTAGATACACTCTCATATTATGCATTGTATTTGCATGCTATTCTTGAGCATTTACTTAAAGGGATTCGTATGCTGACATCTCTGCCATATGTATGCAGACATTTAATCAAAATCAGATACCTCCTAAGAGATCTGTAAGATTGTCCTTGGGCATTAATATGTTATTACTCTATTATTGCCATTTTTTGTTTTTTGTTGTTGTTTCTGATGGTTTAAATCTTATATATACCATTCAGAATCACAATTAATAAGATGGGCAACTATCGAATGAATGAATGAATGAATGAATGAATGAATGAATGAATGAATGAGCAAATGAATGAGCAAATGATCCCTCAACTCTTTCAACCATATTGTTGCAATATAAAAATGTCCAGGAGCCTGGAGAGGACATGGCATTCAATTCTTCCTTACAAACTGAGATAGAGCCATTAACAAACACTCGTTAAATATAGCTATTCAGCCAACTAATTTATTAGGTACAAAACCATTTAGACTTCAAAAGTATCACTAACATCATGAATTCAGACCAGAAGTATATGAATAGCCATTATTCTTTCAAGCACTTTGAACAGGATCCTAAATATATATTACAAGGAACTTTTTTTCTTAGTTTACTCATCAGTTTTATCATCCATTATTTGTCTTTAGCATTTTGTGAGCTGTCTTTATTTTATGTGATATTATTATATTGTATATTATTTTTATGTGATTCCAGGAAATTGGTGGAAATTCCTGGAATTACATAAAATAATAAAGCTTATAACAGATACATTAAATAAGATCAACTGTAGTGTTTGTGTGTGTGTGTGTGTGTGTGTGTGTGTGTGTGTTTCTGTGTGGGTGTATATGCTTATGTACAGACTCTGAACTAGTAATCAAAACAGTATTGTGGTATAGTGCTAGATATGCTACATCAAGCCTTGCAACATATACTATAATATGAAGAGTGTGTTATCCTCATGCCATGTTCCCTATATGAATCTGGCTAACCAGTGTGAAAACAGAATATTGGGCTAGAGTCTCTGGACATTTAATCTGTTCCAACAAATTGCTCTTTTTAACAAAGGTGCAAACCAGAAAAACATAGGAATATGTGGAGGAAGCATTTTCTAGGATGTCACTGTCACATTTATTTGCTACATCTGGGGGTCTTCTCTGCTTCTCACAGCTGATTTGGCAAAGAACTGCAGTTTGAGTCCTGTGTTAGAAACACTGGAAGAGCTCAAAAGAGACAACGCTAGAATTGCAGAAGATGTGATGCAGATCCTGGACGCAGTACGTAACTTCACGGGTGAGTGGTTTATAGCCACAGAATGGGTTTGCGGGCTGCTGTCAGCCCTTTAAGGAAAACCAAGACAGGAAACAGGTTCTACAAGAATAACTGGAACTCTGCTCTATTGATAGACTATAGCAAAATAATCTTTGAAATGCAAGGTGCCCAGAGTCATTGACTGAGAAGGGCGATAATAGAAATTTGAATGAATGAATGAGTGAATATCTTTTTTCCCCCCGTTCAAGGTTTTTTATTTTTTTAATACAAATTATACATATTATAGGAACAAAGAGTTGTCTGGGTCTTTTCTTTTACTTCCTCTCAATTACATAGTCTTTTTTACATCATAGTTTTGTTTTCGCTTTCAGCCAAATTATTCTCTTCCATTATTTTTCAACTTTATAGTTATTTTTTCTTAATACGTAAACAATATCTTCAATTGCCCCTTCATCGTTACACCAAATGTTCATTTCTTATTTTCTTCATTGGTATATTTTGCTATAAATATCATACATCCTCTAATTCAATTTAAGCATAGAGAGCATTTCTTGCAATTTTTTTCTACCACTAACTATATACAATCATTTCTTTATTTCTTAATTAATTACATAACAATAACAATCTTACTACTATTCTCTTTAGTCTACTAATATAACTCTTTTTCCCTTTCTTCCTCTTTTAACCATTTTCTCTTGGGCTCCCTAAAATCCCAGTTTTAATTTTTTCTGTCTTCTCCCCCTTTCCCTAATTTCTTCTTTTCTTTCCCCTATTTTTGTGATAATTGTATTTTTTCTTCAGCATATTTACTTTTATTATTCTAGTAATTTCCCCCAGGGTTTTTCCTGTTCCCCTCCTTTCCTTACTATTTTGTGGTTTCTTTTTTGGGCGATCTCCCACTTTATGTACAGCACCTTTACGGGTACTGCACTGCACCTTTGTGACTGTAAATCCCAGTGAAATCTTCTATCTGCATTTTATTTTCAATTCATCTTTTTTCCACCTTATCTTCTCCTATTTTTACCCCCTCTTCTCCTATTTGTTCTTCTGTATATCCCCTTTCAGTTCCTAGCTTTACTTTACCACTTAATGTTTCACGTGTGCTTTTCAACATCACAAATAATTCATCATACATCCACATCTCCATTTTGCAAGTTTAATTATTTTAACAGATTTTCAAATTTTTGGGTTATACCACATTTAGTGGCAAAGTTAGGGTCTTCCAAATTCTGTTACTCAATTTTAAAATTAATCCAGTCCAGTCCACGTTTTTCTCTTCCACAGCTGTAGATAGTTGCAGTCAAAACAATATTGCAAAGGCAGCTCCCACAGCCTTTGCAATATTATTTTGACTGCAACTATCTACATCTGTGGAAGAGAATCCAAGGTCACACTGCGGCTGTAACTCTCACTCCTCTACTTTTTTTTCTTCCAAAGTGTTTTAAATCCACAAAAATAAAAATAAAATAAGGAGAAGGATTTCCCTCTGTTATTATTGTTGTTATTATTATTATTTCTTCACTAGCCAGTGTAGTCTTTTCTGCTCACAGGTAAATGGCTCTCTCCAAATCGCAATGCAATCCCACAGCTAGCTGTCAATAGCTGTCCAAAAACATTTTTAATCCACAGAGACTAAATCAGATAAGGAGAGAAGAGACTTCCCAAAGGGCTCTTCCTTTTAGTTGTTAAACTAAAACCAGTGAGTGAGTTAATATCTTGAAAGCTTGGCTGGGCTTTTTCGTCCCTCTCTCTTAAACCCAAGGAGTTAAATTTGAGATGTTTTTGATGTTTTCTTCATTTCCTGGGCTTAAAAATGTTTTTGCTAATGTTCATAGCAGTTTCTGCAAGGTAATCTTTGTGGCTCTCTTCAACTACAACTATGATTGTATTGCACTTCTATCCCACTCTTCTTTTCCTCCCAGTTTGAAAAAAAAAAGAAAAAATATATGTTCTAGTACTAGTGTTGTTCCTTATCAGCCCTTTATTTTACTGTTTCACATTTTATTAATATAGGATATGGATATAGTGATGGCTATTGGCTGATTTTGTTTAAAAGAAATTAATCAGATTAATGGAAAGAAGACTTTGTAGTGTTGAGAACTAAGTAGAAATCCCAGGCTACATTTTTCTGTGACTCTCTCAGAGATGATGGTGAGAACTGCATTGCAGGGTTCCACCACAAATGCGCGCACAACAAAAGAGCGCCTGACTAAACCGCGGTGACTAAAGTGCGGTGACAAAACCGCGCAAAGAATGAGTGACGAATGAGCCCTAAAGCGCGCCGACAAAAGCGCGCCGACAGAAGCGCGCTGTAACGTAACCCTAACCCTAACCCTAACCCTAACCCTAAACCTAACCCTAAACCTAACCCTAACCCTAACCCTAACCCTAACCCTAAACCTTACCTTAAATTAAATCTCGCTTCTGTTGGCGCGCTGTTGTCGGCGCGCTTTTGACATCGTGGTTTTAGCGACGCGGTGTTTTCGGCGCGCTTATGACATTCGCACTTTTGTCGGGTCACGGCATTGCAGTGGTGGGTTCCGGATCCCGATGCAACCAGTACGCTGTGATGGGGCTGGGCATCCACCACGTGCACGCACGCTGTGCATGCGTGCATACCTATCGCTCGTGACTCTCCAGCTGCTCAGCGGAGTGTCGTACAGGCACCGTACGCTCCCTACACATGCGCAAATGGCTCAGTTGGGTCAAATACAGGTAAAGACGGCAGGCGGGCGGGTGGACCCTCTGGAGCACCGTACTGGAACGGTACCTGGTGCTCCCCGCAGGCACCGGTACACCCATATCAGTATGTACCACTGCTAGATTGCGTGAAAAGCTCATCTAAGGAAGCCTCATCCAAGTGTCACCTTATTTTCCCAGATGCTGCCTCTTTTTCCATGGCCTCTTCTTCAGCAGGATTTTGGCTTTTCCTGCTGGGTGTTTGACTTCTGTTTGTTCCTTGTGACACCTATGGCCACAGAGCTCCAAAGCACATATCATTCTTTCTCTCCCTTCCATATCACAGATATGAAAATATCACTGTTTTCCAGTCTAAACATTTGACTAGCTGTGCAACAAAGCAGGGTAATAATAATCTGATCAGACTTGTCTAGGAAAAATTAAAGGGTTGTCACAACTCATACCTGTTTTGCTTGGACAAGCCCACAATAGCTTTGACCAGGCAAAGCAGGGGCAAATTTAGAGTAACTTGTGAATGGTGGTTAAAATCATGGATCTAGTATCTATCAAAATATCCCAATTACATCCCAATTACAAAATCATCCCAAGCAGATGCTTTGTGCTAACAACTGATGACTTCAACCTTATAAGTAGTAATACAACCTCCACATTCTTTCAATCATCTGCCGATACAATAGTGAAATTCAGTGTTTTTATCCATTACTTTCACATTTCTACACTTTCAAAATTGAGATGTTTTTGATGGCAAAAAGAGAATAGTTAAAGATGCCTATCTCCTAATAGTGCTGAAAAAAGTAAAGGGTAAGCCAAGAAGGAATGATGTATCTTTTTGTAAATTGCTCAATACTAATTCTAGTGAACTCTCATGAGTCGTTTTATGAATTTATTCATTAAGTTCTTCTTCCATTTTAGGTAATAAAGATTATATAACATCGCTTTATTGCAAATCTATAGCAAAGTGTAGGAGTTGCTATGTATGGATTGCTTTGTATTACAAGTAGTCCTTGATTTGCAACAATTTGTTTAGTGACCACTCAAAATTGCAGAATCCCCATGATCATGTGATCAAAATTTAGATGCTTGGCAACTAACTCATATTTATGATGGTTGCAGTGTCCCGGGGTCATTTTTTGCACCTTTCTGACAAGCAAAATCAATGGAGGAGCTAGACTCACTTAACAACTAGGTTACTAATTTAACAATTACAGTAATTCATTTAACAAATGTGGCAAGAAAGGTCATAAAATAGGGATAAAATTCACTTAACAACTGCCTTGCTTAACAACTGAAATTTTGGGGTCAATTGTGGTCATAAATCAAGGACTACCTGTATAGACACAGATGTAGTCACACACATTATAGCCGTGAAATAATAAGTTAGCATCTTCTGTAAGTTTTATACATGTCATTTCAACAGAGGACAGATGAAATTAATTAAATACTCAAGCAGCATAAGGGAACTTTCAAACTTGACCTAGAGAAGCCCCATATAAAAATATTTCACATGTTCCAGTTTTCCAGTTTGTCGTTTATCTTCGCAATAACAAATGTTAAGATATGGATGAATCCAAAGAATTCCTTTCTGAGAATACAGTGAATAAAATTTCACCAAATATACTTTAACATGGTGGCTTCCCATCTTTAAGATTAAAAACTCTTCTGCTCTCCATTCAGAGATAGGTTGCTCCCGGTTCAGCCCGGATCTGGCAAGCCAGTTGTAGCAGCGGCAGGAGACTCCAGTCATCCATCTGGATGAGCGGAGTCTCCTTCGCTCTCCATCGCCTGAACCAGTAGTAAAAAAATTGGCAACCCACCACTGTGTCCATCCTATAGTTCCAGGTTAGCCAGGGTCAATTGGAGCCATAACCTAACATATTGAGATGGATATGAAGTCCTACAAAGTGCTCCTGTTTTCTCTGATTCTGCTCTCCTCCCTCTACCCAATTTTGGATTATTTCAGAGGTACACTGTACAACCTGTCCAGCTCACTGGCTGCCCTATCAAAACAGCTGCTACTTGTTTTCTTTCGCAAAGAACCCCTGGAAGATAGCTCAGCAGTCTTGTGAAAATGAAGATTCTCACCTGGTTATTTTGAACAGTGGGCTAGAACAGGTACATATTGATTTTGATTTTATCAAAACAAGGGGAGATATTGGAGGGGGTTCTGAGTTCCCAAAGGCAATATTTGAGCAATATAATTCATATCTACAGAACTCTAGCTGTTAACCTGATCAAAGATGCCCAGTTCTTATTTAAATACTGAAAGTAGCTTTCATTTCAAATTCAATTCAGCTTACGTGATATTTTTCATGATTGATTTATTAAACCTTTTAAATGTAGTTTTTCAGTTCTCATAAGCAACCCTATAAAAGAGAAGTGAGAATTTTTTATTTTTTGCTTGGGCGAATCCACTATGGTTTGTCTACCCAGCCTGAGAACCACAAGTGGTATGATTAATGATGTTATGCTGTTACCAGAGTGGGTTGAGCTGAAATGTTTGGCTTTTTGGGATGTGCTTTGGGGAATGGGAAAAATATTAATGGGTAAAATTAGTGCTTTAAGTTTTGCAGACCTTAAAACACAGTTTTTCTACCTTTATTTTCCCTCCTTCCCCAAAACACAAAAATAGCCTGGTGAAGCTCTAGCAGGGGTACTCAGATATTTTGAGGCCGTAAGCAGTATGCTGGAGCAATCCTGTGACCTACAGCCACAGTTCCCCATTCTAGACCTCAAAGAGCAAAACCAAGTAAAATCTATAAAGTAGCAAAACTGCTAAAACGTAAGATCAGAAGGAACTGAGTTAAAACCTTGCATTACATATGTGGAATAGACATGCTTTTATTGCCTTATCTAAATGGTCTCACTGATAGACCAGAGCATAGGCAAAGCAATTCCTAACTAGGTGCTGCTACAAGTGTTACAAATTTTACAGGTGCTAAATGTAATGATTCACATTTATTTTCTATATGCCCTGATTATGTGTATAAATCAAAACTTCTAGTACATGATGAACATAGTCCTACTTTTTTTATAAACAATGCCATAACCTTTTTCTCTTCCCCTTCTGGTAGAACTTTTTGGTAAAACATATGGGCCATGAGCAGGTGTTTTGGATAGGCTTGAGTGATGCTCACAAGGAAAACCAGTGGATCTGGGTGGATAATACAACTTTATCTTTGTCGTAAGTAAATTTAATTCTAATCCACTTAGTGGTAAAGTGTTTTGCATAGATAATCTGAAGAGAATATATCTTGGAAACTGAGATTTGTAGATTCCAGACTAGAAGTATCTATACTTCCATAAAATAGCGCAACTGTCCATTGGTGCATTCTGCAGCAACAAATGATACGGTTCCTTATACCTTACACCAGGAGTGTCCAAAATGTATGGCAGGGTATGCCATATAGTTGGTCTTGTACAGTGGTGGGATTCAAATAATTTAACAACTGGTTCTCTGCCCTAATGACCATCTGGGTAGGTGGGGCTCAGTGGTCATGTGACTGGGTGGACTTGGCCAACTCAAGGTCACTCAGGTCGATGAGTGCTTCGCCTTAGCTGTTACAATGTAATAAGGGAGAAGCAATTTCGGTAAGCAGGTCAATAAATATTAGGCTAGAAACAACACTAGAATGTTTCCTTCCTGCCTTCCTTACAGGATTAGCCCTGTAAAGTGGAAAAAAACAAAAGGAGATTTCTTCCAACAATCGGTTCTCTGAACTACTTAGAAAGTTACCAACCGGTTCTCCCGAATAGGTGCGAACTGGCTGAATCCCACCACTGGTCTTGCACCATAGGTGGGTTGCTCCTGGTTCGTCCCATATCAGCCAAACTGGTAGTAGTGGTGGTGGGAAGCTCTGCCCATCTGCTCAGACACTTCTGTGCATCATAAGCACACATGGGAGCGCACCCAAACCAGTAGTAACAAAATTGGCAACCCACTACTGTCTTGTACCTTCTTTTTTTCCTTATCTCCCTGCATGTTGTGGAGGCATCCCATGGTAAATGTTTGTGGGTATCCATCCTGCCCGAATTGTTCCCATAAGTACCTGATCTCCAGTTGTTTTGCTTACTGGCACTCACTCTGCCATATAGAGTTACTTTGAGCAAAGTGACGCTCTCTGTCTCTCAGCTCCAGGAGGAAGGTAAACTACAGTACTTCTGAAAATCTTGCCAAGAAAAGTACATAGATTTGTCCAGGCAATCACCAGAAGTCAAAATGGACTTGAAGGCACACACATCCTTTCGAAAAAACCTCTCCTATTCCACCATGCTTTCATAAACATTTTAGTATATAGTAGATCTTTTCTGAGCCTTCTAAGCCCTCTGAAGGCCAAAAGGGGAGGGAGAAATTAAAAAGGGACTGCCGTGCATATTTAAACCAAGACAGATATTGGTTTTTGTGCTATTGTGTTAGGTATATCCTGTTAAAAATATATTATTATAATTCAAAATTTAAGGACTAATGTTTACAAAAAGGCGAAGAGATTGAGTACTACCCAAGGGGTTGACATGAAACTCATTTGTAAGCATATTTTTCACTTTATGGAGAAAAACATATTCAACAATGATAAATTCTTGCGAAAAAAATTGTTCTGATGTCAGCATGATTTTTTTTTTTTTTTGAGAAACTGACATCAAGGGGTTTTTTTTGTTTTGTTTTGCAGACGGAAGCATATTTTGCTTTTTATCCTCTTTTCTTTTTTATTTTCATTTCCTCCTCAAAGTTACTGGAGCCTAAGTTAGATATATTATACAAAGTAATAAATGTGTGTGCCTGGAAATAAAAGCAGTTCCTCTTCGTTAACTTCCCTCTTTGCCTTTTTGAGAACTTTGAGGACTCTGATTATATTGTAGTTGCAGCCCATCTGGAGACTCTTGGGTTGATTGCCCTACATATCATGGTTGATTTGGAGCAATCAGGACTCTGCACACAATTCCGAATGTAGTTTACACAATGACATATGCTGATTGGTTTCTGACCAATAACCTTTTTTGCTCCCACCATTAGCTTTTGGGGGAATGGTGAACCCAATAACGCTGGATCAAATGAGGACTGTGCTACCCTGCGCGTCACTGGGAAATGGAATGATGTCGCCTGCTCTGGAAAGCAATACTGGATCTGTGAAAAGAAATGTTAGCCATGCTCCTGTCCGCAGTAGCCCTTTGCAAGCTTGAAAGAACTGCTATTATATTATCCTGGAAGCCTCCAGAATCATGTTCATATGACCCTTTTAAAAAATGCAGTAGCGAAGGCCTTCATCCTCTTCATCCTCCTCCCCCTCTCTCCTCCCCTAGCTTTTGTGCCCTCTCAATCTTGAATATTGATTGCATCTTTTGTTTTTCTCTTGGGGTTCACACTGAGTCATAGAGAAACAACTGCATGCAAACAGGTCTTCCTTCCTTCAAAGCAAGGGAGCAACTGTTACTTGCTGGAGCTTTATTTAAACTGCATCTGTGATCATGCTTGCTACGGTGTCCCAAGGGAATTGAATGCATTGCTTGTACATGACCGATATTTGTTACTTAACATGAAAAGTTGGAATATGTTTTTATGCTATTATGATTTTGTTATCCAGGGGTGGTGGGGCGCTAAGACTTCCTTCCTCCACATATATGTGAGCAGTGTTGCTTTCATCCTGATGCAGTAACAGGTGGAGAAAAATAAGCCATTGGAGGTAAAACCACAGAAAACTCTTATTCCTAAAGATTGCATGTCTCTTTTCTCTGCTTCCCACCTCAGCCTCTGCTGCAGTTAAGTAGCAGCTTCATTCAATAAAAATAATTTTTAGTCAATATATATCCACAATAGTTGCAAATCAAATATCTTGACAATTAGCTGCTGAAACTGTGCTTGTTCTCAATTATGCTCAAACAAGTTTCACAGGCAATTCTCTCCTCGGATTATTTTTTTTTTACTCAGAAAATATGTACAAGGGTATAAACCAATAAATCAAAACAGAGAATTCATGTTGGTGAAAAATCATGAATGAATGAATGAATGAATGAATGAATGAATGGCAGACTTTATCTCAAGAAGGAAGCATTAAACATTTGACCAAATACAATGTTTGGCAATCATATTTAATTTTTATTAAAACATAAATGTTACGTTAACTATGTTAGCCAATATAAATCCAGTTTGTGATAGATGAAACTTGTACTTAACAGAAGTCTTAATAATAATAACAATTCAACCTACTCTTTTTATTTATTTATTCAATTTCTATAGTGACCCATCTTCCCACCTATTTATTTATTCAATTGCTATAGCAACCTATCTCTGGGCATCTTATAATTCTAAATTATAAAGCAATTTAAAAAACCTTAAAACAATAAAAGTACCCACAAAATAAATAAGTACAAACCACAGTTGTGATTATTAACCCTCTAATAGTAAAGCCACATTATCCTTAACCCATTCCGATACAGGGTCAAGTTTTTAAAGCCTTGTGAAAGGCCAACAGGATTGAGACCATTCTAATCTCTAGGGAGAGATTATTCCGTAAGGTCAAGGCTACTGAAGAGAAAGCCCATCTTTTATACCCCACCAGTTGACCCTCTTTGGCTGATGGGATCTGCTGCTTGCCCTATCTGTTGGAATGAGTTGGATGGGTAGAAACTCTTGGAAAAAGATGCTTCCTCAGGCAACCTGGTCCCAAGCCATGTAGGGCTTTAAAGGTGACAACCAGCACCTTGACTTGCATCTGGAAACACAATGGCAGCCCGTGTAGCTCACAGAGTAGCAGTGTTACATGTGCCATGTAGCCTTCGCCATTTATTATCCATGCAGCTTCACTTTGTACCAGTTAAAGTTTTTGAACGCTCTTCAAGGACAGCCCCATGATTATTTGCAATAATCCAAGTGAGAGGTTAAAAGAGTATGAGTGATGGTGAGCAAGACTTCCTAATCCAGGAATGGGTGCAACTGCCACATTACTGAAAGATGCTCAAAGGCTCTCTTAGCCACAACACAATGCCACTCACCCCAATTCCTGGAGCTAGCCTATGCCACCGAGAGGCAAGAAAAACCAGTATCTCCATTCTGCTCCCATCAGACATCATCCATAATGTGATAAAATGTTGTTTTACTCCCAGACCCTGGCTTGAACCCCAACTGAAAGGGGTCTAGATAATCAACTTCATCCAGGATTCTTTGCAGCTGCCACACTTTCTTGGAAAACTTCCCTAAGAAGGGAAGATTAGAAACTGGGCAAAAACTACCCAGCTTGGTTAGCTTGAGCAATTGTCCTTTGAGGAAGGGGTGCACCACCACCTCTTTAAGAACTGGTGGGACCACACTATCGTTCAAGTAGGAATTAACTACATCGAGATCAAATCCTGTGTCCCTTCCTGCACAACTTTAATAAGCCAGGAAGGGCATGGATTTAATATACAAGTAGCCGAACTAGCAGCTGAGAAGAGCTTGTTCCATGGCTCAAACTCTTCTCAGGTCACCTTATTGGACATAGCCCCCACCACCTCCACAGATTCTGTTTTAAGGCTGGAGTCCAATGTAGAGCAAATGTGGGCCACTTTGTCTGCCAAATGTGCAGCATATTCCTCACAGCAACTGTTCAGATGAACTTCAAGGAGGGACCAAGTCACCTGAAATAAGACTCAGCAGATGTAACAAGGGCAAAGAATTAGAGATACTTGTTATAATGTCCCATTATCCATTCTTGTTGAACAGTACTTAGGAGGAAGGATAATAGGGGAGCATTTTTAGCTTAGAACTTTGGTGGAGTGGCTTTAATAGTTAATGATTGATGTGTGTTTTCTGGCAGGAATTTGAGAGTGGGAATCTATTTATTAAAGCACACATATATTTATCATATTTATATCCTATGTTTAAGAATTCAAGCTTCCTGCTTGATTCCTATTTTATGCTCTAAAATGGGTTGGACAATAAGATAGGAACTTGTTCTTGGCCTCCCTGCAAATTTTATAGCCAAATTAAGGATGTGTATCTGACTGTGCCTCATCGTTCTCCACACTAGTTCTGTGATACGCTTGATGGAAGCAGTCCTTGCTCTTTTCTGTTGACTGATATGATTGTATAAACATTATGCTGCAGTCAATGTATGCAATTTAATAATCCAGTTTCATTATTCAAAAGCTACAATTGATCTGTCTAGATTAATGTCAAAATTATGGTTCATATATCATGCTAAGTTAAAATATCATTTCTTTGTCTTTGAATTAGCATGCTGCATAAACTAGCTATTGTGGTTTGTAAACTCTGATTTACCATATTTCCATATTTTTGGGTATTACTGCAGGTTAACTTTTGTAAAATAGCAAAATTGCAAAGTTAATAAGAAGCATCTTGTTAACACTACCAAATATTCAAACATCTGACAGTATTTGCATAGTGATACTCAAAATAGCTTTGCTGAAACGAAATAACAAAGTAAGGATTACTCAACCTTAGAGAAGCTGTAAGCACTAAGATACAGTAGTAGAATACTTAATGCAACTAGAAGATTTCGAAACAGGTTTCCAAAATTCACACAGTCAGGAGGAATGGATAGAAACAGTCAACTTGGAAAAAGGCCGGTACCTCCACTGCCAAATATAGCATCACAGACAACAGGTAGGACCTGATAGGACTGGAAGGGAAAGCAAGGGGTAATGCATTCCAATGGTGGGGTTCAACTTTTTTTTTACTACTGGTTCTGTGGGCATGGCTTTGTTGGCATGGCAGGGGAAGGATACTGCAAAATCCCCATTTCCTCCCCATCCCACTAACCTGCTTTCTCCTGTTCAGAACAACAAAAGAAGATCAGCTGGGAGGCTAGGAGGCACGGGGGTGGGGCCAGCCTATTTGCCGGTTCTCCGAACTACTCAAAATTTGTCAGAACTTGCTGAATACCATCTCTGATGCATTCCTCGGAGGTGGGTTGGACGGACAGCAATTGACCCAAAGTCAATTTCAAACTGCCTTTCAAACTGAAGGCAAAACTAGAACTCACAATCTCCAATTTCTAGGCAGCATCTTTATCACTACACCAAACCAACCCTTGTATATGAACCCAACCTATATATTTGTTTATCATTTTCTATCCTTCAAGTTCCACAAAAAAGTTGCTCAGTGCCTTTTCTAACAGAGGAAATATCCATTCTGGTTTCAGGAAGCAAATACGTATCTAATTCTTCTCTTCTCTTTTTGCTCTGATGTGCTTTTATTCGAGATGACTTTTCTTTCCTGAGAAGATAGTTGCGTTAGTGTTGCATGGTGTGGCACGTCACTAGACCTAATACTGAGAATGGTTAGTTATATGTGTCTCAAAAGCATGTTTCAATTTCCCTCAGAGAACTGTGTCCTATCTGAAGGATATTGATATTGTTTCAGTCACAGATACCAAGTCCCCAACCAGCAAGACTTCTTTCTCATGTTTCCCACTACCAGGTAGGGGCACCGTAATCTCAGTAGCAGTTACAACACTGACATATTTTTCCTAAGAATTTGCTCGGTTGCTTGGGAAACTACAATGTTACACAAGAAGTAGCACTCCATGGGCATAAAAAAGGCAGCCTGCCTCATGACTGCTTTACTTCACTCTTTCATCCCTTAACCCCAAGGACGCTCAGTGTTAAAAGCTCATTAATGATCATTTGCAAAGAGGAAGAACTTGGTTTACCATTGGAAGCAACGCCTGAGCTGAATAAGGGGAATGCCAGGTATATTGCAGAACTAAGCAAAATATTTGTGACATTTCCAAATTGCGCTTTTGTTTCTTATCTGATGAAGTAGTTGATCTTTGTCTTTCTCCAAAGAAATTATTATTTTTTCACTCAATAAGGTAAGTGATCAAGTTTCTAGCTCTTGCTTTTATGACTAACATTCGTAGTTCCTCCCTTCATGTAAGATGAACACCAGCCAAAAAATTATGTAAATATGTAATTGAAACAAGACCACAGTTTGTGACAGATCCCTATGAATATATTTGGATATATCCTTAGATGTAACTACACCGGTGTATCTTACAGGAGTAGAACTTTTAAGAGAACAAGGACTGCATTGACTCAAAAGTTATATTGCAAAGGGGTTAAATACCCCCTCCTCCAAGTTTACAAATGGTCAGATGTCCCAAGGTCATCACTTGCTAAGATTTGCAAAGAGAAAATACTGGGGTCTAACACATTTACCTTTTTTATTTTCTATTTTTCTGGTATTAGTGAGATTTTGCTTAAGTTATTTATTGTTTTTGTCTCTTATTTATGACTCTGATTTTTAGATTGCATTGTGGATGTTTTAACTGTATGACCTATTCTATGCTAGCCATGAAGAGTCTTGCTGAATTGTGATGGGGAAATATGTGAAATAAACAAGGACTTATTTACAAATAGATGGGAACAAAGAAGAGACAGGACTGTAAGTCCTTGTCCAAAGTAAAGCAGATCAGATGTTTCTACTGATACTTGGTATTTCTAAATACTTGATCATCCAATCATGTGGCAGAAAGCTTGAATGCCTTCTTGTAATCAATCCAAGCTACATTCAAGCTGGTCATCCTTCTCTTGCAGTTTTCCAAAATCATTTTGTCAATTAGGAAGTGATGTTTTGTTCTTTTGTTGTTTGGGCAGTTTCTTTTCTGCTCAGGTACAAATAACTTTTTTTTCAATTACCGGTAGATGCTGTTGGACTGCATCAGGTACAACATCAGTTAGCAGTTTGAAAATGATTAGAAAGCAGGTTAATTGACCTTTTGCTGGATCTTTCATTATCAGACCAATCTTCAATTTCACCTTCTTGCAGTATGCTGCTAAATTGCTTGGCAGTGAGTGGGTGGACGACAGTCAGGTATTTAAAAAACCATGTAGTTTACTTGAGGTTGACAAATACTTCATCTTCCTTGCCCTTTTCTTTATCATTTCTGTTGTTATTACAAGTTCTTTCATTTCAGCTTCTTTTTTTATTCTCTCTGCATTCTACATTCTACTACACTGTTTCTTCTTTGTTTGGTGCTGACTAATTCATTGGAATCTCTCAATTGATGGACTGGTAGAAACATTAGTGATCTGACTGAAGCTGGAGATTCTGACTACTGTGTGCAGTTCAGGTTTCATATCTGCCAATCTCCTTGGTTACATTATTCAATTTCCAGTTATTATTAGCTATTATTTTAGTTATTAGTTATTGTTTGCTGCTTTATTATTTTCAGTGCTTCCTTGATCTTCCTGGTTTTCAGCTGATATTTCTTGATTAAGCATTCTTTGGCCTTCAAGTTCTTCAACTTCCTTTCATTTGTTCAAGCTTGCTTGCTTCTGATCTTAGCATGCTTATCTTATTTTCTAATCTGATCTCCCATTCTGGTAGTGCACTGTTCCCCCCCCCCCTTGTTTGTTGATTTTACGTTCAAAATCAGTCCAAGGTATTGAATTATAACTGCAGTTCTGCTTTAGATTGGTTGATTTGTTACATGCAGTGAGCTGGTGCTTTTATCTGATATAACAGTATTGGTATTATTAGTACTTGTATTAGCTGTTTCTTTGGAGCAAGCGCCAATGCAAGCAATCTTATTCTGTTATTTTTCTATTGTTTGAGATGCCCAGTTATTTTTTGTTTCAGTTCCTCTTGTTTTTTTGTTAGAAGATGACTTTGTTATTTCTGAGAAATGTCATATTTGGGAATGAAAGTAGAAAATTGTGTTCCACCAAGAACCCAGTTTGCCTCTAGACCCTGAGGTCTACTTCTAACAAGGCTTTAATTTCTTTCTCTGCAATTTTGGTTCTTTGAATCCTTTATTTCATATTATAATCATCATTGATCTACTAGCCTCTGTTCCATTCTTTCTAAATCCTTCCTTTTAATTCTGGATCTTATTCTTTCCAGAACTGGTATAATCTTTTCAAGATACCCTCTTCTCATTTACACTGATTTCTAATAACAGATCATTATTTCTTTGTTTCAATCTTTGTATACATGCAACGGGTAAACATTTTTTTCCAGTAGTCCTGCAGCTGCTAGGCCTGATTGCTTAGCCAGCATTCCTGAGTCCGGTAGCCTATTTGTCACCAGTTGTTCAGAAACTCCAACACTTAACTGTGGTCCATGTTGATCCAGGTGATGACCAAACAAATATGGGTTTCTGTAAATTATGTCTCACCATATTGTGTATGGGAAAGGCGCTCTTTGTCTGGCTCTTCTGTTGATACCTGTCCAGCAGAGGTGGGTTGCTCCCAGTTTGGCCTGGTTTGGCTGGTTTGGCTCAACTAGTAGTGGTGATTTGGCCTGGGTTGCAGAACTGGCAGCAACCCAGTCTGGCCACACCCCCGAACTGGTTCCCTGGTCTCTTCTGCCATTGCCAGCATGTCTCTGTGCATGCACAGAACAATTTACAGTCTACTGCGCGGTGGGAATGAGCAAGTAAAGCGAACCGGTACCAACCAGTACAGGCACCCATCCCTGCTGTTGAACTTCGGGCATAGCTCTCATTTTCCTCAGAGCATTTTACTCTCTATTCAATATTTTTTAAAAAATCATGCATAGCCACACAGACATACCTATATGCTGATTATACTGTGGTGTCATGGCACATACACCAGAGAATAAGAAATATTAAATAGAATTTTTTTTCTTTGTGTCAATAGGGATTTATATGTCTGCTGGAACACTGGCATCATTTCCTGTTCCCCCAAAAGGTGAGTTAATATGATTATTTAGTATATTTTATTTTCATTTTCATATACTCACATGTATACACCATACAGTATTAAACAATAATTGCATTAATTCCTCTTGTCGACAATGCCCCATAAAATAAAAGCCCAATATACCTCTTCCATTCTCCATACACCTCTTTCTTCCACCACCCTCCAACTTTCTATCTTCCCTCCATCCTCCCCCTCTACCCTACTTCCCCTCACCCTCTACCATTCCTCTCTCCAGATCCACTCCCCCCCTTCCTTTTTGCCTCCCCCCCACCCTCTATCCCATCCCTCTCTACCCAACTTTCTTCTTTCCTACTCCTCCTCCCCTCGGTGTATTTCCACTATATGTTAATGTATTTGGCTTATCCTATTTTTAAAGAAAAATTAGAGAAAAACAGTATACATGTGAAGTCACATTGCATTGAGATCTAACACATCGTGTCTAGCCTAATATATATCCCTCCCTCCCTCCACCCTCCCCCCAACCCCCTCCTCCTCTCCCCCTGACTTCCCAGAACCCGTACACGGTATAGATTTTTAACAAACACAGTCTAAAATCTATTGAGTTAATATGATTATTTTGACTTCTCTTTTTTTGGAGAATATGCTAATTAGTTCAACTTTGTTTCCTCTTCCTTCTGATTAACAGATCAATTTTAATCCACTCTCCATCAAAGCTACCATGACTTTGGCAGCTGGTTGCAGGAAAATACAGTCCCTTCAAATTGTCTATAACTTTTATTGCTTTATCAATCTATAAAATACAAAAAAAAGGAAATTAAGGGAAGAAAAAAGAGTGAAAGAAAACATGAGGACCAGGAAAGAAAGAAAAAGGCATTGACTTCCAACTCTTTTCAGTACAATACAAACTCAACTTCAACTTTTTACTTTTACACAGTAGTATAAGTAGTCATTTCTGTAACATCAAATCTATATACCGTAATTGCCAAAACCAAAGTCAAAATTCATTTTTTTTTCATCACAGGAACAAAATCCAGAAGTGATATCCAATTAAAATCATAAATACATTCTCCTCTTTGAACAGATCAATTTGCATTTAATAATCTTTATAAACTATTACCATTTATAGTAACAACATTAACTGTATTCAGATTCTTAAAGAGAAAATATTTTTTCATTCATTTTAAAACATTAATCTTTTCTTTAAAAACATTTCTAAAAGTAAAACATTCTAATACATCTTTTTTAAAACTTTCTCTTAGCATGCATACTTTAAAGTTCACTTTCAGACCAATAAAATTCCAATTAATAAGTCCAATTAACTCATTAAATTTAAATCACTCCCTCCCAGTTACCCTCATAGAATAATTTTTCTTCTTGTTGTATACATCCTTTTTAAAGCTCTAGATTTTTATTTAAGAAAATACATCTTTTTCTTTAACTTTCTCTTAATATAGATATTTTCAAACACACTTTCAATCATATTTTACAAACTTTAGGAATCATTTAAGCATTATATATGAAGGAAAAAATACATTTTCAAAAATTAGATTAAGACTTTCTTTCAATTTCAAATATCAAAGCCATGAAAATCCATCTTAATTCTAATTGACTCATTAAGTTTAATGTAGTCCCTTCTAATTGCCATGCCACCAATATCAGCAATTCATTTCCTCATTCCAGCAGCAACTTTGACTGTCACACACCTTGAACAATGTTCAAGTTGCTACATCTCCCCACTGTCAGTTGTTTTTTTAGCAATTTTTAAAGATAGGTTTGGAGCTGTTTTGAAAGACTCTTAAACCCAAAATTAAAAGTAGTCTGGAAAATAACTACTGTTTAGCCTACTGAAATTGGGATGAGACAACTTGCCTCAAACAAATCGCCACAAGACAACTTGCTATAGGACAATTCAACAATTGAATGGAATTATTTAAAATTGTTAAACATTATTTTAATTTGTGTCATTCACACTTCATTTTGCCCCTCCTTTGGCATCCTTTCTTTAACGATTCTATTCCACTATTTTTCAGTCTTAATGTAACTCTTGTCCTGTAGTGAGTTGTCCTGTGATGAGTTGGCCATGGTGAATTGTTCTTTGGTGAACTGGCTGCAGCTAGTTGGCTGTTGCGTGTTGGTGGTGGTGAGTTGTCCTATACCCTACTGGAAATCCTTCTGCTTGATTACACTATCCCCCTGCCTTTCTGCTGTTTAGGCACTTTTGATATGAGCTTAGTGCGCATTCAGCAGTTAAATCTGTATTTAAAAGCTTCTTTCTCAGACGTGAGAAACCACTTTGCAAATAGCTAAGATAAACAACTTTATTGTCTTCTACCTTTGTAACCAGACTGCTTGCATTCCCCTTGGAAAGACCAGATAATGGATCTTGCACAATGGTGGGATTCAGCCAGTTTGCACCACTTTGGGAGAACCAGTTGTTAACTTTCTGAGCAGTTTGGTGAACTGGTTGTTGGAAGAAATCATTAGAGCAGAGAACCCATTGTTGAATTATTTGAATCCCACCACAGATCTTGCAGGAGATCAAGCTCATGTCACTTGCTGTGCAATGAATCCAAGCTTAGTGCCAGACTGACCCCTCCTTTCAGCCTAGCGAGAAGTTTTCATCCAACTTTGTCCAGCCAGGTAATCAGCTGTCAGCCAGACAAGGTGTGCAAGGGAAGTAGGAGATGAGCAAATTCTTTAGGTTCCAGGTCTCTGTTCCATGAGTCTGGCAAGTAATTCCCTTCTGCTTGATTTGCTTCCTTGTTCAGTACTGGTATCTAAGACTGCCAAGACTGGGCAAGAGGGCAAGAGAAGATTCAGAGATCCAGTTCTTTATTTAGCAGGTCTCTGGCTTCATGAATTGACCCATAAGATTGGGAACCTGGTGAACAAGGTTTGAAAGAACCAGGCTCCTCCCAACATAGAAGGGCCCTGGAAGGTTGTATGTACCAGAGGCTTAATGAAAGCTAGTAGATAATTTGGACAGCAAAATGTATCAAGAGAAGAGCTGAAACACTATTTTGGAATGCCAGGATACATACAAATTAAAACTACCTTTGAAGTGGGATGGGATAAGGCCATGAGAATATGGCCTTATCCCATCCCAACAGCAGGATATCTTTATGCCATGGTTATTAGGAGGGCAAGAACCTCAGCAAAAAAACAGCTCTAGTTTTGCAGGATATTTTTAATTTTTTTCCTATCATTCAAAACGGATAAAGAATAGACGGCAGAAGTATTAGATCTCACACTGAGGAAGAACTTGGAACAGTGGCTATATATAGCACTATCTCAATATTTGCTGAGTCCTAATTGATATCTTAGCAGATGTATAAACTGGGCCTGGTTAATTACTGTGCCAGAAACTTGTGAGGATTACTGCTGATCAAATCTCAATGTGTTGACAGACCCCAAAACCCAAGAGAGACACTCAGAGTTACTTGTAAACAGTTTCCTTTATTATTCCTCACCTACAGATAGAAATCTTGCCAAACTAAAGCAACTACCATATTTTTCAGGTTATAAGACACACCTTTTTCCCCTAAAAAAGAGGGTGAAAATCTGGGTGCATCTTATACACTGAATTTTTGCCTCCCAAAACCCCACTCCCTTCACCAAAATGGCTGTGTAGAGCCTGTAGAAGGCTTTCAGAGAGCTCCTGGGGGCTGGGAAAGACAGAAATGAGTGAAAAATGGGCAATTTTTTGCTCATTTGTGCCCCGCCCAGCCCCAACGAGTACTCTATAAGCCTCCTAAAGGCTATGCATGCAATTTTTTTTTTACAAAAATGGACCTGTTTTTGTGAAAAATGGGCTGTTTTTGGGTGGTTTGCAAAGTGCAAAAACTTTTTTTTTTCAATTTGCCTCTTCAAAACCTTGGTGCATCTTATGCTCTGAAAAATACAGTGTTTGCTCACGAAAATATACTTTGGGAAGTTCTAGGGAGGAGCTGTCTTGAACCTCTCTCTCCCAAACAAACTATCTAATCTTCACTGTACCTTGGTTCTCTGGAATGCTCCCTCCCTCCTGGAAATCCAAATTACATTCCACCCCCATCTACCAGTCTTCTTCCACAGTAGTCTAAAATGGCTACATGTGATACTCCCCCCCATCCCCAATGCAGCAGTGGAAGCGTCGTAAATTTACTTTGCATTGAATATGGAAATATTGTAGCATGCCTAGCTAATTGTATTCTTTTCTTCTCCAAATCGAAAATTCAATGATAAAGCTTCATCCAACTATTCTGGTTTCTCTGGTTACATACTCTACTATGTTAGTGTTTGCGCAACTATCTGATTTATATCTTCAATTACAGATATTTACTGTAGCATTTATATTCATGGATCATAACTTAAAGATAATGTAAGCATTTTAGAACAAGAATGAAATTTTGTAGAAGATAGAAGACTGAGCCAGAAAACTGCATACAGTATAATTGTGGGGAGAAATGGGTGGGAAAGTTGAAAATCGGAAAACATAGAAAGATTCTAGGTGGTCAAGGAGGAGACAACATTGAGGTGACATCATTGAGGCGACATCAGTTTGTATTCCCAAAGTAGCAGTATCGCTAATGAGATGAAAATAACACAAAGCAATGAAACAAGTATCTACCATTAATACGTCTTTTCAACTAAATAAAATTAGACTGCAAATTTCAATAGAACCTGCTAATTAAAATAACAAGAAACTGAATTAAAGGTGATTAAGCTTTTCTAATGCACTTACGATCAATGAAACCATAGTGGATTGGCTGTGGATTGCTCTGTATTGTACTTAGAAAGATTAAGAGTTAATCAACTCTTTTTTCTGTTTAGGTTCACCCAAACATTTGGATGATGATGATGATGATTATGATGATGGTAGGGTTGTAACAATATCTTTACCACTAAAAGAACTGGAAAAGAAAGAAGGTATTGTCTCGTTTAGTGCAGGCCTAGTAATATAAAGAAAGGAGGGTTTTATTTAGTAAGCTTTAGAGGTGACATTAGAGATTGTAAAGTTTCCAGAATGGTTTAGACATCATACCAATTCTTTTTAGGCCTGAATAAGACTTATGATTTGAAGAGAAAGGTAATTTGGAGGAGTATTGAGGCTTGTAACAAATACAATTTTTCAGAAGAAGAATTCTAATCCATGTTACCATCTTCCAGAATTTTCATGATTATTAAAAATCCCAAGAATCTCTCTCTCTCTCTCTTTTAACTAGCTCCTATATACAAACCAGACAATTACTACTCTAGCTTCTATAGCTTTGTGCTGCTCTACCTAAGTCTCAAGTTTTATGACTTTCTGGAAAACCTTATAGGTTTCTTTTGTAATCTGTTTGGGGTCAAAGTAGAATTTACTTAATTTTTAAATCATGGGCTATTAAAAAGGAGGAATGTTTGTAGTTGGATTAATTACAGTAATTAAATTTATTTATTTGTTATAGTGCATGTATCTTCCATTATTTGCCTAAGAGCTTAAAGTGGTGCATTGTGGAAATTGTCCTCATTTTCTTCTTATAATAACAAGATTGTGTAGATGATTAGGATGAAAGATAGTGAATTGCATTCTCAGAAGCTATAGAAAGAAACAGAGCCCATCACCAACACATGATTGAAATAGGTTTTTAAAGCAATGGCTATTTTATCCCTTTATGAGTCAGTTTCAAATGTAAAACATTTTTAAAAATATTTTGCTTCTACTTAGGAAAGTCAACCTTTTATTTAGTTCAAGAAACATGTCTCATTTTTTGTGACGAGCACAAGCTTGTCTATATAAATTTGCATGTTTGTGCTCCACAAAATCAATTGGTGTAAAGTAAACCTTGCTATTAATCTTCTCTTCCACAGATCCTTCCATCTGTAAACCTGCAAAAGAGAATAACTCTAGAAAGCTTCACATACCCATTCTTTATCTCCTAGTAGCAATCAGTTTTGCAACATGGGTTATTTTCTTTTTCTTGGTCCTGAAGCAATGTAAGTGATTCCCAGTATCAATAGTATTGTTAGGAATTCCAAGGATGAGAACTGAGAACTTATAACAGTGAAGAATTCCTTGAACAGTGAGCTACCATAAATTTATGTTTTCATTTCTCTGTGCACTGACCTTTGGATCTCCTCAATAGGAAGAGATATAAAATAAAAAGAGCCAGGTGGTCTCTTAACCAGGTTTGTTCCTTGAAACTGCTACTAGTGACTGATTATTGACTTTAACCTGCTCATTCCCCAGCTTTAACTCTCTCAATTGTTTTTAAAATACTTGATTGAAAATGTAGATTTTCAAAATGGTTCATCGGTTTGCAGGAGAGAATTAGACAAATAAGATTCAGATTCTCAAGGCCTTGATTTTCCAGGTGAATTTATGGTTCTGAAAGCTGTACAAAGGCTGAACAAAGAAAAGTAACTGCCTTTGAATTGTGGCAATGGAGAAAATTGCTGACAACACTTTGTAACACAAAAAGAACAAATAATTTAATATTAGCTGAAGTAAAATCAGAGTGCTCATTGGAAATTCTACAGCCTAATTTGGACATGCACAGCCTAAGTAATTGAAGTAGAGCTCGAGGCTTAGAAAAATTGAATGCCATAGGAAAATAAACTAACAGAAGACAAGGTGGTTGAAAATTATTACAGATGACATAAACATGAGCTTACAAGAACTCAATTACTCACAGACAGTTCTGGTTAATGGGTCATGAGGAATTAGATAGGTCTCAAAAATTGAACAATACAACATTACAACCAAAGGTTGTAATATACCTATCAATAGAATATAGAAAAAGTAAAGCTTATGAAATGTAAATGTTCATAGAATGAATTATCTGATGGTCAAAATTTAATGAGCCGCTGAAAGGGATTTAAAAGGAATTCTGAACAATAAAGATTTTAAGAGTTAAAGTACTGAAATTACCTAATTTTTATGTTATTAAACAAATCTGTTATATTTATTACAAGTTTTATATTGTTAGTATTAAATAAAATTGGGAGGTGCTTTAGTTTCAGATCCAAAATGGTGTTTTGGTGCATGTAAGGCTATGAACATGGCACCTGTCTGCAGGTTTCAAAAGGAACTGTGGTTTTTCATAGGATTGCATGGTTTAGCTTAACATCTATAATAATAATTTTAATGCTGTACAATTTCTAAACAAAGATTAGTTTGGATTGCAGTAAAAAACAAAAATGCCACATTTTGCCTCATTTTCTTCTCCAGACTCAGAAATTTCAGAGAAGATACAGAATCTAACAGAATCTCAGAGAATCTTAAATCTAAGTCCCAACTACTCAGAGAAGATTGCAAATAGTAAGCACTTTGCCTTTAAATATTTATACTGTATGTCTTTAACTATCTTGCGAATGACACAAAAAACCAACTAAATGGCACTTTTAATATGAAATTGCTAATGGATCTCATCTACTGCAGGCCCCAAACTGCTAAGGGCCATAATCACTCTTGGTCTATAAGCATATTCAACTTCTTTCTGCCGTGGTTGCTGTTTGTGTGCATAATCCAGCATAATCCAGCATAAAACCCGAGGTGGCGCAGTGGTTAGGGTGCAGTACTGCAGGCCACTTGAGCTGACTTATCTGCAGTTCAACGGTTCTAATCTCACCGGCTCAAGGTTGACTCAGCCTTCCATCCTTCCGAGGTGGGTGAAATGAGGACCCAGACTGGGGGGGGGGCGATATGATGACTTTATAAACCGCTTAGAGAGGGCTGAAAGCCCTATGAAGCGGTATATAAGTCTAACTGCTATTGCTAATTACTGATCTACCTTTCTGTTCTAGTCCTAGAAATTTTTTTTAAAGTAGGAAATGTCTTCTAAACTAAAATATCTTGGATACTTACAGCATAACCTACTATGCAGTATAATCCTCCCTTCTTTGTTTGATCTTTAAATTAGTTACTCTGTGTCCAATGATATTCTTTTAACATACCAATTTGAAATCACAACCTCCTCCTGAATTTGTAGATTTTTGGGGGACAAGTTTGCTTGTTTCTCCATGTCTTTCTACACCTTTGGTGACTTTATAGATCACTCCTGAGATCTTTGCAGTTTTTGGGGTTGGCTTCTCTTTTCTTCTTGGCAAATTTTATTGTTTGTTCTGACATTCAGTTTGTTTTGTTTTGTGACCTTTCATGTGCATCTTTAACAACATCTTTGACTTCGTTCCATACTTACTCTGCTTTCATATTAAGTTAAGGACCTTATTAATGAGTGATTCCTGACGATCGCTTAGAAAATGGTGGGAATATGCTACATATCATATAGGGGGAACTGATTGACTTTGTTCTTTTGCTTTAATTTGAATTGGAACTTGCTCAAGAGCAGTTCACGATCTGTTCCCAGGATTGTATATATTTGTTGTTGTAATTAAGCTCTTCTACTTTCTTTTATTAATAATATAGTCAATTTGAGTTTTGAGTTTTCCATCTGGTGATATCCATGTATATCGGCATCATTTCAGTTGACAATAAAACTGCGTTAGCATTGAAGAAAGCATTGGATTGGCAAACATGAATAAGTGGCTCTTCTCCTTCATTTGTTTCTCAGACCACACAATTCAATTATATTTTTCATCTTAGTATTTCCAAATTTGGCATTCCAGTGCAACTCATAAGCAATACACCTTGTCAATTTCAAATTGAATTTGACCAGAAAACTAATCAACTTCTTCTATTGCATCGGTGTTTGGACCATAAATTTGGATGGCCATCATAATAAAAGGTTGCCTACAAAATATAATTGATATTATTCCCTATTTTGTCTCAACTTCCTTTATCAGACTTAGCAATTTTAGAGGAACTATAGAACCAAAACAAACTACTCAAAGAAGTCCATGAAAGGTAGCTCACTGTGCCTTTTTAATATTTACATCTTTAATTACCTTGTAAAGGAGGCCAAAGATCAATTTTAGGGTAACATTTTAGGTAAGACACCTCTAAAAATGTTTTAGATCTGGATTCTTCTAAATGGGAAGAGGATCATCCTGGTTGGAAAATGTGAATATCAGAAATAGTCAGGAAGGCAAGGAAAATGCATATGACAAATATATATTCAGCCACAAAGTTTTTGTTGCTTTTTGACATTGTATTGGGAAAGAACCATCCTGCCCAGATTCTATTCTGAACATCTGAAATCTATTAGGTAAGCATTAATTTCAATTTACACTTAGAGAAAGTGAAGATGCCTAGAAGGCTTTTAGGAATATGGAGAACAGAGTAGGTTAGCACTACTCTTTTCATACATTATTTGTAGGTCCTTTGTGGGTGGGGGGTTCTTTCAGGCAGCTGAAGCTTCCACATGATGCTGTGCATGATGTATTTCAAAGCTGTAAAAAGATGTATGTGTCTCAGCCTCCTTATTAAAAAAACAACCAGAAAATGCAGGAAATTTGTATTCAGTATTCAAAAGCAGGAAAAAGCAGGAAAAAACAGCTTCCATAGACTACAGTGGCAAGTATTTAGGGTGACCCCCCTTTACATTTGAAGAACAGCACTCACCTGACTCCCATTAACTTAAATGGAATGAAACCCGGAGTACTGTTATTTCTAACACCAGTACGTGCCCTACTACAGTATTTCATGCCAAAATGACTGCTGTGCAAAAGGTTCTATTATACCAGGTTTATGCAACACATGCTTGAGCATTGCATACAGGACAGACACATGATGTACAAGTGTAATTCATTGGAAGCTTGCTAATAAGACCCACTTTCAACTACATCATTCCAGTCAAAATATCAAAGATCACAGAATTTGACAGACATAAAAGCATACTTTTGCATCAGCAAGGCCACTCTCAAAGGGAAATCAACCAACAAGTGGGATGTTAAAGATGTGATATTCAAGACCGAAAAATAATCGTGGATGGTCATTACAACTTTCCTAAAACAACAAAACGGGTAGTAGCCTAAGACTTTTGCACAGGACTGTATGTGCTCTGCCCACTTAAACTGTTAAATTTCATATGCCTATGTGATCTCAGCAATTTCTAAACACTATTGCAGACTAACAGAGGCTTCTATCATATTTGCTTGTAGATTCTGTTTGCAGTCAAGGAAACTCCACAATGGTTTCTTCATGCCCCTTCGGTTGGAAGCATCAAAGCAAATACTGTTATTACTTTTCAACTGAAAAGACAAACTGGATTAATGCCTTGTTGAATTGTATTAATAATAAGGCATATCTGGTTAGCATTTCATCTGATGAAGAACAGGTAAGTCCTCCTGTATAGCTGATTCTGGTAAGAAATCAGATAAAAAAAATTTTTTAGCAGTTCCTAACAGTGAACTTTTCTGGATGGGGAGCTCTGATGTTCCTGGGTTCTGGAGCCATTCTCCGAATTTAGAAGTCACAGCCCCAAGCATTCCTATTACATTGGGGCCACATCGGCTTTTACTTTCCACCGCCTCCTGCCAATTATCTCCCTAAGACCGATCAGATCCCACAGATTAGGCCTCCTCCGAATTCCATCTGCCAGCCAATGCCGACTAGCAACTCCCCGGGGGAGGGCCTTCTCTGTGGCTGCTCCGGCCCTCTGGAACGATCTCCCCGTGGAGAGCCGTACCCTCACCATCCTCCAGGCTTTCCGCAAAGCCACTAAGACCTGGTTGTTCCGGCAGGCCTGGGGCTGATGAATTTCCAGCCCCACTTGAAATGTTGCGACTGTTGTTGTTTTTAATATGTCTGTCTTTTGTCCTATTTGTATCCCCTTTCCCCCTTGGTTGTTAGCCATCCTGAGTCCCTCGGGAATAGGGCGGCATACAAATTGAATAAACTACAACTAACTACCACATCCTCTCTAGTTCCTTCTTAAGGCCCTGGTATTTCCCAGCTTCTGTGATTCTGTAATAGAGGGGGTTGTAGTGATGTTCCAGCTTCAGCTGTTGGCTGCACATCCTGTTTTCCTTCTCTGCTATATTTCATATATCCTCTCTCATTAGGTCTGCTACTTTAGTAGCATTCCATTAATTCCAGGTTCTCTTTTCTCATCCATGTATGGTTTGTTCCAGCAGCCCATTTATACAGTTATAGATACTTCTGAATAGTACTACTGGTATTAATTTGAAGGCCATAACAGAAATATTTCATTTTTTTAAAAAATAAAAAGCTGGAATTACTTTTCTTTAAAAATCTTGATTTTCTCTTCAGCCAGAAATGTCTTTTCAGTCTCTCTTAAAACATTAAATGTTCTGAGGTTGTTTCAATTGTTTAAAAATGGTTCCATAGTGTATACTCAAAAATATCTTCCCACTTTCATTGACCTTATTACTGTTTGTAAAAGGTCAATGAAAGTGGGAAGATATTTTTGAGTATACACTATGGAACCATTTTTAATTTTCATTGTTTGGAAGAATTAGGCATTATATTGAATTCTATTAAACACTCTTACAGATTACTTTAAAGTGGCTCATTGGAAAACAACCCAGACACTTCAATAAGTCTAGTTTTAGCAAGATTGTTAAATGTGATTAATATGATAGCATTGATTTTTGCCATATGTATTGCTATCTAGTCCATTTCCTGACCTGGTTCAAGTACTGATGTTAACTATTGAAAAGTTACATGTTCTGAGGTTGTTTTGTTTGTTATCTCCCACATATCTTTAATAAGAACACCTATACTTGCTATTTATTTTGAGAAGCATCCATTTAAGCTCTGAGTGAATTCTTAGTAGGCTTTCACAAAGGTGACATCCAAAGAGTCATGTTTGGCACCTACCTGTAGTCATTTTAATAGAAACTGAAAAACCTCTCCCCCCCTTTAAAGTTCTTCATATTACTGCTACCAGTTTTACATTAGTATTATTCTGTTGCTGGCTTTGTTCTGTTTCAAGGTCTCTTTTATTTTAGTAATCGTAGGATTTATTTGTTGTTATTTGGTCAGTATAATAATAGAACATAAAACAATGAATCATAGGGCTGGAAAGGACTTCAGAACTCTTCTGGTACAACTCCCTGATTATACCATCACAATCAAATGGTTGTCCAGTCTGTTTTGAAAACTCCATTGAAAATTCTAGACCATCCAGAACTCAGGAGGCAACCTATTCCATTCATTAATTGTTCTCACTGTTAGAAAATGTCCCCTTACTTCTCTTTAAAAAGCTTCCATCCATTACTTCTTGTCTGCCCTTTGGTGCTTTGGAATCAATCCCCTATACTGCAACCCCCCCTTGCAGTATAAAGCAGCATTATCACTTCTGGTGATCTTGATACGTATTATCCCTCTGTTGATGCAGCCCAGGATTGGATTGGCTTTTTGGCAGGTGTTTTTTCTGCCTAAGTGCAGAACTTACTTTTCTCACCACTGAACTGTGTCTTGTTGGATGCTCAAGTCTGTCAAGATCCTTCTGAATCTTGAGTCTGTCTTCCAAAGTGTTAGCAATTCCCCCCAGCTTGGTGGTATTTGCAAATCTGATGAGGTTCCTTCTATCCCCCTGTCCAGATCATTTATGAAGATGTTAAAGAGCATTGAGCCCAAAACAGAAACTTGATGTACCCCACTGCATCCTTCCTTTCATGTTGATGTCATTCCATTAAGGAATGCTGGATGCGGTTGGTCAGCCAATTGTGAATACATCGGGGGGGGGGGGCTGTCTATCCCATATTCTTCCATCTTATCAAGAAATAATCTTGTGTTCTGCTTTGTCAAATGCCTTACTCTGTCCACATATTTAGTCACTTTATCAAAGAGGGATATAAGGTTCCTCTGGCATAATCTGTTTTTGACAAATGTATGTTGGCTTATAGTAATCACCTTGTTCATTTAGGTGCTCACAAATTCCAGAATTTTCCCAAGTATTTATGTCAAGCTGATTGTTTTTATTTCAGGGTTTTTTGAAAAATAACCTCAATGAAGTTGACTATTGGTTGGGTATGAGTGATTTAGAAGGACCGTGGAAGTGGAAAGAAAGTGGTATGGTGGTCGAAACAAGGTGAGTATATTTTGGATGTTTTTCTTTGTTTTCTTTTTTAAGCCCCATGTTTCAGAAAACAAATTTTAATAAGCTCAGGAAAAAAAATAGTAAGATTCCACAGAATTGGAAATTTATGGGGGGAAAGGAGCTCAAAATATGTGGGAGCTTCTAAAAAAAGAAAACTTAAAAATATATTGTATTTGTATTTGTATTTATTATACTTGTATGCCGCCTTATTCCCGGGGGGACTCAGGGCGGCGAACAAACACATGGGGAAGGGGGCAATACAAAAACAAACAAGACAAACAGGATACAAAGACAAATTAAAAACTATACAACAATCAACAATTCGAGTGGGGCTGGGAACTCATCAGCCCCAGGCCTGCCGGAACAGCCAGGTCTTGACGGCTTTGCGGAAAGCCTGAAGGGTGATGAGGGTCCGAATCTCCACGGGGAGATCGTTCCAGAGGGGAGATTCGGACACAATCCCTATGAGGAAAAAATGTAGGACCGCAGGAAACTTGGGGCTACACAGTTTTTTTTTAAAAGGATTTATAAAGGAGATGGAAGGGAGAATATAAGTGATGTGGAACTGCAGAGATAGTTTGTGAATGCTAACGCTCAGAATGAGTCCTGGTTGGTGAAAAGTGCCCAGAATTATAATAAGTGTGCCTTTAGAAATATTCAAAACAATAGGAAAATAATTAATTAAAGATATTGAAATGCCCGCAGATGACATATCGTATTTTCCTGAAATAAGCACTTGGTTCTATTTTTGGAGAGGTCATATTATTTTTGAGGTGCAGGAGGCGGCGAGCGTGGTCATGTCATGGCTGCTGCTGTGTTGCGCTGCTGCGCCTGTCACTCTTTTTGCGGTGGCCGTTAACATGGCAGAATGGGCACGGTGGCCAGAGTTGCAGGAGCAGCCATTAGGTAAGGGTAAGTGGAGTGCGTAGGGCATGTTACCCCTCTCCCCTCCAGCCTCGCCTCCTCACCTTGTGTTTTTTGTGTGGACCAGCTGCGCATGTGTTGAAGTATTTTTGGGGAGGCCTTATTTTCAGGGGAGGGCTTAGTGTTGTTTTTAGCGCATGTGCTCAAAAGCCCGATTAGGCTTATTATACAGGGAGGTTTTATTTTCTGGGAAACAGAGTAGATATTTGGTATAGTCTTCTTGACCCAGAGAAGATGTGTTCCACCAGGAAACAGTGAAGTCAAAACAACAAGTCAAGGCGAAAGATTGAGACTGCCTGGAATGGAATGGGACTACCAAAATATCTGTTCCCTTTGAATGAGTTTCTCATTCATATCTCTAGGTTCAAATGAGCATCATCATCTCTAGTCTGTTTGAAAAATCCTAGAGTAAAAGGAAACTGCTAAATGACTGCCGATCAAACACAGTGAACCCATTAGTGCTCTCTGAGTTTGATTATTTGCTTGCAGAGATTTCATTAACTAACTAGGTAACATCACCCAGTGCTAATGAGATTTGTTCCGTGTCTGTGCATTTGTGTGTGTGTATCAGTGTTGGTGGGGGTGTGGTTGATTAGGGTATTGTTTTCTGCCTGTTTGGCAATGTTAATCCATGCTTTTGTGGATGTTGGTTGCTGGAGTGGATATGTTTGCACTCCTTTTTTTTCCTTTTTAGCTTTATAATGTGTCTTTATTTCTATGTATTTATTGACTTGGTCTAGGATGCCCTCATCATTTCCCATACTTGATAAAATCCACCCCCTCAGTAAAATAAACCCTATCTGTCAGTTAGATGAAGTTTGTGTATATCACATTCACCCAATTTCTCATGGTATTGACCATTTTTGCTTGATTTTAGAAACCAGGCCAAAATTTGTAAATTCCAGGTGCCTGTCTATACCTCTCTTCTGTCACCTTGACTCTTCAGAGAAAAGTGAGCCGAGGTGGCGCAGTGGTTAGAGTGCAGTACTGCAGGCCACTTCAGCTGACTGCTAACTGCAGTTCGGTGGTTCAAATCTCACCGGCTCAAGGTTGACTCAGCCTTCCATCCTTCCGAGGTGGGTAAAATGAGGACCCAGACTGTGGGGGTAATATGCTGACTCTGTAAACCGCTTAGAGAGGGCTGAAAGCCCTATGAAGCTGTATATAAGTCTAACTGCTATTGCTAAAAGTGGCAATACTTCTTAGTTGCTGGATATTCCCTCTCCTCCCCAGAACTGCAGAGCAGAAAGAGGGACTCTGGCCACACAATTAGCAAACTCATCCATATAGAAGATACCACATATTCTATTCCATGTGTCATTAATACCATGCTAATAATTATTTTAAGATGAAGATGGAAAACCCTGGGTCATAATCTCAAGGTAGAATGCATGAATAATATAGCAAATTCATAAAAATATAGATGATTACATGTTAATATTAAATACTCTGTTCTTTCTAGTTTTTGGGATCGAGGACAGCCAAGCAAGGATGCGAACAAGGACTGTGGGCTCATGCATCCCAATGGGACATGGGCATCTGCTGTGTGTTCTGATCACAATAGGTGGATTTGCAAAAAGGAATTGATCTGCTGAAACAATTCTTTTAGTTGTGTGCTCCTGATACAGGATTTATATAATCAGTTATGTACTGAAGATGCTTAGTAATCAAACATTAGAAGTTAGCATATTGTTATCATTTATATTGTGAAGCACAATTCCATATTGGCCCATATCAAAATGTATAGATAATAAGTTGTATGATGAAATAGTTCCTTCTCTGCAGCTGATCCACTTTTCTCATAGTTCGCATAATTATCCATATAAAACTTAAGGCAGAGCAACAGATATACTTTCCTCTAGTTCAGTGGTTCTCAACCTGTGGGTCGGAACCCCTTTGGAGGTCGAACAACCCTTTCACAGGGGTGGCCTAAGACCATCGGAAAACACATATTTTCAAAAGGATATGGAAAACATAAAATAATTTTATGGTTGGGAGTCACCACAACATGAGGAACTGTATTAAAGGGTCACGGCATTAGGAAGGTTGAGACCCAATGCTCTAGTTCCTTCATAAATAACAAAAATTAAACATGTTAAATTCATGTATTAATATAGTAGGCACTTTGGTCCATAGAGACATTGTCAATTCCTGCCCTCCAGTGGCCTATAGTAATGGGGCACTCTGACTGAGAGCCTATACCCAGTGTTTTTAAAATGGTGCAGCTACAATCCTAATTATTCATGAATGTCACATGACAATAGTCAAGGCAATGAACACATTAGTTTCAGGAATATTCCCCAAACAAAACACTCATAGTTAATACTCAGAAATTATGATTCCTTGTATAAAAACTAGGAGAACACTTTTAGATCTTGAAATGGTCATGCTGCCCCAAAAGCCACTCATCAGCTTGTACTTCAAGCTTGAGTTTTGGTTGTGTGTGAAATACTGAAGATTTTAAGAAGTGCAGGTTTCCCCCACTTCCTTAATTATAGAAGTTTTAGCCTCTAGAGTCACACACATGTTCTATTCTTGAGAACTGCCCTTGCATTCCCCTACCATCTGCATATCCCTCTTCTTCCACCTCACCTGCACAAGCACTCATTAAGCTGCTTCTCAGGCTAAATTGCAAGGTGGTAGTGAAAGTGGAGTGGGGAATGCAAGATGCAATTTTTTGGAGGCGTGTGTTTAAATATATTCTCAAGACAGAAAAAGAAGCAGCGATACTGCAACTTGGGCCTCTTGAAGATCTGTAGACTTTAGCTTCCAAAATTCTCTGCAGTGGTCTTACAGACTGGGGAATTCAAGAAACAACAGACTTTGGGGGAAGGTTGATGTAAAGGCAACCCCCCCCCAAAAGTAGATTGTACATACTAAACTTGTTACTCTCTGCTCTACTCTACTCTCAAATGCCTGTAATTATTAGTCTATTCTTTTTTTAGGAGGTCTGTAGAAAACAATGCAAAACAAAACAATAATAATATTGAAAGGGAGTAATTATTTTAGTTTAAACATGCTATTATGTTTTTTTCTCTCTGCATAGACAGCAGCTGAGCAGTAAGATACATTGCTGTTGGTTTTGAGGGGAAAAAACATTTACTTTCAAAATCCCCACTGTATGAATGTTTTCATAATTTTGCATGGGAAATATGCAAGTCACTTGATTTTTTGCATAGTCAGGGTTTGCTTTCCTTATGCTTTTCTATGCATATTCTTAAACTATTTATTTCTCAATAGTTTAATAGAGTAGTTCATTCTTTGATATTTTTGATAGTATTTTTAAATTTATCTTTTAGTTTTTACTTCACATTTGACAAAAAAGGACAATCAACTAACCTGTGAGTTGATTTAAGGAGTATTATCTTAATGTAACAAAGGTTCATGCCAAATCAATGAACATATATTTACTTAGAACTAAATCTTAGTTCAATAGAGCTTTCTCATAAGTAAAATGTTCTATTTATTTGGAAATAAGCAGTATTGGGAGAGACTGTGCTATAAAACTAGAGTGTTTAACAGCTCTGTCATAGAACAATATAATTATGCTCCCCAAAGTTCCATTCAAGTTTTATGGAACATGGAGATTTTAGTTAATTGCATTTATATTCCATATAACCTAAATAAGCACTGTAACCGTAGCATAGCATATAGAAGTATTTAATCTTTGAACATATATTGAACAAAATATAAAAGTTGGCACTTCCAGGCACAGGATGGATTTATCAGGTGTTCTAAGTTCTCTCCTGATCTGGATCAGAATATAGGGATTCACTGCATAAGAACATGCATATTAGTTAATTAAAACCATTCTGGTTGGTTCCACAACCATATCCCTGGAATGCACTTTTATAACTTTCCTACTCTAAAGAGGTTCTCTAGATTAATATCCTTAATTAAAAAACAGGTATCTCCAGGAAGCACTCCAAGAAACCAACTTGGTAATAGCTCCATTATCTATTACCGAACTCTAGATAAATCAGGTATCATGAACAATAATTTGATATGTTTAAATATCTTGTAACCTACTAGAGCTAAAAGCTGCACCAGTCTCTGGGCACATCAAGTTGTGCGGTTTAATATAATTCCTTCTAGCCTCTGAACTGCACAGATCAATGCCAACATAATTTGCTCTGTCTTAATAATCAATCCCTACTGTACCCTTGGTAATGAGGGTCTTGTGTGACATCCTGGTGAGTGGTAAATTTTCTGCCAGGTTGACAATATTCCCCCATTGTTCTCCCTATTGTGGGATAAATGGAATAAGAGGTGGGTTTTCATAGGTGGCTAGGCCCATGGTTGTGGTAAGTGGAGGCTTACCTGTAAAGCATAGTAAAAAACATGAAGGAAGAATGGTTATAATTAGCCTGAGCAAGTTCAGTTGCAGTTGCTTGAGCTGGGAACAAACAAGGGTGTGGGATAAGCTAATTAGACAATGGATAGAAGTAAGAATTAGTGATAAGCAAGTAAAATGAATTCGTGACCCGTCAAAAGCGCGTTCCACAAAAGCGCGGTCGACGAAATCGCGTATGTGACGTCATCACAGCGCGACAAAAAAGATCGAAAAATTCAAATAAAAATTAAATTACAGCAAGCCGATTCACATAAAGGTAAGGGTTAGGTTAAGGGTTAGGGTTAGGGTTAGGTTAAGGGTTAGGGTTAGGGTTAGAGCGTTAGCGTTACGTTTAGCGTTAGGTTAAGGGTTAGCGTTAGGTTTTTCGTTACGTTAAGGGTTAGGTTTAGGGTTAGGTTTAGGGTTAGGTTAAGGGTTAGGTTTAGGGTTAGGTTTGGGGGGGTTAGGGGAAGGTTTTAGCTTTATTTTTACATTTTTCGATCTTTTTCGATCTTTTTCGTCGCGCTGTGATGACGTCACATACGCGCTTTCGTCGACCGCGATTTTGTCGTCCGCGGTTTTGTGGTAGAACCAAATGAATTATATCACCCTTTGTACAACACTCAACCTTTGTAAAACTTTCCTTCATATATCATGATTTTGCAACCTGACTCTGTGTGCACGTGAAGCTTTCATTTTCAACTAGGTAGGTTGAGTTGTTGCTTGCCTCCAACACTGTACATTTAATAAAATAAGATTTTACTCCAAACAAAAAGTGTGGTTTTCATTACTCCAACTATGGAACAAATTCTTCTCAACAAATCTCTTCTATTTTACCAAGAAGCAACCACTGATCCCAAGGATAACTGGCAGACTATCTCAGTCACTTGCTTTTTCATTCTTTCCCTTCCAATATTCACTCTCACTTGCTTATCTTTGTTATCTTGCTCACGTCTATTTCATTCTATATGTTCTGTCTGTCTGTCTGTCTGTCTGTCTGTCTATCTATCTATCTATCTATCTATCTATCTATCTATCTATCTATCAGTGCGCAAAAGTTGGCTTGAAACTCAACATTAAGAAAACTAAGATCATGACATCTGGCCCTCTCAATTCCTGGCAGATAGATGGGGAAGAAATGGAGGTAGAGACAGGTTTTATCGTTCTGGGCTCCAAGATCACTGCAGATGGGGACTGCAGCCAAGAAATTAAAGGATGCTTGCTCCTGGGGAGGAAAGCTATGGCAAATCTAAACAACATGCTGAAAAGCAGAGACATCACCCTGCCAACAAAAGTTCGTATAGTCAAGGCTATGGTTTTCCCAGTTGCAATGTATGGCTGCGAATGTTGGACCATAAGAAAGACTGAGCATCAAAGAATTGAGGTCTTTGAACTATGGTGCTGGAGAAGACTCCTGAAAGTCCCTTGGACTGCAAGGCGATCAAACTGGTCAGTCCTAGAGGAGATCAACCCTGACTGCTCTTTAGAAGGCCAGATCCTGAAGATGAAACTCAAATACTTTGGCCACCTAATGAGAAGGAAGGATTCACTGGAGAAGAGCCTAATGCTGGGAAAGATTGAGGGCAAAAGAAGAACGGGATGACAGAGAATGAGGTGGCTTGATGGAGTCATCGAAGCAGTAGGTGTGAGCTTAAATGGACTCCAGAGGATGTTAGAGGACAGGAAGGTCTGGAGGAACATTGTCCATGGGGTTGCGATGGGTCAGACACGACTTCACAACCAAACAACATCTATCTATCTATCTATCTATCTATCTATCTATCTATCTATCTATCTATCTATCTATCTATCTATCTTTTTCCCACTTGCATTTCTCATTCATTACTGTATTAAGCTTTTGCTGTATTGAACTCTCAATCATTTTCATTTGCTCATCGTGTTTTTCTTGATTGCTGGTCTGTCTTGCATGCTTGCTTAACTGACTCTTGCTTTCTCTCAATAGAAAACTGGCTGATGTATGAAGTCTAGAGAGAAGTAATAATGAAATAACCTGAGGGCAATGAAGTTGCATAACCACCAGGAAATGCAGTCATGCTGCCATCTAGCTGCTTACATTTTAAAACAAAAATTAGTTACTACCTAAATCCAGCTTTCCCCACTTTATGCCTATCAGAATTTTTGAACTAGAACCCCCAAAATTCCATGCCAGCATAGCATTTGTCCAGCATTCCACCTTCTTTATTCACAAGTTTTAACCACCATTAATACTGTGAACATTGAGTAGCAGTATTACAGTGCCATTGTAGTACAGGCCGTTCTTGAGTTACAGCCACAATTGAGCCCAAAATTTCTGTTGGTATGTGTGGAACATTTGTTAAGTGAGTTTGCCCCATTTTATGACTTTTCTTGCCACAGTTGTTAAGTGCAGCATTGCATTTGTTAAGTTAGTAAGATGGTTGTGAAGTAAATCTGGGTTCCTCATTGACTTTGCTTGTCAGAAGGTTGCAAATGGTGATCACATGACTCCAGGACATTGCAACCATCATAAATATGAACCAGTTGCCGAGCATCTGAATTTTGATTACATGATCATGGGGATGCTGCAAAGATTGTAACTGTGAAAAATGGTCATAACTCAAATTTTTCAATGCCATTGTAACTTCAAACATTCACTAAATGAATTGTTTTAAGTCAAGGATTACCTGTAAAGGGTAGTGATTAAAGTTAAGAACTAGGATTGGTTCAAGTTCTTGAAGGAGAGTGATATGCATGTCCCTTTGAATTTCTTGTGGAAAGATGGGATATAAATCTAATTAAGAAACAAACAAAGGGTTGATTCTGTCATAGTGAGATCTCACATACCAAAAGGGGCTCTAGTACATATTCTACTAAGATTGGAGATCATGATTTAAGAAGTACCATAAGAGGCTGACTTGCAAGAAGGTGTGGGACAAGATGTTAATAGCTGTTTTGACTCTATAGTAACTGGATACTGTTATAGATGCAAAAGTAAGCAGGAAGGAGGACACATAACTAGAACAACCACACACCATGATGGTAAATTTGGGCAAGAAAATGTTCAAGTAGTTTCTGCCAAGAAGAAGTCTTGGGATATTTCCAGATCTCTCATAGAAATTGCTTATGGCAGCAAAAAAAATATAGTTGCAATTTTTTCATATACTGGCAAAATTACATTGGTTATGGGAAATATTTCAGTTTCTATTTCACCAGAAGAATGGCAAAAATAGAAACCAATAGTCAATTCATCATTTTAGCATTTCTTTTGGTTCATTTGAAATTCCATTACAAATTTTCCTTTCTTTCCTGGTGTTTATAGCTCTAGAAAATCATAAGAAGCAGGTAGATGTACATATGCATATGACAAACTTGTAGCATACCATTGTGTTAAATTTCATCAATGAAGTCTCTTCTTCAGGTAGTTCTCTTAAAATTCTGTAGTTCACCTTTTTCTAAGCATGTCCCTCTGAGATATATCGGGTCTTTGGCCTTGCAGGTTGGAAATCTCATCATATAAGAATCTTATCTCAGTCCCCTTAGCCAATCCCTGCAATCAGGAGAAAGCTAATCTGAACCAACAGTTACCTCTCTGTCATGTTCAGAACATTTCTTGGTGAAATTTATACTGTCAGAAGTTTTCCCTCCAGTGAAATGGAAAATATATTATGAATGTCCATCTTTGGGCACCAATAGATTCTTCTAGATTCCAGAGGACTCTTGGAAAATTTGGTTGGTGCTCCTGTCAATATCCTCATTTTTGGGTGGGACTGAGTTATCCTAGGTAGAATATAGAATAACAGAGTTGGAAGGGACCTTGGAGGTCTTCTAGTCCAACCCTTTGCTTAGGCAGGAAACCCTACACCACTTCAGACAAATGGTTCTCCAACATCTTAAAAACTTCCAGTGTTGGAGCATTTACCACTTCTGGAGCAAGTTGTTCCACTGTTAATTGTTCTGTCAGGAAATTTCTCCTTAGTGCTAAATTGCTTCTCTCCTTGATTAGTTTCCACCTATTGCTTCTTGCCCTACCATCAGGTGCTTTGGAGAATAACTTGACTCACTCTTGTAATTAACAATTGTTCCTAAGTGGCCTCTTCCTGTTCATAGAGCCCGAGCAGCACCATGGTATACATGTGAGCTGAGGACGATGAAGCACATGGAGTGATAGTTAGAATACAAACTTTGCAAGAAAAATCATGACAACTGCTGTCAAATATAACTTAGACTCCATTTATAAGTTAAAGTTACAAATACATTTTTATTCTCTACTTAAATTTTTTTAGTGCTGAGTCTGAGATGATGATATCAAGTAATATCAAGTAATATAGTTCATATTGTATTATCTAAGTTTTAATATTTGTTTTATAAAATGTGTTTTCATTGTTTTTCTGCTGGTTTTAAATTTGTTTTTTAAACAAATTCCTCTGAAAAATTTTTAGATTTGTTTTGACCTTCTGGATATTTGAAAAACACATAATAAAGGCTATCAAACATATGTATAAATAATATTTAAGAATTGTCTGTGGTCCAGTTTCAACCACCTGAACTATTAAGTAATTAACATTTATTCAATGCAATGTGAATAGGCATGGGAAAAGTTATTGTCAGAAGCAAACAATCACACCTGTTATGGATATTAGCAAGATTATTACTGCTGATTCCTGTGTAGATACTATGCTAAGTCCCTAAAGGCACTCTACCTATTGCATATTTGTATTTCTGATGTCAGTGGTTAGCAATTGATGTGTTGATTGAATTAACCAAATTGATTATTTTGTAGTCTACTTTTTTTTTCTGTGTCACATTCATGCAGTATCCATTGTTATAAATGAGTGGCTGTCATGCTGAAAATTACATCTCTGCAATACCCGAGTTTACCTTCAATTTCTTTTTCCTCTGGGAGTGTGAGACAGCCTAATATATGACACTCAAGGTCTGTGATCAAAAATTGTATAACGGTACTTCAAATGAATGTTGGAAATGCAAATGTAAAGAAGGAACTTTTTATCATTAATGGTAACAAAGCATTGAAATATTGGAGTAGAATTCACATTTTAATACAGAACATTCTTAAAGTGAATTTAAAGGTAAAACCAGATACTTTTCTTTTAGGCCTAATGAAATAAAGAATTTGGAAAAAAATGGAATGTTATATATGTTGACAACAGCTAGAATATTTTATGCATAAAAGTGGAAGAATACCTTGAATTCCACAATAGACAAATGGCTCCAAAAGTTGATAGAGTTAGCACAGATGGTGAAATTCCCTGCTCTGATTAAAGAAAATACAATTAATTTTGTTTCTACTTGGAAACCACTTTTGGATTTTGTGCTTGCGATGGAAAAAATGAAATGTGATTTTGGGTTTTGCTGATTAGGTAGGTTTGTTATAGAAACGTCTAATATTTATTATTATATAAAAATAAAAAGTTGAGGTTATATGTTATTATCTTATTCTACTCTGCCAAAAAGAATCAGAAGTCAATACTTTCTTTTTTATTTTCCCCTTTTATCCCACACTTTCTCTTCTTCCCCTTTTCCTCACTTATTTCCCTATTATTTTCATTTTTATTTGTACTTTATATTTTGATAGACTACAGTACTAAAAATACAAAATGTCAGACACTCCAAGTCTTATGTAAACTATATATATATAATACTTGGGATTTTATGGAAATTTTCAGTGCTTGAGATGAATGAAGGTATCAGATGATTCTCAAAATGTACAGAGTTGCCAAATGTTTGGGGATTTCTGATCTTACTTATGACTAATCCTCAATATTTACTATTAACTGGCCAGAGTTTTTATAATGGATATTTGAAGAACAACTTGCCTTCTAGAGTTGTGGGTGTTTCATCGCTGGAAGTTTTCAAGAAAGGATTAAACAACCAATTGTCCTGGATGGACTCCTTGCCTGGGGCATGGCATTGGACTAGAAGACACCCAAGGTCCCTTCCAACTCTATGGTTCTATGAATTAGGTACTAACTGCAATCACAGGAAATATTGTTAGAGATAAATACTGTTTCAACCTTCCTTAAAATGATTTTAGCATCCTTAAAGGAAACTGGATTTATTTTGTGACCATATCATAAAATGCTTTTAATCTCGAAGTTTCTCATGTTCTAAACAACTGCACAAAAAATTCCCTTCCTCTCTGTTTCTATGGTGCATTTGGGCTGCAAGTTTACTTGAGATTAATAAGGATGCATTTTTGAATAAGTAGGCCAGAGTTTGTGTTCCCTGTACTGTAGCAATAATCAATGTTTTTAAGCTGGTGGAAATAATTTGTTTTTTAAGACTATGTCACATGTGGTCTGATCACAAAATACTACTACTTTTGAGCCCTATGGCAAATTTCCCCAACCTTTCTGGCTTTGCAGATTGGTAGTGGGGGAGAGAGGGGATGGTTCCATGTGAATGGCAGGTAAGTGCAATTTGCATGAGCGGTGGGTGTGGGCACCCACCCTTCGCACAAATGGAGCACGTGGGCATGCACTTGCCTGGTACTTCCACAGCCTGGTTCTGAATGGCTGAAGGCTCAATAGTGGGCCATGGCCCAGGGATTGGGGACCCCTGTCCTACGGCGGTCTTATAAAGCTGAAACTAGAAACTGGTGCTTTGCTGTGCAATACGTCAGCTTGCCATTGATCATTAGCAATAGAAATAGCAATTAGACTTATATACTGCTTCATAGTGCTTTTACAGTCTTCTCTAAGCGGTTTACAGAGTAAGAATATTTTCCCCAACAATCTGGGTCCCCATTTTACTCACCTTGGAGGGATCGAAGGCTGAGTCAACCTTGAGATGGTGAGATCTGAACTGCCAAACTGCACTTAGCAGTCAGCTGAAGTAGCCTGCAGTACTGCACTCTTAACTACTGCGTCACCTCAGTCTTATATCATTATATATTATATATTAACTAAAATAATTTGAAAAACGTTAGGTAAGAAAAGTGCTTATATGTGGAAACACGACCTGCTTGCGACATATATTGTAACAACCCTATGGTCACGTGATCAAAATTCATACACCTGGCAACTGATTCATATTTATGAAGTGCCCTGGAGTCATGTAATCACCTTTTGCAACTTTCTGACAAACCAAGTAAATGGAAAAGCCTAATTAGTGACCATGTTACTAATTTAACCACTGCAATAATTCACTTAAAATCTGTGGCAGGAAAGGTGATAAAATAGGTAAAATTCATGTAACAACTTAGCAACAGAAATTTTGGACTCAATTATGGTCATGAGTCAAGGGCTAGCTGTATATTATGCCAAGAATGTTCCTTGATCTCACTTTCTAATGTGTATATTTGTCTATGTATCTGGAAAGGGGATACAGAATAAATGAAAGTTTTTGAATGAGACAGTTATTGCTAGGTTTTTGAGACTTTACTGCTAAGAAGAAAGGAAATATCTTTAACAAGCAATGTTATGTCAGACAGCAAATATAACCATCTGTTATTGTATAATATTTAATTTTTCTGGCCACTAGGCTCAAGCTGTCTCATTCATATAGGTAAACTATTGATTTCACCATCAGTTGTAATACATTACTGTGTCCTGTCCAGTTCCACTCTGTACCGATTTCTTTTGTGCCAATGTTTAACTTTTATTCTGTTCTGTGACTATAATAAAGATTGACTGATATAAATAGATTAGAGATTTTTAATTGTAATTTTATTAAAAATTGCAATCACAATTATAAAAATTTAAAGCAAACTAAAAGACAAAGAGAAACAGAAGGTTCAGAAAATGATGCGCATGCACACGCTACCCCTGCCCTCCCCCCACTTTTGGTGTGTGATGGATCTGTTTTTTGCCCTCCCCAGGCTCCAGAGGCTTTCTAGGAGCCTGGGGAGGGTGAAAATGCCACCCTGCCCTCCCCAGAGGCCTTCTGGAGGCTTCAGGAGGCTTCCCTGAAGCCCCTGGAGGGCAAAAAACAGCCCTATGAGCAACCCAGAAGTCCATTCCAGAACTTAAAATTCCTTTTGCTAAGAATTGAAGAAAACTTACATAATGTCTTCACAGGTTCCTAATAGCTGAAAAGAAGTTAACAATAAATTATTCCAAAAATGATTGGAAAAAAGATTTATGCAAACCCAGTATCCTTTTAAGGCACCAATCATGGTTCGAGTAAGATGGTTATTCCGTAGTCTCTCAGAGTTCTAAATGCGCCAGAGATTTCTGTCTTGTGGTCTTCTTGTGAGAAGCACTTCTTTGGAGCACTTGTGGGCAATCTTAGTCCTTTCCTTGTCCAGAAAGGGATTATGAAGAGCTGATCTACTCCCCAGCTTTTCACTCCATCATCATTCAGTTCACAATTTCTTCTCTGGAAGTCCATTGCAGGTGAGATGGTTCCATAGATCACAAAACTAAGTAAAGCACCATATTCAGAAGTGGGGGGAGGGATTCAATTTTTTTGTGGGGTGTGATTGCTAATGGCATGGTTTTCCTAGGGTGTCAAAACCGTAACAATCAGTGCATTCAAGGTAGCAATTGCTCATATATTTTTCATAAGATGAAATATTGCAGCATATCAATGACCTTCCAATGACCTTCTTCCAAAAGGAATTTAACCCTTATATGAATTGCATCCCCAAACCTCTGAAATGAGGAATGGGATAACACAGCACTAAAACCGCTTTTAATTAAATTACTTTATAATTTTGGGGAACAGTCCTAGTGATTCTGATTTATTGTAATTTATTTTAAAGATATTGAGTCTAGATATTTGAATTATGGCAACTCACTGCATTATCAATCTAAGATCAATGGCTCAGTTATGGATATCTTATGTTTTGCTTTATATTTCTGTTTTGTTTCCATTCACTCTCTTTGCATCCTAAACTTCCAATAGTTTGAACACTGTATTCTAGTATTCTACAATACTAACCATTTGCAATATTAATACTATTGATTAGAATGGGACAATCTGCCAAAAGTGTTTTTACCTCTACAGTAAACGCACCTTTCTTAAAAAGTGAAAAGTCCAGAAAATTAAAGTACTGTAATTACTTAAAACTGATATGAAGACTTATCTCAGTTAGGAAAGTAATGGGGAAAATGTTTCAGGAGAGAAATTAGGTGCATATTAGGAATAGGATTTCAACCACCAATGCACTTTCACCTTACACAATAATTTCTTAGTTATGCATTACTAAAGGTAAATTTATAGGTCAAGTAAGAACTCCAAAATATGTTGATAATCATTAGAGATGGGCTCCATTTTGTCCTATGGTATTTTTCATTCCAATGAACTTCAGTGGAACAAAACCTTAATACCGAATATCCAATAATAAATTATTATGAAGAGGAACAACTTAGAAATATTTTGAAAATGGATAAAATCAACCTGAAATTTGAGGCTGTAAGATTGCCAGGCTATGCTGTAAAAAAGACTGAAACCTGATGAAAACCTGAATAGGACCGTAGATATATGTACTCTGGTTGGCTACCTGTAGTTCAGAAGCAATCTAGCTGCACAAGGCCTGCTTTTTCAACCCAGTATTTCATACTTAATCTAACCTGTGTGGATGATAGCAAAAACAGGTCAATTCCCCTGCAGTGAAAACTGCTAAAAATCCCATGATGGCCAAGGTTTGTGATTGGATAGCATAAAAATGTCTTTCGACAGATGTCTAAGTTGATAGTAGCATGTAGAATCACAGTGAAATATTCTATGAGAAGGATATTAGCCTTTATGTGTGGAAATATTAACATCAGAAAAAGGAGTCTATGCAAAGATAGGAAAATTCCAAATTATAATTTATTTGCTATGAAATTTGTTCCAAAACAATGTGTTTTTTTCTTTTTTCATTTTTTTGTCTCTGGATTCTATTTCAAGAGTTTTCTGTAGGGAGTGTGATCTTTTTGTAGACAGGGACTTTTTAAAAAGTACTTCTGCACTTTCAAGGGTCACAGTTGGATATGATGATAACATTTTCAGATGGTGGGGCTGAAATATTTGTTGCTTTGGGAATAGGACAGTGATGTTATAGGCATTTCAACCAAACAGAAGTCTAATACCCATATTTTATTTGTATGGAAAATTGAATAATTGTGCTACAGAAAATCCACAATTTTTCAATAGATTTGGTTCAATTATCCAGGAGTGCTCCAAATTGACACAAATAGGACTTTGGTAACAACACACCAGGGACGCAGTGGCTCAGTGGCTAAGATGCTGAACTTGTCAATCAAAAGGTCAGCAGTTCAGCAGTTCGAATCCCTAGCGCCGTGTAACGGAGTGAGCTCCCATTACTTGTCCCAGCTTCTGCCAATCTAGCAGTTTGAAATCATGTAAAAATGCAACTAGAAAAATAGGAACCACCTTTGGTGGGAAGGTAACAGCATTCTGTGTGCCTTCGGCATTTAGTCATGCCGGCCACATGACCACGAAGACATCTTTGAACAGCGCTGGCTCTTCACCTTTGAAATGGAAATGAGCACCACCCCCTAGAGTCGGGAACGACTAGCACATATGTGTGAGGGGAACCTTTACCTTTTCAACAACACACCATTTTCTCCCTAAAGACGGATTTGGAGTTGATTAAGTATATAAAAGAAGTTTGTGGGGATATTATCCTAGGATAGCATCTTTCTAGGTATGTTGGATTACCAAAATGGAAAATTTGGGACTTGAAGGGCATTATCTGAAGGGCATTAAGTCAAGGAAAGTCTGTTTGGGTAGCCTTGCATGGAAAAGGCATAAATCCCAAAATTGACAGTATTACCTAACTGCTTAAAAGGTAAAGTCACTTTTGAAAATCTAATTGTGATTTCACCCACCTACAACGTAGCTGACTGGCTGTTATTGAATATTACACAAAAAAAATTGAGTTTGAGAAGCAATCCATAAAAATACATACTAAAATAACAAAAGAGGTAAAGAATGCAATTATTTCAGGAAATATCCACCAAGAAAAAATAGCACATTTCTGCTGTTTCTTATATGTATACATTATTGAAATAAAAAAAATAAAACATTTTTAATACTTATCATTTCCCATGTATTCTTTTACTGAGCAAAACATATTGGGCTCAAAACATACCATAGCATCCAGAGGACTTTCAGATTACATAGCTCTCTCTGAAGCTCTACAAGGAGAGCTACTCTAATGAATTTAACTAACACCTTAAGGTATAAAAACTAATACTGGAGTTAGATTTACAACAAACCTACTCATTTTATCTATTCGTATCTGTTCACAGTCCTCGATTGATGAAAGGATAATCAAGATGTGACTACAATTATAACCAATCTATATTGCAGATTCGGGGAGAATGCCAATTCCTTTTGCCAGTTTTAACTCTGCCATTCTGAAGCTGAAAGTGGAAAAATCCAACCCTCAAAAAGGACTTCTATATTGCATTACATAACATATTATTATGGCTGAATTTTTGCACAAGCCTTTCTCCCTCTCCAGATATTTTAAATCTTTCCATTTGGCCTTACTTTGGTGCTAGTCTTGATTGCAAATATCACTGGAAAAAACTGCTCTAGGGTAACGGTCCACGATTGTACCCATGACCAGAGTTTTCCACTTGTTTGTGATTCACTCCAAAATAACCTTTCCCCTTCTCCCAACCCCCACAGAAACAAACTGTGCACACGGGTTGCGTGTTCCAGAGGAAACCTCTTTTAACTTCAGCGGGACCTGCTTACCAGGAGCTGCGTCTGGGCTTATGCCTAAACACCGCAGCTCCCTGCAACGGTGTCCCCGAGAATCATCCCTGGCAGTCACCTCCACCGCATGCAACAAGTCCAGCTGTTTCCACCCACCCTCACAGGTTGATGCCACAAGCAAAACACAAACGGCACACGTAGCACATCCTCCTTTTGGACGAGCCCCGTTCCCTTTTTCCAAAGGAGAAGGCGACAAAGCGCGCGGGGGGGGGGGCGCCTATAGGGTGCAGCGGTACACTTCCACTGCAACCGCCGCCGCCGTGGCACATGGTCATTTGTGTCTCTTACCCTTTTCCGCGGCATTTGGGGAGAAATAAAGAGAACCATTTCCTCCGCCCTCCCGCGGATGTTGAGGAGAACTCCGCTCATCCATCGCCCTTTTCTCGCCCAATGGATCCAGCCCTGCCTGGGGCCCGCCAGCTGCGGCAGGTGAAGATTACCCTCCGGGGGGATTTGTTGACGGTATAAATAATTGCGGGCGGGCTCCTCCTGTCAGGAATCCGGAGGAAGAAAGCGTGAATGACCACGTGCGAAGGGGGAGGAGGAATTGGCGGCGCAACCAAAAAGGAGGGAAGACGGACGGGCTGGCGGAGGGTCTGTGTCGTTCTCGGAGCGGCTGCCCCCTCCGAGCTTTTTCTGCCTGCCCCGGCAAAGAGCGAGCGGCGGGGCGTGGAGTTGGCGCCGGCTGGTTGGCAGGTGGGAGCCAGAATCGCAAGGGACGGCTTGGGTGATTGCACCCCCAAACGTGGATGGGCACAGGTTGGCCCTCGCCTTCCCATTTCCTTTCCTTCTCACGTCGGAGTCTCCCTGAGAACTGCTCTTCCCTCTTCCCTCTCTAGGCTGATTCCGTGCCACACGGGCATCCAGGGTACCGCCGTGCCCCGGGTCGGCTTTAGGCGAAGTCTCGCCGCGCAACCTTTTTCCATCCTATTGCCTCCTCCTCTTCCTCCTCCTGGTGTAACGGATTAAGTATGCTTCCCGATTTCTTGGCAGGACACCTTGCAGGGAACGAGGCCAGCCAAAGCTGGCAGCGTTAACTCTTCAATTGCTGGTCAACACGAGTATCTGAAGAAATACAGGTGAGTGTGAGGCACCCCTGGCACCTTAACAGAATGGAAGTGGCTAGGTTGGGACTTGGGAAGAAGAATGCTCTGTAACTCCATGCTCCGAGGAAGGAAATGTTACCTGGGTGAGGTTTACTCCCCCAGCAACCTAACAAGGAACATAGCACCTCGGTGCAGGGGAGGGGGGCAATGTCTGGTGTGTGTGTGTGTGTGTGTGTGTTGGGGGGAATGCCTGAGAGAAGAATGCTGTGCTAGAGGCTTCCCTATGGTCAAACAATGGGCATGAAGAGTAAGGAGATGATTTTAACTACCTTCTATGTTTTGATTAGATGGAGATCTAAATGAAATCTCAATACTTTCATTGCATTCTAATATTTATTTTTAGTTTAGCTGCTCTCCCTTGAATCTATTTTGGCAAATATTTCAAGCAGTAATTCCTGTCCCCTAGGGGAATCGTGTCACTTAACCCTGGGAAGGACTGTCTTCCTGAATCATGTTGGAACGGAGACTCAAAAACATGGGACGACCTCCAACATTGCTTTCTGTTCTTTGAATTGCTGTCCAAACCTGCCTTGTTGTCCTCCCACTATCTCTGTATATATACCTTGTATGTTTAGTGACAAGCAGTGAAGCAGATGGGGGTACAAGGCTGCTGGGATGAATCCCAAATCCACCATCTCTTCCCTCAAAGTTAGAAAATAAGTCGGATCTCTCCATTGCCTTTTATTTTGCCTACCTCTCTGCCTGACATATTTGTTGTTCTGCTTTTAGGATATCATGGTCTGCAGATAAAAATAATTTGGTATTTCTATTACTCTGTCTGCTCCAAGAAATAGATGCCTTCGGCAGGCACAGTATATGTCATTTCCAACTATCCCTTGGGTGTTTTGTTTCTGTATAGCCAGAAAGTCAGGAAACTGCCAGCTCAGAGTCTCCAGCTTATATCTCTTGGCCTTTGATATTGGGAGATTGGCTAGTCTATAATGGCAAGAGTAGCAGGCAATTTTACATAGACCAGTATAATTGTGACATTAGAGCAAGAAATATAAGAATGGCACTATGGCAAGATGTTTGATGCTTTTATCTTCCCAGTGCTTGCTTTTTACCTTTCAGTTTTATTCATTATCTCTGAAGAGGTCTTCCCTTCCTTACTTTCCGATTTCCATGATTGTGCTCTTGATAAAGGCCAACTCTAGCAAATGGAAGCAATGGTAGAGAATTGGTGGATGGTTTATTTTTGGCATTGGAAATAATATTGGCTAGGGATTAAAATTAATGTTATGCAACTTTCAGATACACACACACACACCTCAGCCTGGTCATTATTGAGAATTCTGAGATTTGAAGAGCATATATTTTTAAGTTGCCTCTTTGGAAAAATTTAGACCCTAACCCTAACCATGATATTAAATAAAACACAATTGACTGAGTCTGACATTAAACCATAAACCTGGCTTACAATTACAATGATTTGGTCCACACAATATGCTAAATTAAACAAGCCACATCATGCCTTAGCAGAAAAATGTGTATTTAGTTGTATTGAGCTAATGATCTCTATTTAGCTATTAACCAAGCCCAATTCTGCTTAGCTTTTCAAGATCATCCCCAAACAGCTAATAAAGTTTGCTATAAGGAGAAATCATTTTAAGTAAGATTGCAGTTCCAGGAACATTTTATAGAGACAATGTATAATTTCTGCAGGACATTTCTAAATACTCATAGAGTCATGCTTCATAAAAATGAACTTATAAAGTCCCTACTTCCAATATTGCATCAGTTATAAACTCCATAGTTGGCAACGGACAAGACAAGCCATAGATTCCATTTCTTCATAGCATCCTACTCTAGTCTACAACAATATGGGATATAGTTTCTAGCCTAATATACAAGACTAATATAAAGATTATTTACACATTGAGTATTTTGTTCATGTGAAAAATAGAAATCTAAGGTATCCCAATCAGATTATTGTACTAATGATGGTAGGAAAGGATGGCTCCCAATCTCATCAACATTATGTGGGGTGGGAAGAAGAGCATCCTTTCTCTTTTCCTACCTTCCAGCTGGGTATAGGGGTTTCAACATATCTGAGAGGCACTAATTTTGGGGAAAATGCTGTATTGCTCACAGGATAAATTCTCTCCTTTAACCCAAGAGTATTACTGCCAGAGTATTTTCTTTTTCTTTATAAAATATTATACATGCTCTACATATCTGGAAAATTCTTTTAGTATAAAATTATACTTTAGGAATATTTCAGGATGCTGTGAAAGCCAAACTTTGAGGAAACATTCGAAAAAAAGCTAGGGATGGTCTGATAAAGAGGAAGACTATCCGGAAATTTTCCCCTCAACTTTATAAGACCTGTCTTGTTTTTATTGAATTTCTATGCCACCAATCTCACTATCCAAGAATGCAGCCCAAATACCTGTTTTAGTTCTCTTTGATTTGTACATTCTGCCAGATTATACATCTGACTCCTCTGTCTCTTGAGAAACGATACATTTTATGTAATTATATCAAAATATGACTGGACATGCACACAAGGATACTTTTATGTGGAGAATTGGATTGTGAAGCAAAACATGAGGTTGTTGGAAAAGCCCAGGGGAGTTCTTTATGGCACATCTGCTGAGCGAGCCAACAGGGAAGATGTCAGCATTTTCTTTTAATGGGATGGAATGCAGGAGAAGAATGCTAATTGGGCAAACCTTCAGATTATGTAGTGACAACTACTCCCCCCACAGGTATAATTAATAATTATGATCTGGCCCATGAGCCCATACTCTAGGCTTAGTCTACTGCTGAAAGAGTTGCTTCTGTACTCTTGCAGGGGGGGAAATGGTTCTGAGGTTACTTTAGAAATACAAAGTCTAGGAAGGAGAGGAAACTTAACACTGTTTTTCTAGACAGTCACTTGTAACGGAATGATAATCTTAGCAATATTTTTGCTTTATTTTCTATGAAGTTATGGGATATAGTTTAGATTTCTTTTGTACATGTATTCCTTGGGGAATATTACTGAAACAATTTATAAACATGATGACCTGCTTCTTTTCCTTTAAGCATTCTTTGATAAATCTTTATATCCAAAGCAGTTCACAGTATTCTGATATTAATCTAATCTGATCAGTTGGTTGTCATACAGTGATTAAATGTTGTAAACAGGTTACTATCTCTCTGTTGTTTTTATGCTAGATCTCTTCTGTATGGCATACTAAACCATAATTATTGTGGTTGCTTTTAATATGGTATCTAAATCATGAATCAAATTATGTTAACATTAATTCTTTAATTATAGCTGGTACTTATAACATTTTGAATGTGGGCTTATTTTAGCTATGATCTGATAATCCAGGGTCAGACTAATGATTAAATTGTCATTAAATAACTACTGGTTTGGAAAATAATAAGAAATTTCTTGATAAGAAATAGATTTGACCACCAGTGAATTTACTTCTGCAACATCATCTCTGCTGTTCTTGGTTTCTTTGTTTTTCACATGTAGATGTGGATCACACATTTACTTTTCCTGAACAGAAATTTGATTTGGGGAAAATGTGTCTAAGTGAGTAGGCCATCTTTTACTTTATATATAGTCATTTAAGGCTCAGAAGTGCCAACTGTTGGAAAAATTGAAATATTTGGCCTCTGTAGAGGAGGAAGAATGAGCTACTATTTCTGTGATTGGATCTATTTGCAGTTTAGAGCAACAATGGTTTTTTACTTCTTCAACCATGGTTTACTTAATGTCACAAACAGTATGTCATTAATGTGTCTAAAGTAGCTACTTGAAGTTTCAGTTGTTTGAAAAATGAAATTGTATATAAAATAGAATGTTAAGCTATAGGCATATAATACATAATATGCCACATAATAGGAGTAAGCGTGGGAGAATAACCCTTGAAGATTGTTGTGTATTGTTGCTGCCACTGCCAGAATATTATTTATAGCCATGTATTCTCAAACACTGAATAACTTTTTCTTTAGAGGCCTATGCTGTAACAATCTGTTTCTGTTAAAGAGCCCTTGACAAGCTGGTCTTACACATACATACAACACTCAACTACTGTATTTTTCTGAGTATAAGATGTAACTCCCCCTCCCCCCAAAAAGTGGGTGGAAATTTAGATGCTTCTTATAGACCACATACAAGCGTTTTTGGCCTCCTAAACTCTCTGTGCATCATGTTTTTGCCCTCCTTGGACCTTAGAAGCACTCTGCAGTGCTCCGTACACCCCATTTTTGCCAAAAACAGGCCCATTTTTGGGTTCCCAAGACCTTGGTGTATTGCATTTTAATCCTCCCAGGACCCCAGAAGAACTCTGCATGCCAAAAATGGGCCCATTTTTGGCAAAAACGGGCCCTTTTTGGCAAAAACAGGCCTGTTTTTGGCAAAAATGGAGTGTGTGGAGCACTGCAGAGTGCTTCTTTTTTTTCCTCCTGTAAATTTAGGTGCATCTTATGGTCCAATGAGTCTTATAGTCCAAAAAATATGGTATATTGTTATTTGTGCTTTGATTAAACTCTTCATTTTATGTTAGAAAATAGGAACAGAGTGATCAGATCTGACTCAAAGATCTGGGTAACCAATACTATAGATGGCAGTAAAGAAATAGAGAAAACCACTCTTTATGCCAGTTAGTAGTCATCTGATTTTTGTATCATCATAATAGGATTTCTAATTGTTCATTAGCAAGTGATTTATACTTAGTAATTTAGACTCTATTAAATGCCTAGAAATACATTTTGCTAATATTTTATTTATTGCATCAACTTGCATAACTTCTCATTTCACAGTTGTGACTCTAGTTGACACATATAGGATAAATTAGACCAAGTCTATTAGTAAGAAAAGTAAGAAAAGTAACGACAGTCATGGAAAAACTTAATTCCAAGAATAAGAAAAGCAAACTCATTGTGATGTGCTCACTTAATATTCCAACCTCCTGTTCAAGGGAACAGCCTTCTTCAAAGACTTCTGAAACCTCAGAAGTGCAGAGTTCTATGAACCTCAGGAAGTATTGTATTCTAGAGGGCAGTGCTGTGGCAAGGACTATTTAATAGACAGAATCCAGAGCATGCTCCCACTGCTGGATCTAATGGGATTGGCAGAAACAGAGACAGGTATTTCTACAAATGACTTGGTCCCATGTCATGTTTGGTTTTATAGATGATAAATAGTACCCTGAATTGCACTTGGAAGCCAAATGAGATCCTGTAGAGCTCATGGAACAAACGGGTGAAATATAGGTTGTTTGTAGTTTATAATTAATTCCAAAATTGTATTGAAAGTTTCATTCCAATTTTATATGGACCTTTAGTCCATTTATAACTTTCTAAGATCAAAACCCCATGTAGCTTTTTGCTGTTTAAATCAGATTCTTAAAATTCTTAAGTTTAGGATTAAAATCCAGGATTGAAGGCAAACTCATCTAACATTTTCAGTTTTGTCATTGCAAAAGTCTCTCACAGCTTAGAAGTAATTAACAAGCAATTTCTGAAAGAGATTAGAAAGTGAAGTTTGTGAATTTAATATCCTTTAAAATCCTCCATCATGGTTGCAAGCAAGATTTCTTTTATTTATTTAAAATATTTATACAGCCACCCATTTTCCAACCAAATTGGGTGGCTCCCAATCAAAAATTAAAAGGCATATGAAATAATTATAAGTTATAAAACTCAACCAATTAATGCAATAAAAACAACAGAAATCTGTTGCCAAAACAGTATGTAATCATTTAATCTTCTTCCAACACTTTGGAGAAAAGCCAGGTCTTTTATGATAACTAATCCTGTCATCTCCTGGCATTCAAACTTGTGAAAAACAGTAGTCTTCGCCTGAGGAGCAATTGTCCAGAGCACAAATGGACAATCTCCTGTTCTCTTCTTATCCACACAGGTGCCAAGGAACTGATCTACTCACCAATTCCTTGATCTTTGCTGTGGTTTCAGCTCTGTGAGTTTATTGGAAGACCCTAAAACAATTTAATTGCTGATCAAAGTTTCAGTCAACATACTAAAGTTCAAGATAAAATCTTAACAGATCTGTTATAAATTCTTCAATTGTCACTGTTAATATCTTTTTATAGATAGTATTTGAAGAGAAATCCATCAGAAGTTACATTTTTTGCAGTACACAATAGGCCTCAAATATCTCCAACAAGGTTTTAAAGTTCTGAAACAAGACTTTAAAGATGTCTTCTTCATCTACTAATGTAGCTTATTATTCAGGGCATCCAGCTAGGAAGAATGCTATTTTCTGTATGTCTTCTTTGTTGTGGCCAATTGCACATATGATAGAAATATTTGTTGAAAGCATTGCCATTGGCCTTCCGCATTACCTGTCAACTTCAGTTCTGGTCATGCCCTCAGAACATTCATTTTTATTTTTAGGCTGTCACTCTACAAGCTAACACCAAAGAAGGCACTATTCTTTAATGGCTGCTGAGCAATGCTGCAATTGACTTTCTAGCTCTCTGTTGACTCTTGGTGATTTGACTGTACAATAATATATATATTTCTTTTAATGAGCTATCAAGAGTTTGGTTTTCTTAATGCTCAAAGTGAATCTCTAAGATGCCATGATTGCTACATAGGCATTCACTTTCGCTTCTAACATTCGGTGCTATTTGTTTATGAGGATGCCACAACAAAACAAGTGAATTGATTGCGTTCATTAATAACCACTTGGTCTGAACTGTGACCTAGAACAAAAATGAAATTAGTATCTTCTGAGGAACAAATCATTATTCCCCATATTCCTTCTAATAAACAGCATATTATGTTGTACTTGAAACCTAAGTGGCAGTCAATGCCACTTCTGCATTTGTATTATACAAGCAAACTTAAGTGTTAAGCTTAATGTCTAAAGTTGCTGCATCCTGGACCAACTGAAGGTTCTGAAGAGTCTTTAAGGACAGCCCCATGTAGAGTAAGTTGTAGTGAAATAGCATAAACAACAGAAAGTAAAACCTCCTGCAGCTGTTTCAGAAATGATTATGAGCACACAAGGCATAATAGTATAAAGAGACAATTCAAATACAACAAATAGGTAAGAAAAATGTAACAAATATGCTTAAAAAATGACAAAAGTTCTAATCTGAACCATTTTTCTTTATTACTGGTTCCAAAACAAGGTTCAATTTGTTGTTTTAAATTTGAGTTGTAATAATTTTAATATAGATGTGATCATATCTGTACTATAATAGAAGAAAACTTCATCTATTTCCTTTTTTCATCTTTGCTTTATTTAGATTTTTTACAATTTTTAAAACTTGTATTGAATTGTATTTTGTTTGAATTTATGTTCCTTTTCTGGAAAAAGAAATGAAGCTCATATTGAGTTTATATGTCTTCATAGTTTAGAGCATACTATGTATAGCAATGGCAATTTATATAAATACATAAATTATAAATAGTACTCAAAATATGCTTTTGAGCTATAATAAGTTAGGAGCTAATAAAAAAAGCTCTGTGGACATTTTTGCCTTTTTATGCTTTAGGAATACCAGTCACATAAATTTTGGGCAAATTCTATGTAACCCAGAATGTTTTATCCAGTGTTATGTATTATCAATATTATAAAGATGCATCTTAATTGCTCTGTGCAAAGTAATAATAACAAAAACATTTCATTTTCAACACCAAGCTTTTCTGTATTCCTGTATCTAATTCTTTCAGTCTTCTGCACAATCCTTTTTCATAAGCTTTTCCTTTCCTTTCTTCTCTCCAATGCTGTTTTGCTCCCTCCTACTAGTGTATTTCATTAACACACACACACACACACACACACACACACACGACATACAAACTGTTGAGGGTTTGTTTCAGCATGTGCCAAGTACTTTTACCTTATGCTACAGCTGGAACTCCAGATAGCAGTGTTTGCTTAGGTGTTATTCATAGTTACTCTATTTTTATGATCTCAAATCTATTTCCTGCCCCTCCCTCCGGCTATTTCTTTGCTGTTGCTGTTCATGACTTTTTCATCTTTCCTTTAAATATAAACATGTTTGCAAATCAAATAGAGAAGATCAAGATTAATCTGATTCTGGGGAGCAAAGAGTGGACTAAGGCCTTTCCTTATAGTCAGGGTTTCATTTTGGATAGATGAATGATAAGATATGGAGGAGAGAAACATGTTAATCACATAAATAAGACAGATATGAAAATACAAATTTTATCATGTAAATTGAATTTACCCTTTTTATACTCCTTGAGAATAAAATGCCATTTCAAGATAGTTCACAAATAAAATCCTAAAACAATTTAAAGTTGAATTCATAGTAATAATAGTATAAGAACATTTAATTTCAAACCAGCAATGTCTGGAATTCAAACTAAAGAATGAAGACAAGAATTATAATTCAAATAAAAGTCCATTTGTGAAAGTGAGATTATTTAAGCATTTCTTTTCAAACAAACATTTGATAAACTTATTGTTTATTTCACCTAAGTAAATCAGTTCACTCAGCAATAAGGAACATTTTGTATACTTCTTCAAACCATTTTGTTAATGTGCTTCTAATATTTGGCAAAAAGCTTTCTAGGGACATTAACAATACATATATGAATTCATTTTTATTCATAACATTTCTTTAAAACACATTAGTAAAATATTGTTAAATTTAGCTGATTATTTTGTTAAAGGAAATAGTATTATTTTTTTCAAAGAGAAGTAAGCAGTGCCATTTAAATGCTATCAAACTACTGTACAATTTTCAGCATCCCAAGCTAGCTAGAGCTGTTGGGAATTGAAGTTTGTTAACATCAGGATGATTAAGTTTTTATTTAACTAGCTTAAGTTAAATTATTGTTCATAAGAGTTAAATATGTTGATTTAATTCAAAACATGTATTTCCAAAGCAGTTTAACATTATTTCTAAAATGAATTAATTTAAATGAAATTAAAATATAAGATGTAGTGTATTGTAGCAGTTTCTAATACACAAAATAACTGAGGCAATGAGTGCAATCCAACTCAATTTTTAACCCTGGGGGGAGAAAATTTACGCCCCTCAGAGAGGGCTCGCAATTTGGGAGTCCTCCTGGATTCGCAGCTGAAATTGGAACATCATCTGTCAGCTCTGACCAGGGGGGCTTTTGCCCAAGTTCGTGTGGTGTACCAATTGCGGCCCTATTTGGATCGGGATGCGCTTCTAACGGTCACTCATGCCCTTGTCACCTCGAGGCGGGATTATTGTAACGCGCTCTACATGGGGCTACCCTTGAAAAGCGTTCGAAGACTGCAGTTAGTTCAGAATGCGGCCGCGCGGGTGATAGTGGGTGTGCCGAGGTACACCCACGTTACACCTATCCTCTGTGAGCTGCACTGGCTACCTATTGGTCTCCAGACTCAATTCAAGGTGTTGGTTATCACCTTTAAAGCCCTACATGGCTTAGGGCCAGAATACCTTTGAGACCGCCTGCTGACACATACCTCCCAGTGACCAGTAAGATCCCATAGATTGGGCCTCCTTCGGGTGCTGTCGGCCAAACAATGTCAGCTGGCGGGCCCTCGGAGGAGAGCCTTCTCGGTGGCTGCTCCGACTTTTTGGAACCAGCTCCCCCCTGGAAATCCGGACCATACCCACTCTGATGGCCTTCAGGAAAGCCATAAAAACTTGGCTGTTCCGGCAGGCCTGGGGCTGTTGACCTCACTGTTGAGGTCTGGCCCCGACTAGAATGAATGTATGAGGGATGACTGTTGTTTTAAATTGTATTGTTGTTATGTTTTTTATATTTTTTTGTAAGCCGCCTGGAGTCCTTTGGGATTGGGCGGCATATAAAAGCTTAAATAAATAAATAAATAAATAAATAAATAAATAAATAAATAAATAAATAAATAAATAAATAAATAAAACTTTTTCTAACAACTTCTACTAGAACCGAACAACGCAGAGCCCATTTGATAGCTATTTATATGATAGCTGTCAAACGGGCAACCAATCAACAACCGCACTTTCTCCCACTGGAGCTTACTGTCTCTCGACCAATCAGGGTCCGTCAGTAGCCGTCCATCTCCCCGTGGTCTTAACTGCGGGGATTCAACATAAGAGACATAGTGGTTCAAGGCAAAGTTGAATATTCTGGTCCTTTGAAAAGCCAGCAAAGCTGTCCACAGCTTTCCCAAAACAGGATAATTTCCCCTGCGTGTTTCTTAACAACTGATTCTAAAAGGCATTTTCTTCTGATAGTGAAAATGATAGGAAATACAGACTTGGTAGTCTTACTATCTATCAGTAGACTGAATTTCTCCTTAATTGATAAAATTCAGATAATTTCACTGTAGACAATAAATCTCTATAGGGATAACATCAATTGATGAAAATTCACTGCTTTTAGTACAAACTCTGGAATGTTCATGTAACTAACAACTTTAGGGCTTGTATGGCCACAAAAATAAGCCCTGAATTCTTATGTTTAAATAAGGTTTTATTACATTATCAGGAAATTGCCGGTGATGAACCAGCATGTGATAAGTCAGCCATACTTTGGTGCTTTCTGTCATGCATTTCTGCATTTGAGTGAATTCTGGAGTGCATTTTGAGAAGAGGGATAGCAACCCAAGAATTCTTCTCTACTTATGGACTTTGCGGATTGAAAATCTTGCTTCCCAGAGGTCATAGTGTTCATAGGAGAAAAAAAAAGTATATGAAGTATTGGCAAAAGGGGGAGACTTCAAGACATTTATGTTGAAACCAGAGAAGATTTGCTGGATGCAAAGCTAAGTGCAGGTACTCTTTGATGTATGACAAGTCATTTAACAAATGTTTGAGATTATCACAGATACCCCCCCCTCCAAAAAAGCTATATATGACCCATAATTTCAAAATTATGGTGATTGCAGATGGTCTGCCATCGTTTGCTCGTATAACCCACCAAAAAGTCTCTCCCATCTCTCCTCCCTCCTATCCCATTCTGCTGGAATCCTGCAGTGCTTGGATCTTCTCCCCACAAGCCCATTATGCTCCATACTTACCTTGCGAAGCTTTAGCCACCTCATGTTGTGGAAGAAGGGCAGGCAAAGTATCCCCAGGCCACATGGCAGTGATCCAAATGTGGCAACCATTTTGTCCGTCCCCCCCCCCCGCTGTTGGTGATTGGAACAAAATGGCAGCCATCTGAGAAATTGCTTCATATTTCTGCCTTAGAGAGGTCTTGTAAATGAAGACTCAATCATCCAGGCCAAAAGTATTTTAAAAGATTAAAAGGTCCAGTTGCCATGATTTAACCTTTTTAGATTCTTAGAGAGGTCTGCACAGTGCTGCAGGATGTTTTGAATACTACAGAAAGCTTCTGCAGCATCACGCAGAGCTTGTTAAGGCAGCAAAATCAAGTTTGTCTCTGGGCTGTGAGGCAGTGACTTGAATGTGGCTGCCATTTTGCCTCCATCCACAAACAGGCGGGAGCAAAATGTCAACCACCAGAGAAGGTGCTTTGTTTTGCTGCCTGATAGGGGCTTCTGTAACATGTTGAGGCAGCAAAATGAAGCAGTTTGTCGCCAGGCCATGAGGTGGTGACCCAAATGTGGCTGCCATTTTGTGGGTGAGACAAAATGGTGGTGGTTTGGGGAACTGTATCATGTGGCTGCACAAAGAATGAAGCCATTCAAGTCCTCTGGAGGGCCTCTAAGCTCTTCAAAAGGTAAATGAAGAGAAAGATGTTTTGCTATGTGCAGTAGTTCTCCCTCCAGTCCATCTGCCTAGGGGGCGTTGTTCTCGCTCCTGATTGGCTACCTGTTTATACCTCAGCGAGCAATCTTCGGACATTCTACCCCCCCACAGGCCTACTGATTGCTCCATTGACATTTTACCCGGGGTCAAACTCCCAAAACCCCGCATTTACTCCATGTCACCCAGGGAAATGGAGGAGATGCGTTCTTTCATTGACAAAAATTTGAAACGTGGGTTCATTGAACCGGCTCGACCCAAAGTGGCTGCCCCTGTACTGTTTCGTGAAAAGAAAGATGGGTCTCTTCGTTTATGCTGTGACTTTCGCAACCTTAACGCGATCTGTACTCAAAACCTCTACCCACTGCCATTGATGAAGGACTTGTTAGCGCAACTGGGGAAGGGCCGCATCTTCACAAAATTGGACCTGCGAGAAGCTTACTATAGAGTACGCATTAAGGAAGGGGACGAATGGAAGACCGCATTCAACTGCCCTCTTGGTTGTTTCCAGTTCCGAGTTATGCCTTTTGGCCTACAGGGGGCTCCTGCTGTGTTCATGCAATTTATTAATGAGATCCTGCACGATCATCTCTATAAGGGCGTTATCGTATATCTGGACGATATCCTCATTTATACTCGCTCTTACGACCACCACGTCAATCTGGTGCGCACTGTTTTGAAAAAACTCCGTGCTGCCAACCTGTATGCCAAATTGTCTAAGTGCGAGTTTCACCAAACGACTATTGACTATCTGGGCTACCGTATCTCCTCTGATGGCGTTGAAATGGACCCTGAAAAAGTGAAGGCGGTCACTGAGTGGGACGCACCCAAAACTCGTAAACAGTTGCAAAAATTTTTGGGTTTCGCTAATTTCTACCGTCAATTTATTCCCTCTTTTGCCAACATTGCTCTCCCTATTACTAATTTGCTCAAGACTAAAGGCGACCCGAAGCCTAAACCCAATAAGCCTTTGGACTGGACCATGGAATGCCAGGCGGCATTCGAAAAGCTTAAACGCCTTTTTGCCGCTGAACCAGTTCTTAAACATCCTGATCTCAACCAGCCTTTCGTCGTCCAGGCTGATGCCAGTGATGTCGCCGTTGGGGCCGTTCTGCTACAAGCCAATGACCAAGGTAACTTACAGCCTTGCGCGTACACCTCACGTAAACTCACTGACACAGAGCGGCGCTGGTTTGGGAGAAGGAGGCTTTTGCGGTCCGTTGGGCCCTCGCTACTTGGCGCCATTTCCTCGAAGGCTCTAAACACCCATTTGAGGTGTGGACTGACCACAAGAACTTGGAAGCGTTACGCACACCTCGTCGTCTCTCCCCCAAACAGATACGTTGGGCCCAATATTTTAACCGTTTCAATTTCACTCTAAAGTATATCCCGGGCGGAAAGAACTTCATGGCCGATGCTTTGTCCCGATTACCTCAGTATAATTGTTCCAAACTGAGTATCGTCCAACCGCTCTTGGCAGCTCCGGTACTCACACGTCAACAGACCAAAGCTCAGGAGGAAGTGCCTCACGATCTACTTTCTGACCTCAAAGCGGCTCTTCCTCAAGACGACTGGTTCCTGACCCATCGGGACGAGTGCACCATGAGGGACGATCTACCGTGGATTGGTGCTAAATTATACGTCCCCGCTTCCCTACGACTTGTCGTCCTTCGTCGCGCTCATGACTCCAAGATGGCGGGTCATTTTGGGTTCGTCAAAACTTTGCACCTCGTAAAGAGACAATTCTGGTGGCCTTCTTTAAAAAAGGACATTGAACTTTATGTGGCCAGTTGCCCAGTTTGCGCTGCCGCCAAAAAGCCGCCGGGGAAACCGCAGGGACTTCTACAGTCTGTCGCCCGCCCGGTTGCACCTTGGAAGGAGATTTCTATGGACTTTATTGTTGAGCTCCCCGAGAGCCAGGGGCACACCGTCATCTGGGTGGTCACTGATTTGTTTTCCAAGCAAGTTCATTTCGTGCCTTGCCACAAAATTCCTTCCGCCAAGGCGTTGGCTAAATTATTTCTTTCCCACATCTACCGGTTACATGGGGTTCCCGACCGTATTATCTCCGATCGTGGAGTCCAATTCACATCTAAATTTTGGAAGGAGTTCCTCGCACGCATTGGTTCCGCCCAAGGCCTTAGCTCCGCCTACCATCCTCAGACTAATGGCGGCTGTGAACGTACTAATTCCGTCCTTGAACAATATTTACGTTGTTTCATCAATTATCAACAGGACGATTGGGTTGACTTGTTACCACATGCTGAAGTGGCCTATAACAATTCGGTTCACTCCAGCACGGGCTTCACCCCTTTCCGGGTCGTTTACGGCCAGGATTTTGTTCCTATTCCCGAACTGCCTACGGCCCAGCCTCAGGTTCCTTCCGTTGCAGACTGGAGTGAACGTCTCAGTCGCCTTTGGCCCCTGACTCTTTCCACCTTGGACGCTGCCCATAAGGCTCATAAGAAGCAGGCTGATAAGAAACGCTCTCAGCCCTATGAGTACCACGTTGGAGATTTAGTGTATTTGTCCACGAAATTCTTGCATACTACACAAAAATCGAAGAAATTGGGACCCAAGTATGTTGGCCCTTTCCCAATTGTGAAAGTTATCAATCCTGTTTCTGTTCGTTTGCAATTGCCCAAGCATCTCAGCCGTATCCACCCAGTGTTCCACATTAACCTCATCAAACCAGTTCGGGTGTCCAACCTAAGGCCCACAGATGACCCTCCGCCTGCTCCGTTACTTGTTGATGGGGAACATCATTTTGAAATTCGTGACATTCTTGATTCCCGTAGGCACCGTAATCGCATCCAATACCTTGTGGCTTGGAAACATTTTCCCCCCTCCCACACGGAATGGGTTGATAAGTCCCACGTTCGTGCTCCCCGCTTACTCCAGAAATTTTATGCTTCTTATCCCGACAAGCCTTGACTTCTCTCCCCTCCCTCTTTCATTTGTTTTGTTATTTGTCTGTTTTGTTTGTTTTTTCTTCCAGGCCTGACAGCCTTTTTCCGGGGGACGGCCGGATGTCAGCTTCTGCTTTGCTGTTGCTTCAGCTGCCATGAAACGGGAAGGGGGGGCATGTATGTGGGAGGGATTTAATTGATGTGCTGGAGGAATGCTGGAGGAATGTTCTAGGATGTACCAGTCGTTGGGATTACGCATGCGTACGTGTTTCCCGCCTGCATCAACGGCCTACACATTCCATCTTCGGCCTGTCTTTTTGAAGTTATCTCACACCTGACATTTGAAGGACTTATGATTGGACTGGAGCTTTGATCCTAAGGGGGGGGAACGGGCTTTCCTATATATCAATTGCTTTCGCGCCATATTATTCAGATCTTGCTTCACTACTGCTCGCTTACCATTTATAATTAGTAAAAGTACTTTGGATTTCCAACCCATGGAGTCTCTTAGTCTTCTTTCCTAATTATGGAGTGGAGTGGGGCGTGACAGCCGGTATATATAAAGAGCTGTAAAACAGGGCTCAGCTGTTGCCAGTTAGCTGAGATGCGCTTGTTGTGAATTGCTGCGTTTGGCAACCTGTTAAGCATTAAAGCATTTGAAAGACCTGGCTTGCCTCAGTCTGTCCACCCGGCTTTCTCTTAGCCAGAACATGTTTGGCATGGTGGGGTGGAAATCAGGCCTAAGGCCCAGGAGGAGCTCATAGGAGTGGGAAAAGGCCTGTTCGAAAGACATTCCAAGACATGGAAAGTGGAGCATGGGGTCTCAGGGAGGACTTGGGAGGGCCAGGGCAGACAGCCAGGCCTGGGCCTGTATTAGACCCTCAAAGTCCTCCCCACCTGGATGCACCCCCACACTCCACTTAACGACCTGGCTGTTTGTTTTACATTTCATTGGAGAGAGCAAGGATGGGAGGATTGTTATGTTTCATGTAACAATTGCTGCGATATGCAACCATAATGGGCAGGCTTCATCATGTTCATATCTCGAGGACTATTTGTAATGAAGGAACTGGCTGGCAGCTGGAGATCCTACAGTGACTAATGTAGACTGGATAGTTTTCAACAGTAGCTATTGAAAATGAAATATTGGATTGTATCCAATATCTGTGTTTTCTCAATCTTCTCTGAAATCTTGCTTTTGCTTTTGAAACTATTCAACTTGGGCTCTGTTGTTTAATGCAGCTACACTGTATTTCTTCTTCCAACAGCCTGCTGTATTGGGCTGTCAGGAATCATTACTCACAGAGTGGCACATTAAAACTTAGAATTATTTCATGATGCAATGCTGCCATACTAACCAGATAAATGTTCCACTTTCGCCCAAGAATTCAGACAATGCGATTTTTCTACTGTTCCTCAAAACTTATCCTAGCATTCTTCTTTGCCTTCTCTTTTCTGGATGGCTTATTTTTTCTTTTTTCTGGAAGTCTGAAATCTCAGTCTGAAATAAAGTTTCCCTCATGGGTTCTACTCTTGGCTTAAGGAAAATACTAAAATCATTATGTTTCACTTAGCCACTACTTTGCTTAATGATTGAGTTGCTGATCCCAATTATGGTTGCTAAACAAGGACTACTTGTATTATCAAAGAAAGGAGAATAATGGTATATGAAACTGCCTACTTGAATGAACACCAAATAGTCAATGTACTCAACAACCTTAACAGCTGTAATAATAATAAATAATAAATAATAATAATATGGATACTGGATTGCTTTGACATATAATTTGGAATCAATTTATAAATGTTTAGTAGTAGTAGAATAGTTTAGTATAGTAGTAGTATTGTTTAAGGCAGTAATAACAGTTATAGGACTGTGAGTTGGGGATATATTTCTGTAGAATGTGAATTTTGACCTTCAGATGACCTTCTTTTATGTCTTATGGGAGGGGCCAATCATCTCCAAGCCTTATTCCCGAGTCAACCCTGTTTTCTTAATTGTTCTTGCCTTCTGACAGCTCTGCGCATGCGCACACTGGGAACAGGCTCCCACTGTTCTTCTGCCTCGCTGATGTCAGACTCCAGAGGCAGCATATAACTACCAAATGGCCTTGTCCCCCTCTTTGCCTCCAACACAGAGCCCTCATTCGAGCCTTCCCCAGACTCCAGAACTGGGCCATGTTCCTCCCCAACCTCCTCACTGTCTGACTCTGTTGCCAGCTCCGCAGGCCGCTGGTGGACCACAACAATATATTGTAAATCCAGTATTACCTAATTCTTTAGTAACTCAAGACCCATTGATTACATATCACAGATTCAGAAGATATGGAATTCTGGCAGTTGAAGCCCACCTATCTTAAAGTTGCCAAAGTTGAAAAGCATGGTGTCAGAGATTTCTATTCTCAGATTACTCCCTTCTGGTTTCCTTTCGAGGCATATGCAGAGCATATGCTCTTTGACACTTATCCTGATATGTTGTTAGCTAATTGCTAGACTTTGCCTATTCCTACAATGTATTTATACGCTTGTATTTTCTTTTTGTTATAAAACTTCACAAATCTGCCTTGGTCTGATCCTTGTTGTCAGGAACACTTACATGCACAAACATAATGCTTCAACCTCCCATAGTTTCATCATAAAGCAGCCATGGCAATTTTACCATGTGAACACTCTGATGCACATCATCAACCATTCAGTTGCTATTAAAGATATATAACCTCTAGGTGTGCATTTGTGATCAGTCTGGTTGATTACTTATTGGCTGCTTAAAGCCTGCATTCCCCTTCTCTCCTGTTCAGTCTTCTAAGGACATTCTGCTTAAGGCAATGGGGGAGTTAAGTTCTTTAAATTAAAATTTCTCCCCATCCATGTTTGGATGCCATAATCAATCTGAATGGCAGCTAACTGATGGTAGCAATGGTGGTTCTACATAGAGAGATTGAGACTCATATTTGTTAGCTACTTTTGAATGCATGTTTCACATTGCTCCAGAATAGTGGGGGGTGTTTTTTTTTTTTTGGAATAGTGCTAAATTCCTGTCCAAATACAGTCTACCTCTCAGGTGATATTAAATGATAACAAAGCTCCCTTTCAGCATATTCACTTGAAACACTAGAACAAATTTTGACAGATGGCTAAATCCTCTGATCTTGCCATCTGTCAGAACTCACCTCCTGCTCAGGCCCATCCCATGCTAAAGAAAAGGAAGAGGATGTTTTTCTCCAGTTAAGGATATATGAGGGACAGGAGAGAAAGAAAGCCAGAAGAACCCATCAATCCGATCCTTGATATATCCTGCACACTGTAAACAGAGATCACACCATTTGTTGACATCAAGCATGTGACAGGTTAAAGATTTGCCCTAGGAGTAGCAAATGTTATACAGGCATAGTTTTCTCCTGGTTCAAGAACTGGTGAATAGTACTTTAACTTGGCTATAAATAAGATATTATAGTTTCCTTTACAATAACTACCACTATTATAAAAACTAAATAAAATACATACAATCAAATGTTAATCAACACTGGGAAAATGTTATGATATATGATATAACTAAATATTATGGATGTTCAGCTAAAATAGGATATGAGGATTTGATGTAAATAGAGGACTTTACAAGTAGTAAATGAAATGTCAGCATGTGTTATGGATTAATTCTTTGGTATAGCTAAGGATGAAGGATGTTTAAATAACTATAGGTAATTAAAACTGGAGGTATAATGATGTTAATATGGTAAACATTTGAGTTAAGATATTTGAATTAATATGAATTAATGGAAGAGAAGCACCAAAGCATGTTGTAACCAGCTGATATACTTCTTTTTTTTTTAATAGATACCTGTGTTTTGTTCTTTTTCCCTGCCTGTCGTATTTTTTTTTTTGTTCTATTTTTTTTTTTTTGCCTTTTCATTTTGATTTTTTCTTTTCCCACCGGTGTGGGCAGGTATTGTTCAAGATTATTACTTGTATTAATACTTTTAAATAATAATTACAGTCAAATGAAAATGGATATATAATAATGCTTAAGTTAATATGAGTTATGTTTGTTGACCGTGGAGGATCTGTAATCGATTGATACATTTTCTACAGATGTAAAGAAAGATGCTGTACTTGTTTCAATTAAAATTAAAAAACATTTATTAAAAAAAAAGATATTATAGTTTCCAGATTAGTGAATTCTGGGAGGGGGGGGGGAATCCTTGGTAATTTCATGGGCACATCCATGTAGATAATTTTTTTTTTAGTAACAAACATTATTTGCCATTGTGCTTTCCAATCTTGGTTTCATGGAGATCTTCTATAAAATTACAAGCCGGATCTAGTTGTGGCTAATGTTTAATGAGCCAGCTAGGTGCTGCCATTTAGATGAGATGTTTACTTTGCTGAGTTAGAGGTTCTACTTCTCTTTAAATAATGTTTCAGGATGGGATTCAGGCAGAATGGGAGAGTAAAGAAAGAAATAGGAAAGTGAAATTCATGAGATTTATAAAAATAGAATGTTCTGACACTATGTCCTACTATTTTCTGGAAATGGTATTTTTTTCAAATGTATAAAGTATAATATTAAAATAAGCAGCTCCAAACTTTCAAAATCAAAATTTTCATGAATTTGTAGTTTGTAGAGGTTTCCTAAAAATAAAAAAAATCTGTATCCTTAAATAATCCAATATTTTTCATGTAATGAAAAATATGTGTGATTTAGAACTAACTAGGGATGACCATCATTCTAAACTAAGTTGATTTTTTTTCTTAAAAGTTGATTTTCTTCTCTTTTCTTCTGCTACCAGTATTTTATTACTTATTGATAGGGATCCTCTGGTGGCAATATCTATTCAGAGAGTTGTGTTGCAGGCACTGTACCTAGCAAAGATGTGTAAATGCGCTTAAACTTTAAGTTTAGGGTCCAATGTTGGGTTTATGCAGCTATGGTACATAATATCTTAAAGAATTCAAGCACTATGAAGCATATATGTCTAAATGCTATTGCTATATTGTATTTAATTTTAGCTACTGTACAAAATATTTCCGGGGATATGAATAAAGTAGGAGAAGAATGAAAACACCATGCCATCAGCTCCGATAACAAAAATGAGATTATCCTTAGTCCTTTTCTTCTGTCCTCATTTCTCTCTTCTTTCCCATCTATACACCCTGTCCAGGGCCTAAGAGTTATTTGACCTTCTATTCAAAAATTAACTTACTAAAAGCCAAGATAATGCTATTTAAAGATGCAAACAATGTTCTGCTTAGTAAAAACAATATTATTATTTACTGTGACATAAAAACTGCCTTACATTATTTACTGACATATGTAGAAGCGGGTCATTTTGGCTCTTAAAAAATTATGGACATTTTAAAGCAGTTTTGGAAGCTAGGAAGGGTTCAGTGTGGTGCATACCTGGAAGAAAGATCAATGGGGAAATTGAAAAAGCATCCTGTAAAAAGATAATGGCAACCCACTCCCATGTTTTGCCAAGACAACCTTTAGGATGTACTCAAATTGCCCTAAAAGTGGAGCCTGAGTAATATTATACCTTAGCTTTAAAGCAGCTGAAGTCTTGAAGGGATTGTTCTGGGTGAACTATTCTAAACAGGCAACATAATTTTGTGCCACGATATACAGATAGATCAGTGTAATTTACTTTATCATTTCCCGTTGTGTTTTATCTTTACAGATAAAGGCAACCAGCCAGGCAGGATTTTGTGGTTTCTGTTCAAGTTCCATGGATGGCGAGGCGTTCTGTGATCCGTTCATCCCTGCTGTCCCCTCCCAGTTACTATGAAGCAGTACATGATGGACGTGGACCTACAAGTCCTGAGTATCCTTTCTTTAGTGGCTGGTACCACTATATGGGTCAGGAACCTCTTTCATACAAGCGACGTGGCGGCATTGTGGATCAACGTGATGTCATCATGGCCCATCAGGCCCACAAAATCCAAAACACACCACAGGCAAAGCGGAAGGAGTGGGAGTGAGTATGGATATATTTCATTATTTCATTTCCATCTGTCACTGGGCTTTTCCATTATAGGTCAAAGCCATACAGCAGGAATTTTATTATCTCCTTCCCTCTGTCCCTAAACAATTTACAGCTTGAGGTTAAACAAACATGTATGTGACTGGGGGGGCATATTTGAAATTTTGAGAGCATAAAACTGCTTCTATAAATGGGCTGCCATGTTCCACATGGGCAATAATCAAATATCCAATTATTCTGGATTGGAAAGGAAAATGAAAAGATTATTCTGCATCAACCTCTCTGCCTCTGAAGATGCTCTTTACAAAGTGAGGTTTTTTTTTGTTTTTTTTTAAGCAGTCACTAATCATATTTATTTTCAAGAAAGGTCTATGGCGTCTATATGGACTTAGGCATTTTTATAAAAAAAGGCAAGCTGTTCTTTAAAAAACTAATGAAACCTTTGAATGAAATTGAATCAGTTGGGTGGGGAATCTATGAGTTGGCAAAAAAAGGGGTATGCAGAAGTAAATGCAAGTGCCCCACTGACCACTCTTCTTCAGGCATTTTATTTCTCTCTCCAAAGTTATAACCTCCCATTCAGTTTAATTGTCTTGACATCCTTTATATCCCTCCACCGTTTCATCTTTCTTTAGTTGAATTACAAGCACTGTAGTATGATTCCCTATCAACACTGCAGGTGATGAAATCTCTAACTGTCTTTTAATATATTGCCCAAAGAATCTGTATTGAGAGGACTGTTTACTGTTAATATTTTCACTGTGTCTCATAGTCTTTGCAATGTTGTGTTTATATAGTTTTGATCTTTGACAGCAATTATAAAGAAACAAGAAACTTCTGTCAACTGAAATAGATGCGCAACAGTAATTGGAGAGTTCTTTTTTGTCTAACTGACCTTATCCTGAAAAATGAACAAACTACTCTGTCTTCTGTGTGTTGTGGGTATTACATGGTGCTATGTTGAAGAAAATCATCTTATAGTTTTAAAGGAAAAAATCAAGCTGCAACTTCACTATATTATATAGTTTCTGTACTCTCACGAGCTGCTAGCAAAAAGTGCCATCATATACTTTCAGTTCTATTCATTTCCACTGTGTTGACCCACAAGAAAGCAGGAATAAGTGTCACTGAAATTGTGTATGTTTTCCTGCAATACATCAAATCTATTTCTACCAGTTCAAATACATATTTATTCTCTTACTTATAACTCAAGTTTAAATAGTTCATGGTTCTCGGGGTTTCTGAAGAAGCATTTCAATAATTAACAAGGTAATAGGAAATTCTGCTGTACCAATTGCCAAAATAAATCAGTTTATAATAGGCCCCAAGAATGAGGCTTTCCATCTGTGTTCATTCACAGATTAGAGAAAACCATAAGAACGTAAGAGAGGTACACATAAAAGAATGTGGCAAAAGACAGACAATTGATGTAATATGTTCTTCAAAGAAAGAAATAAGTTTATCTCTTTGGATTAGAAAAACTGAACAGAAATACAAAAAACATTTAATATACACTTGAACATAATTTTCGGATTGGAAGTAAGTGATTTGTGCATAGGGCATTTTGCAGGACAATGTTGGTCCACATTTTATTCTAACAAATGTAATCAAGATTACAAATTTATTCTGTTTTAGGTTGTTCTTGCATACCAGTTCAGCACAGACTGCTATTCTCCCAAGGAGCCTGAATATTTAGAAAGGTCACAGCTATAAGTTTGTTTTACAGGTCAACTGTTTATTTAATATATAATATTTTAGGTTATTTTTTTTTACCTTTTTATCTTATTTTATGTTTACTTACCAAACATAAAAATACAATAAACCCATCTGATAAATACATGTAGAACAATGCATTAAACTATAGAGAAACTCCTATTTGTGGGAGAGGGAAGGGACAGAAACATACTTCTTTATTTATAGTGATATTTAATATACACCTTGGCCTTAGCTTAAGGTGACCAGATTTTCAGATTGGTAAAGAGGGACACCTTTGACCGGGGGGGGGGGGGGCTCGATTTAAAAATTTATACAGAGTAACAAAAATTTTCATACAGCGCAAAAATAGTATTGTAATATTTTTTTTTATTTCAACATAACTACAATTTACAAATATAAATTGTAACTGTTGGCAAACATCAAAATTTTGATCACGTGACCATGAGAATGCTGCAACGGTCGCTAAGTGTGAAAATGGTCGCTAAGTGTGAAAAATGGTCATCAGTCACTTTTTTCAATGCCATTGTAACTTTGGTCACTAAGCCCATTATACCACCTTTCTTGCCACAGTTCTTAAGTGAATAACTGCAGCTGATAAGTTAGTAACATAAGTGAATCTGGTTTCCCCATTTGACTTTGTCAAAAGGTCACAAAAAGCAATTACATGACCCCAGGACACTGAAACCATCATAAATACGAATCTGTTGCCAAACATCAAAATTTTGATCGCGTGACCATGAGGATGCTGCAACAGTCGCTAAGTGTGAAAATGGTCGCTAAGTGTGAAAAATGGTCATCAGTCACTTTTTTCAATGCCATTGTAACTTTGGTCACTAAACAGCCATGTACCTGACTTAACAACCACCATGATTCACTTAACGTGGCAATAAAAGGTCACAAAATGAGGCAAAAATCATTTAACAAACATCTCCCTTAGCAACAGAAATTGGGGGAATCAATCCTGGTCGTAAGTCGAGGATTACCGGTAGCCAATTGCAAAAGGCAACTTTACTTGGAACAGGTGAGATTGTGCCCGGATCCCTTTCATGCCAACATCCCATCCTGTCCATGGGGAGAACTCCACAGGCGGACAAAAGCCCCCAATCCCCTCTCAACCTCCAGCTGACTCTGCCATCCGCCATAACCACACATGCCCTTCAAAGGCAAAACTCAGGGGGCTGAATTCTACAGGGGGAGGAGTAAAGGGGGGATTTGAGGGGCAGCCCAAAGCACCATCTGTCTAAATTTGCATCAGGCAGGCAGTAACATTTTCATAGACCATGATCAGAGGAGCAGCTGATCCTATGGAGAGACTCCTCCTGCATTCAGTCCCAGGCCTACAAGTGGAAGTACCCCTTCCTTCCTTCCTTCCTTCCTTCCTTCCTTCCTCCTTTCACCTTCCTTCCTTCCCTCCCTCCCTCTTTCTTCCTTCTAGCCTTCCTTCCCATTCTTTCTCCTTCCTTCCTCTTGCCTATCTGCCTTCTTTAGATCTTTCTGCTCTTTAGATCTCTCTTCCTCCTTCCTTCCTCTTTCCATCCTTTCACCAAAAATCAGGATGTTTTATTAGCATCAGCATCATTCTGCTGAAAATGCCAGTTTTTGTGGTACTTCTGGATGAGATTTAGAAAATTACAGAGACATGAAGAACCATTATATAATTTCACTTGGCAAAACTCTGATTAAAATAATAGCAACAAAATGTAAGGTTTTTTAATTTTAAAACTCTAGCAAAACATAGATTTATTTCCAGTTTAGTTAATTAATGTCATTATAAAAAGGAATGCAATTGATTAAATAAAAATGACTTTTTCTTTTATTAAGAATACTTATTCTACATTAAACTAGAAAATATTTCATAGGCCCTTCAACAAGTTTGTTACAAGTTTTCAGGAATGCATGCATTCTTGAAACTGATACCATGTAATGTTAAAAAGCAGATGGCTAACTAAGTACACTAAAAACCATGTTTAATTATTTGCCACTTGAGGCCAATAGCAAGGATGAAAAAAATTCTGTCATCCTCAGTGACAATATTTTTAGGGCCCTAAAAATATAACTCTCACCCAGAGTTTTTACCACGATTTGCCTAGTGAGGGGAGGTGGCAGGTTGATGCAGACCAAATCCACAGTATAATAAATACAAGTATAATAAATACCTTCCTCCTCCTTCTCCTCGCTGCGATCTGGATGCCTGACACGCCTTCCTTTCCTCCGCGTTCGGCCCGTTCGCGTGGAGCCTCAAGATTACGAACAATGCTGGGTTGCTATGTTAAGGGGACTGGGAACTACTGCTGCTGCGGCACCCGATCCCTGCAGCAGTGGCTGGCTCTACTCCCGGCCGCGGGCCCCTGCCCTGCCGCGTCCAGCGCGTCTTCAACAGCATGACCTGGCATCCCAAGCGGAGCTCCCCCCGCCTAGACCCGGACGGATTCCTTGAATGCCCACACGTGTGCGCAACGCAGCTAGGCGGGCTCTGCTTGGGATGACCCGGAGCTCCCCGCACCTAGCTGCATGGCACACACGCGCGGGCATTCAAGGAATCCAGCCGGATTCCTTGAATCCCCGCCCGTGTGCGCAACGCAGCTAGGCGGGCTCTGCTGGGGATGACCCGGCTATGGAGGGCATAGCCGGGTCATCCCAAGCAGAGCTCCCCCTGCCTAGCTGCGTTGCGCACACGCATGGGGATTCAAGGAATCCAGCCGGATTCCTTGAATGCCCGCGCGTGTGTGCCATGCTGCTAGGCGCAGGGAGCTCCGGGTCGTGCACGTTTGGGATGACCCAGCCAGGGAGGGGCAGCAGCAGCGAGTTGGGCGGGCAACCCGCTTGCTGTTGAAGACATGCTGGACGCGGCAGGGCAGGGGTCTGCGGCCGGGAGCGGCTTCTGGCGGCTCCCGGGCAGCGATCCCACCACCATCCGCTCGCGGCTCTTCCCACCCGGACGCCCAAAGCCTCCCAGCCTGCCCGGGGCGAGTCAGCTGCAGTGCAGCCGGTGGTGGGCAGGAAGGCTTCTGGCGGCTCCCGGGCGGCGATCCCACCGCCATCCGCCCGCTCACTCGCTACGCTACCCCGCCCATGCGAGCGGCAGTGGATGGGCGGGGGAGCGAGCGATCAAAGAAGGCGCCAAAATTAAGCAGGATCTTTTGGGTACAGCCCGGGACGCGGGAAAAATTATGAGAAAGTGTGCCTGTCCCGCCAAATGCAGGACGTCTGGTCACCTTACCTTAGCTTAATAAATTATATAATTAAATACAGTTCTTTACCAACAATTTCAAGTGGGGATTTTTACAGTTTTTCACTCCTCTCTCACATGTACAGCTTCTTTCTGTGCTTTCACTTCTGGGCTTCCTTCTATTCTAAGGGAAGAGAACAAAAGAGGGAGAAATAAGTATTTTCTGGCTTTCTTGGATCCCAGCACCTTTTGTCAAGTTGCCCTTGCTGACCTATGGTCTGTTCTCCAAAAACTTCAGTCCTTTCCACCAGTCAGCATATTGCTGCTTTGCGTCCTGTTTACTCTCCAACTACAGTTTCCTCTTCCTTGATACATGAAGTATCACTGCTCTATGTCATACAAAAATAATTCTAGAAATGTTCAATAATCTCCTTCATCATTATTTAATGCTTCTGCCCTTTTATATAGTTACAGCTATACAGGTCTTTATATGAAGATGGTATTTAATTTCATTGTACGAGATGCAATGACAATAAAGTAAAATTAAAATTAATATGTTTCTCTATAATTATGTGATACTAAGCCTGATTTTTAACACATACCCCTGGGGAAAAAAACCCTCTAACCTTGAGATCATTGCATCATCCCATGTCTGTGAGGACAACATACAAAAATCGTCACATACAAGTTTCTGGTGCCCAGGTAACTGGAAAGATGTAGGAAGCCTAGGTCATTCTCCAAGGGAGTTATTAAAGACCTATATTAGAAATTTCCCCTAAACTGACTTTTCTTAGAGTGAGATATTAGGAGAGCAGTGAAAGCATAGGGACACAGTATTTTGGTTAATTTAATACAATTCTGAATCCTGACCCACCATTTGAAGTAATAAAGTTAAATTTCCCACTGTTGGTGCCAGAATGTCCCCTGGAAAGACATACACTTTTAATGACACCACCTCTACTTTGCATCTGATAGTAGTTCATCTCAGGAGGATAAACAGTTGTTAGGTCTAAGATCCTTTAAAAGGATGAGACTTTAGGAAAACTATTGGTAAATATATAGAGCGTGTGCACACGCACACAGGTAGAGAGAGAGAGAGAGAGAGAGAGAGAGAGAGAGAGAGAGAGAGAGAGAGAGAGAATGAATGAATATATATGTCTGGAGTATTAAAGTAGTGTCTTTGCTTCCCCACCCCAACCCCCATAATCTTGCTGCAGTCTCAAAGTTGAGACAGATCAGTGCTTGCCAATGTTATGAAAGCTTACTGTTCTCTAAAGCCTGAATATTTTAAAAAGATCCCCAATTTCTTACTAACTATAGAGCCTTAAGCAGCTAAACATAACATTCAGGCTCTTTTCCAGAGTTTTGCTGAAAATTGCTCCTTTCTGAATTCTTTTGCCACCTTACCATCAGATGTAATTAACTATAACCAGAGGTTAAGAAACAAATAAGGGCTGTGCAGGAAGTAAGGCAATTGGAGTATGTTCTGTATAGAAAGGAGGATATAAATCACATACATATGAATACATACCTGCATTTTTGCAGAAAAGTGTGCATGAATGATTAGTGTCTGGAAAAGTGTAACTGACTTTTTCTAAAAGAGGGAGATTTCTCTGACTGATTTGCTATTGATCAATATCTAAAGTAGAGGGCTGGGAACCCACTCTTGCAGCTTAGATCTTAGGAATCAATTGTACAGCAATCTCCCCATGTCAGCTAAAAGCCCCAAGTTAATATTGATGCTGGTACTTCCCAACACCCCCACTCTTCCTCATTTTCTTTCCAAGTCATTTCCTTTTTTGCTGCCTCTAAGAAATTGCAGCTTGTTGCCTTGGAAACAGTGATATCTGTAGCAAAGGCTGTTGCTTTTATTGAGGGCTCAACTGCTTTGTTGAGGATAGGCAGATTTAGGATTGAAAAAAGGGCACTCCTCATACATTGGGAAGAAGACTGTTTCCCCCCCCCCTTTTTGCATTAACAGATTCAGCTGGCCCTGCAAAAAGCTGCTATGAAAACAATCGTGATGTTGTTGGCATTTTGCAGCTACTGCACGGAAGTGACTTCCATATGTGAAAGGGAATTCACAGAGATCATGAATGAAAATTTAGTGAAGAGAATGCTTTTTTCTCTGCAGTGCCTCTCTGTGGAGATTCCCTAAGCTTTGTCTCGCACAAATCTAAAATTAATGGTGGTTTTGAAATTGCAGATCAACAGTTGCCTTAGCACTTTTTTTATGTGTGCAGATAGAAATGAGGTATGCTTATGTAATGTATTTAATAAACCAGTGTCGGAGCATGTTATGCCTGGGAGAACGTGGCGTATCCAATTTCTTTTTCTACAAATGTTCCAAAAAGACAAATGCAAATCAGTAGGGACATTCATCAATTAAAATGTTAGAATGAGATATAATCTAGGAGGAAGGGGACTATCTCCATACACCATTGCTGAACCCTGAGATCACGTAACTTTGCCTTTGGTAACAAACAATTTATGAATTTGTTATGAGAAATTTATATAGTCTAAAATGTTTAGTACATAATGCCACTTAAATATCAAAGAAACATATTGTAAAATGTCAGTTGATAATTAAGCAAAAAGTAAAATGGCAAGATAATATGTATGTGCATGTTACATTGTGTTACTTACTAGATTCAGTAGTTTTATAGAACTGCAATTTTATTCTTACTGAAATTGATTACACTAAAGTCCAAGACATTCCCAAGAAGGAATTGACATATCCATTGGTTTTCATCTGGAAATATCTTCTAAGTTCACTATTTTTTTTTAAATGTCCTTTTCTGATCAGATTTTTATTTGAGTTTGGTAAGAGTGTTGATGTGATATGAGGGGACAGGACTAGGCTAATGATTCAGATCCAGTTTATAATGGCAATTCTAGACCCATTTTGTTTGCCTGTCAAGAATTGCCAACTGGAAGTCCAACAGAAGCTTGTTTCTCCTAGTCAAGGCTCAGAAGGATTATCAAAATCAGAAGCAACTATGATTCTACGTTTTTTTTCCTAAAAAGGAAATCTAAAGGGTCTATAGCTCTTAATGTTCTTATGATATTAACAGGCAATATTTTTGGACTGTGTTCCCTCTGCAGCACCCTCTGAAACATTGAGCTATACATCCTATTATGTCTGATCAGAACAAATCTTGTAATCAGGAATAATGGAAGTTAACATTCAGGCTGGAATATGGGACAGGGATGGCATTGTCACATCTTGGATGATCTCTGGTGGGAGCACAATAAGGGTGGCATGTTCAGCCTTGCTCTTTTTAAGCTCTCAGTGATTTTCCGTACTTACAATACAATACAATAGCAGAGTTGGAAGGGACCTTGGAAGTCTTCTAGTCCAACTCCCTGCCTAGACAGGAAACCCTATACCATTTCAGACAAATGGCTATCCAACATCTTTTTAAAGACTTCCAGTGTTGGGTCATTCACAATTTCTGGAGGCAAGCTGTTCCACTGATTAATTGTTCTAACTGTCAGGAAATTTCTCCTCAGTTCTAAGTTGCTTCTCTCCTTGATTAGTTTCCACCCATTGCTTCTTGTTCTACCCTCGGGTGCCTTGGAGAATAGTTGACTCCCTCTTCTTTGTGGCAACCCCTGAGATATTGGAACACTGCTAGCATGTCTCTCCTAGTCCTTCTTTCTATTAAACTAGACATACCCAGTTCCTGCAACCGTTCTTCATATGTTTTAGTCTCCAGTCCCCTAATCATCTTTGTTGCTCTTCATAGTATCCTTCTGGAGCAGCTCTGGAGCTGGGATTGGGCAGCTTGATAGTGTGTTGGTTCTCCTGCTTCCTCTAGGGTTAGTCTCAATTTGTGTTGATAGAAGGGAGAGGTCCAGGACACAGCCTCTTCTTGGTCCATTATCCTCTTCCTGTTTAACATCTACATGAGGCCACTGGGTGAATAGCTTGGAGTGAGGTATCACCAATATGTTGATGATATCCAGCTTTAAATCTCCACTCTGTTTTCCAAGAACTGGACACACTATAGCCTAGAAGACAAATGTACAGCTGTTTCAGGTTCATTTTATCCTTCTACATTTTGCAAATTGATGTAGCAGTGTAAAGTGTTTAATGCTCAGTCCTTAAAACAAAAGTCTCAAAGTTCATAAAGTAGCATACATACTTTGCCTTCCTCCAAAATGCTTACACTTGTTGGGATTAAGGACTGTTTTCTCATAGTTGCTCCTCTTCCGCTTGCTACCAAGCTCATGTCCAGGTTCTAATCCAAGCTAAGGGGTCCTTGGTGCTCTCTGAACTTGGTTGTTTCTTTACTCAAACCAGAATTGGTTTGTATGATATGGGCAACCATATAACTTTGATAAATAAAGTAAACATGATTAGACCATCCCCAGGTCCAATGCTTTCCAGATGCATTGGACTACAACACCCAGGATTCTCAGCCAGTCTGAATAAATTTCATGTTGATCAGTGATAGATTCAAAACATCTAGACTCTAGATTATGAAAGTCCTGCTTAGAATTTTTCTATTTTCTTTTTCACATTCATCTTGTTTTAGGACAATTTCTTGTAAATCCACTGGATGGCACTCATATCCTCTCCACAAACTGATTTATAAAACGGAATTTTTCAGTTTATACAGAAAGCCATTAAAATATTATAGTGTACAAGTTTTTGCTTTCCTGAAAGAAGCCTAATAGGTTGTTTTTTAGTTTGTTGAGTATGGTATTAAGAACTTTTCTTTTTACAATTTCATCTCAATATAAACATGATAATTGTTCTCTATAATACAAAGAAACAAAATCTTATAATACAGAGAGAATTACATAGTTTTCAAGGCAGATATAAGTCAATTTATTATACACTGCCTCATTCATCACCCTCTTTTTATATATAAATGGATTATAAAACATTAATGATGTTTCATCTTTGCAATATTTTGTGATAATGTTTCTTTCCAGTGGGATGTAATGAAAATGGAGTTGATAATTTGTACGGAGGATATCTCCATAAGTATGTTCAGGAGAGAACAGGTGCTTCGGTTCAGAAAAGCATGTGGATAAGCCTCAAGAAGATGAAAAATCTATTCTGATGACCCTGGGAGAAGGAAGTAGTCAGCAGGTGAAGGCAGAATTTTGTGGTGCAACTGGGATTGAAGTTGTCATGACAACAACTATGGCGGTTAATGTACCAAATAGTACCCAATCTTCCATATCTTGAGTATTCTTCACCTATGTGTGCTATGACGTCCATTATTTTCCAGCCCAACATGGCCCTTGCTGAGAATGCTGGAAGCCTGGATTCCTTTACTTGGGGTATGCCCTGATTGGGGAAGACTTTACTAAGAAAAAAAAATCACAGTTCACAACCACAATCACTAGATCTATACAAGACACTGCCTGAAAACCAAACAATCCGGATTATGGCTTACGTTAATGAATTGGCATCATCAAACCTGATACCAACCAGATCATAGAAAAACAGAAAGAAGCATTGCAAGGTCAGAAGCTGTGGAGAGTTTTCCCATAGAATCACCAAGAGTCAGACACAATTGAATGGATAAAATCATCATCGTAATAAATTAGCCTAGGAATAAATATTAAAATAGGTAAAGGTTCAACCAACCAACCAACCAACCAAACCAGGTTCCCCTTGCACATATGTGCTAGTTGTTCCCGACTCTAGGGGACAGTGCTCATCTCCGTTTCAAAATCGAAGAGCCAGCGTTGTCCAAAGATGTCTCCGTGGTCATGTGGCACCGACTAAGCGCTGAAGGCACAGAACGCTATTACCTTCCCACCAAAGCTGTTCCTAAGTTTTCTACTTGCATTTTTACATGCTTTCAAACTGCTATGTTGGCAGGAGCTGGGACAAGTAACAGGAGCTCACTCCATTATGCAACACTAGGGATTCGAACCGCTGAACTGCGGACTTTTCTGATTGACCAGCTCAGCATCTTTGCCACTAAGCCACTGCGTCCCTTTAAAATATTAAAATAGGTCGTTTGAATGGTTATTTTACCCCAGAATACACCTTTATTTTGTGTTTTGCTATTTTCTTCTTTTTATGTTAGTTAAATTATGTTTCTGTTTAACTGTATCCTCATTAATTATGTGATGGATTTTATTAGGTTGAAAAAATTGTTAATTTACTGGAAATATAACTGATCTGGGATAACTGATATCAAGACAATTGTCAGGTTCCAATAATATCTAAAATTAAATTAGAGGTGGAAGATTACGTAAAAAGCTGTGCTACTTGCGCAACAATGAAAACACGGCCAGGGAAGCCCCCTGGACTACTACACCGAGTGGCCAGCCCTAGATGACCATGGGAAGAGATCACAAAGGACTTCATCGTCGAGCTCCTGGACAGCAGCGGGAATAGGGTAAACTGGACAGTTATTGATTTGTTTTCCAAGCAGGCGCATTTTATCGCTTGCTCAGAATTGCCGTCTGCAAAGAAATTAGCAAAAATGTTTGTGAAACACATTTATCGCCTGCACGGGGTGCCCACAAGGATCATTTTCAAAATAAAATTTCTTTTTCTTTACAAAATATATGTCTAGTGCCTTTTCTACACTGTGGTTAAGGTTTAGGATTGTTAAATTTTCAAGGAAGACAAAACAAAATACTTCTGTTGATCTTGGGGTAAAAAAAAGAGAACACAGTTAAGCAACTTTTATGAAACAAAAATGTAAAGCTCATACTTTTTTATGGTAATTCTTGATTAACCTAAACAGTATAGCTAATAAAAAATTAAGGCATAGAGAGAAGAGAGAATACCCTTGTTCAGCTGACAGTTTTTCAGTGAGTCATTTTTGACTTAAAATCTTATCAGTTCTGAAGATCCTTTATCTAAGAGCTAGGATTTCATAAATTAATTGTAGTACTGAAGTTTGCTAAACTTGTGGCCTGAGGCAACTCCTATTGCCTAGGCAATGTGCCAGAATTGGGCTTTCCTTTGAACCATAATGTGATAATTTCAAGTACATGACACATTATCATTATCGTTCAAAAGAAATTTAATTATTTCTAAAGTCTGTGTACTATAAACCAGGCCTGTAATTCCCTAGGTCTATGATTCCCAAATGATCATTTGAAATGTATTGTCTTTTTAAACACACACTACTTGACCTTTTCTATCTGGAGAAACTTGGATTGAACACAAAACACAAAATCTACAGCTGATCTATGAACTCCTTGGATCTTTTAATGTTAAACAAGGTTTACTTTTCACAGTAGAACTTAGACTCAATACTTAAGAATTCATGAATGAAAATAGCATGAGTATTGCTGCTTAAAATTGGGCAAAAGAAAACACTTTTAAGGTTTTTTTATTGCACAATTGACATCTTCTGGTTAAAATTCCCAGTAATATTCCTAAATAGCTTGACAGATACATCATATTTGTCTTTGTCTTCTCCAGTATGTAATTATTGAGGCTGATGAAGAAAAAGCCAATAGTTTCCAGGTTGGAGAAAACTGTTACATAAAACATTTTTCAGATGCCCCCGAAAGCTATTAAGAGACTGTCATCCAGCAACTGAGAGACAAGAGGAAAGACTTTTAAATCTGGTTGTGTGCATAGTATGCATTTGTGTGCGTTAGTGGGTGAGTGTGAGTATATACACATGTGTGCAATTTTTTTTTTGTATTCCAATGGACAATTAACTATTGGTTAAGGCTTTACTGTGTTCTTATTTACAGCAAGAAAAGTCATGTCTGAGAGTTTTCAGTAGTCAAGGCAAGTATTGAATGACGGATTTGGTGTCTGGAGAACTGAAATTTAAGAGCTGTTGTAAAGCCTGCAATGTATGTCTGCAGAAGATGGGGGGATCTGGGTTCAAACATATGTTTATATGATTATGTTTGTGTTAACGATAATGTGGGAATGGCTTTTCTCACACACTGCAAACTAAATAAATTTTGTTTTTTACATTTTGTAAATGTAAAAACATTTTGCTACATTTTCACTTAATGTAATGTACGGGCCCAGCCACTGAGTGGTGACCCAGTTTGCTTGAGTTCTTTGTGCACTGATTCAAATTTGGGTGTCTACTGCAAAATTGAAATTCTACCTATTATTGCCGTTACATTATATGACAGTTTTTCTAAAAGATATTTTAACCAAATGCCAGATGCAAATTCCGTGGCTTAAGATTAAATAGAAGGAGATGATGTGTAGCCACAACATTTTCTACAGAATTGGTCATAACTGATCTAGAATTATTTACTGCATGGATAGTCATGTGCAGACATTTGATGAATCAATACATGCCAATAATAGTTGCACTTTCAAAGTATAAACAGTGATCATGTATGCTAAGCCATGCTTTATTTAACCATAATTTATGGAATAGACCACAACTACTTTATTGGAAGATAAGTTATGAAATAATATTGAACTAGCTGCACTTATTGGATTCTAAGGGCCTATAAACATGGACTCAGAAAAAGACAGATTGAGAAGAGAGGATGCCTTTGAACTGTGATGCTGGGAGTGACTATTGCACATCCCATGGACTGCAAAAATAACAAAGAAGTCCTAGACTGGTGTCAAAGTCATTCGTGTCACATGACATATCTTGACAAATTCCGATGTTTTTTGCCTCTGGGGAGCTGGGGTAGGCATGGCCTGGAATGCATCTGGCCTGTGGGCCGTCAGTTTGACAGGCCTGTCCTAGACCAAACCTCACCTAAAATATCACTTGAAGCCAAACAGAGGTTGTCCTGCTTCCGTCATGTCATGAGAGCTCACTCACTTGAAAAGTCAATTATGCTGTGAATGATCAGCAGAAAATGGAGAAAGGATTGCCCTAGCACTCACTAGCTAGACACTATCAATGATGACACTGAAATAACCATGGTGGATCTGATGGATGCAGTGGGAGACAGAAGGGCACAGAGAGTGCTGATCCATAGACTGGCTGAGGGTCAGACATAACCGAATGGCTGACGACAACATTCAATGAAAGAAAGCCTGGTGCAGACTAAGTCAGCATTGTATGAAACTATAAGAAGAATTTCTTTATCTTTTCAGATATATAATTGCCAGTTAGTACTACTTTATTCGATGTTTTCCTATTTTAAAAGTCATCCTTTCCAGCCTCAGCCCCTCTGAATATCTAAGTGCAGAATTAAAAAAGCTGTGTTTGTTGCATGCATTCAGCAGCTTAGATCCCTTTGTAGCCCAAGGAAAGTAGCAAAATAACACTCTGGAATTTTAAATTGCTGATATCAGCAGCATAGCCCACTGGACAATCCTTTAAGTTGTTTTTAGTTAAGGGTATATGACTTGATGTTTCAAACTCATATAGTTAAAGTTGAATGGTTTTTTTATAGACTAAAGAGTTTACAGTCTTCATATAGTGAAGAATACTGATGATGAAGAATGATGATGGTGATAGACGATATGAGATAGGTAGGTAGGTAGGTAGGTAGGCAGGCTGGCTGGCAGGCAGGCAGGCAGGCAGGCAGGCTGGCAGGCAGGCAGGCAGGCAGGCAGGCAGGCAGACGCAATATAAAACAATGCTACATCAAAGGCATGAATGGAAATATTTTAAATCCCTGAGTTTGTGCGACAATTTACTAGCCTTTCCTCCCAGATATTGTCTGTAACTTTCCATTTTTGTTGTGAGGTTACTGAACAATGTGACCAAACTGAGCCACAGTGATTAACATGCTAAGCCATAACCGATTAAACTAAAAGTGAATAAACCTCACAAACACTTAATGTGATGTTTCAAGCCCATCATTTAATAGAAAGAAATAAGCTTCTTTGAAATCCACTTTCTATTTTTTTACTGATAGTGTCCTGCAATCTGCAGCTACAGCAACATACAGTAAGAAGGACATTTTAATTTTCACATTCAGATAAAATAGGACAGTATTAGCAATAATTTTGCTCAATTGTTTCTGGGAATGTTGTGTGTTAGTATAAGGGCCAGAATGTTCTGCAGTAGGTCTATAGATTGGTCTTTTCAAGTTAGTAAATCTGGAAAGAATTATCTTTAAAAAAATCAATATTTCAAAAACATTACTCTAAAGCAGGGGTATCAAACTCAATTTTATTGAGGGCTGCATCAGGGTTGTGTTTGACCTCAGAGGGCCGGGGGGCTGGGTGTGGCCATGGTGGGCGTGACACACAATTACACCTCCAAGCACATGGTTTTATACACTTTAAAAAATAGAGAGGCATACATTTCTATGATTTTGGTTTTTTAATACTTATTTGATCTACTTGATCATCTTATGAGAGAGAGAGAGAGAGAGAGAGAGAGAGAGAGAGAGAGAGGAGAGAGAGAGAGAGAGAGAGAGACCGACCATATCAAGAAACTGACTTCATAGGAAGATTAGAATTATAAATTATTGACCTAGGCTAGCAGAGGCACTGTGGGCTGATCCTTTGCTATTTCCAGGCCGCAAGCTGAATCCGGCCAGCGGGCCTTGAGTTTGAATTCCTGCAGTAGGTGGTAGTACTAAACCAACTTGACAGATCTCCTCCCTCCGTCCCCCAGCAACAACAACAATACTAAGCATGATTGAACCCCATTCATATTTACCGTAGGTAAGAATCTACCAAGAGGTCTGAGGTCTGTGGGCTACACTAGGAAGGTAAAAAGATAAACTTGAAAAAGGCAGCATATCATTACTCTATTGTTACCGATTTTTGCTTAAAACTCTGTGTAATAACACATTTGAATACTACTGTCACTTACGATATTGACATTTTCTCACTACTATATCCTGGTTCAAATAGAATTTAGTTGTTGGAAGTTCTTAGAAATGGAATAATTACAAAAGTTATAGTATCCAGTCAAGTAGCATGTTAATATCATGAGTTTTCACAACTTTCATCTGCATTGCACTCAGAGGTGGGTTGCTGCCGGTTCGGCCTGGATCGGGCGAACTGGTAGTAGCGGTGGTGGGAGGCTCCGCCCACCCACCCGGATGTTTCTGTGCATGTGCAGAAGCGTCGCAAACACGTCCAAACTGGTAGTAAAAAAATTAGCAACCCAGCTCTGATTGCACATTCATGTAAGTGGCTCTAATGGTTCGTACAGAAATATATAATTTCTTAGGCTAGATTTGAATAACATAATAAAACAAGTTTTTTGCTGTTCTGTGAAGCCCAGCATTATCCCCTAATCATAGTTTGTGTCTTAAAGTATAGTTTACAGACAGTAGTGTGTGAAAAATTTGAACAAATTCAGCAAATTCTACTAAGTCAATAGGTTTTGACCATAGTTAAAAGTATGGCTTAATACAATGTGAGAACTATTATCATCAGAGAGAGTGAAATAGCCATGCATATAAACTAGTCAAACTAGACTGTCCATTCTTAATTAAATGCAGTATCTCTGGCAACAAATTATAACCTTAGAAATGTCCTTTGCTGATCCGTTCTTTTTACACTTAGTTGAAATCTGTGCTGTTGCAGTTTCCACATGACAGGCCTACAGATCAATGAAAACCACTATCATGTTGCATGCTAATAATTTATTAGCATAAATTCATGAAATCAGGCTTTCTTTTTTAATGGTGAAGCAGTAAACATTTTGTTTGTTTGATTTATATAACCGCCAGGTCACATACGTGACTCTGCAGCTTACTAGGTTAAATTTATAATTTATTCTACTTTCCATAAATAGTGAAGGTTGAATAGGAAGGGAGACCAGTTGTTACATCCTAAGGAGGTATGCCAAGCTTCTCATCAGAACATGGCAGCAAATTGAACAGATTCTCAGACATATCTCATCTAGATTAGCAGCACCGTGTTTATAGATAAAAATGAAGGATTATACGCAGCAGATGATTTGTCATCTCCAGTTCAAATACATAGGTCTGTACGTAGGTCTTGGTTCAAACACTCGGCTTTTTCCTCCTGCTTTCTAGCTTAATACATAATTGACCACTCTTGACTGTCTTCAGAGTTAGCTATAGTATGTTGATGAAACGGTTCTCTCTAATTTAGGAACTGCTGATTGCCAACTTGCCAGATTCTATTGTTGTAAGCTACACTGGGCAATAGAAAGAAAACAATTTTTAATTTTATTTTTGAGCCAGTCTTTGTTCTCCACCAGCCATTCAGAAATAATGTAGAGAATGCAATAATGTTATGGTACCACATAGTCAGATTTTGGCCATATGACATCACTAAGACCAAACAAAATCAATGTACAGTTTTCAGCTTGAATTGGTAAAGGATGGCTATAATCATTGTGAAGTGGCCTTTAATTTTTTAATTATGAGCCACCCAGAGTTACTGTGGAGTCTTGACATTATAATAATAAATATTCAGATTTCTCCCTACAGAAATGTACAATAAACATGGGTATGAAACAGTTTAATCATTCAATCTCATCATAGCTGACCCACAGATTCTTCTATTCTGACAGAAAGAGTTCTTTATTTCAGAAAAAGTGAACAAACTTGTATGATTTCTGCTGACTCTGTAATTATTTATTGAGTTTTAGGACTCAAGAGTCTTTAGCACTAATGAGAATCCCACAAGTAACACTTAAACATCTCAGTTATCTTCCCCACTGAAGTTTCTAATTTTACCTTTTGGGAAAAATGAACCATAACAAATCTAAAAACTACCGCATTTTATTTTAAAAGGTAGGACAAATAGTTGTATTAGTCAAGCATTAATGGATTGCTTGACCATTTTAAACACCATGAAGATGTAATTTTACTATGAAAAAGGAATAAATGTGTATATCCAAAAACAGATGTAGGCAATGATCTGTTTAAAGATTGCACTAAACTAAGGATTTTATTATAGATTGCTAAACAAGCAATATGTTTAAATTAATTCTTCTTCTTCCTCTTCTTCTTCTTCCTCTTCTTCTTCTTCCCGTTCTCCTCCTCCTCCTCCTCCTCCTCCTCCTCCTCCTCCTCCTCCTCCTCCTCCTCCTCCTCTTGGATGAGAATCAAAATGTTTTCAAAGAAAAAAACAAGGAAGTTCAGTTGCTTTTTGAAAAACACCTTTGAGAGAACCATGACTTGGATGATTGAGAACCTTTATACACATCTCTTCTTTAGTATTTTGAAAACCTTTTCTTTGGTGTCTGATAGTCACACCTGATCTCTTTATGATCCACTGGTCTGAATTGTGTTTATAGACATTGGATCCCTAGGATTGTTTAGTTAAAAAAAGAAGCCACAGTGGTGAGTACACAGACCTTCCAAACTGAGTTCCATGTCTGAAATACATAAAATGGTTTCTTCTCATTGTGTTGTTTTCACAAACAATTCATAATGAATAAGCATATTTTGATCAGAACAAAGCAAAAAGTGACTTCCCATTAATAAAATTTTGGTATAACTTGGGTCAAATATATTCCACGTAATTCTTGTTTCTGAAATTCACTTCTTGCTGGAAAGGACAAATGCTGTTCAAAGATTACACCGGCAACTAGCAATTTTGCTTCTTTTTTTGGCTCAAGGTGGGACAAGTATAGAAACCAAAAGACACCTGAATGAGCATTCCAAAGTAATTTCAATGAAAGCTTTGCCTTAGTGGGTGTGAATGAACATTTAGTCTTCCCAGAAATTAGACTCATTTCTGCAGGTGAGCAGGACAAGGGTTGAATTGCTCATAATGAAATACTCTATGTGTCTAGAAGCTAAGATGCCAGGAACTAAACAAATAAGATTAACAGAATACATCAGAGCAGTTAGGATCCTCATCTGTTTGGCAGAATGAATTAGAACTAATGGCTTTGAGGAACTGCATTGAAGATAGCATTTTTTTGGATCTAGTTCTAATTCTATAGATATTGTTTAACAAGAGTATGATTTAACATTATAATTATTAATGCTCTTATTACAATCTATTTTGTATTACAGAATCACAACTCCTTTTTAGCTTGCAACTAGAAAAGAAAATAATATGAAAATACTCTTACATAATTTCACAGGCATTACATTTTTATTTATTAGTGTCCCTTTGAAGTTACAGTGTCACTAAAAAGTGAGTTATGACTGTTTTTCACACTTACAACCATTGCAGGATCCCCATGGTTACTTGATCAAAATTCAGACACTTGGCAGTGACTCATATTTATGACATTTGCAGTGTCCTGGTGTCAGATGATAATATTTTGTGACCTTCTGACAGGCAAAGTCAACCATGTTAATAACTTAACAACTGAAGTGATTTCCTTAACAACTGTGGCAAGAAAGATTGTAAAATGGGGCAAAATTAACTGTTTTGCTTAGCAACGGAAATTTTGGGCTCAATTGTGGTCATAGGTTGAGGCTACTTGTATGTAACTGACAGACAGTTATATTTAGCTAGAGATCCCTGAAATTCATTCATATGTGTGAATGTACACACACACACACACACACACACACACACTCACGCACAATTTATGTATATACATATATTGAAGGATGCAATATTCTTTTGCTGCCTTACATGCTTATTTAGAATTAAATCATACCATATTTAGTAGGTCCTTTTCCTAGGTAAATATGTAGAATTGTATCTTAAGACTGATTATTCTTCCACAGCAAAGAAACACTTTACAGTATACCATAAGACAAATATTATTTGATGCTAATAAATTTTAAGAGCGACCCCAAGTGGTAGATTTCCATGTTCTTTATACAATGTATTCCCATTAGCATAAAACTGACAGAAAAGGGGAAGAATTGTATATTTCAATAAAGAGAGACTTTGATCCTACTGTTAGTACTGAGAATGGTAGGTAACTCATGACTTTGTAAGAAGGGTACTTTAAGTGCATCTACTCCAACTATGTACAATATATATGCAACAGCCTTCATACATATAAAAAACATATAAGCTGAAAAATCTGGAAGTTTGGCTATACATAATAAAGTAGTTACTTCAGGGTAAATTGAAAAATTATCAATTTAAGGTGGTATTTATTAAAATATATCATAAATTGTTTACACATACAGACTTTCTCATATTCTTTCCAACATTCAGAAAAGGGGGCAGGCAACATCTGGAGCTATCTAAACATTAAATACCATCTGTGCATCATTTCAAAAAAGATTTCTCGGGCTGAGCACAAATTGACCTCAAATACTGCTTGAGGGGGAAAAAACACATTTTTTTAATTTTAACATCTATCACCTTGCTAGGTTCACACAATGTGCTTATATAGAGCTAGGGCCATATATCACAGTAAACCAAAATGAGAAAAATCACATAATTAGTACTGCATATAGAATCAGGCACAAAGTTGTTGAGGGAAGAGGTGATTGCTATTAAGAATACCTTTTTTTGCTTATGAGCATAAAGGTTCAGTCTCTATTCATATCCATATGTTAAAAGGGCAGAGAACAGCAAAACATCAGTTCATGATAGCAACTTTTAAAGAGCAGGTCTTGTGTTCTTAGATTGATTTTGATTTTGAGTTTTTGGCTTGGGGATAAGTGTTTATATGATAGACCTCCAGGCATTGGGAAAGCACCATGACAGCATCATAGGCCAGGGCAGAAATGTACAGCTGAGTATCACTACAGCAGTGTACACATGACACTTAATCCTTTGCCAACAAGTGAGTTTGCCCAGCAGCTTCCCGTGGAAGTTAAATAAGAGTGAGAAAAGTCATTCTGTAAGGCACCCGGCAATGCAAGGGGCCTAGTGCTGAACCTCTCCCTTTCTGCCAATAATACTGAAACCAAAGGAAGGATAAAAACCACTACTCTAACACTGTAAACTGGTCCAGAAGGATATCATAATCAAAAGCCATTTAGAAATCAAAGTGGACCAAGTGGGATGCACTACTCCTGTGCTGTGCTCACCAGAAGTCATCCACAATGTAAATCAATATTGTCCTAGTACTGTAACATGGCCTGATACGCAACTAAAAGTGATATAGTTAATTTACTTCCTAAATGGAATTTTGGAGCTGCAAGTATACCACTCAATATCTTTTCCCAAGAAGGGAAGGTTGGAGACCATAAGAAAATTGTCCAAATTTGCTCAATCCAGTGATCCTCTTCAGGACAGGATGAACCACCACCATTTTCAAAGAAGGTGGAAACATCCCTTCCCTAAGAGAAGTGTTTACTATTGCCTGGCTCTAACCATAGTTATTTTCTAGGAGGCCAGGTAGAACATGAATCTAAAACAAAAAAAGCCAGATGTTGTATCCAAAGATCCTGTCCATTTCCTCCGGATTAACAGGCAGAAACATTTCCAAAACAAGCAAGAAACTCCATGGGACCCGCACAGTCAGAGTCTAATTTTAGTTGAATCCTATCTAGCTGTCTAGAAAGATAACCTTAGGCCTGTCCTACCTATGAGGTATTGAGTCAGCCTAAATGTGGATGGTGGCTTTTTATAAATGCAATAAGAATGGAAAAATAGATGCATTTTGCTGCTATTGTCACAAGGTAATCCTTATTATAATTATTTAGCTGGGCTTGATCAGACCCACTGTTTGTCTTCCTCGAGTGGCATTCTTGCGCAGCTTCATTTCCTGGAGCTGCTGCAACAAAAGATGCACATGCAATAAAAGATGCACATGATTCACATGCATAGGCATGATCCAAACCAAGGTTTTGGACTTGGCTTGGTCTAAGTTTCCTAGTTGAAAGTACGGTTAAATCTGTCCATAAATTGTGAAATTAAGGTGTTTTCATCATGTCTTCTGTTACTAGCTGATGTTCATGGATGCACTCTGCTAATCATCTGCTTTTTTGTTCTATATAGGGGTTGTTGCAGTTGTTACGCTATATGTTGTAGATGACCCCTGTTTTTTTCTTCTTCTGGGGCTGCTGGGTTTTTGGGTTTACTTAGGATGTTCTGAAGGGCTTTAGTTGGACTTGTGTGTTATGGTGACGCCATGTGGTTGTAATAATCTGTTGATGGTTTCTGCGATGTTTTTGACCTATGACAGTGTTATCTTTTCACAGCTTGTGCTGGTTATGCTATATTGGGTTGAATGGTCAGGAACTTTTTGATGAAGTTCTGTGGATATCCATTTTGTTGGAAAATGTACAAATGATCTGTTTCCTTTTTCTGATGTTCAGGGTTGCTGCAGTATGTTTGTGCTCATCTAAATAGAGTTCTTACATAGCTTCCCTTGTGGGAGGTTGGATTGCTACTTTGTAGTGGAGAACTTACCGTAGTTGGTGTGGATAATTTTACAATGGACTTATGTTTCTAATTTGCCATCACTGCCTCTGCTGATGAGGATATCCATGAAGGTTAGCAAGTTGTTTTCTTCTTCCCTAGTAAATTGCATTCCTTTGAAGATGGAATACTTTGACTTGTATGCAGGGAAGTGCTACAGATTCTAGGCATTGCATTATGGTCTCTGCTCTTAGTCCTGAAAGTGGTGACCCCATAGGAATTCCTTTGATTTGTTGATATATTTGTATGTCAAACTAAAAATATATGGTTAGGCACAAGTTGATAAGATCCATGATTCTGAGTATTTAAATCTTGATCAATTTAGTTAGGTCAGGTGTGCTTTGTAGTAGTGCTGTCATAGAGTCTGTCATGGAATCTCAGTGACAATGATCAAACCCCACTTCAATCCCAGAATCTCAGCTGCTGTTACACTAAAAACACAGCTATGCATGTTTCTGAGAGAGAAACACATATACCCTGGGACCTCGCCAGGCCTCAATAATGCACACTGAGTAGCATTCCTGGAATCCCTGTGGTTTCAGCTCAGATAGTTGAAAAAGAAAAAAAAACATGGATTAAATGATTGCATCCAGTCAAGCAAAGAGATAATGCTGGTTGAAGTTTGCAAAGAAAACATCCTGAAAGTAGCAGAAGCAAAAATGACTACTAAGATGAGGTTGGTTCCATTCCCATTATCTCTCTATAAGTCCCTCAAAACCTGCTTACGTCATCGGGCCCAAGGGAATGGTGAGTTGCTGAGCTGGTTCCATTGTTGTTGATATCTCTTACTCTCTCCTTGCCTCTTAATCATAATAGGGTATTACTTTTTCAAATTGTTTTGTATATCACTGTCACGTTTAGTGAGACCAGCAATCATAAATAGGATGAATGCATGTATGAATAAATAAAATGAATGGTTGAAAGGAGAGGTAAACCATTACATAGTCCAACCCCTTGCTCAAGCAGGAAACCCTGTACCATTTCAGACAAATAATTGTCCAATCTCTTCTTTAAAACCTCCAGTGTTAGAATGCTCACAGCTTCTGGAGGCAAGCTGATTCACTGATTAATTGTTCTAACTGTCAGGAAATTTCTCTTTAGTACTAGGTTCTTTCCTTGATTAGTTTCCACCCATTGCTTCTTGTCCTGCCTTCAGTGCTTTGGAGAATAGTAATTGGGTCAAGTAGTTTAAGAACACAGTACACCAGGTATAACAATAACACTAGTATAGCAATAACACTGGTGTAGTTGTATATATGTAATAATCATTAAACAAAATGAATAGTTATTATTGTTCTCTAGCATAAATAATAAATAAATAAGAAAGCCAGTATGGCTAAGGCACCAGGATAAAAATCAGGAAACCATGAGCTTTTGCCCCTTCTTGGACACAAAGCCAGCTGGGTGACCTTGGGCCAGTCACTTTCTCTCTGCCCTCGGAAGGAAGCAATGGCAAACCACGTCTGGAAAAAAAAACCTGGAAGAGGAAACTGCATAGACTTGTCCAAGCACTCTCCAAGAATTGGACATGATTGAACAGAAGAAAAGGAAAGCATAAATAACTACAAGCCAAGAGTAGAAACCATGGCAGCTAGCACACAACAGTATAATGTGCAGGTCTAGTTCTATTTCGACGTGTCTATAGACATGAGCCCAGTCTCTACCTGGCGAGTGGTTTTGGTTGTCTGGTGCCAGAGAAGATTGTAAATGTTTAAAGGATATTCTATATGTTTCCAGGTTAAGTATTAGGTTGGTTTTAACATTAGTTGTGCTTATCTACATTCTGTTTTCATGTTACAGAACTTAAACCATCCTGACATGCTCTTTTATGTATTTGGTCAGTTAGTATCTATGTTTCAAGAATGAAACCTCACTTCATCTGTCAAGAAATTCTATGGAATTTATTTGGTTGCAAAGTGAATAATTAAAATAAGAATTGGACCACTCACATTTAGTATGTGACATTGACATTGTCACACTGTGACTTTTAACAGGATGATTAAAGGGTTATATTGTATTCGTTTTCATTTGCCATTCCTGTGGTTTGGAAAGAGCCAAATGACTATTCATCAGATTGTTAGTGTTTCTGTCTAACCAGCACAATGACGATGAATTTAATCCAGTTTCTTCTTCCAAGAAGATGAGCTGTACTTTATAAAGATGTACTTTATAAATACAAATACAATAGCAGAGTTGGAAGGGACCTTGGAGGTCTTCTAGTCTAAACCCCCTGCCTAGGCACCGTTCCAGACAAATGGCTATCCAACATTTTTTTAAAGACTTCCAATGTTGGGGCATTCAAAACTTCTGGAGGCAAACTGTTCCACTGATTAATTGTTCTAACTGTCAGAAAATTTCTCCTCAGTTCTAAGTTGCTGCTCTCCTTGATTAGTTTCCCATTGCTTCTTGTTCTACCCTCAGGTGCCTTGGAGAATAGTTTGACTCCCTCTTCTTTGTGGCAACACCCTGAGATATTAGAACACTGCTATCATGTCTCCCCTAGTCCTTCTTTTCATTAGCTAGACATACCCAGTTCCTGCAACCGTTCTTCATATGTTTTAGTCTCCAGTCCCCTAATCATCTTTGTTGCTCTTCTCTGCACTCTTTCTAGAGTCTCCACATCTTTTTTACATTGTGGCGACCAAAACCTGAATGTAGTATTCCAAGTGTGGCCTCACCAAGGCATTATTAAGTGGTATTAACACTTCACGTGATCTTGATTCTATCCCTCTATTTATGCAGGCTAGAATGGGTTGGCTTTTTGGCAGCTGCTGCACACTGCTGGCTCATATTAAATGGTTGTCCACTAGGACTCCAAAATCCCCCTCACAGTTACTACTATTGAGGAGGTACCAGCCATACTTACCTGTGCATTTCGTTTTTCTTGCCTAAATATAGAACCTTACTCTTTTTCACCATTGAATTTCATTTTATTAGATAGTGCCCAATGTTCAAGTTTGTCAAGATCCTTCTGTATCTTAAGCCTATCTTCTGGAGTGTTGGCTATTCCTGCCAGCTTGGTGTCATCTGCAAATTTGATGAGTTCCCATTTATTCCCTCATCCAAATCATTGATGAAGATGTTGAAGAGTACTGGGCCCATAACAGAGCCTTGGGGTACTCCACTGCATACTTCCCTCCATGAAGATGCAGTTTCCATTGAAGACTACACGTTGAGTGCGGTTGGTCAGCCAGTTATGAATCTATCTGGTGGTGATGCTGTCCAACCCACATTCTTCTACTTTATCTGTTTTTCTGTTCTGGAGAATCTTAGCCATTTATAAATGAGTGGTGCTTGGTCACTGGCTCTTGAAAAACAATTTGAAAGCATTTCCTTTTTCATAATGGAAATAAATTACATCTATCCCATTAGCCCATGTTGCTAACATGAAAGAATCATATGAGAACATAAAATTATTTTTAGAAACATTCAGTATGAAAAATATAAATGAAAATGTGCAGAGAACTGAAGGTTATTGCACTTCTGCTTGGCCTGCAGTCAAATATACAAAGTACGGTGTTTTTCTGTGTGAGCGGAACAGTAGGTACAGGAGAAGCCATTAGTTCAGAAAAATTAGCCAAACATACCTCAGTTGTTCCAGGAAAAACAATTGTGGTAATCAGTTCCCTTATAGACCCTGAAATGGTCTTCCTCCTTCCTCTGCAAATCAAACTTGAACTTATAAAAGCTTCAATAAAGTGATGGATAAAAACAGAAACTGGATTCATGTAGTTGAGACATAAATTTCTCAGGATTAATGATGCAAAGATTAAAGAAAGTATTTTGCAGGTTCTCAGAAAAAGAAACGATAAAAGATTCTTTTATTCTTGTTGAAATTTGATGTGGCGTTAAGTGGAATTGAAAAAGCTGCATGGCAATCATTCAAAAACATCTGCAAATCCTTTTGAAAATTATAAAGCAAGAAACTATCATGGAATAATGACTGATCTGAAGTTGTACGATGCTATAAAACAATGATTTCATGGACTCTGACATGGATCTTTCCCCTGACAACACAGGCACATTCACTGCAAGGATGGTGAACTATTTTACCAGGATATTTCAAAAATGGAAAAGTACCAGTGCAAGTAAAGTCCAGTATCCTGATCGGCTGCTGTTGGACCCTTAGGAGAGATGTTCCTGAAGTGATATTCTGCAAAAATCAAACCCTGCTTCACTGAGAAAAAAGAATAAGAACACAATACAAAATATAGTGATCTAACAATTGAAATGCTTAGGTTATAGAAAATATCTTATATTTTCCCCTATAGTTATTGGCACATTAAGTGAAATAGCAAACAAATTAAACACATTATTATAAGAAATAAAAATTTATTAGCAACTACAACAGTTCACTTCACAAATATGGCAAGGAAAGGTGATTAAAAGGGACTAAACTCACTTAACACTGTCTCACTTAGCAATTTTGAGCTCAGTTTGGTTCTAATTTGAGTACTACTTGCATGACATTGGGTAACTTTGGGCCAATATTCTTTCTCAGCTCAATATCTGACAGGGCTGTTATTGGGAACATAGGAGGAGGAAGGAACTACTAGGTATGTTTGCTTCCTTGAATTATTTATAAAATAATAAAGGTGGGACATACATAAATAAATAAAATTAGAATCTCATGAAACTTCTTAAGTTCAGCTTGATTACCCCTTTGTTTATCTTTTTACATTTTGTGAAATTATATAAAAAAATACTGTTTCCCAGTTTTTCTTGGAAGAAACCCTAACATTTCATAAGGGATCGAGATTCTACCTAGGTAAGGGCCAACTCGATTAGGAAGAAGGCAAAAGCATACTTAGTTGTAGACAACTACAAGAAAAGTGGTTTCTTTTCTTGAACAATTCAACTAAGCAAATCAGGCTCATTAGGTTCATTAGAACCTTAGAGAGATTTTATTTTTGAGAAGCACAATGTTCTGTTTGCAGTACAGTGATTCAAATATTGTTTTTAAATGTGACATCCGGCGTTTGCAAGTGCCTTATTTAGTGCAAATCCTTTGAAGTGAGTAAAATCACCATTTCCTGAAGAATTAAAGTAGAGAACCGAGAATTGACATTACTAGGTAAGATGCCTTGAATGTGTGCATGTGTACATGCGTATACATACACACATACAGTATATACAGAAATTTTGATCTGCTCTTAAAGAACATTAACATCAAGAAAGAAAGATTAGAAGTGGAGAGATCTACATTCTAATCCTCCTTTATGAACAGAAGCTGCTGGGTGACATGGAACCAGTTGTCTTTTACAACCCTAGATGGGGAAATTGAAACATCAATCCCACAGTATGGGGGCTTACAGTCTATACTTTTTCAATGAAAAGGGCCTTCAACCATTGCAGTGGATTTTGTGTATAAGTGTGAGTGTGTATCAGCCCCCAGAATTTAAATCTAAATCTTTGCCTTCATATCCTTTTGAAGTCAATGACTTTTGGCTATTTATTTTTTGGCCTTGAGAATTGGAGACATCTGCCCATTCCATGCTTACATAATTATTATTTTTCACATCCCCAATGTCAAGTAATTACTCCACTTTCATTCTTTTAAAAAAAATCAACAAAGGATCTTGATTGCGATTGATTGATTGATTAGATGACCAATCTATATTCTCCTGACATTCCAGCCAGTAGCAGTTTACAATACAACAATAAAGTATACTTCAGAAACTGGTTTTAGGCAAATAACGATTTTTAACAGTTACTATTTAAGAGCTTATTTTAAGCAGCTCAGGCATTTTCAGAAATACTTCTTCCCTTCTATGGTATTTCTTAGCTTTGTGATCAAATAACAATTTTAGCATCCACCCCTTTTAGCAGGAAGATCAGGAAAATCATCCTAAAGGTGAAAAAATTATTAGAACGAGGTTTGTTAGTCAGCAAATCTATGGGTCATAAATGAGTTTTAAAAGTACTTTTCAATATACTACATACATATTATAATATGTATAATAAAATCACCTCTAAGAATTCTAGATGCTAGCACAAATACAGATATTTAATGTTGGAATTATTTTACTGTTTCTTATTAAAACCTATTGCTGGTTGTGCATCTCTTATTATGATGGTTACTACTGATTATTTTTATGGCAAACTGCAAATCCATTTTGTTTTGATAGTAGATAATACATACATATGTATATGCATCCTGATATCTTTGATATATAGACAATTATATTCAGAAAGAAGGTATAGGGTTTTCTGCTTGAGCAGGGGTTGGACTAGAAGACCTCCAAGGTCCCTTCCACTCTATTATTTTGTCTACATATGTCTTGCGTATAATAGATATATAGAGCCAGTCTACTTGTAGAATACTCTACAATTAGTGCTGTTTTAATCTTCTGTCTACAATAAGTCTGTTTCATTGTTGACTTGTCAAGGTCTGCCAAACTGCCAATTTTAATGAACTTAGACAAGAAAAAATGTAATTGAAGCATATGGCTAAAGAGAGAGATTCATTTTTATGTACTTAGTAATACTTCCTGCTTTCTGTTTTTAGTTTTGTCCCTCATTCTTTTACCTTTGAAACAAGCATTTGCAAATTCAGGAGATACAGCTAAAGATTCAAATTTGGATGAGCAATTGAAAATGCATAAAACTGGATATAGCAGGCCACAAATAATTTTAGAAAGCTCTAGGTAGTGCTTTGGGATATTGGCCCTTTCCCCAAGTTACAAACATCACTTTTTCTGGTCTCAGATCTTGTGCCAATTATAAATCAAATGCATCCATATAATCCAATCTCTAAATCATTATGTTAATTAAAAAACCTGAATCCCTGTAAGTCAAAATCAAGTACCACCAGGTTATGTGAAAGTAAATTTCACTAAATAGAGTGAGAGACTTCCAATTATTTATATAGGATTGAAATGTAACAGTAGCTTCGGTTGCTACTCTCATGCTGGGCAAATACTTGAGAAAAAGGAGAAATCTTGACTAATGATGAATTCCCCATTCTCTTTAGTATATTGTTTGCTTAGCATATAGGTATTCAAGAATGAGATGAAGAAGAATGGGACTTCATTGTAAGGTTAGGGGAGACAATGGAGAAGAATCATCTAGCATCAAGCAGTTGGAAGACAATGAATGATTTTGATATCTCTGGAGTCCTGTTTTCAAACTGACTCATATATCTGGGGCTCTCCCCCTATTTTCCTATGGTAAGCAAAATCTTTCTTGTGTAGATTTCTATCTAGCTTTCATGCAATACAGTAGTTTCATGACCAATATTATCAGTATGAGTCCTATATGTTAGAATTATTTTTATATTATCTCTCTGCTATGATGACATTTTTACAGTTTTCAGGAATATTTTTTTTTCCAAAAAAATGCCCTTGTTCTTGGTCAACTCCTTCTAGGGAGAATCTAAACTATTTAAACAACTTTCTTTCTTAGAATTTTATCTGCTCCTTTCTAAATGGATTGCTGTTTTCTGAACTATAGAAATTGTATTTTGTCCCAAAGCATCTAGAACAATATTTAAACAATCTATTTCCATTTTGCATATCATTATATGCTGGTTTTATGTTCCTTTAAAGAGAATTGACCTTTGTCTGAATATTTTGACTGCATACAGCCTCCTGTTAACAATCATTATTTTTCTTGATTATGCATCATGTTGTGGTAAAATTATACCCATCTTTAAAGAACTAAAAGTCTGAAACCTGCAACCAAGTTTCTTTATTGGCATGCAAAGAATATAGTGATCAATGGCCTCCAGCTGACCAAACCCAAAACCCCAAATGTTCCACACTGAGATGGGAAGATTGCATAGAGATGTCATGAATAATTCATGGCCATTAGTATGAAGGACATTCTTTGAATAAGATAGATAGAAGATCCTTGGTGTGTCTTGTCTTGGAATGATTCTTCCCATTCCCATTAACATATCATAACATCAATACCATTTGTATATTTGATTATAATTTATCATGGCACTCGGACAATCTTCCCTAGCATTTCACTTCTAGAAAATATGTTTAGGTTGTGACAGAGTTGTTATCTGTTACCTACAGCAATACCCAGGACTACAATAGAGTAGAGTAGAGCAGATACATTTTTTGGACTGAGTGTGATAAGCACACAAAGAATTTGTCTCCAGTAGAGAAGCTCTCAGTGTACAATGCAAAGCAACAGAGTAATCATCATCATCATCATCCTCACAATAATAATACAATAAGAGGGGATAGAAAACAAGGTAATAATCTATAGTCAACAACATGGTAAATGTACATAGACATTGGTACATGAGAATTAGATGTTCAGCAGAGTGACAGCCCGAGGGAAGAAACTGCCCCTGGTGTCTAGTTGTTTTGTCATGCAATGTCTTATAGCGGTATCCCGAGGGGAGGAGTTGAAACAGTTTATGTTCAGCATGTGAAGTGTCTATAGATATTTTTTCAGCCCTCCTCCTGACCTGCACCATCTACAGCTTTCTGTGGAAGGCAGCCTGGTTGCAATGTTCTTTCTGCAGTTCTAACTATCAGCTGGAGTCTGTACCTGTCCTGTTCGGCTGCTGCTAGTTATAGAAGTACAATGACAGATTCCAATAATTCCCCTATAACACTGTATCAACAGCTCATGGGGCTGTCTGCACTTCCTGCGTTGAGGCAGGAAGAAGATTCTTTGTTGTGCTTTTTAAATGATAGTTCTAATGTTAGTGTGTCCATTTTCAAATCCTGGAGATTTGAGCACAAACACTTGATGGATTCTACTGATGATACTGCTGCAATATAGTAAGAGGTGGTAGAATAGAAAGATTCTATTGTTCATCCTCTGGTCTATCTGCAGACTAATCACCATCTCGAATGAGACCAATGCTTGTTCCAACTCCAGTACTTTAACAGAGGAATCCTAGAGATGCAGTTATTGCAGTCATTATTAGAGAGAAGAGCAATGGAGATAAATCACACTCCTGAGGGGCAACTGCGCTAATAGCTGTATTAAATAACATTTTTTTCTAGCCTTACCTGTTCCCTATCTGTCAGAAAGCTAATAATCTACCTACAAATATGTACAAGCACAACTAGCTGAATCAGTGTGGAGTGTGAAGAATTTTTGGAATGTTGATATTGAATGCCAAGCAGAGTCTATCCTGTTTTCCCTGAAAATAAGGCCTCCTGGAAAATAAGCCCAATTGGGCTTTTGAGCCGCATGTGCTAAAATAAGCCCTCCCCAAAAGTAAGCCCTCCCCCAAAATATTGCAACCACAGCAGCAGCCATGAGGTCACCACACTCGCCGCCTCCTGCACCTTATAAAGCCCTTCATGGTATTGGACCTGGGTACTTGAGAGACGCCCTGCTGCCAATTACCTCCAATAGACCGATTAGATCCCACAGATTAGGCCTCCTCCGAATTCCATCCGCCGGCCAATGCCGACTGGCGACTACCGGAGGAGAGCCTTCTCTGTGGCTGCTCCGACCCTCTAGAACGAGCTCCCGTGGAGATTCGAACCCTCACCACCCTCCAGGCCTTCCGCAAAGCCTTAAAACCTGGCTGTTCCGACAGGCCTGGGGCTAAAGAGCTGTTGCCCCCCGTCTCAAATGGTATGACTGTTGTGTGTTTTTTAAATTATGTATTGCTATGTTTGTCTTTTTTATTTCTGTCTGTACCCCCGTTCCCTGATTTGAATTGTGAGCCGCCCTGAGTCCCCTTTGGGGAAAAGGGCGGCATATAAATGAAATCAAATCAAATCAAATCAATCAAATCAATCAATCACCTCAAAAATAATAAGACTCCCCAAAAATAAGGCCAAATGCCTTTTTCTGAGGTCAAAAGAAAATAAGACCCTGTCTTTTTTGGGGAAACATGGTACAAATGAACCCATTCATAGGTCGCCAGGGATTCAAGAGGTTGTAAGACGTAGTGCAGTGCCATGTTGACAGCATCATCATCTGATTATTGATATCCAAGGAGTCTTAGAGTAGATCCATGATGGTTTTCAGGTGGGCCAGCACTAACCTCTCAAAGGTTCTCCATCTTGATGGAGATAGCATCCAGGAATGGGTTGACCTCACCTGCTTGCTGATTGGACAGAGTCTGTCAGAACTGTTAGGACACCCTTTTGCTGCTAGGGTTTCCCAGCTTTCAACTCAGTCCCTCAGCATGGACAGATGTGTCAAACCTTCTCCAAATATTCCTGGAATAACGGAGATATAGTAGATATATGTATATAGCAAGAAATTGGACTATTAATCACCTCTATGAGTACTACCAACTGACTCCCTCTCCAGGTAGTCACTAGTTTCCCTCGGTGGCAAAGCTTTGGCTAAAGCCTGAGGGATATCCCTCAGTTTAGATTTGACAGCAATGGCCATTGCTAGCCTGCAGAGCTTCGTGCTCAGCTTGACAGCTCCTTTAAGACCACAGAAAGCTTCACTGCGGCAGGAGCTTTCGCTCCATCTCAGCCTATAGCTAGTCACAGTAGAACATTGAGACTTCCCTGGGCTCCCTACAAGCTGCAGCCGGGTTATTGGATTTCCCGCCAATCAGTATCTTGCTCAACATTCATTTTAAATAGCAGCAGCCATTTTAAGAGCTTTTACACTCTTTTGAAGTTCCAAGGATCAGAGAGGATAGCGGTCGCGAACATGGCTCTGCACCACTATCCCAAGGTAGCACTTCCGTTGCCGACTTTAAAAGTGAAAACTTGTGGGAAGCTTTGGCTGCCTGAGCCTGCAGATTGACAGCTGTGCTAGGGGCTATCAGTTCCATGGCACACGTCGCCACTGCCTCACAAGCTGCGGTCAGCGCGCAGGTCAGAAAACTGTGCACCCGTTGGTTTACTGTCACTAATAGAGCCACCCAGCTAGGAATGGACCCTGAGGGCACCAGCAGCATGGCAGAAACTGTGGCTGGAGTGGTAGGGGGGCAGAAAGCGTGGAGAGGTAGGCTGAGACACACTGGCTGCCCTAACGTCCTCTATGGTGCCTGAAAAGACACGACCCACCAGCTCCCTCTCAAAGCGCAGCTCCAAATAAAAGGGCTGGACAGCCCCACAAGAGCTCCAAAGTGGCCCAAAAAGATGAAAGTAGGAGGCAGAGAGCTCTGGAGAGAATCTGCACTAGATCTGAGCTCAGGCAGCCACTTCTGTCAGAGGTACGAGGAGAGCCAAGCCAGCCAATCCCACTAGATGCAATTCAGCTATCACCAGAGATAGACCTAGAGAGTAGGATTTTCCCCACTGCTCTATCTAGCAACAATGCAGGACTTTGGGACCCATAACTGATCTGCATAACCATGCAGTATCTTCTAAGCTGAACAGTGAGAGGACCAGGGCTATTCCGGAAGCACCTTTACTCCCACTGCAGCTTGCCTTCGCCCTGAGATAGGGACACTGCCCTCTGTGCAAGGCAACCACCTGGCAGACCTTTTGCACATGGTGTGACAGAATGGATCTTTCTCCCACAGAGGTGACAGTGGCCCAAAGGGGCTATCACCAAACATGATCAAGATGTGGGAAACTATAGTCCCTGACACAGCTTCCCATAGTATGTCGCTTCCTAAAGGAAGATCTTTCCTGAGATCATGGTGGTGCTACCCTATCTGGGACCTGTCCAAGGTTTTAAACTCACTCATCTGATTCCCTTTGAGTCATTGCCGACTGCCACCTTACATTTCTTTACCCTTAAGTTGGCATTCTAGTGGCAATCACATCAGTCAGAAGGATTTCAGAACTACAGAACCTCGCTGTGAGGGAGGACCTCTGTATTTTCCACCCTGATAGGGTAGTGTTACGTCTAGATCCCTCCTTCATTCCCAAGGTGTGCACCTGGTTCCCCAGGGCCAGAAACTGATCCTTCCAAACTACTGCCTGGCCCCTTCTCACACTCTGGAGAAGAAGTGGCACACCTTGGACATCAGGAGGGCTCTCAAGATATATAAAGATGACATCATCCTTTAGGAAATCAGAGTCTCTGTTTCTGTCATTTCAGCCTGCGTCTTTAGGCAAGAAAGTGATGTTTTCTACAATAGGATGCTGGCATCAGGCATGTATCGCCAAGCTTCGCCATTATCTGGTGGCATCACAGCACATTCCACCAGAAGCGCGGCCATGACTGTGGCATGGGCTACACAGGCATCCTTAGAAGAGGCCTGTCCTGTGGGCACATTGTCCTCTCCTTCCCTTATCAAAAACTCTAAGCTGGACAACTTTGCCGCAGCCTAGGTAGCATTTGCCCAAATTGCAGAGTGTTCACACTGGGCAGGAGTCTTCAGACCAGACAGCGGCCCATCTGTGAGGGCAAGCCAGCTTTGGTATGTCGCATTCCTGGATGCTATCTCCACCAAGATGGAGAAGGGGCGTTGGTCTTACCTGATATGCCTCTTCTCAGAAAGTGGAGATAGCATCCAGCCCTGCCCTACAGACTGTCTGGTCATGATCTGGGAGAGAAGAACTACACAGCAAGACACGTCGGGTCTGTCTCTTTGTCTTCATCAAAAGCTGGGAAGCCCTAGCAACGGGAGTGTCCTAACAGTTCTGACAGACTCAGTCCAATCAGCGAGCAGATGAGGTCAGCCCATTCTGGATGCTATCTCCACCTTATGAGAAGAGACTATTGGTAAGACCAATGCCGCTTTGATAACTATAGTTGTCAGAGCAACTGGTTGTGGTCATTTATCTCACTGATGAGGGTTTGTTAGCAACCGGATAATGGGTTTAGAGCGTTTGAGAGCAAGAGGCACATAACATATCTACAGTGATTTATTAAATATGTGGGTGAAGATGGGGGCCAGTTATTTAGCACAGGTTTTCAAGCAGTGAGTCACTCCATTTCAGCCTGGTGCTTTTCCAATCTTTTGTCTATGAAAGAGACCTCTCAGAGGGATGGAGATAGATGTAGGAGTTTGGCTGCTGTTGGTGCATTTGAGGTGGGGAAGGCAGCAGTAGATGACAGTGAACTCTCAAACTTATAGTAGAACACATTCTGGTCATCTGCCAATTGATGATTCTCTTCAGTAAGGGAGGGGGTCTTCTGTAGCCAATGATGTTCCTTAGGCTTCTCCACACAGTTGCAGATTCATTAGCTGAAAAATAATTTCTCAGCTTTCAGAATAGTTTCTCTTTGCTACCCTGATTACTCTTATTAATACATTATTGGACTGATTATAGTTTATATAGGTACACTATATACTACATACTATATCTCATGCTACGCTATGCTATGCCATGCCATGCCATGCCATGCCATACCATACCATACAATAGTGTGTGTATGTGTATGTGTGTATGTATGTATGTATGTATATATATTTGTGCTGATAAATAATAAAGGGAGCCTAGTATAGATCTATTTCAAGCTATTTAGCTCTCATCAGCTAGCCATACCCTTACTGGGATTTGAACCTGTGCTGTATTACATCTTAGGCATATTAGTATATATACTATATATTCATTAGTAAAGCAACACCTTGCATCCATATGGGAAACACAATTTTTAATGGTTTGGGTTAAGGTTAGTATGTTTGAAGCACTTTTAGTGTTTCTTAACAAGTACATAACCATAAAATGTATATTGAAGAAGTAACATTTAAAATTACAGTGATTATGAAATGTACTCCTACTCAAAAAGAAGTTTTAATGGGATTCAATCATTAGCTTCAATGAATATTCTCCTTTTATGACGTTGAACAAACATGTACAAATAAGTTGACTGCAGTGTTGATTGCAGGATGAAGTCTGAAAAGTTCCCTTAAAAGAAATATGTTGTTTTAAATTACCTACAGAATATGCAATATTGAATGCAAAAATTATGGTAAAATGTTTCTAATAAATAAAATGATATATAGAGGTAATCAACTTATTTCCATTAGTGGCCCACATCAGGTATTTTAAAATATGTATTGCAAATTTATGAATATTTCTCTGGTCATATATTTCAAGCACAACTATTAATAGAATAAATGGCTATAGAGAAACACTTGCATGTTAATTTTTGCAACTGGGTCAGAGCATAAAATAACATTAATTGTAGGCATGGAATCTGTCAGGTTTATTTGGTTTAAAATCTGGAAGAAGGCTGATATACTTATTTAGAAGAAAATTCCCATTTAAAGCAGGCTCACTAATAAATATAATGACACTACAAGCATTAGTCCTATTTGATACTGAAGGGCTCCTTGGGCAATACTATCAAATTGAGAGTAAAAATACTTCCTTGGCAACTATGAAAATATTCCCAAATGTGCGTAATCCAAAAGTCTAGCATAAGGAATGCTGCATTCTTGACCAATTGTAGCTTCTAGTCTTCAAGAGCAGTCTCATTTAGAGATAGCAATCGTATTGGGAATGATCATGAGCAAGGTCTATCAGTCCAGGAAGGAATGTAATTAGAACAGAAGTTGTGCAAAAACGCTTCCACTTCTTGCCACAATGAATCTAGGACAGACCTGAGTATATTACTATCCCTGGCCACATCCAGCCCTTTGGCTGTCCTCTCCAGCCCACCTGAGGTCAATCAGAATTAGAAATCAAAGCTAAATAATTATGTACACTATGCACACAATAGAGCAGAAGTAAGTTCAGCCTACTGGTTTGGCCCAGTCCCAGTGGCTCCTTGGGAAAATTAATTGCCCAATCCTGGTCTTGAAGGACCCTTGATTACACACTGAGCCCACGTGAGTCAATGCCATGTAGCCAAAGTAAAGGCTGGAAATTCTTCAGGTTCTAGGACTGGAGGCCCCAAAATCCATAGCCACTTAGTTTTGGTAGGCTTGACTGAAGTGTAATCTTCCCCATATTCACCACCATAGCTTCCAGGCACTAGGATAAAACTATTGGGCACTCTGCCTGGAATGGATCTATTTAAAACATTGCTAGAGTCATTTATGCATATCTGACAAAACAATTCTGAAACCTATACTGAAAACTGCATACGCTGCAAGTCCTGTTTAAAGGTAAATGACTAGCTAAAGAAGTTTTATCCAAATTGTAGGTTTAAAGTGCCATATGGAAAGTATATTATGCCAAATCAGATATATTGGTCCACCTAATTGTTAATTATCCTGAGTGTGAATGGTTCTCTAAATTCTAGGAGGAGCTTTTCCAACTGTAAAAGAATTTCTGTATACAAAAGATATATAGTACTCCATGATTATGTAGTGCCCCTTCCCTAATTTCTAAATTCCAAGTCTTGATTATAGCGGGCAAAGTAAGCTTGTCCAAGATACTTTTCTAGACACATTGAATTTAGTTCTTTGTGGGGGAGTGTGTGAAACAAAATTTTGGAAAACTCCAACCAGTTAAAACACTGCAGATTTTTTTCTAGATATTTGTCAACATATATCTCCTAAGCATATATCTCCTAAGTGATGGGTAGTTGACAACAGTAGTTGGCCTATTTGGACTCTGTAGATTAGAAATCCTACCTTGAACACAACTTTATGAGTAACCTTGTGGTAAAACGTGGCTTTGGTTATTTGTATTTGTAATATATTGGCCAAAATGTCCCAAAATGGCTGGTTTTGCATTATTATTGTTAGCTGTGAATGCTACTTGTAACATGGCTATAACTAAAATTATTAACCTAGTCTTAACTTATTTTTAAAAAGCATTATGTGAGGCCTATTTGACCAAAGCCATGTTAGTAAATATTCATGTGCCAAACTATGGCAACTTGGAATACAAGAGGGGTACATATTAAAATGTATAAAATAATGGGTGGGAGGAAATATGTATGTATGTATGTATTAGGGGTGGGTTCCGGCTTCTTTTACTACTAGTTCACTCAGGGATGCACTTCGGGCACGTGCTTGATGCAGGCTGTGGGTGCATGCGCATTAGTAAAAAATTACTTCAGCACATGCGCAGAAGCAAACAAATGGGACCGCCTACCACGCTGCCAATAGAAATGGTTCAGGTGCATGGGCGGCCAAGTTACTATCTACTTGGCCAAACCAGTCCAAACTAGTCGGAACCCACCTCTGATATGTACGTACATATGTACGTATGTACGTACGTACGTACGTACGTACGTATGTATGTATGTAGTAATATATCTGAATAATTAAAAAGAATAAAAAAAGAATAAAAAGATAAATAATATAGCTGAATTAAAGTATTCTGATTTTATGGAGTAGAATTGGTGAATATATTCATGGAACATAAAGTGTAGGTATTGGGCAATTTTTATGCAATGTCTAATCTTGAGAAAGTGATAGCCTTGCAAATCCAAAATGTTTTAGAGGAGGTAGATTATTTAGACTCATTTCAGCCAGGCCTCAGGCTGGGATACAGCACAAATACGCTGCTGATCACAGCTATGCCACTGTGCATAATCTTTGATAGGCTTAGGATAGGTCGGTGTATTGGTTCTGGCACTGCTTCATTTCTCAGTGGCTTATGATACAATTGATCATGGTGTTTTTCTGGACTGGTTGAAGGAGTTGGGAATGATGGCATAGTTCTTCAGTGATTATTCTCCTTTGTCTGAGACTTGTTCTAGTCATTGCTGGTAGCAGGGGAGACGTCTATCCCTAAATCTCTGTTTTTGGGATGCCACAAAAATGCATTACAGTCTGGATAAGAAAGGATGAGTTGAGAGAGAATGCATAAAACATACCTGGACCCACCTCAGAAAACAGCAGGCTGAACAGTAGGGTGATTTTTCCCCTCTTTGCCAACAAACAGCTGACTCTGCTGCCAAAGCAGTTCTTTTACAGCATGCTCCCAAGATTTGAACAGGGAATGACCCATGATTAACCTCGTACAACTGTGTACTTCAGAGATGGGTTGCTCCCGTTTCGTGCAAACCGGTAATAGCAGCAGTGGGAGGCTCTGCCCACTTGCCTGGACGCTTCTGCGCATGCGCAAAAGTGTCGTGCGAGCAGTAGTAAAAAATTTGGAAACCCACCACTGGTATATTGCCTGGGAAGAGGATTGCAATTCTGGAGGATTAGATCCCCATCTTTTCCTTCCACTGCTTGTATTTTTAGACGTACCTCTGTTTTTGAACCTTAATTGTTAATAGCTCGGTTGAGTGCTGATACTTTTGCTTAATTAGAAATGTAAACTTTTATCATCTTATTTCGGAGTATTAAAATGCTTTCTCTTTCGCTGCAAGGAAGTCAATGGTGTGAGGGCTTTTTTCTTTGCAATAATAGTGATTCAATCTGATTTATACTAGATTTTTACTCTAAGGATTTTATATTTTATTAATTTTTTTGTAAGAATAGTCCTTTACTTTTATTTTTGAAAATATCTTTGGTGGTGGTTGTTTTTAAGTCAGGAACCTTTCTTTTTTCATCTCAACTTCTTCTACGGTTACATTGTTTTAGAAATCTACTCTCTTTGTCCCTCAAAAAGCACTATCTACACTCTGCTGCGAAAGTTTGGTTATATGAGGTATTTAGATTATATTAAAGACAAAGTAACAATAAATTGAAGAGATGCCATGGCTCAGTGGCTAAGAACTGAGCTTGTCAATCAGAAAGGTTGGCAGTTCAACGGTTTGAGTCCCTAGTGCCGCGTAACGGAATGAGCTCCTGTTACCCTTTTCCTCGAAAATAAGCCCTCCCCGAAAATATTGCAACACAGTAGCAGCCATGAGGTGACCACACTCGTTGCCTCTTGCACCTCAAAAATAATAAGACCTCCCCAAAAAAGAAAGCCAAGTATTTATTTCAGGGGTCAAAAGAAAAGAAGAGCCTGTCTTATTTTCGGGGAAACAAGGTACTTGTCCCAGTTTCTGCCAACCTAGCAGTTTGAAAGCACGTAAAAATGCAAGTAGAAAACTAGGAGTCACCTTTGGTGGGAAGGTAATAGTGTTCTGTGCACCTTCAGCTTTTAGTCATGCTGACCACATGACCACGGAGACGTCTTTGGACAGCGCTGGCTCTTTGGCTTTGAAACAGAGATGAGCATATATGCGAGGGGAAACTTTACCTTTACCTTAACAATGAATTAAATAATTTGAATATTATAGATTACACATGTTCTACATTGGCCCCCCAAAGAGATACCAAATATGAAATTCAGATTGCTTTAATGTATTAAAGCTTTGGAAACTTTGAAAACAATGTTTACCAATTTACACATTTTAAATGCAAAATGAGATCAGAGGGGAATTTGATGAATTTGTCAAAATTTCAAATCATCCTAAAGAAAACATCCAGATATAGTCAGCAGTAGTTAAATCAGCTATGCAATTGGATGGACTGGAAATACATTCTCTGTTAACAGATTTGAAAGCAGAGGTGGGTTTCTGCTGGTTCGCCCAGATCAGGCGAACTGGTAGGGAGGCATGCGCAGAAACGTTGCGTGTGTGCACGAGCAAACTGGTAGTAAAATAAATTGTTTGAAAGAGAAGTTTTGTTTGAAAACTTGCTAGAGGAGGCTAAAGGGGGCATTAACAAACTGAACCTTTTAAGGAAAGTTGATGGAGTCCTGCGGAATAGAGCCATCATGCTCAACTACTAGAGAGCTGTCAAGAGACATTGTGTTATAATCTACAGAAAAAGTTTCTGAACAACAAGTGCTATGGAGCTTTTCTCATTGGAGACCTATATTTATTGGAAAGAGAAGCAGTTGTTTGGAAAGATTCCACTTTTAATTTTAAAGAAAAGTAAAGATAAACTGGAAGGATTTGTTTTTATTGTCAAGAATCAGTCAGTGGTATTTCATCCTGGACAGATCAGAAACCACGGTTGCAGTGGGTTTATGAGAGTAGAAGCCACTTGTGGACTTTTTGCAAGTTAAATACTAAAATAGATTATTAACGAAGGGCTTTGAAATTAAGATTTGTTTTGGGGATTATGTGTTAACTGTTTTTTATAAGTAGATAGAAGGCAGGTCAAATTGATAATAGCTCTCTATATTTGTGATTTTTTTAATGTTATATAACAATTTTGCAAATGTAGATGTAAAGGTTTATAAATTGCGGGTCTGTTTTGAAAGGAGAGGGTGGGATTATTATTTCTGAAATGTATTTTTCAGCATTGTATGTATATTTTTCATATTTTGTCTATACACTTTTTTTCTTTCTGTTTTTGTTTTATATATTTTTCCCTTTTTTATGTACTTTAACTTTGGAAATAAATAAAAAATTATTTAAAAAACCCATACAAATCTCCAACCATGTCCTTCCTTCCTTCCCTAATCTGGAAGGAGATTTTACTACTATTGCAACTTTAAATCAAGACAATTAAATTTATAAATCCACAAAAATTACCATTAAAAATCAAATAATGAATGAGAATGCCAACTGATGAATAATTGCTTTGAAAAAATCTTATTGAAATCTAAGTGCAGATCCATTAATTTAATCACTTCGTCGAAGAATGACTTTAGATTTGTTTGGCATGCTCTATTTTTGATGAACTTATGTTGGCTACTGGTTATAACTTTGTTTGCTTGTAAGTATTCACAGATTTGTTTGCAGATTTTTTGTTTTATTTCCCAAAATCTTCCCAGATATTGATGTCAGGCTGATGGTCTGTAATTTTGGATCTGTTTTTTTTTTGTCCAAATAAAAAAGGAATTTATGAAGAAAACTTATGATTAAAAAATGAATTTATTTAGCAAACCAAATATTAAAAATTGGAAAAAGATAGTCATATAAAAAATGAATTACAGTAAGGATATTGACATTGGACCAATTGATAGATGAAGATAAATTTTTGGCATAAGCTGTAAGAGATAAACATACAGAAATCTATTACATATAATTCATTGGCAATATATACATCTGCAATATTTGTTAACAACATAGTTTGGACAAGTAGCATCTTCAGCTTCTGAGACACCTGAGATAATAAAATAATTGGCTAAACCATTTAAAACTGAAAATCCTACTATTCATTTTTAGAGATTTGTTATTAATAGCATACCTGATATGCAGTTTTTAAGAGGTGTGTAAAATAAAGAATTAGAGGTCCTACATTGCTTCGACAATGGGAGAGTGTTTTAACTTCTCTAGCAAGAGTGTCAATGGACCTCAATTATGACTTAAACAACAAAATAATATTTACAATTTATTAATCTCCATTATATCTGCACAGAAAAGGATTGACTATGGCAGCATTTTACTGGAGATGAGGATCCATATTGTTGAGGGAAATATGCTGATTCAGTAAACCACCTAGAAAGGGCTGTAAAGGACTATGAAGCAGTATATAAATCTAAGCGCTATTGCTATTGAGGGGAAGTACTGGACTATATAATATGACTGAAAAAAGCTAATATTTTCTTGAACTACATATGTAATATGTGGAATTTGATAATGGAACAATGTAAATTGGTTTCTGCCCTTGTTATAGCTAAAAGACTGATATTGCAGTATTGGAAACATAAACATCTCCCCATTTACCTGATGGATTGAAAATCTGATTACTCTTGCTATTTGTGAGTGGATTGCCTATAGACATAGACTTTATATCAATAAGTATAATGAAATGTGGGACTTAGACAAAAGTCTAAGTCTTTTGTTTGTACAAAATATGGTAGGTTAAAAAACCATGATAGTTATATAAGTGTATTTTTAAAAATCCCTCTGGCTCCTACCACTCCCTAGTCATTAGGAGGAGGCAGGAGAACAACGTGCCTCATCTAGTCTGGCGTTTTATGATCACTCGAGCAGAGTTAAGTAAGGGTTAAAAGCCAAAAAATTCCTGACGTAGATGAGGCACGTCATTCTCCTGTCTCCTCCTGTAGAGGGCACTTTTTAAGAGGCTTTTTTAAATAGTTAAGCACTAAGCAGAGACATCCATGGTGACTCTGGCAGCAACTAGCTCAGCCTGACCTCAGCTCTTGCCTTTTTTCCTTTTACATTTTTTTTCCTTTTCATGATGGCAGGCAAGAGCAGAGTTGAAATCCTCTCTGAAACAGCTGGAAAAGGTACATGTGGGTCGGAGGGAGGGGGAGGAATTCAAACTTCATCCTCAAGTGTAGATCCCTCCCCAAGTGTAGTTTGATTGCATGCAGAGCCACGTTGCCTTTTCAACACACACACACACAAACAGCTGAATAAAACTATATAAGCCCAACTTCACTGATTACAAGTTTGAAAAGGCAACATGGCTGCGCCTGCAATCAAAGGCTGGATCGGCTCCAATCCAACTTCTGTGTTTGTGTTTGTTTGAGAGAGAGTGAGTGAGAGAGGGAAGGAGATAGTCCAATCCAACTTCTCTGTGTGTGTGTGTGTGTGTCTGTTTGAGAGAGGGGGGAGGGAGGGAGGGAGGAGGAGAGGGAGAAGAAAAAGAATGAAGGAAACTTTTGCAAAGGAGAAAAGCAAATGCTGTCGCTTTAAATCGGAACTGAGCATGCCTGGCTGTGGAATTCTGGGAGTTGAAGTCCACAAGTCTAAAAAAATTTGAAACCCCTGTGTCAGTGCCTCACCAGCCATAAACTCCACCGCACCTCACTGATAAGGAGAAACCTAAACCATATGTTTAGCTGGCAAGTTAATGTAGACTAATTTAAAAAATGAGTAAAAGTAAAGGTAAAGTAGTCCCTGAGGATTTTATTCCTCTGTTTGCCTATTATGGGTGTGTGTATGTGCTCATCTTTCTCAAGATCATTAAGCAGTGCTGTCCAAAGACATTTCCATGGTCATGTGGCCAGCATGACATCATGGAGCACTGTTTCATACTTCTGACAAGCAAAGTCAATGGGGGAAGCTGGATTCGTATAATTACAGTATGATTTGCTTAATGACCATGGCAAACAGGTTGTAAAATCAGGTGCAATTCACTTAATGAAAAATATGTTAAATATGTTTATTTAATTTAACTTATAGATTCAACTTCCAGATGACTTTGGCTAGCATGCATTTGAAAAGTAAGAAACAATAAAAGATAAAGGAAAAATAAGGATATCCAGAGAAATAAACCCAACACACTTGGGCCGGGGGGGGGGGAGGAAATAATAGGACTTTACCGTCATTATAATCCCAGGCCTAGGAACAAAGCCAGATGTTCAAGGACTTTGGAACAACTGTAGGGTAAGAACCATATGGATTTCCAGGGGAATAATTTTCCAGAGGATGAACATACTTTCTTAGGTCCTGATATAAGACATTATTTAATTCAAGAGATCTAGAGTGTGTCTACTCTATCTAAATTTATTGGTCTGACAGAAATTATTGTAAATAAGCAGCCACCTTTAATTATGTCCAGAAGTTTACTGGCAACTAATGCAGCTTGCAGAGTAGAAGTGCCACATGGCTATATCATAGCATATCCACCAGTGCCTTTGCATTCTGAACCAGGTATAGATTCCAAGTAGTCTTCTAGGGCAACTCCATATACAGTGTATTACAATAGTCCATTCTGCATAGGTGATAGGTGGTAGGAATGACTATCAGAAGACACCCCCCCCCAATCTAAGAATGGGTGCAACTAGATAGACTTACGTTACAAATGTCCTTCTATATACATCTTCTATCATCTAAGACCAAAGAGGAAAATATCCTTATCCAGGGAACCCAAGTCACTCAGTCTTGTCAGAATTGAACCTGAACCCATTCATCCCAATCCAGATTAGACAGTCTCCAGATAAGGGTTGGTTTCCCTATGAGTACTTGGTAGAATATTTTAACTTTGCAAAAAACTGTGGCATGCTACCATTTCTGCACCATGTGTGGATATCTTTCAAATGGAAACAAACATTTGGAGTATGCAACAGTTCTGATATGGAAGATATATGATCTCACTATAAGAGAGTCAAAAATGTTGCCTCACATTGATTGAGAGCGACCAGAAGTTAATCTACCTTTTGTGCTTGTTTGCTATGTTATAATATTGCCTGGATAGAGAAAAAATGTGCCATTGTTCCTCCCCTTTTGGCTGGGGATAGCACAAACCAGTTTCTTATAAACAACTATGGTAGATTCATGTTTTGCTATATCTAATGATATTTAGTAACAGGAATTCCTTTGTAACCTTGTTATCACCCCATGTCCATTGCTAGGAAAGGCCCATGGGCAACTATGTAAAAAACGACCGATAGTGCTGCTTCTTTCTTCCATTCCAGAGCCTTTTAGTTGCACTTGAGATGATTTCTTAAGACCCTGGTGCCTAAGGACTATATTTAGACAGCCTCAGATCTGCTAGCATGGGACAAAAGCATTACACGCAAACAAAGAACCTGCTGACGTCAAGGCTAGTGGGAATGAAAGAAAGAATGGAAAATAGGTTAGGGACTTAAACAAAACAAACCATTACTCCTTGTGTACAGAGTGCTAGTTTTTTGAGCTGCAGCTGGCCAACTTATTTTGGATTTTATATGATATTAAATAATTAAACAGAATTATATGTGTTTTAAACACAAATGTTGTTTATTTTTTTTCTTAAGAGCCATGGATGCTTCTATGTAGGTAGGTACTTGTCAGATCAAATTGTTCATCCAGCTCTGTGCCCAGTACCAAGTGCTTTAAGTTAATGATGTAAGGCAATGTGGTGTATATGGAGCATTTAATACCATTTTATTGGCAGAAAATTTGTCCCAGACCTGATTTTTTTAAACTTTAAGAATGAGGTTGTACCTCAAATACAGTTTGGGAGGAGTCAGTCTCTGATAAAGCAGAATATTTACCACTCAGATTGAAATGAATGATGCTCTGAGAGCTTGCTTGTTTTCTTGCAGATATTTCATTACCCAAACTAGGTAACATTGTCAGTTTCATCTGAAATGTGTGGATATGGGTATCTGCCCAGACAATATTGTTTCAAATAAGCCTTATTGCACATATTATCAATTTTCCTTTAGAAAAATTATGAAGGCAAATGCTAAAATGTATCACCACTATTTTACTCATTTTGAATAAAAGACCTGTTCCTACTTTTCACCATTTTAATGAATGAATGAATGTCACATGCACACATATCATCTGGAAAAAGATGGTGTGTCTTCCTTCCTTCCTTTCTCCCCCTCTCCCTCCCATTTTTAATGTTAAATCTTTCTCCAGAAATGTTTGAGATCATAAACATATTTTCTATATGATTGGTCAGCCCTTCTGTTCTAACTGTAGTCTAAATGCCAGACTGTATAGACTGTAGATTACAGACCCACAATATATTCCTGTATGAGTGAATACGATTCCTGTCACATACACAATGTCAGCGACCCCAAATTCTCCCTTTGCTGGATAAAAGCTTTAATCTTCTTAAAAGACAGGGTAGAAGCCCAAGACTAGGTGAAGAATGAGATTTCCATCTTTTTCAGCAGGTTCTGATTACCATAGAACAGGGTTTCCCTGACAGGATTTCCCTTTGGGGAGGTGTAGACAGAGTCCATGGGAGGTGTGAAGAACCTTTTTGTTGTACATTGTTACATAAATCCTCCATTCCCAAAGTTTTATTCTATTGTTTCCATTTTTCACTTGTATTCATTTCGATGATTTTTAGTGGCGGTATCTAATTAAGATTATACTAAAGAGAGGTTTGATGGCAAGACATGTAGGAACAACTAGACTTGAATCTTACTGAAGTTGGACAAATACAAGAAATTGAAGTAGAGTGGTATTTGCATTGGAAAATGTATTTCTGTACAGTAAAAAGTGATAAATGCAAATTTCCAGGAATTTACAATTTCCAACCAGTGGTGGGTTCCGGATCTCATTGCAACTGGTAAGGTGCAACGGGGCCAGGTGTCCACCACATGAACATGTGCAGCGCACGCATGTGTACTTACCACCCACAATGCTCCGCGACGCCTCTGTGATGCTCCAGCTGCTCAGTGGAGCGTTGCGCAGGCACCATACACTCCATGCGCATGCGTGGAAAAGCCCGAACAGCTCAAATACAGGTAAGGCGTGCGGGTGGGCGGGCCCTCCAGAGCACCATACTGGAACATTACCTTGTGCTCCCAGCAGGCACCAGTATGCCAAGGTGGCGCAGTGGTTAAATGCAGCACTGCAGGCTACTTCAGCTGACTGCAGTTCGGCTGTTCAAATCTCACCGGCTCAAGGTTGACTCAGCCTTCCATCCTTCCGAGGTGGGTGAAATGAGGACCCAGACTGTGGGGGCGATATGCTGACTCTGTAAACCGCTTAGAGAGGGCTGAAAGCCCTATGAAGCGGTATAAGTCTAACTGCTATTGCTATTGCTACTGGAGCGTACCGGTTGTATCCCACCATTGGTTCCAACCTCTATTTTCTCTGTTATGCTAAGACTTTTTTTGTTATCTCCCTGTACAAGAAATTGAGTTATTAAATTTCACTCTCAGTCCACATTTAGGCTATAAAGATTTATTTTTCATTAGAATCTTTTTATGGTTTATAACATTTATAACATATAAACCAATTTTGTTGTATTTATTTTGTACAATGACAATAAAGACTATTTTGTTTTTTCTCTTTGTGATCTAAATCTTCTACATTGATCTATTTATTTGTATTAAGCCAGTGCCTTTTTAATGCATTTACCAGGTCTTGCTTCCTTATTTAATTTCAACAGCTGCCCATCTCAGTCAATAGCTCTGAGCAACTTACAATTCAGATGTTATGATTTGAACAGTTCGGTATCTTATCTTTATCAGTACTTAATATTTGTATTTTAGTATTCAACATTTAAAAGAAGCTTCTATATTTTATTTTAATTTAAAATAAAGTTTATTTTGTTTCTCTCCTGTGAGATTGTTTTATCTCTTACAACATCAAGGATGGGCTGCCTTTATACTTTATACAACCAAGAGATGACATTATTGAAATAATCCCCCAATGCATAAGTGGTGGACAGCAGGAACTACAAGTGGTTATCCATAAGCAAAGATAAAAGTTCTCTAGGAGAGAAGGTTTTCCCTCAGCCTTGCAACACCATGTAAGAAAGTTCATGTCAAAAGTAGTGGATTGTGGGATAGCTGACATTGTGATGGATAGCATGCATATATGAATCAAGAACATGTCTGACTGCACTAGGAATGCATAAGCATGACTTCAGGAATTGATTGACTTATGTACTGTATGTTCCCCAGAGCACTCCAAATAAGGGATTCTTTGCACAATTTCTCTGTGCCTAAAATATGCATGTTCATTACATACATAGGTCCTACCTTTTTACACCTCTATATCTAAAAACAGTTCATATAATTAATTTGTATTGTTCTATCCATTCTCAAGCTGAAGAGGCAATAAATGACCAAATTCTCTGGTAGGCAAAAATGTATATTTTTTCTGATCTTCCATCCTTTTTCACTATGGCCTTGGAATCCTTAGAATCCAGATACATGTTCTTATCCTGGGGCCCATCAGTATTCCTCTTCCCCAAGTGGTGTATTTGAACACTTTGATGAGTCCTGTCTCAGTTTCACCCAACATTCACTGCTTCGACCATTTTAAATTTGCCAACAAAACTTAGCCTGGAAATAAATCAATATGCCACAACCTATTCTAAAAAGGTAGTGCTGACTTGTTCATTTTAGCCATGCTAAACCTGCCACCAAATAAGAATAGCATGGTTAAGAATGAACTGTTGCTGACCAAATATCAGTGGAATACAAGTTTATAGAGAGAGGATGAACTACATTTAAATTGCAAAATAAATTGGGGGAGAGTTAATGGCTTTGGAGAAATGGGAAAACTGAGAAATTTGTGATTGGATGGGATTAATGAGATCTTGAAAAAAGAGAGATGTGAGAATTTAAAGAAGCAAAATACAATATATGAATCATTATGGATGTAGTAGAGCACAGATAGGTTTCTATGAATTGAAAATATAGAGAGATATAATAGTACAAACTAGATTTATTTTTATTTTCTATCATTTATTATTTACTGTTTACTATTCTTTATACATTTTATATGATGTCTGTCCAAAAGACAGGAGCATAATGGGTACTTCAATATGTATGCAGGCTTGATTTTTTTTTACAGCACATCTCTTTCAGATCTCACTGTATATTCTCCAAATGTGACATTCATTGCTTGCTTCTAAGGTAACTCTTTTCTTTGGACATTGTGAGGGGAGAAAATATTCATTGGAAACTGATTTTGGTCTGCATTTTCTGCAAAGTTTTACTTGATATGGATATATTTAGAGCAGGAAGAATGAGATGGTGGGAAATGAGGAACTGAAAGTAACAAGTATCTGAGAACTTCAAATGTACACCGGTGTTTGCAGAGAGTGACAATCAGTGACAGTCAGTAAAACAGAACAAGGAAGTAAGTTGTGAAATGTGCAGAAAAGTATAAAAAGAATGTTTTGGGAAGAGTTCAGGGCAGAGGTGGGTTCCTGCTGGTTCTAACCGGTTCGGTAGAAGAGGTTCATCAAATCTACCATACTGGTTAGAAGAGGTTCCACCCATGGACCCGGAAGTAAGTTCCGGAACGCCTGCCCCGGCCCTGTCACTCGCTCACCTCACCCGTTCTGTCGCAGCTCGCTCACTCCCCCGCCCGTCAACTCTAAACTAGGCCAGCCCGTCGCTCACTGGAGTCCAGCCAATCAGTGAGCAGGCTGGAGTCGACCCGTCTGCCTCTAACACCTGTTTAAAAGCATGGCGCCAAAGGCCAAAATCTCGAGCAGCTGTCACATCGTGCTTGCTGACCAGGTCCTCACTTTGCTTCACTTTGCCTTCCAGCAGCTTGCTGCTTCCCTCAGGTAAGCAACTAAGTGGGGGGGGGGAGGCTAGCATACGCCAGCTCGCGGCTTTTGTGAGGGAAGGCCTTCAGGTGGTGGGCCTATCTTACCCAGTTGTCCCTTGTCCCTTCAGTCCAGCTTACCTGCTTCCTCGTCACCTGCCTGCTCCCTGCTGCATCCATCGCATTGGAGACCTGCTGATTCTGCCTGCTGGTAAGTGACCCGTTTTTTTTTTCTTTAATGCTTTTAATGTTTTTAAAGAATATTTATTTATTGTGTATAATTTTTTTAAAAATCATTTTATTTAAAAGTATTGAGTATAGAATTTTTTAAAATGGTTTATTTTAAATTATTGTGTGTGGACTTTTAACTGGTTTTATTTTAAATTATTGTGTATGGAATATTTTTAAATGGTTTTTAAGGATTTTTTTATTATTTATAGAATATCTTTTAAAATTATTTTTAGGGAAATTTTATTTTTTAATTGTTTATAAATATATTTACTACAAGAAATGTTATTCCTTTTTGCAAATGTTCTTTGTGATGCAATATGTTGCTTTTTAAGTGTGCAGGTTGGTGCATGGTTTATGTGTCTGAAGTGGCTGCTTTCTATGGGCAGGCCAGGTTGGTGCAAGGCTAGCTTTGCCAGATTTTAGTGTGTTTTCACCCTCGTGTTTAGGTAATTCTGAGGTGGTTGCTGGTTCTGTGAGCTTCCTGGCACCGTCCTTTATAATTTCCCACACTGCCTTGATGGTTTTTTTATTCCAGGGGCTTGTCTTACCTGTCCTTAGGGTTAGGGAAAAAAACTGGTTTCGTCTGCAGTCTTTTGGGGGGAAATTGTTATTTTTTGGTGTTTTCCTGGCACTGTCATAGTTTGGTGTGTAGGTGTGCAATGTCCTGCAGTTATCTACACATTAATAATGATCAAGTACTAATAATATTTTCTTATACATTTTCGGACCTTTCTTACATAATTGGTGTTTTCTTTCATACTTTTAGATTTCTAATTCTATTTCTGTTAGTTAGCAATTGATAAAACAAATCTCACATGAAAAAGTATTCAAAGCCTTCTTGATTTTAATTGTCAATTTATTCATTCTGCACATTCTAATATTTATTCATTTATATCTTTGTTTTTCCACTGTTGTGCAAACACAATTCAGCAGCTGTTAACGTGTAAAATTAATATGTATTGTATTCCCTTTGAAATACCCAACCAATATTACTGGTTTTAAATCCATATCTTGCTTTACCATTGCTTCTAACTATGACACCACTAACTCTTCAATAGCTACTTGGTCTGTCCTAAGTACTGAACCTAATTCATATATTCTGTTTTTGAACTGAGGAATAAATTTCAGAAAAAGAAATCTGTATTGCTTTGTGAATCTACCTATGACATTCATTCTTGATCTAACTTCTTAGATGAAAATTATCTTTCCTTTTGTGTGGGACATCCTTCCTGAAAAGACTGTACATTGTTGGGTGAAAACAGAGGTCCTTCTATTACCTGTAGTGTGGTCCTCAGCTTACAACCACAATATTGTTTTATTTGTGCAGTTCATATTATTTAACAGGATGAAGAGGCAACAGAGTATGACAGCTAGGACAGTCATCTTTATGTAAGTAGCTGTTTATTGCTTTGTGCTTGTTTCATCCTTAATATAGTAGTGCAAGCAATTAAAGTCTTGCTTTCTGTATCTCTTTGTGCAGGCCATTCATTGGAGCAAGGTGTGTCAGTGGGTGACTTCACACACAAAAGGACAGTAATCTTCCTTTTCTATTATTTTGTATGCTGGTTCATCCTAATGCAGTGCATGCAATGAAAGAGTTAATTTCTGTGTCTCTTTGTGCAGGCCATTCATTGGAATCAGTGATATTGAAGACTGGCAAGGACAGTCATCTTCCTTCTGTAAGTAGCCTTTTTATTGTTTTGTATACATTCTTAATCTTATTTAAGTAGTAAATACACAAAATATAAATTTCCTTTTTTTATATCTTTTTGTAGATCATCCATTGGGGCAAAGAATTCAGTGACATTGACTTGGCCAGTCCCACCGGTCACATGATTGCCAATCCACTGCCATCCGGTCACATGACTGCCAAGCCACTCCCACCCAGTCACATGGTCAGCAAGCCACTCCCACCCGGCTACATGGCCGACAAGCCACTCCCACCAGTTACATGGCTGGCAAGCCACAGCCACAAAGCAGGCCACACCTACAGAAGAGGTTCCAAAAAATTTGAAACCACCACTGGCCGTAGCTAATCCTTGCTGGATTCAGCTATGCTAGTGGAAGCTTATTGTAATAAGTTGCTAATCTAAATAATACTATGTTTGATATTCATGTTCAAAATTGTTCATGAAACAATAAACCTCTGATCTTAAAGTAAGATTTATTGCCTGTAGTTGCTTGTGGTTTCCTTTTTTTTTATACAGGGAAATTTTTATGACAAATCTATGGAGGTTCTCAGTCACCCAGGTAATGGTTATCCAAAGTTGTTTTTCTCTTCTTCAAACTGAAGAAGCTCATGGATGAGAAGTGAACATCTTAAAGAAAAAATCAGAAAGTCCATTGCCTTAATTGCCTTGGGTATTTTTAAAAAATTGTCATCTTTTGTTTCTTCCCTGTTTAAAAAAAAAAGAAATTCTATATAATGTCATTCTCAATGCAATGTAATCATAGCATTCTAGCTTATCAAAGTGGGAAGGTGAAATGCTGGTGTTGTTTTTGTTTTTTTGAAGTTGTGTGTCTTATGTAAACTTATATTTACCGGTCTTACTCGGTTTTCCTTACATTAATTAGCCAAAGATAAAGGAAAGGAAGACCCTCAGCCAGATTTTAGCCAGATTTTTCACATATTTTAATCTCAACAAGTGATAAATTATGTATTTTTAAAGTAAGAATTTAAAAAGTAAGGTTCTACATTTAGGTAAGAAAAAACAAAATACACAGGCATGGTACATGTGGTACCTGCTCAATAGTAGTAACTCTGAGAGAGATCTTGGAGTCCTAGTGGACAACCATTTAAATATGAACCAGCAGTGTGCAGCAGTTGTCAACACAGTTATAGGCTGCATAAACAGAGGGATAGAATCAAGATCACTTGAAGTGTTAATACCACTTTATAATGCTTTGGTAAGGACATACTTGGAATACTGCATTCAGTTTTGGTTGCCCGATGTAAAAAGATGTGGAGACTCTAGAAAGAGTGCAGAGAAGAGCAACAAAGATAATTATGGGACTGGAGACTAAAACATATGAAGAACGGTTGCAGGAACTGGGTATGTCTAGTTTAATAGAAAGAAGGACTAGGGAGATATGATAGCAGTGTTCCAGTATCTCAGGGATGCCACAAAGAAGAGAGAATCAAACTATTCTCCAAAGGACCTGAAGGTAGGACAAGAAGCATGGGTGGAAACTAAGAAAGAAAAGCAACTTAGAACTAAGGAGAAATTTCCTGACAGAACAATTAATCAGTGGAACAACTTGCCTCCACTGGAAGTTTAAGAAGATATTGGATAACCATTTGTTTGAAGTGGTGTAGGCCTTCCTGCCTAGGCAGGGGTTAAACTAAGGTGACCAGACGTCCCGCTTTTGGCGGGACACCCCGCTTTTTAATGCATTTTCCCGCGTCCCGCCCGCCTTTTTAAAAGGCACGCTTTTTTGGCGCTCGCAGCTCCCGCCCATCAGCTGCTAGCTTGCGGGGGCTCATCGTTCTGTTCTCTCTCCTACCTACCTACAAATTTAAGCCAGCCCAGCCTGCCGCTCACTGATTGGATTGGCCTGGACTCCAGCCAATCAGTGAGCTGGCTGGGAGGAAAACGCGGCGTGCTTAAAGTTTTCCATCCAGCCAGCTCACTGATTGGCTGGAGTCCGCTAGCATGCCGCATGAGTCCCCCGCCCATCCGTTGCTGCTCGCATGGACGGGGTAGCGTAGCGAGTGAGCGGGGCGAGCTCGCCTTTCCAGCTCCACTTCCGGACAAGCTGTGGGAAAACCTCTGCGAAAAGTGCCACCTGGGGCCGCCGCTTCTCCGAACACAGTAGTAAGTGAGGGCGGGGCGGTCGGCGGAAGGGCGAGTGAGGGGGGGGGTGCGGGATCGCCGCCCGCTGCACTGCAGCTGACTCACCCCGGGCTGGGCGGGCTGGGAGGCTCTGGGCGTCCGGGCGGGAAGAGCGCAGAGAAAGGCGAGCGGCGCTCGACGCGACTCTGATTTCTGCTGGAGGAGTCCCTAGATAGAGAAGGCGGGGGTGGCGAGGGGGCAGAGCAAGGGAGTGCAACGGCGGACCCGGGTCATATGCAGAGGGAGTCTCCAGGCACAGGAGCGTGAAAAGTGCTCCGCTCTGCACCCACCGGGACGGAGCACGCTCGCTCACTCGCTTCCAGCCCTGCCTGCGGCACGACTTTGAAGGTGGCTGCCGCTGCCTTCACGTCGGCCCGCGGAAGGCAATCCAGCCATTTCAAAGTCATGCCGGCAGTTTAGAACTCGCCTCCATTCAGCGAAACATCTTTTGCTGAATGGCGGCCGAGGGGCACGCTAAAGTGCGGCATGAGTTTGAAGGGCTGGCTGCATGCCATGTCGGCCCGCGTGGAAGGCACAAGCCGCACTTCAAAGTCATGCCGGCAGTGGGAGCCTTGCCGGCCCGATACCAGCTCTGAAGTTGCTTTCCTTTTACTAAAGCCCTGCTCGCAAGCACGTCCGGGGGAAAGTCCTTTGAGCGGGCTAGAAAAGGTCTGCGCGAACTGGGAAGCTGACGCACCCCCCTCCTCTCTGCCCCCCTCTGCAATCCCGGATACCCTCTGCCGCCGTGCCTGAGCATGGGAGCGCTCACCAGCCGGCAGAACGCCGGAGTGGAAGAGGTGGATGTCCCGTCCAATTCCCTTAGAGATACTCCCCAAATTGGTTAAGACGGAAGCAAGCGGGGGAGGGAATATGCGGAGAGGGTTTGCGGGGAGTCCGCATGGCAGGTTTTGGCGCGCTCGTACTCTGAGTTGAGGGATGGCGAGCAGCGGCTGCAACCCCAGAGTTCGGCTAGGCGAGAACTTTAAGGCGAGCGGCGGGAGGACCCTTGCTGTCAATCTCCCCACCCTTGGGCCTTTTCGCAGCAGTCCCATCGTTCTCCCGCCAGGGGATGCTCCTGTCCTGTGATCCCCCCCCCCGTGGCTGCGAAGGAGTTTCCCGAGAGTTGTAGAGGGTCAGGAGTACGACCCTCATTGCAAACGTCGCCATTTGCAAGCTCGGCTGCTTGGGAGGGTGGTTATTATTTATTTTTTCTTCTTGCTTCCGCTTTCTTGCCGGCTTGCAAGGAGTGTGGTGGCGGCTGGATGGAAATAGTGACATTCGTGGCATCGCGCTTGGGGTTAAAAACTGCTTTCGTTCGCGGCAGCAACTGCTCTTTGAGAATTCTTGCTTGAAAAAAAGGACTCCCTCACGCGGTCCTGAATTGAGGTCCATCTCCCTCCACCCTAATTAAAAAGCCCCTGGTAAATTCTTGCCTGTCCTGTGCCACTTGGCATGCCTGCCTGTTTAGTTGTTATTGCGCTGATTGAATTCTAAAATACCCCATCAATCTACCCCATCCGGAGGTGGCGGCAAGAGCAGTGCGTTGTTGTTGTTGGGGCCAGCCTGCTCGTCCATGGCTGGAGCCGTCGTCGTGGGCGTTAGGGACCTTCCGTTCTTCCTCCGCACCTCGCCCGAGCAGTCGTTACAGTCGCTGCCCGGCTCCAGCCATGGACGAGCAGGCTGGCCCCAACAACAACGCACTGCTCTTGCGGCCGCCACCTCTGGATGGGAAGCAACCACGCCTGTGCGGCCCCTGTGCTGCGGTGGGAAGCGAGTCTGCAAGGCTTGGTTGCTTCCCATCCGGAGGTGGCGGCAAGAGCAGCGCGTTGTTGTTGTTGGGGCCAGCCTGCTCGTCCATGGCTGGAGCCGTCGTCGCGGGCGTTAGGGACCTTCCGTTCTTCCTCTGCACCTCGCCCGAGCAGTCGTTACAGTCGCTGCCCGGCTCCAGCCATGGACGAGCAGCTGGCCCCAACAACAACAACGCACTGCTCTTGCCGCCACCTCCGGATGGGAAGCAACCACGCCTGTGCGGCCCCTGTGCTGCGGTGGGAAGCGAGTCTGCAAGGCTTGGTTGCTTCCCGCCACCGCCGCTTCCCTCGTCCGTCTCGATTGCTGGAAGCAGTAACAAACGGCGCGTCTGCTCCGCTGTCAGCGCCTTGACAGCCACCCCAGCCGGCGGCTACCGGGCCTCACTGGAGTCAATTGCAAAACCGCGTTCAGCGCTTTGAGGACCTGAGGCATCTTGGGAAATGCAGTTCCCTATTGGAAAGAATGGAGTAGCTGCGAATTTGTAACAACAGAAGATAATAACTTGGTGCTTCGCAGGTTACGAAAATCTCAAGTTTGATTTGCACACTGTTTTTTAAAAGTTAGATAAAGAAATTATGCTGTGAAAGCGACTAGAAAGCCTCCCCTCCCCTTCCTGTGTGCGAGAAAGGGAAGGAGAGGAAGGAAGGAGGGAGGGGGGAAGGAAAAAGAAGAAGGGAGGGGGGAAGATGGAAGGAGAAAAGATGGATGGAAGGAGAAGAATGGGAGGAGAAGGAGGAAGATGGAAAAAAAAGAAAAAAGAAGAAGGGAGGGAGAAAAGAGGGAAGGAGGTAGGAAGAAAAGGGGAAGATAGGGAAAGAGCAGAAAGACAAAGAGGATGAAGTTGATAGGCAAGAAAGAGGAAGGAAGGAAAAAGAAAAGGGAGGAGAGAAAGAAGAGATGGAACTAAAGGAAGAAGGAGATGAACAGAAAGAGCAGAAAGAGAAGGTGAGGTAGATAGGCAAAGAAGGAAGGAAGAAATAGGAAAGAGGAAGAGGAAGGACAAAGCGAGAGTGAGAGAATGGAAAGAGCAGAAAGACATAGATAGGCAAATCACTGAAGCTGAAGAATGGAAGGAGGAAGAAAAAAAGGAAGTGATAAAGAAGATAGGATGGAAGGAGAAAGGAAGGAGAGAGGGAAAGCATAAGACTTATAAGGTGAAGGTAGATAAGCAGAGGAATGAAGAAGTGAGGAGTCTCGGGAGGGAAAACATTTAGTGCCCAAAGTTACAATGGCATTGAAAAAAGTGACTGATGACCATTTTTCACACTTAGCGACCGTTGCGACCATTTTTCACACTTAGCGACCGTTGCAGCATCCTCATGGTCACGTGATCAAATTTTGTTTGGCAACAGATTCGTATTTATGCTGGTAGTCCTGGGTGACCTTTTGACAAAAAAATTTTTTGACAAAAAAATTTTTTTTAATCAAGGCCCCCCCCCCCCCCTGGTCAAAGGCGTCCCTCTTTTCCAATCTGAAAATCTGGTCAGCTTAGGTTAAACTAGAAGACCTCTAAGGTCCCTTCCAACTCTGTTATTCTGTTATGTTTATTAAAAGTGTCAGATGAAGCAAAGTGAAAGGGTAACATAATAGGTAAAACAATTTACAATACATTTGAGTTTTCTGTTTGTCAGTGGAATGCATTTTGAGACTATACAGCAGTAGCAACAGATGGTGAGATTCACAGAATAAAAGTCTAGAGGTCCTAAATCTTTCTCCCAAGAGCCTTTTGATCTGCATAACCTTTTACAACCTTATTATTAAAAATAACCACACTGTAATTCTAAGTATTAACATGTAGACATTCTGTATGAAAAAGGCAATTATAGAGCCCAGATTATGGTAATATGGTAACTTGAAAATCAGTTAATAGAAAAAATTCAGAAGAAAATACAATATGCTGTTCAGATTACAATATGGTACTAATCTGCTACAAATGAAGAGTTTTCTGCCCAAATATTATAGATCACCAAAAGAAGTTCAAAACCTTGTAATTCCCAAAAAGTATGAAAGCATATTACAGTATTTTCACGGACGTAGATTTAATTCTGAATGAAGGTTGAAGATTGCAAGAAGATTTTAGACTACTGTACTTAGATGCTGCTGGGAAAACGAGAAACCTCACTCTCCACTTAGCTTCTCTATGGCATTCTACCCAGCATTTTAAATTATCAAACTCAAACTAGGGTATCTGTCAGATGCAAGAAATCAGGAACCAGGACAGAGTTCAAAAGTACTACAATTTTTTGCATGCTACCCACAGTATATGCAAGAATCTGAACTACTAATGGTCCAGGGGAATTGGCTCCAGGTAGGAGTCAAGCCATCATGGCGGGGTGGGGTGGCTGGATGTATGTTTCTTATGGAGGCATAAGTACTCCAAACTGATGATGCATTTGATCTCACTCTCGGGCTCAGCCTGGTGTTCTGCTACAGTATCTAACTCTAACTCTATATAGGTAACCAAAAGCCATCTGGAATGTATGGACATTAACTACATTAAAGACACAAGTACATATTGGCCTCCTCTACCCCGCACAGATTCTCTCAGGAAGTTAACTTCCATTTATGTTTTTCTGCTCTTTATCAAAGTAGTATTTTCTGTCTTGTGCCTCTTAAACAATATTGCCTGGTTCACCTGTTGGAGTTTCATAGTAGTGAAAAAGTTCTACTTCAATTAGTTACACTGCCCTGTGGCAGGAACAGCCCATCTCTTCTGGCTACTAATTGCTCTCCTCCATGGCCATTTTGTACAAGTTAACCATAGAAGATGAAAAACTTTAAATTTTAACAAGTTCACTGATTAAATAGAGAAAAAATGGAGTTTCTTTCTACTCCCCCTCTTTTTTCTCCCTTCCTTCCCTTCTTTTCTTTTTTCCCTCCTATTAAAAATAGGAATTCACCCATCAAGGAATCTAGTAAATATGATCCAAACGAGAATATTAATTCATCACCACTGCCAAAATGAAGAGGCTGAAATTTGGAAAGAGGTTTCTTTAGGCCATTTCATTTCCAGCTGATTTATGCATGGGAGACAATTAGCTTTGTTGTAGTTGATAAGCAGTAGGTGGGGGATGGCAATGAAGGCTATAACTCTGGTAATTCTGGTAATACTGATCAGTGCTATATGGATTATTGAAATAAGAAGGCATCTTAATACAGTGTAAGTTAGCTGTGAAAGCAGAATATGATATTCTTTTAATTGGACTTGGAAAAGCTATGGCTACAAGTGAAATTGTGTGAAGTTTATAGAAAGGTACAACTGAGAATTGCAACAGTATGATTGAGGATGAAGTAAACTTTTAGTCTTCTGGAGTACATCATAAAAGAAGCTAGGGCCGTGATGCCGAACCTATGGCATATGGGCCACAGGGGGCACGCAGAACCATTAGTCAGGGCACGTGAGGCTTGCCCTGTCAGCTGGCTAGTGTGCATGTGCGTGCTGGCCAGCTGACTTTGGCCTTCTTTTGAGGCCATTTTTCGCCCTCCGGAAGCTTCAGGACTTCCCTGAAACCTCCGGAGCATGAAAAACCAGCCTATGGGCAAACCGGAAGTTGGGAATGGACTTCCGTTTGTTCATAGGGCTGGTTTTAGCCCTCCAGAGCCTTCAGGAGCTCTCAGGAGGCTTCCCTGAAGGCTGCGGAGGGCAAAAAATGACACTATGAGCAAACGCCCTCTGGCCCTCCAAGCACCAGGAAGTGACTTCTGGTTTGCTCATAGGGTTGTTTTTGCCCTCTGGCCTTCAGGGAAGCCTCTTGGAGGCCCCTGAAGGCTCCAGAGGGCGAAAACCAGCTCTACGAGCAAACTGGAATTCCGTTCCTGAACTTCCAGTTTGCCCATAGGGCTGGTTTTTCACACTCTGGGGCTTCAGGAAAGCTCCTGAAGCCTCCGGAGAGCCTCCGTGGGGGGGAGGCTCTTTTTGCCTTCCCCAGGCTTTTATAAAGCCTCTGGAGCCTGGGAAGGGTGAAAAAAGCATGCCAAAAATGGGGAGGAGCGCTGGTCATGCGCACATGTGCACTGGAGTCGTGCACAACATTATGGGTGTGGCATGCCTGTGCACAACCCCCCTGCGCTCCCCCCACTTTTGGCACGTGAACAAAGAAGGTTTGCATCACTGAGCTAGGGTATAAAAGAAAAATGGAATATATTACTATTCTACTTTCCCAAGATAATCTACCCTTTTGTAAAATGTTACAATTTCATCTACGTATAAGGCAAGGGGTGTCAAACTCAATCGTCATGACAGTGTCACGTGAGGACATCATGACTTTTCCCCCTTCACTAAACCAGGTTGTGGGCGTGGCTGCACGTGACGCATTTGGCCCGCAGACCACGAATTTGACAGCCCTGGTATAAGGAATAACGTTATTTAAGGTGACCAGATTTTCAGATTGGAAAAGAGGGACGCCCTTGACCGGGGGGGGGGGGGGGGGGGCTTGATTAAAAAAAAATTTTTTTGTCAAAAGGTCACCCAGGACACTGAAACCAGCAAATACGAATCTGTTGCCAAACAAAATTTTGATCACGTGACCATGAGGATGCTGCAATGGTCGCTAAGTGTGAAAACTGGTCGCAACGGTCGCTAAGTGTGAAAAATGGTCATCAGTCACTTTTTTCAATGCTATTGTATCTTCCTGATTATTAAAGTGCAATTCACTCAGTGTCAATCATGACTCCTGAGTCCATTTCAAAGTATTGTGCATAGAATTTTAAAAATGGCTTGTTTCAATTTATTTTGGATAGAATCTTTTTTTAAATAGTTTAAGACAATTTAAAAAAAGTAATCAACACAGAATAACACTATTTTTAAAATCATATGCACAATAAATAAAATATTATTTTAAAATACATTAAAAATAAAGAAAACCCAGCTCACTTACCAGCAGGCAGGCAGAGGTCAGCAGATTCTTCGTAGGGATGGATGGAAGCACACAGGGAGCCTATATATACGCAACTGCAGTAACAATGACAATGATGAAGGATTGGATTGAGTTAAAGAATAAAAGAATTCTGATCTTAGAAGGCCATGACCTGCAGGCAGGCTGGCATAATTTCTTATGGAATGAATGACAAACATAAAACGCACAAATACTTTCAAAATTATTTAATTAGAACTTACTGCAACAATGGCTCAAAATCAAAAAAATCCACTATGTGAAAACCCCAAATTGGCTATCACCAACAGAAAGAACGACACACCCAAATTTTACAGATGGAACAAATTCTAAGATACAGAGATCTAATTGACAGACAGGGAAATTTAAAAACAATTGAAGAATTGGCAGATCAGAATATGAAAAGTGACTGGCTAACCTACCTCCAAATTAAAACTAAATACAATAAAGACACTAAAATATATGGTATTGAAACAGAACCACACAAATTGAATAAAATTATTCAACAGTCTGGACAGAAAGATGATAGGGAAAATATACAAATTCCTCTTGAAGTATCAAATGGAAGAGGAAATTGGAAACTGTAAAAGAACCAATGATAAAATGGGCACAGAACTTTGGCCTATAACATTGAACTAGACAAATGGGAAAAATTTTGGGGAATAAATTTAAGAATGACACTATCAATCCCATACAAGGAAAACCTTGTTCTTTCAATCCTTTCCAATATTTTTTTCCTTCATTCCCTTGTCTGTTTCAATATTAAGTACATTTCTTCCTTTCTTCTATAATTTTTTTCCATTTTCTTCCTTATATTCTTTTCCATTTCAACATTGTCTTCCTTTTTTCCTTCCTTCCTTCCTATACGTCTTTCCATTTTCGTCCTTATATTATCTTTTCTGTTTCAACAGTCTTTGTTTCTTCCGTCCTTCCCTTCCTTCCTATACTTCTTCTTTCATTCATTATATTTTCTTTTCCATTTCAATATTAAGGTGTAATTCTTTGTTCCTTCTTCCTTCTTTCAATCCTTCCAATACTTTTTCCTTCATTCTCTTTCCTTCAATATTAAGTGCAATTCCTTCCTTCCTTCCTTCCTTCCTTCCTTCCTAATTATTTCCATTTTCTTCCTATATAATATTTTCTGTTTCAACATAAACTGCCTTCCTTCCTTCCCTCCCTCCCATCCCTTTATGTTTTCTTTAAATCCCCCCCCCTTCTTCTCCTCCTCTACATTTAGGTTGGATTAGTTTGTTTATTAGTTAAGTCAAACGTTTTAATAAAAGTTTCATCTTTAAGATTCGTCCAACACATCCAATTGTAACCTTAACAGAATCCCATTGATTCACGAACGGACTCCACAGAAGGAGGAGAGGTCGGGACAGCAGCGGGGAGCCCCAGAAGCCAGAGGACGTTCTCTGCTGGCGTCCGCCGCTGCCACGACATCTCTTCCTTCTGCGGCGAATCCCATTGATTCACGAACGGACTCCACGGAAGGAGGAAGAGGTCGGGACAGCAGCGGGGAGCCCCAGAAGCCAGAGGACGTTCTCTGCTGGCGTCCGCCGCTGCCACGACATCTCTTCCTTCCGCGGCGAATCCCATTGATTCACGAACGGACTCCACGGAAGGAGAGAGGTCAGGACAGCAGCGGGGAGCCCAGAAGCCAGAGGACGTTCTCTGCTGGCGTCCGCCGCTCTCCCGACCTCTCTTCCTTCCGCGGCGAATCCCATGATTCACGAACGGACTCCACGGAAGGAAGAGAGGTCGGGACAGCAGCGGGAGGCCCAGAAGCGAGGGGACGTTCTCTGCTGGCGTCTGCCGCTCCCCCCGACCTCTCTTCCTTCCGCGGCGAATCCCATTGATTCACGAACGGACTCCACGGAAGGAAGAGAGGTCGGGACAGCAGCGGGAGGCCCAGAAGCGAGGGGACGTTCTCTGCTGGCGTCTGCCGCTCCCCGACCTCTCTTCCTTCTGCGGCGAATCCCATTGATTCACGAATCGACTCCACGGAAGGAAGAGAGGTCGGGACAGCAGCGGAAGCCCACAAGCGAGGGGACGTTCTCTGCTGGAGTCTGCCGCTGCCACGACCTCTCTTCCTTCCGCGGCGAATCCCATTGATTCACGAATGGACTCCACGGAAGGAAGAGAGGTCGGGACAGCAGCGGGAGGCCCAGAAGCGAGGGGACGTTCTTCGCTGGTGTCTGCCTCTGCCACGACCTCTGTTCCTTCCGCGGCGAATCCATTGATTCACGAACGGACTCCACGGAAGACGAGAGGTCTGGGCAGCACGCACAGAGCGGGAAAGGCAGCACCAAAGCCTGGCCGCGAGCGAGGGACGCGCGCGGCGAGCAGCGATGCCGGGCTGCTTCCTCATCCTCCGCCGCCACGCCTTCACTAACCCAGCAGACAAAAGCAGCCGGCGGGGGCTACTTTCGCCGCGGCTGTCAGTCCCGGCGAAGGCCGCGCGTTTGCTTAGCCGCCGGACCCATCCTAGCCCTTCTGGAGAACGCGGCGCATTTGCGGAAGGTCGGCAAGGAAGCACAGGCTGTGCTGCACTGGAACGGGCGGCAAAGGAGAGCGAGGGAGCAGCCGCCCGAGAACTTCCACGTGGTTCCAGAGCTTTTGCCGCTGGCACGGGCGGCAAGCTCTGGATGGAACCACAGGGGCTGCTGTGAACTCCGCAAAGCCAAAGGGAAGGGGGCTGTCTCCTCCCCCCAGCGCCTCCTGATTCCCTCTCTCTCAATTTTTTCTTGGCTTCCAGCTGCTCTCGCCTTCCTCCCTTAACGGTTAGATATCGAGATGTCCCCTGAAGCCCCTGAACCATGTGGAAGTTCTCGGGCGGCTGCTCCCTCCAGGGCAGGAGAGCTGGGAGCAGCCGCCCGAGAACTTCCACGTGGTTCCAGAGGTTTTGCCGCCCGTTCCAGCGCAGCACAGGGGCTGGCTGCGAACTCCGCAGGGGGCTGTCTCTTCCCCCAGCACAGCGCCTCCCGATTCCCACGGTACCAAATTAGACAATACAAAACATGATTTACTCACCACCAGTGAGTAAGCGCAGCTGCCCAAAACAAAGACGAAATAAAATGGAGACTCGCGCATGCGTCCTCAGCTAAGGAGTCCAGCCAATCAGTGAGCTGGTTGGCCAGCTCACTGATTGGCTGAAGTCCAGCCAATCAAATCAGTGAGCGGCAGGCTGGGCTGGCTTAAATTTGTAGGTGGTAGCATAGAACAGAACGATGAAGCCAGCCAGCAGCTGATGGGCGGGAGCTGCGAGCGCCAAAAAAGCGTTGCCTTTTAAAAAGCGGGCGGGACGCGGGGAAATGCATCAAAAGCGGGGGTGTCCCGCCAAAAGCGGGACGTCTGGTCACCTTAACGTTATTGCCCAGAACATTCTTGTAAATAAGCATGGTGTTAACAACTAACATTTGCTTTGCCAGCAATAAAGTTTGTAGGGTGATTGTGGCCTGGAGAAATTGATGATAGAAGCCAGGTATGTTTATAAGGGCTGGTCTTTCCAAAATTTGGTAGTGGATGAAATATGACCTGATTTAAAAAAATCTGGTTGGCTATCACCCTCTCTGAGATATGCCATTCTGGTTTTGGGTTCTTCAATAGTTTCAAAGGCATTGCTCTAGAAATTAACTGGCATATTGATCTTTGATCATATTTTTTATCTATGATCAGGGATTTTGCAGTGTGAATTCTACTTACCCTATAAATTCTACAACCCTATAAGATGGGTTGTAAAAAGAAGCACAGAATCCTATGTATACTCACTGCCCATAAGGTTTCTTGGCTAGTTTGGTATACTGGAATCCCTTCCTCTCTCCCTTCCTTCCATCCTTCCTTCCTCTTTACTTGCTTTTTCTTGTCAAGACACCTTGTCTATTTTGTTTGCTTCCTCAATATGATAAATGGAGATGGAGAAGGAAGAAAGAGGGAGAGGGGGACAGTGAGAGGGGGTGTGGTTTGAGACATAATTACAATTGTGATACCTAGTACCTTTGATTCTGTCATAGTCCACAACACATGGCAGACAGCACTTTAACACTGTAGATCTCGCTTTGCTCAGCTTTATGCAGTCAGAAAATCTGGTGGCCCCATCACTGTATACAGTAATAAGGATGCTCAGCATTTGTTCTGATTCTACAAAAACCTTCCTTGATGATATTTTAATTAAAATCTTTTTCTTATGGGACTACTGATATAAAAATTCTGGGTGATGTCTTTGCCATGCTATAACAGGATTGTGCTGTTGTAGCTACCAGAAAAATGTGCTATAGAAGACCAAATCATATGATGAAACATATTGATGTAATAAATTAGTAAGAGAGTGGTGAAAGCAGGCATTGAGCAGACTGCTTAAAAAATAGCTACATGTTAAAGGTAATAATGGAACTATCTATTGAATAAACACCATTAAATTATTCCCTGTGAAAACTAAGGCCAAGTATTGAGTTATATGAGTGCTGTGGTTCAACTCCATAGGCTTTTTTCTTAATATCACATATCTGTGAAGGAAAACTTGTGATGACATATAGATGATACCCTGATATTTAAGGCAACGTGTTTATGAATTCAGATTTGCTGAATTTATTCATTTGCTACCCGTGTAATGTAATTTAGTAAGATCATTTCGGGTATAATCAAACATGGAGTCCACAATAGTGATGATGATGATGATTTATACACACAGAGAACCGGACTCAGAATCTAGCAGGTAGAATTAATTTGTATTTTTATTTTGGTATAAAAGATGATGGAACACCAATTTTAATAAATTGATTGCCACATCTCTGTCTAGAAAGTAATGTCAGCATGAAAGACGAAGTGCATGCAAGAGTGAACCAAGTATGGTTACAGTGGGAGATGACTGGTGCGTCCATCTAAAATCGAAGATGTGTAAAACAATGGTGTGCCCAGCAGCTCTATATAGTGCTAAGTGCTGGCCAGTCATCAAAAGTATTGAGCACACTTTACACACCATGCAGATGCGCATGCCTCATTGGTCATTAGGTGTTTCTCTCCTTGACTATATCAGCAATAACACAGTTCAGAAGCAAATGGACACTGTGCCACTATCAAAGAAAATTGGGCAGAAATGCCTACAGTGGTATAGATGTGTTCTATGAGCAGCACCCCACACCGTTATCTACATCACTTCCAATTTAATTTAGATGGCAAGCACCCGTGTGGAAGGCCGAAGCAAAGATGGCAAGATACAATAAATGTGGACATGAAAAATGCCCAGCTGGACCTGGATGTTGCATTTGATTATGCAAAATAGCTCTTGTTGACCTGAAAAGTGGACTCTGCATCTGTGGGGAAAACACTTAGATGCTGCTGATACTGCTGCTGATGGTGGTGGTCATGTCGGTTATTTGCTTGGGCATCTCACTTTTTGCCCACTACAGTTTATGAAATCTGTTGCACGTATAATCAATATATATTCCCATGCTTTCGCCTTAGGAGGTGCCCATCTTTTTTTGGTGTACATTAACTTTTGTAAGGATATTTAGACTCCTAAAAATTATACTACCTTGCAGATTGTCGCTCTATTAGCATATTGTGTGTATGTGTGTATGAATACACACACACACACGACTAAAACTCTCAATGTTCATCTGTTTGTAACCTTCAATCGAGCAAAATGATGCATCATAGGGCAACAATTTTTTAATCAATTTACCTCAAATGGGTTTACTTAAAGAATGCATCAAAATTCCAGGACCATTACTCCTGTGGGATTGTAATTTGGCAAAGTTGTGGCTGCTTCAGTGTAGCTGCAGTCACGTGGTTGTCATTTGCAGTGTTCCCTGCCAAGTTCCTCCAAGAAATATCAGTGGGGAAGCTAGCAGGAAGTCAGAGGTGTCTCCTATTCCCACCGCTGTTTTGCCTGCCTGTGGTCATTCTCTTCTCAGTTTAAGTAGGCAAATATTTCTGAAATGATGACCCAACAGGTCACAGCTTGTATAGTCTCCAATATTGTCCTGGAACACTACAATTGTAGCATTCTCCTCTCTCTCCTCTTGCTAACTTTATTTGCCTTACAAACGTGCATAAACAATAGCTACACAAATCTGGTATAAATCAAGACAATCCCATTTTGACCTTTTAAAATATAAAACAAGCCTATCTTTGGGGAAAGGGGTACCTGCAGTATTCAGGTATCTACATTCCAATAGAAAAATTGAGCTGACATCAATCTAATATGCTATGGTATAGATTGTCGAGAAATATCATTTGTATGCAGGCTGTTCATGTGTGTGTGTGTGTGTGTGTGTGTGTGTGTGTGTGTGTGTGTGTGTTTCTCTCCTTGTATAAATTGAGATGGGTTTGGTTTGGCTATAGCCCCTGCTATTGGTTCCAGGCCATCATGTGCCAAGCCTGGCTGAGGCTTTGGGATGCTCTGTGCTTGCATTAAATCGATCCACTGCTGCACATTAGAGCTGAACCTGCCAGTGAATCAGACCTTTCCTTTTTTTTTTCATTTCTCTGCCTGCCTGCCTGCTTGCCTGCCTGCCTCCGTAGCACCAGTCTTATTTTAGCTTATCGAGGAGGAGGAGGAGGAGGAGGAAGAGGAGGAGGAGGAAGAGGAAGAAGGAGAAGAAGAATACAGGCAGAAAAAAAAAATACTAGACATTGCAGCAACCAGGGAATCCTTATGAGTAGATGGTGGATGGAAACTACTTCTCTTGTCTCTTTCATTTTTTGGATTTTACAGGATTTCTTTGCTGCATTCAGCTCCAAGATGAAGCAAAACTGACACACAGAGAAAATTATACACGCAGTCACACCGGGTGAAGAAAAGAGAAAGCAGAGACCGCTGGATAGCAAGGGGGGAGGAATATCCTACAGCTTCAGCAGCTTAAAGGGAGCCCAAACCCTTTTCACCTTCAGATCTTGGACAGTGCTGAAGATAGCAGGATGGAGCTAAAGTGAAAACAAACCTTGGGGTGGGGGGGTGCTTTTATTTTGGTTTTGGGATTTTTGTTTTGTTTTGATTTTTGTTTTGGTGTGCATATTTGTAAGTTATTTTTGCCTTTCTTTTTTTGAACAATTATTGTTTTTTTACAGTGCATTGTTTTGTGAGATGGAAAGGCAAGTACAGTGATATCGTAAATCTGACAGAAATATTTTATATCTTTTTTTGCCTTTTTTGTGAGCACAGATATTTGCCAATCTGCTCAGTATAAAGGAAGCCTGCATTTTTCTCATTAAATTGAACTGAAGTACTGAGTCTATGTGAGGCTAATTTTGATGGTGTCTTTTTATTTTTATTTCAATTTATTTCCCTTCGGGCTTTGAATATAGAAGTAGGAGTGAGGAATTGGTGCATTCATTTTCTTTAATTGTATTTTTCCTTCCTTGGTAGGATAGAGGTACTGTTGTCACTAATTTAATTTGTCATCCCCCCCTCTTTTCACCTCCGAAAGGCAATGTCTTTTTTTAATGGAAATATTTTTAATTGATGGTGCATTGAATCTTTTTCATTGCAATTTGTTTTAGGAGCAGTTTGCTGCATTTTTCCCTGTTAACTGCAATCTACTATTTGGAGTTATTTTTTTCTTTTTCTTGGGGTGTGTCCCCCCCCTCCCCAGTTGCAGTCATTTAGGTAGAGGTGGAGAGAATTTGTACACCATTTCCATCCTACATAGGGAGGTGCGAGTGACCATGTCCAGGACCTCTGCTGCTTTCCTTGGCTGTGCTCCTGCCTGAGTGCCCCCTCCCTCTGCTGCAAGCTCCCCAGCAGCATCGACGGCAGCCGATGGGATGCGATGAGCTTCTTCTCTCCAGCAACATCCTCAGCAGCATAACCCCCGGCCCTTTGCTCTTTGCAGGATGGCTCGGTTTGGAGATGAGGTGCCAGCCCGCTATGGGGCAGGAGGTTCAGGGGCAGCTGGTGCTGGAACAGCAGGCGGCGGAGGTGGCCGGGGTGCTGGGGGCGTTCGGCAAGGTGGTCCCCCAGGGGCCCAGAGGATATATAAACAGTCGATGGCCCAGCGAGCCCGTACCATGGCACTCTACAACCCCATTCCTGTTCGGCAGAACTGTCTGACTCTCAACCGCTCCCTCTTCCTCTTCAGCGAAGACAACGTGGTGAGGAAATACGCCAAAAAGATCACCGAATGGCCATATCCTTTCTATGGGGGAGGGGGAGAAACTGTTCAGTACCAATACTTAGGCCGCAGTAATTACTTACACTTGAGAAAGGGCAATAGCTAAGACTGTCCTGCATGCTTGATCTTGCCTCTGCATGAAGTCCCACTAGCACATCCTCCACCCCAAGCATTCCTGTTCAACCCCTGCATGTCCATATCATCCATTTCTCACATCGGTATCACTTCTGGGTTCATTTCCTCCCTCATCAACCTGTTTCTGCCAAGGCTCTTTTTTCTCTCTCCTTTCAACCAGATTTATTTAACTGATACTGTCAGCTCTGTTGCTGAATGCATCCCTTTTCTGTTCCCAGGAGGTGTAAGGCTTTATTGGGAGATGCTTTTTTCTTTTGTCCACATGTCTTTCTCCTCGCAATATCACTCTTTAATGTGTACTTTGGTTTATCTATCTGTTTCTCCTGGAATCTCTCCCTATGAAGAGATTCTGAGCTTCTCACTAACCCAAGCATTGGATACTTTATTTCCTTCTCTCCCTGCTTTACCTCTGAAACCTGTTAAAAACTACTACTGCAAAATAGTTCTTTCTTTATCGTGCAAAGGGTGGAGATGGTGCAGTGGGGGTGGGGGAGACTGGACAGGTAGCATTATCTTTTATTACTTATCCATAGTTTGGAGTTTTAGAGGCTGCCCCAGTTTCCTGCCCCAGTTTCCCCTTCTTAGGATAAAAGGACTTTGTAGGCCTAAGACCTTCATGGGCAATCAGTAGTTAGTATGGTTGCCAAATATATGTTATGATATGGGGAGTAGGACTCCTCAGCACTATTTCTAGTTTATTGCACAGAAAATTGTCAAATAGTATGGATCAGGAATTAGTCTAACAATCTTTAGAAGAGACACGTGGTGAGAAATGAGTAGCTAAATGGGTTCCACCCTCCCCCAACTGTTCTGCAGGGCTGCCAAGAAGTGTCCCATGTTATTAATATGCATGTAATCCAGGAGCAGGAGACTGAGCACTTGAGATACAAGAAGATAATTAATATTTTTGTAGGTGGGGAGAGATTGATGAGCATTGCTAATTGCGGGAGGGGGTGTTTTCAGACTATTTGTTTCCTCTGATATGGAAGAAAAAGCCAGATTCATCACTCCAAGTCGGTATGTAAATACTTTATTTTATTTAATTCCTATAACTATTTTGTATGTTGACAAAGAACAATGTGCGTTTGTAATATATAAATTATGCTATTTTTGTGGATATTCTCCAGGTTTGCATGTACTTCAAACCTAGTTTATTCTGATGAAAAAAACCCTTCATGTCTATTAATGCTTAGGTGTAAAATATTGTTTTTATTCTCTGATGCAATATTAACAGTATTTTTCAGTGCCGATTGAAATGTAAGGCACTAATTTTAGGGAGATACCATATAATGATATAGCAATGTTGCATGTCTGTGGAAAAAAATATTTTTGTGTTTGCTACAGCTTATTTTGTAATTTTAATGAAAGGATTATGTGCAGTTTTGTTGTCAGTTTGAGGAAAGAGTATATTTTGTTTACAGAAAGGTGACACTAGAACACATCTCTAAAATTAATGGTGTAAATACACAAAAGTGTAATAATAATCAGATTTTATTTGCTAATAGTATAAAAGCTTTTGTATATTTTTTTAAAAAAATGCACATGGTTGAGTTAGCTCATCACCTCAGAAAAAAAGATATTATTGAACATGTCTTTAAAGTTAATAAAATAGATGCTACAAATGCTGATTGAGATAGAAATATATGCAGATGGATGGAAAATCTATTAAATTTCATTCATTGTAATTATTCATAAAACCTAATAATCTTTTGAAGATTCAAGATATTTGTGTGTATTGTTTCTCATGGATGTACAAAATTATTTTTATGTTTTGGTAAGATGAGGCAATAAAATTTGAGAGATGGGAAGTAATCACAATCAGGTTGATCCTGTGAATGGAGTGCTGGGATTTACACAAGTTGTAATCTCAGTTCAGTCACAAGTTATATAATTAGATGTTTCTTTCTAAATTTAAAATGGAAATAATAATAATAATAACAATAACAATAACAATAACAACAACAACAATAACAATAACAACAATAACAACAATAACAATAATAACAACAACAACCTAGGACGCTGGCAGCAAACCGTATCAACCATTAGCACCAGTCACTGGTATTTGTAATGCATTTTTGAATGTTCAGTTGGCTGAGTTTCATGTTTAATGAATAAAGTAAATAATAATAATAATAATAATAACAACAACAACAACAACAATAATAAACAAACCACCCTACTTGGAACAGCTTATATCCTCCGACGTTACCTTAACAGTTCCTAGGCCCTTGGTTAGGACTCGAGCTGTTGAGGTACCAACCAGCCCCAAAGGCTGTGAATCTCACCAAAGATTAACGACTAATAATAACAACAACAACAACAACAACAACAACAACACAGCTTGAATGATTACATCCAGAAAAGTGAAGAACCAATGATTAAGGAAGTAAATAAAGGAGGCCTTTAAAGACACCTAAGTCAAAAGCTGAATGTAAGAAGGAGGTAATTGAGAAGTGAGCTGAAAATTGGAAAAACAAAGCTATGCATAGCCAATACTTGAAAAGTATTGAAGGCAAAGCTGACCAAAAGTAACTTGGAACTGGTTAAGATCAGGAGCACTGAAAAAAGAAACAGAAGGCTTTATTTTGGCAGCTCAAGAACAAGCCTTAGCCACAAACTGCATGAAGGCAAAAATTCAACATGTTACCACCAACAGCAAATGTCGCCTCTGTAATGAGAAAGACGAGACAGTCGACCACTTGATCAGTGGGTGCAGCAAAATTTCACAAACTGACTACCTACAACGCCATGACCGCGTTGCTAAGATCATTCGCTGGAAATTGTGCCAAAAGTTTGGATTTGAGTACAGCAAAAACCACTGGGACCATCAGGTTCAGAAGGTTTTAGAGAATGAGAAAGTCAAGATCTTGTGGGACTTCAGAATCCAGACTGACAGGCACTTGGCCCACAACACACCTGACATAACAATAGTTGAAAAGAAAAAAGTATGGTTCATTGACATTGCAATACCTGGAGATGCACGAATTGAAGATAAACAGCAAGAAAAAATCACAAAGTACCGGGACTTGCAAATTGAAGTTGAGTGACTGTGGAAAAAGAAATTGTTTGTTGTCCCAATTGTAATTGGAGCCCTTGGAGCAATACCCAAAGGGCTACCTCGCTATTTGGAAATTTTAAATTTATCAGACTTGAACATTCTGATTCTACAAAAAACCACCTTACTTGGAACAGCTTATATCCTTCAATGTTACCTTAACAGTTCCTAGGTTCTTGGTTAGGACTCGAGCTGTTGAGCTACCAACCAGCCCCAAAGGCTGTGAATCTCACCGAAGATTAACCATGCAATAATAATAATAATAATAATAATAATAATAATATTTATATTTATAATAATTATAATATTAAAACAGCAACAAACTGGTGGGAACATCAGCCTGAAAAAGTCACCGAAAATCAGATGGTCAAGATCTTGTGGGATTTCCGTATACAAACCGACAAAATACTGGCGCATAATACACCAGACATCACACTGGTTGAGAAAAATAAGGTCACAATCATAGACATCGCAATACCAGGTGATAGCAGGGTCGCCGAGAAGGAACATGAAAAAATCACAAGATACCAGGACTTAAAAATCGAAATTCAACGACTATGGCACAAACCAGCAGTGGTAATTCCAGTGGTAATTGGCACACTGGGTGCTATTCCAAAAGCACTGGAATTACATTTAAAACAGTTAAAAATTGACAAAATCACCATCAGTCAAATGCAAAAAGCCGCACTGCTTGGATCTGCACGCATATTACGAAAATACGTTACGACGTCCTAGGCCCCTGGGTGGGGCCCGACTAGTAACCAATGCCAAATCCGGCGAAACAACTGGCCGCTGTGATACAATTGTACAACAACAATAATAATAATAATAATTATTATTATTATTAGAAGGAACATGAAAAAATCGCAAGATACCAGGACTTAAAAATCGAAATTCAACGACTATGGCACAAACCAGCAGTGGTAATTCCAGTGGTAATTGGCACACTGGGTGCTATTCCAAAAGCACTGGAATTACATTTAAAACAGTTAAAAATTGACAAAATCACCATCAGTCAAATGCAAAAAGCCGCACTGCTTGGATCTGCACGCATATTGCGAAAATATGTTACGACGTCCTAGGCCCCTGGGTGGGGCCCGACTAGTAACCAATGCCAAATCCGGCGAAACAACTGGCCGCTGTGATACAATTGTACAACAACAACAACAATAATAATAATAATAATAATAATAATAATAATAATAATTTTTACACTGGTTGAGAAAAATAAGGTTACAATCATAGACATCGCAATACCAGGTGATAGCAGGGTCGCCGAGAAGGACCATGAAAAAATCGTGAAATACCAGGACTTAAAAATCGAAATTCAACGACTATGGCACAAACCAGCAGTGGTAATTCCAGTGGTAATTGGCACACTGGGTGCTATTCCAAAAGCACTGGAATTACATTTAAAACAGTTAAAAATTGACAAAATCACCATCAGTCAAATGCAAAAAGCCGCACTGCTTGGATCTGCACGCATATTACGAAAATACGTAACGATGTCCTAGGCCCCTGGGTGGGGCCCGACTAGTAACCAATGCCAAATCCGGTGAAACAACTGGCCGCTGTGATACAATTGTATAATAACAACAACAACAACAACAACAACAACAACAACAATAATAATAATAGGAATATAAGAAACTGTCATAATGCTAGATAGTCAGTTTAGCAAAGTAGTGTTAATACTGACTGCAAATAATAAGATTTCAAGGTTTTTTTTTCTATTTCACCTATAGATGCCAAAAATGAAATTTCTGCAATAGTTCAACAATAATAAATGACTCAAAGATTTATAATGCTGCTCATACAATAAAATGCTAGAGTCAGTGGCCATGTTAAATCTTGGTGGGCAGATGGATTTCACAGAGTTTAAATGTATAAAATGCTTCAATTCCCAGCATTCTCCTGACCGTCCTCTTTTCCACAGTGTTACGTCAATATTTCAGTGTTATTTTCTTACATACCTTCACCACATTTCATTATCTTTAACAGAGAGGTCAAACATGAATGCCAGATACAATCCACCAGAAATGTAGGCTTCTCTCCATTTCTAATCAAAGGGTAAAAAAAGACATAACCTATATGACTGACTATTTGTAGCAATGTCACTTGGCCTTTGAGATTGAGTAAATTGGCCATTTAACTTGTCCCAGTTCCCTTCTCAGAGTAATTATCCAGTAAAACTAGTTGCAATAGTACTCCAAAATGGCTAGAAAAGAGAGTTAGAAGAAGGCTATGCAAATAAAGTGTGAAATATAGGTTTGCTGTTTCATATCTGAATGATTTTCAATATATTCTTAGAACAATTTAAATAAAGTATACCTTACATAAATTTGAGGAGTCAGACCAATAGATGTAAATGTAGCCTCGGACATTAAAAACATATTCATTTCTATAGGAAGCAATAAGATAGTAAGTAATATGGAAATAATATCTGAGGAATGTTGAACCTGCCCAAGTACTGCATGACTCCTTGTGTTGAAAAATATTGTTCTTTCTCTTCCTCCCAAAAGTCACACAACACAGTAAACCAATGTTCGTTTAACTATAATTTAATAAATCAATCAATCACAGTGACTGGGTTTGTACTGAACCAAAATAAAACAAATCATATGGACTAAGTGTTATGTTTGAAATTTAGTATAGATGTAAACTTGGGGAAGTTATGTGCAGTTAAAAGAAATAGATTGAAACCAGGTTTGGAAAATACGTCCTTTTCTAGTTTAAGGATGGTAGGAGGAGGATAAAAAACTGTAGGCGTTTAATAACCATGACTGAAGCAAGTATTGAATTCTCCCTTATGTCCCCAGCTTCTAACTGATGATCTTCATCTAATTACTAATCACAGAGACATGGACTCATATGTAGCTTTTGAATTTTATATTCCAACAGGGAGTAAAAGTTGGTAATGGAGGAGATGGGAAGACAGATTAGAAGTGCAAAAATAGTTGTCTGTAACCTGCCAAGCTTGTTTATTCTGTGTTCTGCCTTGTCAGTACTCTATATGTGATTTTTGCACTATATGAACCAACATTCTATCCTGAATTTTTGCATGTTTTATGTTAGGTGGGTTTAGCATTCTACAGTTTTATGTCATCCAGATAACTCAATTCATAGCTTTCTTCATCCTCATCCAGCAGACTCTGATTGGTTTGATAATATGAATATCTGTCATTCTGATAAAGGCTTAGGCACATTGGTTAGTATTCCATTACAGAAATTCTCCAAATTTAGGGAAAAAATACAGTATTGCATCAGCAGATTTTTTGTGCCACATATTTTAAGTTAGGATATTCCACTCATAAAGGAGAAAAAGAGTGATAAGAATTTTAGTTGCTTTTGCCACTATTACCAGATAGAAAATGAGTTAAATCTATGACTTCTGGTTGCTCCCATCCTTTTTACAAACCACATACTGGATTATGGTAGTTCACACATTGTGATAAATCATGGTTTTCTTAATTGTAGCTCATTGAATAAAACATTAGCTGGATCCATCTGCTAGGCCAAGTCATCAGCAATAGTTTACAAACCACAATGCTAGGTTTTTGTCATAACATGTTTCTTAACCAAGGCTTGTTGAATAACAATTATTAGATACTCACAGTGAGCTTAGACCAAACCAGATAAGCCACATTTTGTTTTACATGATGTTTGTGTTCAACGATTGCCTCTTTACAAAAGCCTATAAAGATATTACATCTCCATTAACTATGTTTTATGCTGTACAAAATGAATGTTCTTGCTCTTTTCTGAAGCCAGAAAACCATGGAATTTTTTTGACTCCTGGGGAGTTTTTCTAAGACCCTTCATAAACTTGGCAACTAGTAGCAATTTGTGATTTATACTACTTTAAGGGTAGAAGTGGGGTGCAGTTTGGATATTTTAGAGGAAGAAGCTGTAAGAAGGTGGGTATAACTATATCATGTTGTTCTTTCTTAGTTTCTAAAAAAGAAGAGATGCATGTAAGTCTTACCCAACTCCAAAACAACTTCCCTTGTAACTTTTTCTTTCAAGAGGTGCATTTCCTCAAAAGAATCTGTTCAGACCACATGACAATATTGAAGCAGGCAAAACTGGAACAAGTGGTGGGTAGCCCCAAACCAAAATTGAATCTTTCCACACTCCTTTCTCTTGTTTTTTCCTCTTGTCCCCAAAGTTGCTGAGGTAGTAATTGATCCATCTGTTTGGAGTACCATTGTTCAGTTCAGGTCACCACAGTCCAAAAAGGAGAATTACAAATTGGAGCAAGTTCAGAGGTTGACTACCAAGATGGTGAAGAGTCCGGAAATCAAACTCTAGCAGGAATGTTTAAAGTATCTGGGTAAGTTTATCCTATAAAAAAATATGACCAAAGGGAACCAGTCTTTAAAGAGAAAATATACTTCTCTACATTGCCCCAAACCACAAGACCAGAACCAATGGGTTAGAACAACAAGGAGTTCAAGGCTAAAAACTTCCTGATTGTATGAGCTGTGAGCTTCAATACAGAAGCTACCTGAATATCAGAATAGGCTCCTTCATTATGTAGTGAATTCTCCTTCACTAGTTCTGGATGCTGACTTGTCATAGATGCTGCACTGAGCAGTAGATGGGATTGAATTTCTTCTGTGGTCCATTCCAATTCTATGATTCTTGAATGGAAAGAAAGGTGTAAGCATTCTGAATTTATTGCTTCCAAAGTGCATTTGAAATTAGATCACCAAATATATGCAATTAGGTCAAGAGAGACATATGCTCTTAGAGTCATAAGTTGCTGACCACAGTAGAAGCTAAATGTATGCCTGCCTCTTTTATAAACTTAACACTTACTAGTAAAACAAATGAAATTTATTCATACTCCCTTTAATGTCATCAGTAGAAGCCCCATATTTAATCCCATGCCTTATTTATTGCACTTATACTCAAGCTCTAAACATTTTTTTTCTCTGTTCAAAATTTACTGGGCTCAAGTAAAAATCCTATTAGATTCCGAAGAACTTTTATGAATAGCTTTCCAATAAATGTAATCTCATATTTAACAAATGTAAAGCAGTATTTAATATTGGTATGATGAAGAAATGTTTCTAAGAATTTGGTTTATACAGCATAGTTAAAATTTGCTTCTTAGTGTACTAATAGACGTTAAATACCCTAATGCAATGGGTATAATGTGTGCTGTATAATTTTATAGACAAATGTCCACAGATTAACTGTTATCTGTTTAATCAGTGTGTATATGAGTTGTTTCTAGGCCATGGTTGTAAAAGTGTGTATTATGGCATGAGGTTGCTAAATGGTGTTTGAAAATGTTGGTTTGCTTTCTGTACTAGAGCCCAGGCCAAGTGCATAAAATCAATACTGTTCAATGTTTCGGCTCCTCTGATGATTATCTATGAATGAACAAAAAGTCGATAAATGTTTTTTAGAATTTGTCCTTGTTACAAAGTATAGTATAGGTTCTGGTTAGAATTTTGCCAGTTTCATAGCAGTGAAGGTGAACATGGCTCTGTCTACCTCATTATTGTTTAGAAAACTGGCATTTTCCCCTTTGGCTTCAGCTAATAATAATTGACCTTGCCTTGTTTGATGTACATAGTTGTTTATGTATCCATATAACACATAGAATGCAATTGTTGTTGTTTTTTCCTGTTTAGATGGCTATATTTTCTTATCTGATACAGGATTTGCCCACAGTTATCTTCATTTTTAAAGCTCTTTTTGTTTTCATCTAAAATTTCATTCTTAATTTTCATCATATGAGTCTTTTTTTTTATTTCAGTCATATTTTATTGCATATACCTTTAAAAAAAAAGAAACAGCAAGTGGGGACTCAAAATAATCTAGAATATTTAGTGATGTGCCTGATCTCATTTTGGAAAGTTGACCCTTTCTGTGACTCAATCTAGTTCTTTTTGCAAACCAAGCAGTAACTGTCCTTCCTATTAGCTTTGACTCAGAGGTTTCCAGGCATGATCTGTCACTTGTAATGAGTGCTAAATAGTCCTTGACTAGGCCTCCTCAACATGCTGCACTCTGCATAATTAAAAGTTTCACTGACTATAGATCAGAATCTGAGAGTAAGCATATACAGCAGTTTGCATCTTTTAACTGCAGAAAAGTACAGAATTGCTATACAGTAGGATGAGTTGGAACAATTAATCAGTGGAATGACTTGCCTCCAGAAGTTGTGTGTGCTCCGTTACTGGAGGCTTTCAAGGAAATGGGCTGGATGACCATTTGTCTGAAATGGTGTAAGACTGTGATGGCGAACCTATGGCACGCCTGCCAGTGGTGGCACACAGAGCCCTCTCTGCTGGCAGATCTCCATGGCGTTTCTTTTGTGAGATTCTGTTTCCCTGCAAACGACAAAACAGAAGCTCACGAAAGAAAAAGATCTTATCTCTTGCAGTGCTGCCAGTGTTGCGATGCCCCGCCGCCGCTGGCCAACTGGTCTTCGGATCTCTGCTGCGCATGTGCGCATGTCAAGCACATGCCTTTCAGTTCAGGCATGTGCGCACACAGTTTGGGCACTCAGTGTCTAAAAGGTTCACCATCACTGTTTTAGAGTTTTCTGCTTGAGCAGGAGGTTGGACTAGAAAACGTCCAAAGTCACTTCCAATTCTGTATTCTGTTAGTAGTAAGTGAAATATCTATAAATTATGGAGGATAAATTGAATCTGGAGCTTTAAACCAGTTAGAAGGAAGTATAAGCCCACTAAAAATGATGTGATTTTATTTTGAAATTGAAAGGAAATGTAAAATAAGATTGAGGTGTATTTTAGATTCACACTGGGACCATAATCTATTTTTTTTTTCCTGAGGCCATGGAACACATCACCTTTTCATGAGCACTAATCTAAAAACAATATATTGTATGGAGTCAGCATAAAATGGTTAACAGTCTAAAAAATAACTCAAGCAAGTCAAATGAGAATTTGAGCAAGTAGACATCTTTATTTTTTTCTGGCACTCATGATTCCCATTAGTGCATGCTTTTGTGTATGAAATCACACAAACCTGCTCTTGCACTCCTGTACTATTTTTTTCTGCTTTCTGCTTTCTGCTTTTTATTAAAGGACCTACAGATTTCAGCATTGGAATTGAGCTAGTAGTGTGCCATTCATCAGAACTTAATCTCATGGTGTCTTTAATGATAGATTTCCTTACAGGGAGCTATTTTGGATAGTAACAAACAAGTATTATAGGCCAAGTGATACTTAACGGGTGGGATTTCATCAGTGGTGGGTTCCCACCAGTTCAGACTGGTTCAGCCGAACCGGTAGTGGTTTGGTAGCCTGGGTTGCTGCCGGTTCCAGCCACGGCCCCGAAGCAGTTTTCCCAGCAGCACCATAGGCTGGTTTTTGGCTTCTGCACAATTTTTATTGAGCTGTGCATGCGCATGCAATGGCCATGAGCAAATGGACAGTAGTACCTGCCAGAACCCACCCCTGGATTTCATATATTAAAAATAAAACTTGAAGTAAAAATACTTAGAAAAAGTACAGAGAATTCATTTTGGAAAAATATTCGATATAATTTACAAATGCTTTCAATAATTTCCCAAGATAGAAATAATCCTAAAAGTCTATAAAAGTACATGTTCATACCCAGGAAAATAAAAGCAGACTATGCATGTCTAAAAAATTAAACCTAAAAAATTAAATGCCTTCAATTAATCATTCAGTTATCGTTAGTTAGCTCAGATTTCCAATCTGAATCTGTTTAAGCTTCCTTTGATAAATGAATTTATCATTTAAAAATACTGTAGATTGGTTTGATTATGCAGATTATGCAAATCATTGTCAGCTTTTAGCAACTACATAAATAGACCTTCTCCAAGATGATCTGTCCCCAACCTCACTAAATCTTCTAATGGTATGCCATTATCCCTCGAATTAATACAATTCACCTTATTACGAATCGTTCTATTCTTTCCTTCATCTTTATCCAATGGAACTACATGGCACTACTCTTGAAGAGTATTAGAAAGCTATAATTTGTTCAAGACGTGTGGACAATACATGGCACATGTAATACCAGTACTATTATTACATGAGCTGCACTAGTTATGAATCTGCTTCTAGCTCCAAATTACTAGTTATCCCAGTGTTGGATTTCCAAATTTTTTATTATCGATTTGCTCTTGCATTCTTTTGTTCTTGTGACGCTTCTGCACATGCGCGGAAGCATCCAGGCAGATGAGTGATGCCTCCCACTGCTGCTGGGATCCAGGTCAAACTGGGAGCAGCCTACCTCTGGTTATCCCCTTTAAAAGTCTTTATGACATGGGTCCAGGATATATGAGGCATCGTCTTGCCCCAATGGAATTGACCTGCCCCACTCATTCTGGCAGCAGGGGATTTTTAGGCCAAGGAATTTTGGTTGGCAGCATCTAGGAAGAAAAACTTTTCTGCCATGTCCTTTGGAACATCTTGCTCTCAGAGATGAGATCTTCTCCCACCCTTCTGACCTTCCAGAAGGGCTGTCAACCTAGCTCTGCTGATTGGCTTGGAGCCTAAGTGAGATGATCTAGCTTAGAGAGAGTTGGTGCAATGACATAGAAAACACCCATTCCACTTGAATTCTGTATTTAATTTATTTTAATTTAACTAAAAAATTAGTTATAATTTTAAAATCATTTTTATATTTATAATTGTTCTTATATTTTATTGCATTGTAAGACACCCAGAGTTACTTTATGCTTTAGTGAGAAAAGTGGATTGGTTGGTTCTGTGACAGACATGTTTGCTTTCTAGGCTATTCATGATATCCTCATGAATTTTCCCAATACAAAAATTCTGAAACATCAATACTCTTTCCATCTTGCTTCTTCACAAATCCAGCTTCCCTTCTCAGAGAATGTCATAAGGAAAACCATTGCCTATGCAATGATCTTTGTTAACCCATCTTGGCATCTGAATATCTTTTCCTTAATTTGTATCCTATGGCATGTTACTTGACTGCTGGTTGATGGTTGATGCTAAAGGCAGAAGCTATCCACCAGTTTGGGATCTTCATTGTCAACTGTACCTGTTCTCATTAGTTTGGTCTATATTTAATCTTAGTGCCACTGATTTTCACAAGTCATTTCTTTGACTTTCCTTACTAGAGCTTGCAGATCATTTGCATTTTACCGATCATAGTAGTGCCATCAAGACAGTGCAGGTTATTGATATTTCTTCCTCCAGTCTTAAAACTATGCTGATCTTCTTTCCATCTAGATTGTAAATATATATTCATCATATAGTCTGAATGAATAAGAGGAGAATATACAGTCTTACCTCACTTCTTTGCTGACTTGGTGACTTTGTTCCAAACTGTAGTTTCCTGTTCTGTGTGTTTTATATGATAAATGGGTTTAAATTAGATGGGGATAAATTAGAAAATTCTAGATTTTCTAATAATGTATCCACATTAAGTATCCATTCACCTAATGTATCATTATTTTACTGTGTCTTGTTTGTCACAGAAATGACAAGAATATGATCACAGCTTCTTAAAATATAAACTTATGCTATGGTCAGTACATTTAAATTATTGTTTGGAATTCCTAGCCATATCTTTTAGTTTCTATCCCATTTTAAAATATTTCCCTATTTTCCATTACAAATTTCAAATTTGTTATCATGGGTTCAAAAGTTCTGATGATTAGGGGGGTGAGAAATGAGGAAAAAATACTATATCCTGCTAACATTTGTAATAAGTAACTGCAATCTCATTTCTGTTAAATTTTAACGTATAGTTCAAAACAATGACTTAGTGATGATGTTGAGATTTCTTCTGTTTGAATCAATAAGAAAAATAGATAAAGGTATGTTTGCAGAATTTCTGTTGAAATATATTTTGTATGAGATTGGAGAATGTAAAAAGCTTTTAATTAGCAAACACATAGTGTCACTCTTAATTTTGCTAACTACTATATGTAACTTTTTTTTCCTGTACCATATCATTGATTGTTCCTGTTATATACTTTGACGGTCTTCTCAGCTGATTAACTGATTCTTGCAGTCAGGTTAAAGAAAAAAAGCTTCTACAGACTCCTCACATTTCATTTTTATAGTAATTTTATTAAAAATTACAATTACAAAGGTTAAAAACTTTTTTTAAAAAAAATAAAAAGAAAAGAATAAAAATAAAGATGTAGAAAAAAATACAAAAGAAAAAATAAGAATATAGTAAAGGAGAAAAAACATATAAAATGACTTCCACCTTCATCACTAGTATAACAATTTTTAATAATCTACTATCTTCTCTTAAAATACAACAAATGATTTCTTCTTCCCATATCCTATCTCTTTATGAACAAATCATTAAAGTCTCATTGTTTCATTCCTGATCAGCAAAAGATCACGAAACAACATATCTATTTTAACCTTGATCAAATAAAGCAATTCTAAATTCCTTTCCTTCTTTTCACAATCTTGATCTTTAGTCCCTTCACACAATGTCTTCAAAATATCATTTTATCATGTTTTTTTTTATTTAAGAGAATTTAAAACAATTTTTTTTTCTGTAGGACGGATTATTTAATTAATTCCAAAATCTTATTCCAAATCAATCTGGTCTCTCACAGTAGTCTGTTTTTAACTTTCCAAAGTCAAAGTTCTAATCAACCTTTTGCTGTTTATTTTTTTTTATTCTTAAGCTTGTATTTATAACTTCTTTCTTTCACTAAAGATTGAAGGAAACACACCTGGTGTTTTCAGTCTTGTCCATGCAAAGGTTCCTAACAGCTGAAAAAAAGTTACCATGCAAGTTCTGCAAGTGATTGCAAAAGAAAGCATCCAACCCAGTGTTCTTAAATGCAAAACAGTGGTTTGAACAACATAGCTTTTCTTTCTTCTCTAAGAACTCTAAATTGGTGTTTCCTTGTGAAAAGCAATTATCTGGAGCACTTGTGGGAAATCTCAAGTCATCTTGACCAGAAAGGAATTATGAAAATCTTGACTACTCACCAAGTTTTCTTTCCAATTGTGATTGTGGGTCTGCTTTAAGTGGCGCCATCTTCATTTTGCCATTTCTTTCCTGGAAGTCCCAGGCTTCTCACATTTTTGTTAGCATGTCATTTTACAATTTTATATTAATGACATTTCAATCCTACATCCTTAATTTTGCCATATTTTTGAAAGCAACATCTTCAGTATGACAAACCCTTGTTCAAAAATAAAAGCTATTTGCACTTCTGTGGAAGTTATTCATGAATGAGTGCTCTTATTATATACTCGATTTACAAAGCAGATCTTTGCATGCTTTTCACACACAAAAAATGTATGACTAAATCTACAGCCATTTTATTGATCATTTCCCCCATCTGCAACTCCCCATCCCAAGGTCTGATTATGCATGCATTTTAATAATATCATGCCAATCATTACATGGAAATACCTAAGAAAGCTGTACCATTATTTTGATCTCCACTGCACTGACTGCTCATGGACAATTTACTAAATGAGTGATACTATATGTGCTATGATGGGTTTTGGTCATTTTGATTAAGGTATGATAGACAAAAATAAACAGTAATTTATGGGGGTGCATGGTGAAATAATGAGAACTGATGATTATCTGCTCTAAAAGAAAAAAATAACAAGCTCTGGGCAATGACAGTGTTAGAATCAAAGAAGAAACAGACTCCTTAGAATTTTAAAATAGGTTAAGTTTTAAAATGGGTTAAAATGCAATTTTCTCTATTTCTAGGTCTGAGGAGTCTATTTTTAAAAGAAGAAGCTGCCCTCTTATTAACTCTTCCATTAAAAGGAAAGTGTAAACTAAAGTGTTAAAATGGTAATGAGGAAGTAAGCATATGAGCACCATCCTGAATTCTTTTTTTATTCTTCCTGATATCTGCAGTGGCACATAACCCAGTTTTATGGTATTAATTCTCAACCATTGTCTTTCTCTATATCAGATGAGCTGCATAGTTCTTTACAGATGACATATATGTAGTATGAGGCCAGATAACATGGAAATCACTCCCATAATAACATGTGAAGTGAGTCTACAAATGAAGTGAAATTTGTTCATAATGTATTATCAGAATAAGATTTCAGATTGTCAGTATGAATCATAGGGTAAATTATTACTCCCTCAGAAGAAGTGCACATATTTGCATTAAGTGTCATTTTACAGTTTCAAGATTAATAATAATTTTAAAACCTAATAAGGATGAACATGGATGCTTCCATGTGAGAACACATGAAAGATTTCCATATGTAAACACTGATTGAGGTACTAATAAAGGAATAAGCTATTTATATTTCAATAGATTCTATAAAGATATGATGTTCTTTTCATTTGTAGTGATAGCCATTTCAGTTCTTCAAAAACATCCTTAGCATTCTGAATCAAATGTTATATGGTGACATTTTATTAAAAAGTAACAAAAAGAAAAGATTACCTTCAAAGCAGACATATGGTATAGGAGATGACCTCAGCATAGTTTCACAATATTATTTCTCAATGTTGCCTATAGAATTGCCACTTTATTCTTTTAATTTAAGTATTAATTTGATCAAATAAGCACCTTTCTTTGTTTCCTGGGAGACAATATTGTCCTAAGCATATTTTTGTACACGTATTACTGAATAATCAGATGAGTTTTTGTCAAAAGTACCAGAGAATGTTGGCCAAGGAGCTGCAGGAGAAGCGAGTTAAAAATGGCCAAGAACCACCATTCTCTCGGAGAGGCTTCAAAGGCTCAGCTGGCAGCGTGGCTACTGTGGCTTCTTTACTGCCTTTTTCAGGCACTTCGCCCACTCCTTACCTGCTGCTGCTGCTTTCCCTCCCCACAGCCAACCTTCCACCCAGACACTCCCGCCCCAAACACTTTGCCGTTAACAAATAAACACTGTGCCCCCTCCCCACACCCCTTGCAGGTCCCCAAACACAAACATACCTTCATCCATTGAGCCCCCTCCCACCCAAAGAGGAAAAAAAAATAGATGAGTTTTTGTCATGTGTCTTTTGGATAAAGAATTCTATTTTTGCAGCTATTCATATTTTTGCAGATACTGTAACTACATATAAAATAAGGTGACTTCAAAGTGTTAAGAAATTCCAAAAGGGTTGGGGCCATACTGATCTCCAGATTATGCTGTTTTACATCCTGGAGTTATATATATTGTCAAGAAGAAATATTGGTTTCTGAGAAAAGCCCATGACTTCAATCTTTTGAACTCAAAACTTGAACTTTGTGATTTCGAGTTCATTTATTTCTGATCTGTTAGAATGAATGCAAAGGGCAAGTATTTTGACTAAACTGGGCTTATAATAACAATAATGTGACGCAAGGTCATGAATACTTAACTACCTTTGACATGTATTATTGAACTTTCCTTCAATTGTTGGGCATTCTGGATTTTTATGTCATAATGTAGTTCATTTTTTTCTGAAACTCCACTAGACCATCCTAAACCTGTCGGGACTATTGTGCAAAGATTTCACAAATTCAGGTTGGACACTGGGAAAATGTCCTTTTCATTTGCCTGTCCTTGGATATTTGGACCTCATAATTTATCCAAGAGGCATCTAGATGAATCCAATTATGTTAAACCAATTCTTGTCTTGGTATTCCCAAGGAATGTCGCAGGTATTCAGCATTTGGAGGTATTTTATAACTTTTATAGGCATTTATATCTGATTTTACAGAGTATACCAGAGTCCTGAGACTGCTCACAAAGAAGGATTCCTTGGATGATTTAGGAGGATTCAATGACATAGAAAGCCATGCAGGATCAGAAATTATCTTTTAGGTTCACTGTGGTGTCATCCACACACAACTTGCTTTTTAATGCGTAAATGGATGCTTCTTATTTTGTTGTGGAAATTATTATTCTATTTCAGGTTACGAATTACTATAAAAACTTATTTTACCTTGTCCCAAAAGTACTTTTTCAAAAGTGCTTTTTCAAGGAAAAACAACCCTAGCTCACAGAACAGAACAGGTAATGTCATTTCCTGAAAGTTGAATATTCTAGCCAAAATTATGAAACTAAAGGATTTTATCCTTCTCCCTTCTAAAGTCAGTTCCTGAAACTTTGGGGGAAGGAAAAGACATTCCTGACTTGAAGGGATTCCTTGAAGAAATGGCAGTAAGATTTGTTTGTATGGGCTTGGAATAGATAATCTTCCAAGAAATTCTCCTTAATGTTTTCTGTCCATTTCCTTGAGAATGGGGAAAAGTGCACCAGAACATTCCACTTGTACATTCATCCTTCACTTAGGGAAGAATTGTTTTTAAATTCATCACTAGGGGCTTCTTGTAGGTTCTCAGGATTTGACAGTAATTTGATGCAAACACTCAGAATTATTTACTTTTACTAAGCAAATAGCATTTAGGTTCAATTTTTTACCCAAGATTGCAGATACATATTACAAGCAGAACACTGCAGTCTATTATTTCTCTCGGCTCGTACTCTTTTTTCTGCTAAAAGCAATTGCTCGAGATTATAAAATTTAGAATAACTGAACATTTTTCTCTACTTAATACTTTGCAGTATTAGTGATTTCTACCTTCAAATGCATATAGTCTATAATATTAGTTTAATATATATTTGATTCTATTTCTACAATCTTGTTTATTTGAATTTAGTAGCTGGAACAGTGGGGATGTACAATGAGCCAGAACACACAGTTATAGTTGATTGGTTGGAGAGTGCTGGCTTCTGCGTGAGGCAATCTGTACTGTGATTGGTTGCTCTGGGTGTGGACGAAGAGTTTTCCCTGTCTTTTTCTTCTGTGCCCTCTGTGTGCTCTGTGATGTACCTCATGATACCTCATGATATGCCTGACTATTTTGTTTATTGTATATATAGATGTAAATATATATTTATTTATATAAAAGTACAAGTTTGTGTCAGCATCTCTAACTCCATTTGGACACCTGCTGTGCAATTCCCTGATAATTCTACCAACTTTTCCAATCTAGAATTAAGGAAGGACTTATAGATACTTAAGGCAGTTTTCCCTTTGAGTTGGGCTAGCAGTTGGTATTTCTCTGAGTAATAAAACATTTAATCTTTCATCATCATTTCGCCCAGACCAGGACCACCTGCATGGGGAAGCAGGTCCCTAGGTATCTTATACTTCAGCATACATCTCTAGATTTTTGCCCTGATCTGACTTAGGATAGAATAGAACAACAGAGTTGGAAGGGACTTGGACGTCTTCTAATCCAACCCCCTGCCTAGGTAGGAAACCCTATACCATATCAGACAAATCGCTATCCAACATCTTCTTAAAGACTTCCAGTGTTGGGGCATTCACAACTTCTGGAGGCAAGCTGTTCCACTGATTAATTGTTCTAACTGTCAGGAAATTTCTCCTCAGTTCTAAGTTGCTTCTCTCCTTGATTAGTTTCCACTCATTACTTCTTGTTCTACCCTCGGGTGCCTTGGAGAATAGTTGACTCCCTCTTCTTTGTGGCAATCCCTGAGATATTGGAACACTGCTATTATGTCACCCCTAGTCCTTCTTTTCATCAAACTAGACATAACCCAGTTCCTACAGCCATTCTTCATATGTTTTAGTCTCCAGTCCCCTAATCATCTTTGTTGATGTTCTCTATTTTTTACACTTTGGGTCCCTCTCCATTAAAACAAGATTTCATGAAGTCCCGCTCAGGTTTGACAATCCACAATGTTCTTTATTAAAACTTAGATATTTATCACCCATCATTGCTTAGGTTCAACTTAAATTACTATTTATTCCCTCCATTATCTTAGTTTAGCTTCCAGGTCTCCCGTCCAGAATTTAGTATTATAATGACCTCACTTCTAATGCCAACCCAGCATTTTTCTTTCTCCTGTAGGAAAGTTTCTTCTGAAAATTAAAGTAGACTCCCAGCTTCCCTTATCATTAAAACTAGGGTAAAGTATTGTTTGGGGTTCTGGGAGGCCACATGAAAACTAGCAGGAAGACTGTAAGGCAGTAAAGCCAATGTACAGTATATGTTGGTGTTTTAAGAACAAAACTTTTTTGCTCCAAGACATTTAGTTGTCTTAAGTGAGATCAGAAGTGAAAACCCATGTCTTCCCTGGTTACATTTTTCCACTGAAGTCTTAACGTTCCTGTAATGATGAAGAAAAGTAACTTTACAGGATGTGAGGTCTGACAGGCAGTCCCAGAAGGGTGATGCAGATACTTCATACTGATATTGATTCCATTGGTACTTGATTCCATTCTAATACTTTCACCATTGCTGATATTAGTTAATGAGTCCTGGAAGAAGCCTTAGATTACTGAATGCCTTTATCAGATCCATGGGAAAGGCTATTAAATTGTTACTTGCCAACTGCAACCAGATTCTTTATTATGGAAGTAGCCCAGGATGGATTGCCTGTGAAATATGCCTATGCTTCATATGGACCATGAAAGTCATTGCTTCGATGCAGTAGGCAGGAAAATATATTCTCTCAAGGATTCATCCTTTAGAATGGCAACCTGCCAGTGTGCAGGGGACATTATTAGCTATTTCTTTGAGAGGAAAAAAAAAGTCTCCTTAAATATAGCATGTCTGTCAGAAATGAACAAGCAGGCCACTTAACCATGCTGTGGCTGGGAAATTTAGATCAAACCTCCCCCCCCCTTCCCAGCCTTCAAAAGGCTAGATAGATATGGCCAACTTTCCAAAACTGGTAGACGAGTCCTACCCTAGCTCTTTGGAAGCCATGTAAGACTGGTTCTACCATCAACTGTGGTCAACTGCAGTCAAACTGGCAGGAAATCAGAAGTTGCTCTCACTCCTAGTGCTTTTTTGCCCTTGGTCCTCCTGTTTCTCTGTTTAGGGAAGGAAATACCTCTGAAACAATGACCCAGTGGGTCACGGGTTGTCAGGTTCTATTCATTCTGCAAGTGACTGACAATATTTGAAAAGGGCCAGTTAAAATACTAAACTGGTAATTCCATAGCATCTGACACAAATTTGGTTTCAGTGTTCTCATATTGTTACCATCTTACAATTGCTTTCTACTTTCACAAAACAGCTCTGTTCAACCCACAACATTTTTCACTGAAGTCTCTCCATAGTAGCCTTCACTCTAAGTAAGCAACCATTTGAGCCTCTGGCTATTGTCCTGCTGCATGTTTTCTTGATGAAGTTAGCTTTCCTTCAATCAGAAGAACAGGTACATCTGTAGCTTTACAGTGAGATTCGTCATTTTAAAGTTTCTTAAGGACAAAGTCTTTGTAAAGACATTTATTTACTATGTAAAGGTATGTTTCATTTCATGTTAAGCAAGATATTATTCTACTTTCTTTCCACTGCTTTCCTTTGCACTGAAACTTTCTTATGGTCTAACAGAATAACAGTTTGAAGGGACCTTGGAGGTCTTCTAGTCCAACCCCCTGCTCAAGCACGAGACCCAATACCAGTGATGGCAAACCTTTTTGGCACTGAGTGCCCAAAACAGAACACACATGCATGCACCAAAAATGTGGCAAAAACACAAAGACCAGCTGGCCAGTGTGCGCATGCCTGTTTTTCAGGCCGTTTTCAGGTCGTTTTGGGGATGTTTTCAAGGCATTTTTCAGACCATTTTCAGGCTGTTTTGGACTGTTTTTAGGTTGTTGTTTTTTCTGGGCCATTTTCAGGCTGTTTTTTGGCCTGAAAACAGACCAAAAATGGCCTGAAAAACACTCTGTTTTTTTAAACCAGAAGAGCAGCTGGTGATGGCACATGTGCCCACAGAAAGGGCTCTGTGCGCCACCTCTGGCACGCGTGCCATCGGTTCATCATCAGGGTCCTATACCATTCCGAATAGTGTCTCAATCTCTCCTTGAAAGTCTCCAGTGATGGAGGACCCATGACTTCTGCGGGGGAGTCTTTCCACTGATTAATTGTTCTTACTGGAAATTTCTTCTTATTTCTAGGTTGCTTCTCTCCTTGATAAGTTTCCATCCTTTGCTTCTTGTCCTGCCTTCTAGTGCTTTGGAAAATAAGTTGACCTCTTTTCTCTGTGACAGCCCCATAAACATTGGAAGACATTATGTCACCGTAGTCTTTTCTTTGTTAGACTAGACATACTCAGTTCCTACAACTTTGAGAGTAGTCTTACAGATACTGTATGTTTTCCTTGAAGTCCATAGAGAAACCATCTCTTTGATTAACTTACTGTTGAATATCAACAGACAACTTACTCTTATCTGTTGATATCTATAAAGCACTTTTTTTGTCTGTATAGAATTCTTTTTTCCTTATTCTGTAATTCTTAATGTAGTATTCAATATCATTCTAGTACATGTTATTATGCAGCAAAAACCATATCGTATTTTATCCTATTCTACAATAGACTTGTTCTCCTTCAACCAGCGCTGTGGAGGTTTTTTTTTCTACCGAAGTTGTTTGTAGGATTTCTTTGCGACCTAGTCACAGCCATCAACTTTCATTTGCCATTCCAAACCCATCGGATTAAGAGCATAGATAGCTTGCAGACAAGCAGGACTATTTTGCATGCTTCACTGGTTTCCTGCCTGCTAGTCAACCATTTGTGTGATGCACAATGATTGTTTACCTGTACTGAAACTTGGTTCTGAAAGTGAGCAACTATTCATTCAGTAACCCATCCTTCCTCCCCTCTCTGTGTATAGAGACTTCCTGCATTAGCTCAAAAAATGAAGATAATTCAAGGGATACTGTTCTGAGCAGAGGGAAAGGGTATTGCATATCAAAAATAATTAAGGTAGAATAATCAAAAAGCATATTGTACCTGTATATGAAATGATTTATATGTCTTCACATATAACTACTTGGAGAATCATGGTTACAGGTAAGAAAAGTATTCTTAGATTTCATTACATTGGTCCAGAGAGGAAAAGAAAAATAATAATGTGTAGATTAAATTAATAATAAAGGTATGGATGATTGTTCCAGGAAACTGTGTAGATCAGTATTTCAGAAAGTGGTGCTTATAGCCACTGCCAAATTTTCTAATTAATTGTTTAAATATGTAAAGGGAAGGAAGGAAGGAAGGAAGGAAGGTAGGTAGGTAGGTAGGAAGGAAGGTTGGTTCATAGCATTTTTTATTTCTGACTCCATATCCATTCTATGAAATAAAACAGTGGGTAGCTGTAACCCAATGCTTTGCTTGGATATGTGCCCAGTGCCCAGAAAAGAGTAAAAATAAGCTGGTTTTGTTAAAAGGGAATTGCACCTCTCCTGATAATTATGTGAGATGTTCTTAAAATTCCAAGTGTACTCAGCAGCACTGACATTCCCCCACAGTATTTAAATTATGCTAATGTGATTCAGAATTTCTCTGTATGAATACACTTAAAATATGTATAGAATCTGGTTTTGATCCTTTGCATATCAGCATCAGATCAGAATAACATGCAGGACACAGAATGGCTTCTGATAGTATTGTAACGGTTGTGCCTAGTCAATGCTACTTGTTTAGAAAAGTTAAATGGTGAACTGCTACTCTTTTTTCACCAAGCCCAGTGAAGGATAGAATTATCAGACTCTAAAGCTACAAGCATATTTTTTTTCTCAATGATGTTGTCAATAAAGGTCACCAGCATATAACATCACCTGGAATCAAATGTTACATCCTAGATGCTCAACCCTTGTTTTTGCTCTCTCAGCAGACTTTGAGCAAGGTGCCAGAAATACCTTTTTTATGTCTAATTTGACTTTTGTATGGGTATTACTCCTTCTCTATCAGTCTTTCTGAGATTAATAAAAACAAAGACTAGATAAGAAATAATAGAATCCCTGTTTTGTGTTCACTGCATGCATTTTTGTTCTATGCCGTTCAAATCTGGAGATGGGTGTTGCAGTACTAGATTAGATTTATTTATTTATTTGGCTTGTATGCCGCCCTATTCCCGGAAGACTCAGGGCGGAGAAACTTTAATACAATATTTTGTGGTATTATAATTTTAATGCTACACCCATTTAATGTTCCCATTTCCTATGTGAGCTGCATCATAAATGTACAATCCGTAATTCTCAAAGCCATTGAAACACTGATATGAAAGAGACAGGAGATGATTTGCAATCATCTTTGTTTGCTCTGCATTTTTGTCTAGTTAACATGTCACAAGTAGAAGAGATGGCAATATACTATTTTAGAAGAGGATATTGGGCTTCAGTTGTGTTCCTTGCAAGCATGTCACTTTGGAATTCAATTTCTTTTTTTGTCTTGTGTCCAAACAAGCAGATATTGAATAAACATGTATGATATCTGTATCAATCCTAAAATGGATATATTCTTAATAATAATTAAACATTCCATCTGTATGCATCTATATTCTTTCTTTCCTGCTGAAGCTTAATTATATCATAACATTAATGAAGCTTTCAATACCTCTTTGGTACTTTTTTCTTGAACTGAATGATGCAAAGAAAACCTTTTCATGTGCAAGAATCCCTATATGTTTTCTGGAAAACTGCTATATTAAGGACCATCTGTATTTCCACTTATGCGCTTGTGGCACCTATATAAATTTCTGTTCAGACTGCCTCCTAGCTGCTATTGAATGTTGCTGAAGCTTCTAACATAAAAAAGGAAAGGAAACACCCTAATTTGGATCAGGGCCACTGTGGATGGAATTGGGAGAGGATTATCCATTTCTTCTGATTCTATATTTTCTAGGGGAGGCTTGGAGGTGTGAAAATAAACCTGTGAAATTCCTAGAGATGCCACATTTTTGCTGAGCTGCACTAGAACTTTGTCTTTGCCATGAAAAGAGAAGACAGAGTTAACCCTCCTTGTTCAGTGATGTGCTAGAGGCAGCTCATACTGACTCAAAAGAGCCAGATGTTAAATTTTCTGGAATTTTTTTGAGCCGGTTGACACCACAGGTGAGTCTCAATGCCTAGCATACCAATCAGCTGTTCCATATCTAAAGGCTTGGTATGACAGTGGCAATGCAGAACTGGTTCTTAAACATTTAGCAATACAGCACTGCTTTTATCCTATTTTAAGGACACAGCTCATACAGGAAAGTTTATTTATCTTTATTTGGGGTGAAAATTAAATTATTAAACTCCCAGCACTAACACTCTCTCCAGTTAAGCATACTGTATACACTGGGTCAAAATGTTAAGATCAAATGAATTCCGACAAGGCTTTTGTTGTTTTTTAGTGGGTCTAGGACGCAAATAAGACAACTGCATCAGAGGTGGTATTCAGCAGGTTCTGACCACATCTGGAGAACCATTAGCGGAAATTTTGAGTAGTTCGGAGAACTAGTAAATACCACCTCTGACTGGCCCTGCCCCCATCTATTCTCTGCCTCCCTAGTCCCATCTGATCGGGAGGAAATGAGGATTTTGCAGTAATCTTCCCCTGGAGTGGGGAGAGAATGGAGATTTTACAGTATCCTTCCTCTGGCACGCCCACCAAGCCACGCCCACAGAACCGGTAGCAAAAAAATTTGAATCCTACTACTGAACTGCATATTATGTTTTCTGTCCTTTCTTACAGATTTGTGTGAGCTGTGAATGGTACAATTTTACAGTAGTTGTTCTTTCTCCTAATCTTTTGCCTTAAGACACTTTATGATTAGAAAAAATCCAATTCCTTCCAGATGCCATTGCTTCAGTTTTCCACCTATAAAATAGGTTTTTGAGAATCATCCAGTCATTCATGAGTCCCCTTACACTTGATGACAAATACAGATGCTGGAAAGACACATTTTATTAATGATTAATGACTCATTCTTGGGTTTGGGTGCAATGATTTGGTCCCAAGCCAGTCTTTTTTTCACAAAGCCAAGGTCTATGAAGCATTTCTTTTTATTAAGTACTATCTCATTCCAAAAATGGCTGCTGTGCACAGAAAATAACAAAAACCATTATTTCTTCTAAAATAATTATACTTTTCCTCACTATTTTAACTGTTTTCCTATGGAAAGCAGACAACAAGGAGATACAGAATAATTTCTTGCATCTCTGAATTATATGAGTAAGGATTTCATTACAAAATGAAATCAACTCCCTCTGAACTTGCTACAGTGGAGTATTTTTTCATCAACCAGTTTCTTTGTTCTTGGTGTAGTATGAACCTTTTCTGGAAAATAATCTGCTTATACTTCTTGACTCTTCTTTCCTTATTGTGCTGCTTCAAACTCCAGGATCCATCAGTCCCCTGTCTGCTAATTATTGGTCCTATTGCAATGTATCTCCACCTGAATAATACTTAAGGATATTAATCTGAGCCTAACTTGCATTCTCCTAACCTAAACTTCTAACCATTTTGAATATTGAGAAAAGTAAGGCTCTCTGCATTTCCCCCACCCCCAGACCCCCACCTTTTAGTGGCACTGTGGGTTTCTTGTCACAGCACAGTAGAGGTGCACATCATCTGGTAAATCCCAGCAGTAGAGATTGTATAGGTCTCCCAGGGTCATGCTGTAAACTAGAGCTTTAAACTCAGCTGGACTCCTCTGAGCTGAATATTTCATCATGGAGAAATCTAGGCTGCAGTTCATGTGATAGTAAAATTAATGAGAGGAGGAGAGATTTGTAGGTGGCATGTGTGAACAGCAGGAGCTGCATCCTCAGCTAAGCACTTCTCCTTCTCATGATTTCCTCTTTGCTGTTCTTTGATTTTTTTTCTCTTCCTTGTTTAGTTCCTATCTTGTAAAGTTGGAAGAAACCACATAAGCCATTGAACTGAACTGCCTGCTAGAAATTCAAATGATACTTGATAGTAATTTTCTAGTCCCCACTTGCACACATCTGCTAAAAGACAGTCCACTACTTCTCTGATTAATATTCTTAGCTGTTCTCATTCTGTTATGAAGTTTTGTTCTAATATTCAATTAGAATGTTTTCTTCTAATCTGCTTTCATGTCTCCTGAAAGTCTAGCATATTAAATTACTGAATGTATTTGAAAATAGTATTATATATCCTCTTTGTCTTCTCTTTTGAATGCAAGAATGAACAGCCTTAGTTCCTTCAGTCAGTTCCACTTTCTCCTACATACTTTCATGATTTAATTTTCTTTTTTTATCCTACTCTGGGAAAGTGAGCCCTTTCTTCTTCTTTCACCCCAGACAGCCCTTCATCTTCATAAGCTTACTTCTTTGTTGCTTCTACAGTTTGTGGATTGTAATAAAACTCAGCATATATAAGGTATACTATAGTAGTGGTTTTTTGCTCCAGTCTTCCATTTTGTTTTGGGACTAAGCACACCTTATGGGGCCTATTTGATTTTTATGGAAGAATAATCAACATTACTCCTAACTGGTATATGTCTTTGTTATATGCTTATAAGATCTGCTAGATATTTAGAAGAGAATAATGAATGGAATAGTAGGCTTTTAGGGAGTATGGGTTCCATTTTCTTCTGGATGAAAAGTCATGCCTTCGATTTCTGGCTTATATTTTTGTGGATTAGGCAATGGCTTTTTCACCACAGACAGGAACCTTTGGCTGTTTTGGAAACACAATGTTTAACTCAGAGATTTCATTCTTTTGCATCGTAGCTTTACATTTCAGGGTGATATTAAAATGTACATTTGACTTTAAAACATTTTTTTCAAAGCCTACTCCTTAGTCCCAATATTCAGAGAGTAAATATTCTTATTCATCACTTGTGAATATACCTTGCATTAATTACTGGTTTGAACAGCATTGTTGCATAAGTTACTATAACTCCATTTGAATCATGGTGACCAATCAATGATTCTTGATTCTCCCAATTCAGTAGAGCTTTTAGTCTGATATGCTATAAATAAAAATGCCAGCACCTCACTGGCAAGAGCTTTTTACATAATATGAATCATTATAACAACATGAACTATGAGTCTTAAAACCACTTGGATATAATTTGCAAGCAGGATACAAATTGCTTTCTCTTTCTTATGACTATTAACCAAGACAGGGCAAAAGGCTTAATTTTAGCAAAAATGCAGAGTGATTCCTGTAATCTTCATTTCCAAAAGCCAAAACACACAAAGATAAAGTGGGAGAGGGGAAGCGAAAGTTAGACTTAATATTTGAATTTTATACCCATAACCAGAGGGTTCCACCACAAAACCGCGGAGGACAAAATCGCGCTCGACGAAAGCGCGCATTTGACGTCATCACAGCGCGACCAAACAATCGCGCTGTGATCGAAAAATGTAAAAATAAAGCGAAAACCTTACCCTAACCCCCCCAAACCTAACCCTAAACCTAACCCTAAATCTAACCCTAAACGTAACCCTTAACCTAACGCTAAACCTAACGCTAACCCTTAACCTAACGCTAAACGTAACCCTAACGCTCTAAACCTAACCCTAACCCTTAACCTAACCCTAACCCTAACCCTTACCTTTATGTGAATCGGCTTGCTTTAATTTTAATTTTATTTCAATTTTTAATTTTTTCGTCACGCTGTGATGACGTCAAATGTGCGCTTTCGTCGAGCGCGCTTTTGTCCTCCGCGGTTTTGACGGGTCACGAACCAGAGCTATGTAGAAAAATAGATCAAAAGCATCAAGGAAATACAGTTGCTAGATAATGTATTTTACATGTATTACTTTGGTTTATGTAGTTTATTGAATAAAACACAATTGACTGGATAGTAATACACTTTACTATCAGTCATAGTTTACAAATCATAGTAGCTGTATTAACACAACAGGCCAATATGCTCAATGAACCACCCTTAAATAAAGTTATTATATGGTAAAGCAGGACATGACAGCTCAATGGTTAAGACAGTGGGTTTTTCAGCTGAAAAGGTGACAGCCCAGGTTTGAAACCCGAGCACCACACAACAGGGTGAGCTCCCATTACCTGCCCCATTTCCTGCCCACCAAGCAGTTTGAAAGCATCCAAATGCAAGTAGATAAATTGGTACCATTTCAGTGGGAAGGTAACAGCATTCCATGTGGCTTTGCATGTAGTTATGCCCACCACATGACCATGGAAATGACTTTGGACAACATTGGCTTCCTTGGCTAAGAAATGGAGATGAGCACCACCCCCTAGAGTTAGACCCAACTGGACCTTACCATAAGGCAAAAATCAGTGAAGCAATATCAGTCATTCCCAACCTAGGCTAAAGACTTCCTAGACTAAAAATGAGAAAATGAGAACAAAATAGATGGGAGTTTGGACCACTGTATTGTTTCTTCCTCCATTTGGGAATAAATACCTTAAATAAAAGGTATATAAACTGTGAGGAAGATGGTAAGCTGCTTTAGAATCTAGGATTTGGGTTTTACTTTGCAACCTGAGTTGTTTCAGGTTGGAGTGTAGAAGAATTTGAGAGACAATCTTCAATGGGGAGAAGGGGGAAAGGAGCAACAGCAATGTAAGCAACAACGGAGGGGTAAAAAGTACAAAACCAGGTAAGGAAGGTTTAGAATGAACTCCAATCTGAATTTCAGAAAGGAGTCAATGACTGAAAGGGGATCTTCTGGATACCAAGTGCTTCTTTCTGATAAGTTCTGTACTGTTAGAGCTGTGTTGCTGCAATTGTTGCTGAATCAATCTTCTGCCTCAAGCTGTTCCAATTGCTGCAATGCTTTGGTTAGAATAGTGCATCTGCCATGTTCAGCTCTGCTTGCTTATGTGCTATATAGTGCACATGCTGCTTTCCCTTAGAAGGTAACGAAAGCTCAGAAAAGGAAAGGTTAGAGTGAACGAACAAATGAGTTTCTGATTACTCTGATTTTTATGTATATGAATATATTCCTGTGAGGGTTAGGATCAGAAACTCAGAAAAAGCATCTGGTGCTCCAACAATTTCAATCTTGCCTATTCATAAAATAAAGTTTCGAATCAAATTTGGAAGGAGTCCTTAAGCCCAATTATACGCTCAGTGCAGAAGTCAAAATTAAAGCACCACTGGTCATTACATCTATTGAATAAAGATTATTATCGTTTTGAATAAGTGGTTCCACTGCTGAACTGTTTTCACTGTCAGGGTCATCCCCCACCCCCGCCCTTGCATTCAATCAAAATCTGCATTCTGGAGCAAAAACAATGAGGTCTTGCATTTCTTATGTTTAACTTCCCTTCAACTACTTATGCTATCATATGCCCTCTTATGCTCCTTATATCATAGTCTGTTCTGAACACTAAACATCCAGCTCTTCCAATCTATGTTTGTAGATTTCTAATTAAATTGTTGACCTACATTTCTCTTTATTTAATTAAAAATTAAAATGCTTCTGCATCCTTGATAATACGTTGCTTAAACTGGATAAAATACTTGTATCATGTAGTGAAAATATGATTACTTCCTGGGATTTGAAAATTATACTATTGATCCAGTATGAAATTATATTTGCTTTATTTACCATGACATTAGTTTCCTGGCTCATGTTGTTTTGCAATCAATTACTATTCCAATACTTTTCATTAGTGTTATTACTAAGCCATTTTTTCTATATCTGTGTATTAGGATTTAATTCTGTAAATAAAAAACGTACACATTTTCCCTGTTATATTTTACTCCATTACCTTCATCCATTTTATCTTATCAAAATTATTTTGAATTTTATTCAACCCAACTTTGTGTCATCTACAATGACCTGATTTTGTATCATTGTTAAGCAAATTTGATTACATCTCATTACATAAGTCATAAATATAAAATATGAAAATGAGATATTGTGTTTGGTGAAATCTGTTCCTGTTAAATCCATGCCAATTTTTGGGTAATTATCAGATTGTTTTCAAGTTCCATACTTTGTAGCCTAACCATGATGTGCTTTAGGATCTTCCAGATAACAATGACTCAAGCACCATAATGGCGAACTTATGTCATGTGTGCTCAAAGTGGCACGAGAAGCCATGTCACCTGGCATGCGTGACCTTGCCTATTTGTCTTCTAGGTTTGTAACATGCATACGTGCACGATGCTCATCTGTCCTTCGCACATGCGGAAATGCCAAAAACTGTTGTGCACATGCGTGCCAGCTAGCTGATTGTCAGGTGTGCATGCGCGCCAGAATCCAGAAGTTCAGCTTTTCTGGAGCGCGATCTCTTTGCAGGGGCAGCAGTGTCAAAAACTAGCCTTCACCTGTGCACCAGGCAGCTGATTGCCAGGCGCACATGCACGCTAGAACCCAGAGGTTCAGCCTTTCCAGAGTGTGGCCCGGTGAGCGTGTGTGTGCGATATTTCCGCCATCATGCTCTAGAATCTTGGATTACTCCCCCTCCCCTTTAAAAAAAATAGGAACATCTGCTTTCCTACAATCAACTGCCATTTCCCAGTTCTCCAGGATTTCTCAAAGATGATAAATAAAGTTTTCGTCAGAACATCAATTGTTTTTTTCAGTGCCCTAAGATGTAATTAATCTGGTCATGAAAATTTAAATTCAATTGATCTAAAGAAATATTTCCTGATCATGTTTCTTGTCCAAAACTAATCATACGCTACTCTTCACAATTACGGTACCTTTTGAGACAAAATCTTTTTTGATGGAGCAGATTGAACCTAAGTAAACATTGAATATACTTTTTCCTTATTACTTGTTAGTCTTTTGCTCTCTCCATTGAGCAACTAGCATAATAATTATGTTCTTTTACTTTTATTTATTTTGAACATATTACTTCAAACCTATTTAAAGAAGCCTTTTTTTGTTAATTTTAGCTTCCTTTGCTAATCTCAGTTTGTTCTCAGCTTTGCATTTCCTAATACCAACTCTGCAATTATAAGTTATTGGTCTTTTTCCTGACATTCTTTCAATTTCCGTATGGTTTCTTTGATGTTTTTAGATCCTAATTAAGCATTTTATAGAATCGCATTAGCTTCCTTAGAGGCATGTTGATAACTCAAATTTAAAGAAATTTCATCCCATCAAACAATTGCTCCAATTGTTCAGTTCTTCAGAATTGAAGAAGCTTCTTGGATGAGAAGCAAAACATTTTCAAGGAAAAATCCAAGCAATTCCAGTTACCTTTTGAAAAATATCTTTGGGACAAGCATGACCTGGATGATTGAGAATCTCCATAGACATACTGCTCCAATTGCTAAGGGATGGTGCATGTGCCGAATTTTATGGGTTTGTATATGTTTGTTTCCATCCAACAGACATCTATTTCTCTCTACCATTAATACTGGCTTCAATGTAAGTGGTGCTGAATTTCATTGGAAGGTTAAGATGTATAGAGGGAGTGTCTAGGGAAGCCACGAAGAGTGCTTTCTCCTTACTCCTTACTTATGAGGCAAGAAACCTATGGCAAGACCTAGTTACTTTGCAGACATTGTGTTCAGTTTACGAACAATCTAATAACCCATTAAGCATTCTTCTTCTCTTGACAGGATTTGGGTCTTTTTTCCATCCTGAAAAGTGAAGGGAGAGAATATATATAAGTGAACAAGAGCCCTGAATCTTTTTTTTTAATATAGTACTGAAGAAACTCTAATTCTTTACTATGTTGCTACCTAAGCTTTTCTTGATTTTATGATTATGCCTGATAATTTAGTCCACTGCTGCTTTTAATACATTTAATTCATTCCATTACTTCATTGCTTGAAACATTTTATTATAAGCTAAAATGATTCAAAAGTAGGACAGGAAGGCATAAAATATAGATTAATTAAAAACATGGCATGGTGATGATTCTTTGAATGTGGGTTGCCACTAAAATCAAGGCTGGCCTATAATTAACAGTACTTAGCATGGTTAGCTGTATATACTGACCAGATTTTTGCTTTGCATATTTTGAAAAGTCTGACGTTTTTTCAGGTAGAATGAGGTGTGAAATATGTAAGAAGCACTGAAAGAAATGGCATAAAAGATGTGAGCTGCTATAGCTCTTAGAACAACTCTGAAAGAAATGCCTCGACAGGAAATTGAATCCTTGCCATATTGCTGTCATGAGGCTAGAAGTTCCATTTCAGTAGAATTTATATCAAGAGGGGAGAGAGAAAATCAGAGCTAGCAATGGACATTTCTCCACTCTGCTTTCTTCATTGAGTGAGTGGAAAGGAGACAGCCGGCACTGGAGAACTCAGGGATCTGTCAAGATTTCCTCCGGGAAAGAGGCTTGTGTTGTGTGTCATCATTTGGAACTCATGGGTTTAGCCATATGTTTAGTTTAGCAGTGCTCCAAAGCAAAATAAATTTGAATCATTGGTCTCTCAGCAGCAACAATAATACTATTGTACACTATAAAGAGAAAATCTGTTACAAAACCATGTTGATGGAACATACCATTGTCTACATTTTCCCTTCCAGCAAAATTTGGTTTTAAAGGTAGCCTGAATAGAATAGTACTTTCTCTAAAATTGTTGCTCAATAATCACTAATATTCTTCATAAATGTGTTTAGTTTGCAGTCCCACCCAATCTGGTTCCATCCAGAAGTGTTGGTCTACAACAGACATAATTTCCAGCTATTTGCAGTCCAATCTATCTGGACTAGAAATACTTGTATACAATTAATTAAGCAGAAATATAGATACTCCTGTTGTTTTCTCCAGAAGAGAAAGGGCTGGTTTAATCTTTTTTAAAGAGAATGTATGTGGTTTTTATTTCTGGCCACTTACTTATTCCTCTGTGTCCAGATTCCACACCAGTTAAAATACTTCTACAATGTGAACATTGCAATTTGCTTGGTGAATCCAAAGTTCCATCATGTAGTTTGTTTCATTTTTACTACTGACTAGTCAAATGGGCATTAAACAAGTCTTTCCTGTTGCTGGTTTATTTTCCAGTTTCAGGCATAGTTCCTCTAAAGGTAGAAGAACCTTCAGATATATCCATGGAGATGGGTTTTATCAGTTGTCATTAATCACCATTTGAGTTATCATGATTAACAGCAACTGATAAAACACATCTCTATGGATTTGTCATATTTTTGGCATCTTTCTTGTGTCATTTGTTTGTGCCAATTGGGTTTCAGGGGCCATTTGCTCATGTAACAGTATGACTCTGTTATCCAGTCTTTTAAAGACATATTCTTAGACTAAGAAGCATTTCAGAAGGGAGAGAGAAAGCTGTTTGCTGCAAGATGCTGTAGAATTCTGCTATATTGATTAAGCTCCTGGGACTACTGCCAGTTGCCTCTAGGATTAAATCAATACAGTTTGCAAAAGTAAAAGCTTCTCTTTGCTAGAGACATAAAATATTGGAAATTTTTAAATGATAAAACTTACAGACAAGTGACGCTTCCTACGTACCTTGCCAGAGATAAGGGTTAATTGGGATTTAAGAATCTGGAATAGCTGTATCAGCAAAAACAGTCATACTGTTAAATGCCCCCAAAATTAAATAGCCAAGTGGTAGAGCAATGGATGGAATAGAAAAAGGGTCAAATTTCAGTCAGAAGAACAGGCCAGGGTACTACGCAAGTGTTGCCTATCATATAGAAAGGACTTCTCAGGTAAATCTACAGTTAAGAATGGATGAAATAAACTTGTATTAGGATCAGTACAATGCAGTTTGCTAACTTCGATCTCTTCCTCCCAGTGTTCTGAATACTGTTGAATTGGCATTTGTTTCTGCATTTTCAGCATATTTTTGAAAATTGTTTTGTTCAACTTGCTCTTAAGGGGTTTAACCCTATTTTTACCAAAATAATGGTATTTAAGCATGACATTTAGTAGAATTTAAGTTCCAAACCAGTTTAAATGATACTTCCCTTACCATATACTGTATGATCAAGGTAAAATGTTACTAACAAGATTACATTGTCTAATATAATCATGCAGTCCTGGTTGGAATTTCTGTGTTAATTATTTTTCTTGGGGGTTTTTTCGTTGGATATTCAAAAAATTGTTGGAAATAACTTATGAAATTGAGGACATTTGAATTTTGCTCTGCGCTGGGTTGAGTCTCTTGGAATCTGATCTGTTTTTTCTGATGTGACAAAGGAGCTTTTTGCTATGTTTTGCTGCTCAAGGGCTATTCAATGTTTGTCACTTTCTACCTGATGAATTCACTGTCACACAAATGATATGAATTTATTTTATTCCAATTATATTCTTATTTAAATAATTAAAGAATGGGTGAGATGATGATTTCTAAGAGTTTTAGTATCCGAAAGAACTTCTAGAAATACTAATTCTCATACATAAATCTAGTTCAATATGGCATAGCTGGGATTAGTAGACATGCCTCTTTCTCATTTTTGCCTGGATTAACAGAATCCCAATTCAGATCTGGAAACACTAATTGGGTCATACTACTGAGATTCTGCCTTTCTTCATGATGTATGCCCATTTCTAAAAATCAAGATACAAAGATAAATATTTTTTAAAATATTAGCAATCATAGGAACAGGAAATTCAGATCAGAGTCTATGGTACTAGGACAAGATTTTGATTCTTGCATTATTCTCTTATTTTTCTAATGAAGAATCACCTTTGGCACTGCTATTGATCCTGTCAACAAGGCATATAAATATCATGCAATTGTTTACATGTTTTATCAGTATTATGTGTTTTAATCATTTTTTGATTGTTTTTTGAAATCGACAGGGAAGAAAAAGGTTAAACTCTCTTTCCCAATATCATTTAAAAACATTATCCCTTACCTATTGTTCCATTTCTAATATATTTTTTTAAAAAAATGGACATTATATTCAGCTATCAGTCAGATCACTTCTGCTGTGGCAATAATCTAAACATTTGTCCATCTAACTCCACTAATCTTAACCTGCGATCATTACCAGAGACTTAATCCATAAGATTAATGTACAATCCATTCATGGTACTAACATGAGTTATTTCTTATACAACAATTGCCATTAACATTTGAAGCTTCCCACCTCCAGTGAATTATGACCCATGCTAGAATTTAAGATTTGTTTCTTTTCTCATTCAGAAGCACTAGCACATAAGAAAGGAAAAAAAGAAGAAATAGCAATAAAGGCAATTAATTTGAATAAAAAGTTATAATTCATACATCCACCATAATGAATACATATCTAGGAAAATACCTGGCCTACGGTGCTATTATATGAGAATATTCTGGTTTTTTCACACTGTTTTAGTACTTCTTTCAACTTTATGAAAGGGATTCTTTTTCACATATTGTCAAGGAAAAACACAGATTCAGTGGCTTCCTTAAGGCTATATAGTTAATTCATAGCTAAAGGGAAATTTCAACTAGGCATTTTTTTACTTTGCAAGATCATGTTTTTGGCCATTCTACCCTGCTAAATAGTGTTATGGTTTGTTTTTTAAATTTTGGGAAATCTTGGTTCGGTTTAATATGACTTACTTTAGATTGATTACACTGCCCTTGTAAAATAGAAATAACAACATCCTGCCTTAGATAGTTAAGTGAAGATGAATATGAAAAGGCAAAACATGTGTTCACTAAATGGGTTATATAAACAAAAGTAGCTTGCCAGAAATGGTAGGTGGAATCAATAAATTTACCATTAATTTTGTTACAACTTGCAGATTATGAATGTAATGGAGATCTGCTTGCACATTTAAAAATCTTAACTATTATTAATGTGGTTTGTTGTGGTGTGATAGTTTCTTTTACCAATCAACACGGTTTGTAATATTAACTTAAGGTCAATCCAGCTTCTCTCTCTGGTACTCTCCCTGCAGCTATGAGTAAAGGGTAATCCTTTAGATCGGCCTACAAACATAATTATAAACCCAACTTTGAAATCCAAGCTTTATCACAAGCTAAGCAGGCTAAGCAAATGGGAGTGACTTGTTGAAGTTTCTGCCAATGTGTTGAAAATAGGTTAGGTACCTAATAACTGATTTTGCTATACAAGCGTTTCTAAACTTTTCCACCTGTTATGTTTTTGCTTGGCTTTACAGCTCCTTTTATTAGGATTCCTTGTTCTTTAGGTGGATAATACAGAAATTGTCTTTATTGAACAGATGTGCCAGCAAAAAAGATCAGTTGTTTATCTCCTAATTTGGAGAATACAAGATCACTAAACAATAAACTTAATACAATCTCTAGATTTCCTCCCTTCCCCAGAGGGTTGTTATGCAAAATCTGAAATATGGAAAACTGCTAAAATCAAGAGAGCTGCACAAATAATCTTGCAACAGCATCACTTAAGCGATCACATAAATGACATTTTCTGGGTCAACCGTGCTGTTGCCTTAATGGATTGCATTGTGGTCAGAAGACTGATGTGGTCTGAATCTAGAGGTTTTGGGAACAGATGTGCTAAATGGACATATCCACTCCTCTCCCAATTCCTCTTTATGTGCACTCATAAATCTACCCCCAATCATTTGGATACCAGGCCTTTCTGTCTGCTATGGCAATATTACACATCTCAAGATGAATGTATGGTTAGTTCCCATTCCCTGAGATGTACAACTGAACATTATATCCATATCAGAACACATATGGCTGCATTAAAACTTTCCAGTAATTTCTCTGCATTGCATTTCAATCCAGCTAATGTGTTTTTTTGTTAAGATTAATCCGTGCTTAAATATATTTATATTATTTTCTTACATGAAGGTGATTAGTCACAAAATGTGAGGGAACAAAGGGGCATTACCTTCTAGAGCTTCAGGTTTTGAAGTTTGAAAACTAAAAAACATTCTTGGGTTTCTTACCAGCCTTGGCAAGAGTGGGAGGGCAGATGATAAAGCAGAGTTTTTTTGATCTGCTGGCCATTTCTTTGTGGAATGAACTGTAGAGACCAGTTTTCAAGACTAGACTTCTGTGTGAAAGCCTCTGTGGGCAGCAAGGGAATAAGAAAAGACTCAAAAGTAAGAAAAGGAGTGGTATTCTATCAAGGATGCAGATCTTGTTACTCCATGAAAGCTCAAACTGCTGCTATAACTGGATATAAAAGGTTTCAGGGATGAATGCCCTCTTCCCTTACTCCTTTCATTTCAGCATCTTTAATACATAAAATGCAACGGTGTCTTGCCATCTTCCAAGATTCACATACACACACCCAATTCCCCGCCCGCCTCTTTTTATGACTTTCCACGAGCACAAGATAGTTTCCCTCCCCTCGGGACCACCTGGAAGGCTGGGAGGGAAAGTGTGAGGGGCCAAGTGCGTTTGAACCCGAGTCGTCCTCCTTGTCCATTCCGCCTTCCCGCTGAGGGACCTGACTCTGGCGTCCGTTTCCCCCGCGTCCCCAGCTGCTCTCCGTCTCCCCGCCGCCAGATCCGCTGATTCAGGCTCTTTCCGCGTAAGCCAATCAATGGGCAGGAAGGGCCTGCAGCGAAGCTCCGTGGCTCAGCGCTGACGGTGCTGTACTGTTGGGAGTCAGGCGACGCGCATTGCAGTCTCCGCTCCTCCAGCCCACCCCCCAAGAACTGGGCTGGTCCCAGCGGCACGTTTCAGCGCCTGCCTCCGCTGCTCCACTTTCGAGAGCGAGCTGGCGGGCGGCCTGCTGCTAGCTAAGAGCAATTTTCACCCCTTCCTCGCCATCGTTAAGTGGCGGCGGTTGCCTCCAGAAACAGGCAAGAATTGAAAAAGCAGGGAGCGCGGGAGCTTAACAGAGGAAGAAGAGTCTCTAGGGCAGATGTTGTGATTCAAAGCTCCAACGCGGGTTTTTTTTTTGGTTAGAAGCTAGGCAGATTTTAAACGAAGAGAGAGTACTGTAATGGGATTCAAATTGCTTTGAATGCCAGCCCTTGACCTATCTGACAGCTCCCTGACCTACATGTGACAGCAAACCCTGAGGTTCCTTGAAAAATGCTGTCTTATGTTCAGATGCAGGATTAGCCTCCTGGAGAAGTTTGACCTGGGAAGAGAGAAATTAACTCTAGTTCTGGGGGAAAGTAGTTGAAGGGTATAATGCAGTTTCTGGGAACAAATAACATTGATACACTTGTGGTATTTTTCAATTTTCTTCAATAATTTAAACTTTGATTCCTTTGAAATCTAGGCCATTTTCATCTCTTCCTGTAGACTGTTAGGATCAATGCTTTATAAACACCTCTGCCATTTATTTTAGCATTTCTAAACCTTATTTATTCATATTCCTTTAAAAAAAGTACCACTCTGGATGCTCAAATAACTCACTTCTCATATGCCCAGAGCTGACTCTTTAATTGTAAAAAAAGGAAAGGGAGGATTTCTTTTTGTAGGCCATGATATCCAGCAAGCTCCCCGGGCTGCTCTTTGATATATTCAATTACAGGAAACCTATTACTGTATTTTGAAAACTTCTGTGATTCTTATATTTGAAAATAATAGAAAAGTGCATGTTTGCTTGATCAGTGTTTGGTCTGAAACAAAAGAGAGACAATTGCTCCTTTTTTCTCTCTTAATTGGTGCTCCCCTGAGCTGGTTGTCCTTAGGTAGTACTAATGCAGCAGCTGCCCTTCCTGTTATTATGCTGGCACAGCATGAAGTCAAGTTCTTACTATATCAGGCTACAGCTAAGCTAAGAACACAAGGCCTCTTTGGAGGGGGGTTCAGAACTTTCTAGCAACCCCTAAAATCCTATAATTTCTGCATACTTCAACTACAAGTGTACCAGCTGTGACAAGAAAATACTAAGGACTGATTATCTTGGCTCCCAGTCAGACATAAAATACTATGATAATAATTAAACATTGTAATGTTGAGCAACATGTTGAATGGACAAAGCGTGTGACCTTAACAAAGAAAAAAGGCAACTGCTTAATGCATGAAATGTCAGACTTTGTGTAGCCTCCCTGCCCTATGTAGAAACACTGACAAGAATCTCAGCTCAGTAGCTGCAATGACAAGGTAATCCTCACAGAAAAATCATTATTCAAATTTGAGAAGTGATATTATACCGCTCAGATATTTTTGTTGTTTCCCACACAACAGGTCCTAGCAACACACTTAGATAGCAAACGCCATAGTCATAAATCATATATTGGGACACAATAAATGTACACTCTAGATAATATTTCTCCTCTGAAAGAAAACCCTGGCAAAACAAATAGCCCTAGGATAGGCTCCAAGCACTCTGTCTATAAGTCAAATGTAGTATTGAAAACAGAGAATAAAAAGGTCAGCTGAAGTTTTGAAAAAACTCAGCAGTCAGCAAATGTGACCCCTCCTAATTTCAGTTAAACCAGTGCTGTAAAAAGTTAAGTGGTAAGCAAAAACAAAAGGTGCATGATTCTTCAATCATAAATATGAAACTCGTAAAGAAAACTTAAACTATTGGATTTTTATTTGTTGCTCATTTCTCATAGGTTCCCTGTTCTGAGCACATGTTCTCTGAGTGAACCATCCAATATGGGGGAGGCAGGGACAGGCTGAACTAGTATATTATCAACTTTTTTTTATAAAAGAAATAGTGTGCCTTGAATCTCCTTTGGTTCTGTCATAATTGTATTTCCTAGATTAGCCATGCAGTTTTATTGGGGTTAATAAATTGTTGGTATTTTTCTTGTCTGGCATATTTTCAATCTCCCATTTAGTCTACATCTCTGAGAGACTGGAAGAGTCCTATCTAAACCATCCCAATATGACTTAGCTTCTCAGTCCAAACAAGGCTGACGAATGCTGCCACCTGCTTAGATCCATTTAACAGTTACATGCAAATAATGCAGCTTTTCTGCCCTTTCTTTCCATCCCAGAATTTATATTTAAAAAAGATGGTATACATTCAGATGTATTTATATTAAGATTATAGTCCAATAAGTAGCTGATCTAGTTCTAAATCTGTAAGCAACACTATTGAAATACATTTCAAGGTGGCATCTGATCAGGACTTTAAAAAATTAAGTATATCCTCTACTTAGAATCCCACAGAAGTAGCAAATTTTTGCTATCACAGAAGTGACATACAGGATGTCATGTAATACCTAATAGTTTGGTGAGATGCAGTTAACACCATTTCCACTCCTAAGTCTTTAAAAAAAATAGTTTAACTGATGTAAGTGCTGTGCCTCCACATCAGTTGTAGTACAAAAAGCTTAAATGCTGCATTACTGTTTACTTAGTACTTTCTAAAAAGTAGAATAACATTAATGGTAGCTCTGACGTTTATTCACCAGGAGCACGACCAATATTTGCCCAATCATACTCTTCCATAATACTTACGAACATTTTCTCTTGATCTTGATTCTACCATATCTTAATATCTTGGTTCATGTTTTAAATTTTATTCTGCTGTTGTTTCAGGTCTTATTATGACCCACATTGGAAGGATTTGTATCTTAAAGATGAGATAAAAATGGCTATATTAAATATTTAATGCCACATGTGGTAGGGAAATAGTGCTGTCTGCAGCTGTCTGTTAAATAAATTAATCACTCAGGAGAAAAAAGCTGCAGAACAGAATTCATCACAGGAAACTGCTTTTAGAGTGGTTGCATAGCTATACAAAGGTTATACTGACCTTCACTTCCATAATGTATTTAACAGGTATAATACCAGTATCTCTTAGTTAGAACCACAGGGAATAAATAGGAGAAGCATATTTCCAATACACTTAGTGGACACACATTTTCCAGCTCATACAGTTGCCGGGTATGTGCTAAAAATGATTGAATTACTCTTATACTATGTTTTAAATAATTAAATGAGTTTTTTAAAACATGTTTTCTGTTCTCACACACATACAAATATGCCAGTTTCATTACATCTAGTTCCACAAAAATTCAAGCTCCTGTTTCCGTATCTGTGAAACATGGAAAGGGGATGAACTCACAATAGGGACTTCAGGGGAAGAAATGGCAGATGGAAAACAGTTCAACAACAAGCAGAACTGATGACTGCAATGGTATAAAGAGCTAGTGAATAGATATGCTCCTCAATAAGTTCTCTCCAGGCAAGGAGAAGACTTAAGATCGCCATAAATACTCTAGACCAGGGGTGTCAAACTCACATCATCATGGCATTGTCACATGACATATCGGGACCTCCCCCCCTTTGCTAAGCCGGGTGTGGGCGGGGCCAGCACGTGACGCATCTGGCCCATGTGCTGGGAGTTTGACAGCCCTACTCCAGACCATTGCTCCTCACAAAGAGATTGCCAGTCTCTGCATAGTTAGAGCTCTGGGAGATGAGGGAATAGCCATCTTTCCCAAACTGCATTCAGCACATTTGAAAGACCACTAAGTTCACACACTTTTTTTTCTAATCACTTTTTGAAATTGCTTCTTAGCTACTTTTTAGCTTTTAGGAACCTTTGGACCAACCAGTCTGAACATACCAAATGAGTTCCCTTCAATTCTTGGAGAAAGAAGTTTTAAATACAAGTTTAAGCATATTTTTTAATTTAAAAAAAAACAGAAAAAATGTAATCAGAACTTTGATTTTGAAAAGTTAGACTAAGATCCTGATGGATTTGAAATCAGATTTTGGAATTAATTAAAAAAATTTTTTTAATTCTCTTAAAAATATAAAAAAAGAATATATAAAGAAATGATTTCATACACACATACACACTGTATATATATGAATGATCAAGAAGCCATTTCTTAGGTATGAACAGAGGTGGTATTCTACCGGTTCTGACCGGTTAACCCGAACCAGTAGTGGAAATGGCAGGTGGCTCTAGGGCATCTCATTTAGGCCCTTTTTAAGGCAAAATGCATGCACGGAAGGTGGAGCGTACACACGCACTCACATTTGCGAACCGGTAGGGAAGGTAAGTAAATATCACCCATATGTATGAACATATATAAGAACATACATATACCCATATACATAGGAAATGAAATCATAGCAGGAATAGGAGTTTACGAATCCTTTTCTAACCTTATTGGGTGTACTGGGCTACCTGCTATGATATTTATTCTCTCTAAAACAGTAATAGTGAGACAGATTCTTCTGATCATCTAAATGCTGTCAAAAGAGATTGAGGATAAATACAAATAATCTAGATCAGCTTCAACATTTAATACTGCAATTGTGAAGACGAATCATTTGCTAGTCCCTTAAGCTTTCTCTCGATTACTGTTAATAAAGAATTTCTAATATGAGAAGTCTACTTTTTAAAATATGCATTGGTATCTACATAAAGAAGAAGGCATGAGAAGACATTACTGTTATTCCTACAGTGATATCTAGGATATTCAAATAGAGTATAGATTATTTCCATATCTTCATATTCTCTATAAATTGACTTCAAGCCAAATTATAATTTGGAGTAGATAATTATGCTAGTTCTCTCCCTCCCTCCCTCCTTTCCTCCCCCTCTTCTGCTATCATTACCTGTTAATGCTTGGGTAAAGGGCAATGATCTCCAGAAAAGCAAGATCTAATAAGTTTTAAAGGGTTGTTTCACCTGGTGCTTTTTTAGCTGTACATAAAAATAATATAAAATGTGACTGTAAGGAACAGATCAGGTATCGCACAGTATTAGCTACAGCACATTAAAAGATTCAGGGCAATTTTCAGTTTGTTGCTATATAATAATGTGCAATGACCTTAAGCTGTAATTATTCCATAGCAATTTCTGCAGGAAGCTAAGTGCAGCTTTCTCAGAATTTGTGTGTTGGAACAGGTAGTAGTATTTCTTCGTAGTTGGATGCAGTGACTTTAGTTCACCAAGCTTAATGTCCATTAGGCTGTTCTTATACAATACTTTTCCATGTCAGTAAATCAAGAGGAAAATATGATATGACCATGCTTCCCACACAGTGCTACAGATAAAAAATCAATATGCAATTCTTCTATATTATTCTTAACGGATTTTATGTGTAAGGGGAAAAAAATCAAGCATGGGAAAACACATGAGGATCAAAAGTGGGAAATGATATGATCAGGTGCCTAATAAAAGTCTCTAAATGAATTATGATGATAGCACAATGAAATACATATCCAGACACATTCAGAAAGTCAGAAATTTGATTTTAAAATGCGTCTTTTTGATACTAAACCTCTAAGCTAAATGCTAAATGCTAAGCTACATTTTTAGAATCCATTGATAGGTATGGAATTCATAATAGAATATATTGGCATAAGAAGTGGGTGATACTGAGAATACTCCTTTTTTGATCATGCCTAAAAATCCACTTGTCTATCAGTCTTTCCTTAACCCTGCCTTACTCCTTTTGAATACATGATTTTAGCAACTATCATAGCAAACTGCATTGTCCTTGCTCTGGAGCAACATCTACCTGATGGAGACAAGACACCAATGTCAGAACGATTGGTGAGTATAATTCTTATCTTCTTAAACTCTACTGTAGAAAGCAAAATTTTCTGGCTCTCTGGAGGGCCATTTTCAGTAGTTTGAAGCTCTACAACATGTGATTTGAGATCCCCATTTACAGCTTTAACGTGACATTATGGATGGATTCCTACAAAATAAATGATACAATTATATATTCAAAATGGAATACATGGAGGAATTGAATTTAAGATTAAAGATGTGTCCAGAATGTTTGAGGAACTTATATTAAGTTTATTGCTAAGGTTGGGAAAAGGGAGATGCAGTGTTCTTTAGATATTTTTCTCTAGATCCAGGATTTTCTATTCCTGACATTGCCAGGTATGCTATAGAGATGACCTAGGGATCCTTGGTAAATTGGCTACTCTTTGTCTGCAGTAATCCATTCTAAATTCCTAGATCTAATCTTGGTATTGGCTCTTTTTTACTTGTTTGAGTTAGATGATTTCCACCTTCATAAATCAGGATTTGGGTTTGGAAGAAGTTGGGGGTTCATGGCCTCCATAGTGATCATGCATTTGCCTCAGTAATCTCTGGGCCAATACATTGTGGCAGTCTAGTGTTGTTGTTTTTTGGAGTAGTTCAATTTCCCAGTAGTTTTACAGGAAAGTGGGGAGGATGTGGAGCCCTAAAGGAAGTGTTTTTCTGTCATGAGCTTCATATTTAGAAAAAGTTATCTAGGAAAGAAGGCTTGGCCCACCTCTTTTGATCTTCAGAAGCAGTTCATATGGAATGCTTTCCAATAATTTTATTAAATAATTAGATAATGCAATAGAAATGCCCCTATTTGGTATTTCATTATTTTTACTTTTACTCTTGAATGCACGTTTTGTATTTAGTGTGTGTTGTTATCTTTTACATACCACCAAGAGTTGTATGATTGTGGCGGGAATAAAATAAAAGGGGAAGGAACAGAACAGAACATATAAATGCTAGGTGCAACGTCACCCAGCCAGGAGTAATATGCTGTGTACAAGAAAGGCCCTGTTGGCCCCAATCAATGGAGCTGGTTCAGTCTATGATTGGACCTGCCATTTGAAAGCCCCATCAACCCAAGACAGGCTTGGATCACTCAGAGCATAGCAGTGGAGACAAGAAGCCTTAGTCTCTTCATTTTTGTGCTCTTATTCAGCTGCATAGCCTTCTTCAGTTGGCATCTCTGCTTAGGAGTGCCCTAGTTTTCTGGTCTGAACACAGCTGTGTACACTGCAGCCTCTTTTCATCAGCTCTGGCCCTATGTCAAGGTCTTCCCCCTTTTCATCAGGTTCAGTAAAATTGCCCTATCTTTTGATGAAATTATCTTTCTTCGTGAACATCATCCATCATGTGGAACCAGAGTTGCCAACTAAAAATTTCTGGTATATAGTTAGGAATAGAGCCAAAACCGAAATGCAGTAGTTGCTTGCTTTCCAATGTCAAAGTATAGTACTGCCTAATGAAGTCTACATAAGAATTGTCCATGAAGTGAAAATGTACCAATTTTCAAGCAAAAGTTTCAAGGAGATTTTGGTCCACTTTCATTGTACTAATCTATTGACAAGCATCTTCAAGTAATCCTCAATTTATGGTCCTTTGTTTACAACTGCCTGAAAACATGTTGGCCTCAGTGTGCTTTATGGCCTTTCCGCATTGCAAAATCTTGCAGCACCACCTCCTAGAGTCACGTGATTGCGATCTGAGTATTTGGCAACCTGTTCACACTTATGATTGGTTGCCAAATACCCTGCCACCAATCATATGATTATTATTTGCAATCTTATTTGCCAACTTCCACAGAATGTCAGTGTGGAAACTGGCAGGGGAGGTTGCAAGTGCTACAACCTGCCTAGGGAACTCCCTCTCGCTCTGGGGCTTGCCTGGAAGAGCTGTTTGCTGAGAGGAACTGAATGCCTTCTAAGGATGCAGAAACAGACAAAATCCTGAAAATTTCAGCTTCATTCCTGCACTGTACAGAAGGAGTTTGCCCTTGTGCATGGAGGCCAGTGAGCTTCTTCCATGGGGTGCATTAATGGAGCCCAAATTGTGAAGATTCCAGTTTCATTTCCGCATCCTGCCGAAGGAGTACTCTTTCTGTGCATGGAGGAGGGAAGCTAAGATCCTTCAGCAGGCAACTCTTTCAGCCAGCCCCTAGAGATGAGAGGAAACCAAAATCCAAGCAAGGTAAGGAGTATGGGGTAATTCAAGCAGGTGGGGGAGGCCCTGAGTAGGCTGCATTTGTGTGTCTCTTTGCACAGGAACTGAAGATCAGAACTGGATTTCAGCTAGGAGAGTTTCAACTCCTGAGCAGAGAGGCAGCATAGTAAGAAAAGGAGCACTGAATGCCTGGGGTGGATGGGGGGAGGCATGGTGCAGGCTACACACAAGTGTCTCTCCACTCAATGTCTGAAAAATCTTGCTTGGATTTTAGCTCCAAAGAGAAGCCTCCCAGGGTCTTCCCCAATCCCTTGGGACACTGTGAATGGAGAGATTGTGATTGTTCAGCAAAGCAGTCGTGTGAGCTTCTCACTTAACAACTGCTTTGCTTTAGGACTAAGATTCCAGTCCTAATTGTGGTCATAAGTCGAGGACTACTTGTAGTGAGTGAAGAAATACATATATGATCATGTGATATGATTATTTTTCTCCCAATGGTCTTTTAATCCCCACTATGGTAAATGGTGCCAATCTTTTATAAACATAATTTTCAATAGAAGCCTATGTTAATGTAATTGATTGATTTTAAACGGATTTGAAAGACCGGCCTACCCATGTTTGCAAAGTAGGATAAAAATGTTTAGAATATTTTCATGCCCAGCTAGGTGTAAACAGAAGGTAAGATCCTGGTGAGCCATTCTCACTATGGTTTCCTTGGTAATTGTATGCCAGTCATATTACCAGTTGGGGCCCAAAATTAATTCTCTAGTGTCCTTTAGATATTTTGGACTCTTCAGTCCCAGTTACAGTAAACAATAGCAAGGATGTCCACAGGTGGTAGGGGGGAGGGAGAAATCAAGCTATAACTCTCACATACATATACACAGACACACACACAGACTCACACACACACACACACACAAACACACACCTCTGTTTTGGGCTTAATGAAAATAATATGGGGTGGGAATTGGTCTTTGAAGCAAATATGGAGTAAAATGTAGTCACTAATATTTTTTACATAATCTTTTCTAGGATGACACTGAACCATACTTCATTGGAATATTTTGTTTTGAGGCTGGAATTAAAATTATTGCCTTAGGATTTGCTTTCCACAAGGGATCCTACCTAAGGAATGGGTGGAATGTGATGGATTTTGTGGTGGTTCTCACAGGGTGAGTAGCTGATTTCTTAATTGCTATCTGTTCTTAATATTTGCATGCTAGTTCTCATTAATAGTCACTGACCAATGACTAGACCAGGAAGAAGATCTGAAAATCATTGGCTTTGTTGCAGCAGAAGAGGAATATCTAGTCTGAAAAGCAGAGATTACTTCGCCTTAATCTTCTGATTTAAATTTATGTAATATATAAATCATAGAATTTTTAATGTATCTATGCTGATTACAACCAGTTAACATGGTTTCGGTATGCTGAATGCTGACTCAGCTGTTTTGGCCAAGTTATTATTTACTACTAGCATCACCACACAAAAATTGAATATATGATTTATATAAAATCATTACTTAACTCAGTAAATTACAATTTAATCTCAGTGTGCCTTACTATGCGTCGCTGCTTGTATATCACACATTTGTAGACCTGTTAAAAATAGTTACAGAATATGTTCTGGAAATGGGAGATGCATATAGCCAACCAATAATAACCAGTTAAGTACCTCCTATAACTGGTATTTATGTAGTATAAATAGTCTATGTATTCCTTTTTTGGCTATTTGTATTCTGTTTGTAATAGAACTTTCCCTCCACTTGGCTCAAATTATTTTGAAAATTTGTAGGGCCAGTATAGAAAAAGTTGTATCTTTCATATAACTGTTGTGATGCTGTTTCAAAATTTCTTTTCTGTTGTTAAAATCCTGCTGTAGACTTCAATCTTATAAAAATAGGCAGAAAATTAACAGTGTTCTTTAATACATACCAAGCTGGTGTTGCCTTGCCTTTTTCACGTGCCAATTTTTATATATGAAATTTTTGCGCATTGTGCTGTTTTTAATAGTATAACTTTGAGAATGGTGCATGAACATGGCATTCTGAATCTATATGTGTAACAGGTACATCATGTCTGTAGTGCAACATCTTCTCACTTTGCTAGTTTGCAGCAGGACTTGTGTTATGGTGCTTCACAGCCTGCTAGCAATTTCTTGAGAACAAAAAGTCCTTTCTCTGAGCAAAGACCTTCGTTTACTGAGCATTCTTGAGATGAACACATATTCTGCAGAGATGAGCATACAAGTTAAACAACTTGCAATTTAGAATGACTGTGCTTTGCTGCTGCTGCCTATTCATTTCCATCATGTTTTGTTACAGTAGTAATGTATTTTACTTCTAGAGTTTCATCTGGTGGTGGGGGTGGGGATGGTATCTCAAGGTATGGTAAAAAAAGTCAAGAAACTGCCATGATGAAGATGACCATCCTCTTGTTACTTTTTTTTTTACTATTTTCTCTGAACATTCCTGCCTAGTAGCTTGCTATATATAATTAGTGGTTTGACTGCAGGGATAGTCTAACTTAAAAAAATATATTCCTAGTTAAGTTGCGTTATATTAGAAGAAAAAATAGAAATATTTTCTTTCTTCTGAAACAAAAGTAACACTAACTTTGATCAAGGGAAATCAAGTCCAAATGTCATTTCAATTAGGAAACTGATAGAATATTTAGTTTTGAGAAAATTATACATCATCAACTAAGTCCCTAAATATTTGAGATTAAAATAAAATAAAATTAATAATGCCATTTAACACAAATGCTGGTATAACAAAGGTACGTAATAATGTCATAAGTTCTAATTTTTGGAAGACATACTCAAGGCAAGTTTTCTACTATATGGAATTCTCTTTCTGCTCTGGGTTTATTCTTTCTCCAGATGTTTTTTCTTTCTTCTTCATAGTGTTTGCAGATTTGTAATTTACAGTATACCAGAAAGCTTTCAGAAGCAAGAGTTTCAAAATGTTTTTTTTCTCCTCAGATTGATGTCCTTAAGGAAATCTTGTTAAGCAAATCTTGTGAAATCTATTTACTCATTTTTCCAACATGTTAATTTGTATATTCTTTTTAAGACATGTTCTTGAATTCTAGAATTTCATTTTGAATAATATTTGGAATGTTGTTGTATCTTGGACCATGATGGTTTAGGAAGGTGCAGTATATGCTCTTTACAGTATATGCTCTTGAAAATTGCATACTGAAATGGTAGATTTCCATAAAGGAAGTTATGGCAATATGGCACTTTGTACAACAGAGATAAAATGAATATAATATTTTAGTCTTTTTCCATTAAAGATTAGAATCGGACCTTGAAGGGAGAATGTTTGTATTAGTGATTATATAGTTGATAGCAGTTTTCTGGTAACTTCATTTATATGAAAGTATTTATCTTTTGATTTGTTTATTTATATATAATAAAGAATAAAATAGACCAATAAATAAATACATATAGAAACCATAAACTCCTTCATGATTAGCATCACGAAACAGAAGACTATAGTGTTAAGCAATTTACCACAATGCCTTAACAAGATGATTTAAGATTACATCTGAACACTGCAGAGGTGTTCAGATGTAACCTGAGCCCTAAATCTTCATGTTTTGTGTTTTGTTTTACTGAAAAGTTATTCCAGATGTACTGCATGTGTGCCTTTAAGGATAAAAAATGCAGCAGTCCTCTGAACATTTTCCTTAAATAAACTTCATGTTTATTAGGATGTGTTAATGCAAATATATTACCGCCCTATTGCAATGTTCTAGAAGTGAGCTATGTGTCTTTTAGACTTTAGACATGCTCTATCTGTTTAGTTCAAGATTTCTTGAACTAAGCCAGTTCAAATGCAAGTTAGGATGATCATGTGTTGCAATATTACTTGATCGCCACCGTTACCATCTACTTAAAATGCCACTGCCTGCTGCATTCCTCACAGGATGCAGCTTCTTAGTATGCCAGGCCATATTTTTTCTTGATTAGGGAGTCTTCCCTGCATTATTACTTAAAGGAGCTTTCTAGTTTCTATACGTGTCCGGAATGCCAGGCAGCCTTTCTACACAGCCTGAATAGTGAAAAGAGAAAGAGGTTTCCTTTTATTCTGGGAAGTAGCTGGACAAGCACACTAGCAGACCTCGGGTTTGAAGACAAATTGTAATAACTGGTTCTTGAAAAAAACAATTTATTCTTCTCTAGTTATCACTAGCATGTCAAAATAGTAAATGTAATATAAAAAAATTAAGTATTCCGTTCCTCTCTCAAAATTAATTATTTTAGTTCAATGTTTATATAACCCAGCAGTTACTCTCACAGATTCCAATATATGTAAATTATATACTTCTTTTACTCCAATTTGATTTAACTATATTAGTATAAAGAAACTGTCCCTTCTTGTTTGTGGCACAGCGTTATTGCGGCATAAATGCTCATAGACCTGGAAAATGGATTTGATTCAGGGTAAGAATCTGAAACTCAATATTTAAAAGAAATGCAAAAAATTCTAGAACCTTTTAGTAACAATTCCAACTGTATTCCCATTCATTGCTGCATTCTTTAAACCAGCCTGCCCGCTGTACAGTTAAACACTTACTGGATCATAGCAATCATCTAAATCCAGAGATCTTATAGTCTTTATTAAATAACCGTAAGGCATCAACTACTTCTGTGGGAGTCTGTTCTTCTGTGAAGATCTTCCTTACAGATTAGGTCAAAGCTGGTGAGACATGCGTCAATATTTCATGCCCTCGGTGCAATTTATAAATTAACCTTTTAAGAGAAACCATGTCCCTGAACTCAGAAAATATGAAGCTGAAGATACCAATTAAAAATAAGCAACTGTTTATTTTATTCACTGTTCTAAAGCCTGCAGCGTTCTGTCATTCGAGGTCAGAATTATAAGGGAGAACGGATAAAATAGTTCTATGCTGCATTTGCAATCCTTTGTTCGGGTTTGGTTGTCACAATACAGCAGGGATGTTGAAAGGGTGTAGTGAAGGACAACAAAGATGGTGAAAGGTGTGAAGACTAAATCCTATGAAGAACAGCTAAAGAAGCAGGGAATTTTTAGCCTAAAGAAGAGAAGGCTTCCAAGGTCCCTTCCAACCTGTGACTGCAGACAACCAAGATAATTACACAAGTTTCCAACATATTTTTTAGTTCTTTTTATCTTAGATTTTATTTCTATTTCAAACTGATTAAGATAGCTTCTCTTCTATTGAACTAATATGAGTATGGAGTGGTTGCTTTAGTATCAGTCTTTTAAGATTTTTTTTTGCCTCTGTCTTTGATCCTCTCTTTTTGATGACATACTGGTACCTCAGAATAAAATTGGGAATATTTTTACTGAGGAAAGCATTGCCATGTAGAGAAATCTACCAACAGCTGTAGTACGGCCAGGTCCCTTAACTTTCTTTTCTCTTTCCCCACTTATTTCTTGTCCCCATTTGTTTTTGATTTCCAGGGGGGGGGGGGGAATCAGTGTTAATATTGTGTAGGAAAGGAAAAACAATTCTTCCAAGAAGTCTGAAAGTTGAATGTAACTCCTTTAGGTGCAGTTCTGTCTACTCTGCTTTATATTGTAGATTTTCAACCAATAGTCCATGACCCCCCCATTGAATCACTTGCCAAATATAAATGTTACGACACTTTTGTATTTTATTCTAGCAACCACTGATTAGAAAAAGTAGAGCAGGGAGCAAAAAGAAAAAGACGCAGAGATTAAAACAGTAGAGGAAAAACCTGGATTAAATATGAGTCTGAAGGTCATGCCTTAGATGTTTACCTATCTGCTGTTCAGGCTATTCATAGAATATTGAAGTAAAATATTATAAATTCTTAAACATTAAACTCGGTGATTTTAACAACCTTTATAATATATTTAGGTGACAGCCCTACACACGGATCAAGTTTCAGAATTTAAGCCAGTACATCAGGGTTCTACTTCACAAGCTATCTGAATCTATTCTACCTCAACGAATAGAAGACATAAAGCAATATCAAAAGTGCTTGATAAGAAATGTTGCCCTAAAGGCCGCAGAGGATTTCTGTATCTTTGTAGTTGAAAGGAATTATTTGGCTCCTGTATGAGTAAATTATTATTTTAGGATTTGTCACAGGAAGAGGTAAAATGTCAAAGAAAAAAGGCATTATTGATAGACTTAGGAAGCATTCCTGCTTTGTAAAACAATAAAATAAATTAATTTCATAATTGAATAAACTGGATGACAGAGACCTTATATCTGCTTGTAGCTCTATTATAATAACTATCAATTATTAAGCTACAGAGAATTAGTACTACCAACAAACGGGTAATGGAAATTAAATGGAATTAGCTTCAAACATAAGAAATGACCACGTGCTAGGGGTGGATGAACTGGTGGAATAAAATATATAGAAAAAGCATACTTTTGAAAAAATGTAAGAAAAATCTCAAAACAAAAGAAAAAGAAAAATTACAAAGTAATAATATAACAATGTTAATATAAAACACTCTTTCAAAATAGTACAGCAAGAATCAATAGAAACAGAATCTCATAAAAATTCCATTGTCAAAACCTGATCCAAACAAATTAACTTAGAACTACTGAAAGTTAAAAAAGAAGAAAATACGTGAATTAGATCTGATAGCTCATCCCATTCAGGAAGATGTTAGTAAAAACCAAATTCATAGTTGCCCTTATTCTCACTTGTATGTAACTATTCTCTAAAATAGTGTTCAGCCTACAAAATGCAAGCAGTGAGGAAGCACAATTCATATATGCAGCCACTGGTAATAAGTAACTTAAAAATGAGGGGTTCTTGGTGCTCTCTGAGCTTGCCTATTTTCTTGCAGATGTTTCATAACCCTAACTAGGTAACACCATCAATGCACTACCTAGTTTGGGTAATGAAACATCTGCAAGAAAACAAGCAGGCTAGGAGAGCACCAAGAAACCCTCATTTCAACCCTAAACTACAAATATTCTCCTTTATTGATACTTAAAAATGAGTTTTCCATTCCTAGGTATGTTAAATGTTTTGGATAATCAGGGAGGTAAACAAATGAAATATTTATTATGTTTGAGCATTTGGGTCTAATACTTGCTCTTTTTCTTTTTTGTTATTTTTTTATCCCGCTTAGATCAGGACTAGAATTCACAGTATCCTAGTTTTTAGCCTGGTGCTTTAATTACTAGACAAAACTGGCTCTGCTTTTTTATTTCTATTGCTTCAGGAAAGAAAAAAGAAGAGAAAGCAAAAATACCAATTTAGCTTTTAATCATAGCATTAAACTTTGATCACATGGAATAACATTAATCATTGTTTACATTAATACAGAGGCAATTCTTGAGCAGAGAATGAGTGCATATAATCAGTCTAAGACTGACTGAAAAATTCAGGGGCCCCTTATCTTTCCTTCTAAAAAGCCCCCTTTATCTTTCTGCTATACACCATACGCAATAACTTCTTTGTATAAGGAGAAATTTGAAGATTTCAGTACAGGTTGACCTCTACTTACAACCATAATTAACCTGATAATTATGCTCATCAATTGTGGCAGTCATTAAATGGGTCATTATGTGTCTGTGTCCAATTTTATGATCTTTTTGCAATAGTTGTTAGGCCACTAAGTGAACCCATTGTATTCGGGGTGGTGGTGATTTACTAGAAACTGGAAGTAAACACCAGAAACCAACAACAACAAATGGGGTCACATAATTGTGGGATGCTGCAAATGGCCACAAATGCAAGTTGGTTTCCAAGTGCCCAAAATTCAGTCACGTGTCTAGTGGTAATGGTATGGCTGTCAGAACTTTGGAACTGGGTCATAAGAAGAAATGAAGTTCTGAAGAAATCTGTTGTAACTTTAAATGTCACTAAACAATAACTTATTAAGTGAGGGCTAGTTGTACATAATTTAAGATCTTGTTTCTTATATTTATATTACTCTTATTCTAAAAATATATTAACACATTTATGAACATTGAACAAAAGGATACAATTGTCCATATTGTATGTGTTAGTGGCACCTTATTAGCATCCTGAAGTCAACAATCCTCTTATCTGGATGTCTGGGAAATACGAAAATTCTTTTGTTTGGTTAATCTCACGATAAAATACAGATTTGCTGTTATTTAAGACCTCATTCATTCATTTTCAAAGCCATCACTCCTTGATGGTTCTGGAAAATTTAAAGATAAAAAAAAACCTAAATTCATAAAAAAATATTTTGGCTGCCCATAAGGACAGAACATTCAGCTGTAGACAAAGCATAAGTAAAGATGGTCCCTCTTCCAAGTCCTGGAAGAGATACCATTTTTTAGATACTTTTTAAATTAGAATGTCCCATATTTGTTGATTTCAAAGTTGTTACAAATAATTAAAATACAAATAACTCAGCAATATTCTTTAACTGTTTAGTTAAAAAACACTTAGGTTTACAGACTCCAAACATATTTTAGTGTTTATTTTAAAAAGCATAAAACTGATAATAAATTAAGATCTTAGATGCAGCTAATATTTCTAAGTTTTTATTGAATATAATACTGTTCTGTTTTTGCTCCAAAGAAAGGGGAACCCTGATTTTAAAAATAGGATCTATAATAAATAAATCTGAAAATCACAAGAAAGTACTTTGGAGAAAAAACAGCAAGGAGATGGGTAAATTGCTTGCCAGTTAAGCATAAAAATATAATGATATATCCTGTTTCCCTGAAAATAAGACCTACCCCAAAAATAAGCCCTAGCATGTTTTTACATGTGTGCCTAATATAAGCCTTACCCCCAAAACAAGTCCTACTTAAGATCCTGCATAACTGGCGACCCACTCATTCCATCTGGTTGCTTGCAGTGCGCAGCCACAAAGTGGGATGGTGGTGGAGCTGTCCCTCATGCCCCATACTGGTTCACTTTAGGACCCCTGCAGCAAGGCCATCCATGCCCCAACATCTGCCTCACAGCAGTAGCACTAGCAACCAGCAGCAGGAGCCCACATGCCTACTTCTCTGCTTACTGATGGCCGCAATGATGCTGGAGGCCGAGTGGTGTGCTAGTGCCATAGTTGCGAGGCAAGTGTTGAGACATGGATGGCCTGGTTGTGGTGGCCCTGAGGTAAGCTGGTATGTGGGGCAACTCCACCCACCTTGCCTCGTGATTGCAGCACTGTTACGTTGTTCATCCTCCTGCTCTGTTGTGGCCGCAAGCAGAAGAAGTGGGCTGATGGCCACGCGGAGTCCTACTGGATGGGGCTGCTGGTGCCATGGCCATGAGGCGAGGCAGGTGTTGTGGTGTGGGTAGCCTGGCTGTGGGGACTTGAGGTATCCGGTGCAGGGCATGTGGGGCAGCTCCATTTCCCCTGCCTTGCGGTGGCGCTGGCACGTCATGTGGCCTCCTGCCCGACTGAGCAAGCATAAGTAGGCCTCCCATACATGGGGGGAAAATAATACACCCCTAAAAATAAGCCCTTATTTTGGCACCCAAAATAAAAATAAGACCAGGACTTATTTTGGGGGAAACACGGGTAACAAGATGCCCTTAATTTGGGAAAGAATTGGGTCTGATACTTGCTACCATACCAACTGGGTCCATAGAACAGGTAATCATCGACTTTAAAAAGTTCACTTAGTGACTGTTCAAAGTTACAACATCACTGAAAAAAGTGACTTGTGACTGTTTTTCACAGTTATGACCTTTGCAACATCCTCATAATCGTGTGATCAAAATTCAGATGTTTGGCACCTGGTTCATATTTACTGTATGATGGTTGCAGACTCCCAAGGTCACCTTTTGCAACCTTTTGACAAGCAAAGTCAATGGGGAAGCCAGACTCACTTAACAACTGGGTTTTTAACTTTACAACCACAGTGATTTTTCTTAACAATTGTAACAAGAGATGTTGTAAAATGGAGCAAAACTCGCTTAACAAATATCTCACTTAACAACAGAAATTTTGGGCTCAATTGTGGTTGTAAGTCGAGGACTATCTGTATTCTGTTTTCTCATCCTTCTCGTACACTTTTTTCCCTTTAGCTTTGGGTTTACTTAAGAATTTTACTGGCCAATTTTAGTTTTCCCAAAGCAATATTCTGCGTGTAACTGATTAATTGATTATGTGCTGTCAGATTGGCATTAACACTGGCCAGATAGATGGATTTTCTCCAGGAAGATTTATCTCTAACATGGTCCTTTGGGTCTTCTAATTGTACACTCATCACTGCTGTAATTGAATGACATGTAGGGTGCCTCAGTGCTCACACAGTCACCTTGACTATGTAACATAGACTTACCCATGAAGGGTTTGAGCTAAGTACTTTATTATTTTCTACAGGAATCTCCCCAGACTGGCAGCTTTCTCTTGAGACCAAAGAGAAAAGGCTCCAAGGAACTTGGGATGGGGGTTCTAGCTCTTTTGTAGTTACACAGTGACTCCAGATTAACTTTGCACTTGAGCCCTCCTCCCCGCCAAGCTGGCTGCTTCCCAGCAAACTTCCAGGTGAGGTCCGCTCTTGGTTTGGGGTCAAGTATCATTATCATGCTGTAAATCTCAACTCTGGACAATTGATGCTGTCAAGGTGTGCCCCAGTCCCAATATTTTGTGGGGGTCTGCATGGGAAGCAGCAGGTTCAAGCACAACTCTCTTCAAGATCAAGAGCTATGGGTATTTTACCTCATTCCTTTTCAGGATCCAGATTTCAGCATCTGAACCCCCCTTTCTCCTGCGTTTTTGATTTTCTAGACATATTTTGCCAAGATATTGATATACATTTTTATTAGTTACCTTGATTTATTGCTATGTTATGTCAGGAAATGCATGTGGAGTTGGATTTTCTTCTTTGTCTAGATTCCTAGGCTACTCAATCTTGGCAGTGTATAATCTTTACCTACTTCCCTTGAGGTGGAGTATTGGACCTGGTGAGAAGACCGCATGTCCCACTTCAGATAGGAATTCTGGATAGCTGGTTCAGAGAATTAATAGCTGCTAGATAATCTCCTTTCTCTCCTTTGACAGAGGGAGCAGGCCATTTTAGCATTTAAAATAGTGCCTATTGTGTCATAGACACCATGGTGGCTGAATGCGTTCTTCTCTTTGTTGATCTGGATACAGGTAGACCAGAGTAAGAAACAAATTTAATAGGGGTCTGAAACTAATTTTAGTAGAACAGCTATAGTTACAGAATCCTGCAAGACTAAATATGTTCCCCTCCTCTCTCATATTATTAGGCAGGGCCCTGTTTGAGATATTTTCTTAAGTTTGCTTCTTAAAATAGGCTTAAGCATGCTTATTTGCTGCTTTCCCACTATCCTTCAAGGTCATTCTCTGTGCCCTCTACATCCAGGTCCCTAAGGGTCTGCATTGTGCTTTGGATGTTCTTTTTTCTGGTTCAGTCAATGCAGATCAAATATTGTACGTAGGTTGCCTAGATAGGCGTACTCGTATATTCCCTGTGATCTGAGTTGCCCTCGAAATACAGAATACAGGTAGTCCTTGACAACCATTCATTTAGTGATTGCTTGAAGTTACAACAGCACTGGAAAAAGTGATTTATTACTCTTTTTCATACTTTTGGCTGTTGCACCATCCCAACAGTCACGTGATCAAAATTCGGACTTGGTAACTGCCTCGTACTTATGATGGTTTCAGAGTCCCGGGGTCATGTGATCACGTTTGCGACCTTCTGATAAGCAAAGTCAATGGGGAAGCTAGATTCGCTTAACAGCTGTGTTATTAACTTCATAACTGCAGTGATTCACTTAACAACTGTGGCAAGAAAGGTGGTAAAATGGGGTAAAACTCACTTAACAACTGTCTTGCTTAGAAATGGAAATTTGGGGCTCAGTTGTGATTTTAAATTGAGGACTGCCTGTACAGAATAAAGTGTTGGAAGGGACCTTGGAGGTCTTTTGTCCAATCCCCTGGCGAAGCAGTGGAGGACAGATATTGTCTTACCATTTTCTTGCCTATTTTGACTTGTATTCTGGAAGTTGACAACCAAATGGTAGAACCCGACATCGGGGACCCTGGTTTTCAGTCTCAGGAATTTCCTATGGGATGGGTAGATTGAGATGCATAGATCGATGTCCTGTTAAGCCCATTGAGGCCAGGGCACCTTTTTTTTCTGGAACCACTTTATGATCGATCTCAGAGTTTTCAGGCAGATTTTTAAATATTTCATATGGTAATTCATTTGTTTCAGTTAAAAAAATGGTTTGGGTTTTTTTATGTAATAATGAGCAACATCGAATATGATCTATATACACTTTTGCATTATGCAACCTGTTCAGCTTCATTCACACTCAGAAAGTGGTTTATGGCCTTTTTGATTGATTGCTACCTTGTATGATCTGGAATGGATCAAAGTCATCTTGCCAAAGTGAATTCTATGGAGTATATGGAAGATTGTCTTTGGATTCATGTGTCTGATATTATCTGAATTCCTAGATGAATCAATATTGTTAGCCTCTTGTCTATAGAGAGACAGGCTATGAGAGAGGCTATGAGAGTAATTGGTGTTGGTACCATACCTTTTGCTACTGGGGGAAGATGTTACCCCTGGATTGTTTTATGGTTCTTGCTCATTCCCTCAAAATCTGTGTCTATAGTCCAGAGAACTGCTTTGGGTGCAACAAGGGAAAAATGGATGGGGTAGCCTGCTACCCTTGCCCTTTTTATTTTGAAGCCTTAGAGACAATCTTTGTCTTCATTTTGAATTTGAAGCCATCTAGGTTCTCTCCAAACAGTTTGCTAGCCTTGAAGAAACCTGGAACAAGGGTCCACATTCTGTTCCTTCATGATGGTTCAAAACTGATGTTATCCAGGTTGGTATTTGCCATGAACGGAATAGGTGGTGGTAGCTTGCTCATAGCTTGTGTGAGATTTCTATGATCTGGTAGAATGATTTGGAATAGATGTCTGGACCATAGGATCAAAAACCAATTTTGTTGTACTTATTTTGTACAATGACAATAAAGGCTATACTACAAAATCACAGCAAGTGGATATGGAAAGAAAAGCCTGTCTTCCAGTCCATTAAGATCCCCCGGTTGTCTGGAGTATGAAATGTTGAGGGGTTATTTACTGGCAAAGCCAGTTGAGCAAATTGCAGACCACTGTTCTCTTGGCAAAGAATAAGATTCCCACCAGGGGTGGGTTTCAATTTTTTTTTACTACCGGTTAGGTGATTGAGTGGGTGTCGCCAATTTGACATCACTCACCAAGCCATGCCCACCAAAATGGTGGGAAAAAGTTTTGACGGGAGGTGGGGCTAAGGGAGCACCTGCAAACTACCCAGTAAGAAAATAGAGTTTTCGTCCTCCCCAGCCCTCAGGAACATTCTGCAGGCTTCAGCATGGCTGAGAGAAGGGGAAAACACCCCTGTTTTTGCAAAATTGGGGGCTTTTTTCCCTTCCCCCAATCCTGCTGAAGCCTGCAGAGTGCTTCTGGAGGCTGGGAGAAGGGAAAAATGCCACCACTCACCCCTCATTCAACCTGCTGCTCAACCTCCCTCCCACCTTCACCCAAAGCCTCATGCCGCACCAGGAGGCTGAAGTTGGAATTTCTTTTCCCCCCTGTTGTGTACTTGGCAACAGGACTATTTCTCCCTGCCTCCTTTTCCAGCCAAAAAACATGCCAGCAACAGCAGTGGCGACTGAGAAAACCAGGCTGCCATTACTACCGGTTTGGAAAGGTACGCCAGATTTTTACTACCAATTCTCGCGAACCGGACCAAATAGGTAGGAACCCATCTCTGGTTCCCTCCACCAGCAGCTTTTATTCACTCTCATTCTCAGGCCATCCAGTTCCCTGAGAAATGTTGATGGGTCCTCCAATAGCTGTGCCATTCAGCTGTAGTCAGTACTTGGCAGCTGCAACATATTTCGGGTTCTGATTTTTAGGGAAGGAAAGCACCAAAAGGAGGAAGAAGAGGCAGTGGCTGTGATAGTGGAGCAGAAGGAAGTTTTCTAGATTGAGGGAGTCTTTGATGAAGCCAGTGCTTACTCCCTCTCCAGATCAAGACAGAGCCATAACTGGGGAATGAATTACCCCTTCCACAAGAAGCAACATCGAATAAGTTCTAATTCCTGCCTCCAAGGCAAGTGAGAAAGAGGTACCAATGTAGTAGGTACCTTGATTCTACCGTAGGAAAATCCATTATCATCAGTGTTGTCTGGAGATAGAAAAAATAGTGCCAACTACTGTTTGTTTAATTTGAACATATGAGCAACCATAATTTGAATCAGAAAGTGAAGGAAATGTTCAAATATGTAGTAGTAAGGAAGGGAGGCAAAAATCAGAGTCAGCAGCCAAACAATGATCTGGCCTTTATATTCAAAGTAGCTTATTACACTAAGTGTCATAGGAAATGTCCTTAGTTGCATACGTAATTATATTAGTCATTATACATATTTAAAAATCTGAATGAATTCCTGTTAGTAAAATATATTGTTGCCCTCCTTTCTTGGGATATAAAAAAAAAAATTTGTTCCATTTCCTCAAACCGTTGCTCACATGTACCCTCCCTCAGGTACACCCATACAATATATACACGTATTGTAAATGGGAATGGTGGGTACACAGACAGGCAGCTGGCAGATTATATCAAAGAGATGAGTTCTGTTGCTAAAGCAACCAACATGAATGAGCATAAGAAAGCAACTGTGGAGACAGTGAATGGAAAATGGCCAGTTGCTATGGAGACCCTGTAAATGGGAAGAGCCCCTCTGGTGTAAGCAAATTCATCAGCAGGCAGGGATGTTTCTCACACTTCAACTGATGGGGAAGTGACTTAGAGTTGAATCACTTAGGGTGAAAGGACTGAGCTCAACAGAGGTATACTCAACAGAGACCCTTGAGTATTTATAGGAACAAGACAACCACCAGAAGTGTGTAACTTGAGAAAAATGACTGCAATATTTGTCAAATGTGCAGACACACTTACAGAATCTGATGCATATGTTTCCAGTCACCTCCCGAATTGATTCCAACTATTTAAGTCATGCTGTCTCTATTATCCATGAGTGCTGAAAGGTCCCTTCTCTTTCATCCTTTTTTGATTACTCACTGTAGATATAGTCTCAGGGCTCTAATATTGCTTTTCTCAGTGCCATTTTGGCCTTATTTGCCTTTACTGATCCAGACATCCTTTGCTGATTAGTCTTATTGGCTGTAGTGGTGCCTTGCTGTCAGCAATATCAGAATGATATGACAATATTATAAGCACTCAAAGAAAAATACAATGGTTCATTTAAGAAAATAAATATGGTATAGGTATGAAAACAAAGATAGTGAAGAAAATAGCACATACAATTAGAAGAGATGGAAATATTTACAAGGCCAGAGGTTTTTTTTTTTAATTGCTTGGCTCCATCAAAATTGGAGATGATTCAACTCAACTCTAGCCCCCACTGTCTGAGTCATTGATTTCTGAGAAAGGAAAGTGGGAGTTGTTATTTTATCTTATGCTCAGCAGCTTCAGCCTTTTCCTCCAGATTTGTCTGCCACTACCTATGGCTATGTATTTCCCTTCTTTGTATTTATTTGTCACTTCACAGAGGGTATTTGCATTACATATGTGCAATTATGGGAATTAAGAGCAAGGGTTTTTAAAACTGAATTGCTGTTGCACAATATGCCATAATGTCTGCTTCTTGTAATTGTTCCCAGTAATTATTGTTTGGGCTGAATTTGGGCATTATTTCAGTTCCTCCTGAAAAAGGAAGGTGGGGGGAAGCCTCTCTTGTTTTCAACTGGGTGAAAAGTTGCTTGATTCATGTAATTATAATGCAAATACCTTTCCTGGAGTAGGAAAAAAAAGAAGCATGAAAATATTCTCCTTTTGTAAAGGTTTGTCTGTAGCAATGTAATTATGGACTATAGCATGCCTACACTAATTGCTGTAGGAATTCACCTAGACATCTTTGAATGGATACATGAAACAGTGCAGGCACAGCACACCACACTCAGCAAATCATATATGCATTGCAGTCCCCTGAGCTGGCACTGATCTGTAGCCAACTTAACAGTGCATATAAGCCTCAAGGTATTTGGTTCTATTTATCTTTCTCGGATCCAGGGTTTATCAGCTTCTCTGGCAAGATTTAACAATATTTTTAACAGTTGCTACTGCATATTCCTTATTTTTCAGCCAAGACAATTTACATTTGTATTGTTAATTTCTGGGAAATGAATTCTAAACTTTTCATAATGCAGCCTACTTGATGGGTCTGAGAATCCTCAATAACATTAATTTCTTTTTTGACGACTCCAACAGAGCCTCATTTCTCCAGTTTGTAGCTTTAATCAATGGATTAGTGTGATGCAGGGGTGGGTTCCTGCCAGTTCTAACCTCTTCTATAGAAGAGGTTCCACAAATCTACAGTGCCGTTTAGAACCGGTTCCAGCTTCCTCCCACCCCGCACCCTTCCATACATCATCAAGATGAAGAGCAAGAGGAGGAATTCTGGGAGTTGAAATCCACAAGTCTTAAAGCTGTCAAGTTTGAACACCCCTGGGACTTTTTTTTTCCTAAAGGGTTAGGAGTGCAAGGGTCTTGTAACTTGACAGCTTTAAGACTTGCATGCTTCAAATGCCAGAGTTTCTGAGCCAACTTTTTGGTTGCTAAGCAAGAGCGTTGTTAAGTGAGTTTCACCACATTTTACAAGTTGGCCACACCCATCCAGTCACATGGCTGGCAAGCCACTCCCACCCAGTCACATGGCCGGCAAGCCACTCCCACAAAGCAGGCCACACCTACAGAAGAGGTTCTAAAAATTTTTGAAACCCACCACTGGTGTGATTTTTGGAAACTACTTCTGCAATCCTTCTTGCTGGATTGTGCAAATGGAAACTCAGAGGTTATACTAGTTAATCATAAAAAGAAATAGGACATGATAAACTATTTTTTCCCTCACCACGCAAGCTTCATGGAACCTAACCTATGTCACAGTGGATTAAAAAAATATTTGGCTTTGCAGCCAATTTAGTCACAAAATAATGACTAAAGTGAGTTCTGGCATAGCACAGTGAATCTAATCTGAGGGAGATGGATGGCTAGAAATAGAAAAAACAAATATGATTAAGTAAGTAAGTAAAAGCAAGGAATGGCATATTTATCTGAAAGAGTTGATCCTAAATTCAAGAACATAACACCTCCCCATAGAAATAATAAATAGACGCACACAAAACACAATCCCATGCAATGCCCATTTTCTCATCTTTTGATTTAGTAGTTCTAATTGAAACCATTCCTAAATAATTTGCCTCTCCAATAATGTATCTCTGTGTTAGAATATGTGTGAATATACAATGTATCTCCTAGAAACCATGTTTTGAAAATAAGAGAAATGGCTGGACAAAAAATACAAGAATTTAATGTCTGCTACTAAAATAAGATATGTATTTATAAAATAAAATGATCCCGCATTCTATCATATACACATCATAACATAAGCCATTTTTACATATAGGCATAAACATGCACACATAATTTTTATTTGTTTGTTTATTAAATTTAATAGAATTATTCCCTCTTTCTAGTAATAAATATGGAGATGTGGGACCAAGAGAAGGGATAATTATACAAGTAAGGGAAGAACAAAACAAGATGGAGATGAAATGATGAAAATAAAATAAAAAGAGAAGGCCTGTTTAGACTGTACAGAAATAATTATTGTTCAATATCAGAACAGCTCCATGCAAGCAACATAATCTTTAAGCTAATCTTTTCCATCTAGATTCTGATTTATACTTCCAACTCATTTTTGTTTTGTTTTCAAAAGATTCTTATCAGCTAAATATAAGAGGATACCCACAGTATTTTGGATGGTCAGTGTTCCTTATAGTACACAGAATGGTAACCTTGAACAAAAGTCTCCCCATCTTGTAATTGCTTCAGATGTAGAAGATCCTTCAGCTCCCCTTTTATCTATGGGATTATTGTTTCATCTCTGCTGTTTGCAGGGGGGGGTTGCAGATCGTGTTCGGTGGATCTCCACAACCCCTGGAAGCTTCTGGTGTGATGCTGCCTTTAGTCCCCTGTCCCCCCCCCCCACTCCCCTTAAAAGATAAAGTGAATTCTTGGATTAAATTTAGTTGTTCTTGCACCCTGCTAGGATTCTCATAGGGAGAAAGATGAGCAGGATATAAATAACGAAATTTGCAACTTGGAGATTTTAAATGCACTTTTATACAGCTTGGCCTCTTCATGTCAGGAGTTTCTGTAAAATATTAAGTTATATATGGCTTCATCAACTGCACTGCAGCTACTGTTTTTTCTGAGCAATACTTGCAACCCAATTATGCCCCTTTGTGGGAGGAATGTGTATAAACTGTATGTCAGTTTATACTTCTGCTACTTGTTCCGGGATTCTAATTCCATAAAGCAGATATCAACAGTAGGCTTTCGGCCACATTGGCCATCACATAAAAAGTGTTGAAATACATATTATGTAAAGTGGTAGCCTGAGGAGCTATTTGAAATATAAATGAATAAGAATTGATGCAAACACTTTTAAAAGTTCTACCTCTGTGTCCATCCTTTGCTTTCAATAAACTTGGCATGACCTGAATTTAATGCAGAAATTGTACTATTCCAAAATCTAATGATTCAGTGGTTGAACACACTGCATTGAAAAGGTTCTGAGTTTAATCTCTGAGACTTTTAGAGAAGATTGAAAAAAACTACCTGAACATAAGAGGGGTCTGGTTGATGAGTGTTGACAGTACTGCGTTAAATAGTCCAGTGATCTCAATCTATGGCTTTCAATTGCATACTCTCTGGGAAATTGTTCTGAGATAGATGAAGATAAATATTTTCCCTTTGAGTTCACCATATATTATTCCGAGAAATCTGGTTTATTGAGCATTATTCATTCAAGTGTGTTATGTCAGAATACTTCAAGTCTCTTTTCTATTTGGCCTAGTGAAAATACTTTTTTTCTTAAAATTATAATACTCAAAAGCTGTATAGGTGTCTCAGGAAACAATTGTTCCAGTCCTGATGCTATGTTTGTATCTCCACTTATTTCAAGTACATTTTTAACTTTAAATCCAAATCATTATGTGGTCTTATAGCCAGAAGAATCTGAAATAAAGATGTGATGGTCAAATTTTGGCTTGATATTGTTTCAAATGTAGGATTGGTTTAGAAAATAGGTGCAACAACAACAACAACAACAACAACAATCCAATAATAGAGTTGGAAGGGACCTTGGAGGTCTTTTAGTCTAACCCCTTGCTCAAACAGACCCTGTGCTATTTCAGACAAATGGCTGTCCAGCCTCTTTTTAAAAGCCTCCAGTGACGAAGGCAAGGTGTTCCACTGGTCTATTATTTTCACTGTCAGGAAATTTCTCCCTAGGTTCTAGGTTGCTTCTCTCCTTGATTAGTTTCCATCCATTGCTTCTTGTCTTGCCTTCTTGTGCTTTGGAAAATAGGTTGACTCCCTCTTCTTTGTGTACTCAAATATCGGAGTACTGCTATCATGTTACCTCCAGTCCATTTTCAATAGACAAGACATACTCAATTCCTGCAACTGTTGTTCATATATTTTAGCCCCCAGCCACATAATCTCTTTGTTGCTCTTCTCTGCACTCTTTCCAGAGTCTCAACATTTTTTTATATTGTGGTGACCAAAACTGGATGCAGTATTGCAAATGTGGTCTTACGAAGACCTTATAAAGCAGTTCTAACACTTCACATGATCTTGAGTATCCCTCTGTTAATGCAGCCTAGGATTGCATTGACTTTTTTGATGGCTGAAACACACACTCAAGGCTCACATTTAAGTGACTGTCCACTTGGACTTCAAGATCCCTCTCACAGTTATTGCTGTTGGGCCAAGAAATATGGGATTGAATAATACGCAGTTGAAAGAACAAGAAAAGAAAGGGAAGGGATAACTAGGGTTATCGATTATTCGTTACACTATTTTGCCATCATGGTGTATATTATTTATTGTTACAATGTACATTTTATTGCTTACAGTAATTATGGACTTGTTGCTATGGTCATTGGTCATTTAATTGTCTTTATGGATGTTTGTTATTGTGGATGCTGGTATTACTATTATTACTGTCATTGTAATTCTGGATCTTGTAAGCTGACATGAGCCTGCCTATGTGATAAGATAGCATGTAAATCCAGTACGTATGTTAATGAAATAAAAATTCAAGAATAGATTATGGGTTAATAATCCTGAATTATGCAATGATGTGTCAGAAAATTATTGTTTTAATTTGGTAGAATAGTTCAATATTCCCAGTAAAACTCTGAGATGTCATAGCTAGGCGTATAAATTCCTTGTAGAGTCAAAATGGATTGATAAATTTAAAAGAAATCTACAACAGAGGTAAGGGTAGGAATGGTTCTGCAAGTGTGAGAAAAGCCAATCCACTAAGGATAAAAATGTCAGAAGCAAACAGAGGAAGCCAGTGGCAAAATACTTTTGCATTCGTGCCAAGAAAACTGCAAAGCTATTGCAATTTTGGATACGCTTTGGTGCAAATTAAGTTAAAAAGTACTTTTCTAATTGCTGGGGAAAGATGGAGAATTTGCACAAGTAGATCTACAGATGATAATGTGGCCAGGTCAAAGCTTCTATGAGATCTAATCATTGATGGTACCACTTTTGAATGAGTTCTCATTTTACAAGTACTGTAAAATATATACTTGCAACATTGCATATGGAAAGTGTAAACCAAGGAGAACCTAAAACTGCCAAAGCAGAAATAAAATGTATACATTTAGATGCTTGAGGAATAAGTCAACTTAGATAGACTGGGAAGATAAAGTACTGCTTTTTATGTCAGATATCTGAGCTCTTTTGGTTGCTGGATATTCCCCATATGAGCTCCTGAAATAGTGACATGTTTCATTTCCCAAATTCTCTGAGTTGACACTTACTGGCAACATGTCCTTTAATGTTATAAGGACAGCATTTCACAGTTGAGTCAGGGTGAGAAAGTTTAGCAAGGCAGGCAAGTGCAAAATGAGAAGAGATACCACAATAAAGACATAAATTGATAGCACATCTGCCTTGTTCTGACATGGGGGTTCTGATTTTGTAATTGACATGAGGTTCTGATAAATTGTATAGTTTCTCTGCCAAAACATTTAAAGACACAGGGGAAAAGTAAACATACGTGTACTTTTCTTTTCCTCTCCATTCCTAATGTATGTCAACTCTTCTAGCTTTTCATCTACAATCATGCAATATTGAAACAGCTCCTTCAGATTGTCTGACAGATCCTGACAAATTAGTTCACTCTTTCCATTCATTAGATAGACCTTCCCAAAATTAATCTGTTAAAATTAAATTGTTCTGGCCAATATACCCAACATACATTTGAAATTCTGCTATATTTTTTCACACTTTGTGCTTACCTTGGTACAGTCTGTGAATCTTCTGATTAACAGTAGCTCTTCTGGCAGAGTTATCAAAGGCAGCTCTAAATCTCTTTATAACAATTGTGGGATCATTGTTATCTATGAGAGAAATTGCCCATTTGGCAAGTTCAGTTGGCAGGAGTCCAAGAAAAGAAGGCCACATGAGTATTATCTGTAGGGAATTCAGATGATCTCCCAGCAATGTACAGGTCATATTGAATGATGAATGACATGAACTTATCTTGAACTTCATTGCATTTGCCTGATAATGATACTAGAAAGTGAAGTGACATGGGCAGAGGAATAGGAACAGCAGAAGGTGCAACCTGGCAGACACAGCTAGTTGTAGCATTTGACCCATTTGCTATGCCATTTGAGTAACAACATTATTCAAGCTGTTAATCTACACACTCACCTATTGCTGGGGTTGAGATAAAGTTTTGTTCACTGTTCTGGTTTCAGAGGTGCTCCAAGGAACCAGTCGATGTCTAAGACAAGAGCATGAAACTAAGCAGTCTCTCTTATAAGGGAATAATGGGTTTCCAGGTTTGTAAAACACTTCAGAGATACCACAATCAAGAATGCAAAATGTTGAAGATTCAGATTGGACAGGTTTATTGCAATGAGCAAGGAGTTAGGTTACAGAATTTTGGAAACTGGAAATGTGTATTTTGGCCCACATTTATCAATGACAAATCACTTGACTCTTTCCATTCATTAGATAGACCTTCCCCAAATTAATTGATTAAGGCTAAATTGTTTTGGCCAATATCCTTAACATGCATTTGAAATTCTGCTGTATATTCTCACACGCTGTGCTTCCCTTGGGACAGTCTGTGAATCTTAATGTAATGAGTACATTAAGGTGAGATTTTGCTATTAACTTTTTTCTTACTGTCATGATTTAATGGAGATAATGTCCATTAAATATCACAAAATTGTCATCTATTCTTTTTTCCTGAATTTTTGGAAATGTTTTATTCCTAAGATGAGAAAATAGCATCATAAGTTATTTGAAACCTACCTCTGGCTGACCATCCTTGACATCCTAGTTCTGTGATGGCAAACCTGTGGCACGTGTGCCGGAAGTGGCACACAGAGCCCTCTCTCCGGACATACCAGCCGTTGCCTGTTGGCCTTCTGGGTTCTAGCATGTCGGCTGTGACCAGGGGAGCCTTTGCTCAGGTTTGCCTGGTGCACCAATTGCGGCCCTATTTGGATCGGGAGGCACTTCAAATGGTCACTCACGCCCTTGTCACCTCAAGCCTGGATTATTGCAATGTGCTCTACATGGCTACCCCTGAAAAGCGTTCGAAGACTGCAGCTAGTCCAGAATGCGGCCGTGCGAGCGATATTGGGTATACCGAGGTACACCCACGTTACACCTATCCGTGAGCTGCACTGGCTACCAATTGGTCTCCGGATGCAATTCAAGGTGTTGGTTATTACCTTTAAAGCCCTACATGGCTTAGGGCCAGCCTACCTTCGAGACCACCTACTGCCACATACCTCCCAGCGGCCTGTAAGATCCCACAGATTGGGCCTCCTTCAGATGCCGTCAGTCAGACAGTGTCGGCTGGCGGGCCCCCGGAGGAGAGCCTTCTCTGTGGCTGCTCCGACTCTTTGAAATCAGCTACCCCCAGAGATCCGGACCATACCCACTCTCATGGCCTTCAGGAAAGCTGTTAAAACCTGGCTGTTCCGGCAGGCCTGGGGCTGTTGACCTCATTGTTGAGGTCCAGCCCCAATTAGAATGAATGCATGTGGTTTTATGATTTTAAACTGTCTTTTTTTCTTTTTTTTCTTTTTCTTTCTTTTTTTCCTTCTTTTTGTAAGCTGCCCGGAGTCCTTCGGGATTGGGCGGCATATAAATTTTAATAATAAATAAATAGCATGCACATACATGGCAGCCAGCTGGGCTTTGCACACGGGAGAGCACCAGAAAGTGAACGAGCAGTTCCCTGGTACCCATGTGCCCACCAGGAAGCTGAGCTTCTGGTTTCCAGCGCTTGTGCTCTGGAGAGCTGCTCTTGCAGTTTCCAGTGCTCCCCCTTACGCGCTCTCCCATTTCGGCACTCGGTGCCAAAACGGTTTGCCAATACTGTCCTAATTTGTTGATCTTTTTCTTTTAACTGAGACATTCTTACACCTTCTACCAAGAACATTTTCCTCCAGCTTAAGTCTAGGAAGGCTCTGTGGATATTCATACCCAAATATAAAAGTATTGAACTGATCTTGCTCCAGTCCTGAAACACACACACATACAAAAAGTCTGCAAACATTGGAAACTTAATGAGGAATTCCCTTGCTAAACTCAAAAACCCTCATTTCCAAGAAAAAACAAGAAAAAAAAGTGCGTGGGGAAAGGATATGCACCAAAGAGAAAGTCAGTCCTTCTTCCTATTAAGTGGTTCTGCCTTTCAATGATGAAAGGTTGAAGGCAGTGGTGGGTTTTACTACCGGTTCCTGCACTTCAATAATATATTTAAAGTTTTGCTTGATCAAATATTCTGAATTGAGGGGCCTTGATGAATTCATTTCATATACTCTTACCACTTTGCATCTCTGTATGTGCAGTAGAAGAGAAAATAAAATGTGCTGAATGTGAAATATTTTAGATATGCACTAGTTAACCAAAACTACAATACTATAGTAAGTTTAAAATTGAATTACTTAGTTTAGATAGGTTGAATACATTTTTTCATTGAAAAAATTCAAAAGTACAAAAATGCTAATGTTAAGCATGCTTTTTTTTTATGAAAAAGAGTAATTAAAAAATGAAGGCCCCTGATTTTCACACAAACTCTATTTAGGAAAGGAAATGTCTTTGAAATGATGACCTAATGGGCTGCCATAGTCAGACACAGTTATATGATGTCATTTCCAACGCTCCCTGCCAGCTTCCCACAAGGAAAGTCAGTGGGGAAGCCGGCTGGTGGTTGGAAGTTGGTCCAACTCCCTCTGCTTTTTTTTCCTTGTTCATTCTGTTTCTTTGTTTACATAAGGAAATCTCTCTGAAATTGTGAACCAATGAGGCATGGATTGTGTAGTCAGGGCTGATGAGCAATCTGAGGAGAGTCAATGTGTCTTGGGGAGGGGGGGGAAGGTAACACACTAAACACCACTGTTGTCAGAATTCACACACCAGATAAATCAATCCTTAGCTACTTTTCACAAAGCTCAAGTAAATTTTGGCAAGGCTCCAGCTTTATGCATAAAACATGGGTTGTAAACCGAAAGGTGAATCACTGTCAGAACCCACTCCCCACTCTGCCTCGACAAGAAATGAGTTCTCATAGGACTCTGGCTTTTTCTGTACACGGAGTTGTAATATTGTCAAAACTGCTTTGTCTGGACTTGTCCAGGAAAGCAAGCAGCAAAGCCTGCATGGAATTTGAGAGATAAGTAAACCCATGGGCCCAGCTACCTTGAAAATGACAGCAACACCATGAGTGGAGAGCAGTTTCCTGCTGGCAGTGACTTCAGTGTGGTGTCTGCAGGCATTTGCTTTGGAATGTCTATGGAAGTGAAGTTTCATATATGTGAATTTAAAGCAGTGTTAGTGTAAGTGAAAAACTGAAGACCCTCAATTTATTACGGTAGTAATGCTGATATTACTAAAATCAATGAAATATAATAAAAGGTATACATTTGATATAGTTGGTTAAAGCAACACGCTAGAAATCAAGTGACTATCAATTCTAATCCTACTTAGCACAAATCCAGTTAGATAACCATGAGCCAGTTACTTTCTCTCAGACCCAAGAAGGAGATGATGGCAAACCACTTCCGGAAAACTGCCAAAAAAGCTGCAGGGACTAGTCCAAGCAGTCCTTGAGAATCGGACACGATTGAATGGAAGAAAGAAAAATCTTCTTGCTTCACAAATGCTTATGTTGCTAGGAGAATATTGCCAGTGTGTTATTTATCAGTACAAATATTTTGATTTTTGCTCATTGAGAGATAAAGTCAAAAAATATTTAGAAATAAAAGAAATAGGCATGGCTAACAGTTTAGTATATTTTAGTTGAAGAAAATATTAAAACAAAATATGCATCTAAGGAAATATGGACTGTCTCTTTAAAATCACTTCCCAGTTATTAAGTTGAACACAAAATTGTGCAATGTAAAAAGATTCATGGGGCTGGAAAAATGATTCTTTCAGCAGCTATTAATATTGGTACTGTGCAATATGTTGGCAAATCTAGTGCCAACAACTTTCAAGTATCCTTTTCTCCAATAACACTATTTCCTACCAAATCACAGATACAGCAGTTAATTTAATTGATCAACTAGCAGAATAGCTATGAAAAATACCATTTTCCAATAAACGAGACAGTGGATAGACCTAAAGATTATTATGTAATAAAATGTATTAAATTCATTGATGAGATAGTGTTTCTTTCTCTCTAAATAAATTGCAGAGAAATAAAACTGAGGAGTATTTCAATATTATTGACAGTTTTATGAATGCAAATCTCTTTGAGTAATCAACTAGTGTGGAGATCTACACTGATGAAGCATAGAAAATTTCAAATTTCTATTAAATTCATATGTTGCTGTTTAGATATACTGTATGATTCATAGACAAGCTCTTGCTTCCAAAGATTTAAGCCCAGCAGTTAAGATGGTTCTACAGTTTTTAAATATTGTGTATTTCCATATAGAAAGTATGCCTGTAAAGTTAGAAAGGTTTGCCAGAGCTTTTGAAGATATGGAAGTTGAAAAAAAAAAACTATGTTTAATGTGATTCAATATGGCTATCTCTGGAAAATGTTTGACACATATTTTCAAACAGAGAAATCAGATATTAAATATGTAACTTGGAAAAGGCATACTTTAGTATTGTGCACATTTATTGACTATAATTCCAAATACAGTTTTAAGTGAAGTGCTAAACGAAACTTTCTTAATAATTCACTTCAAGATGGTAATAATCTTCAGTTCAGCAACCAATTAACATACTTTATTAGGAAACATGAATGTGGAATCGTAAAGTGGAAAATGCAAATTTAGACATACTTCTACTGCAGAACAATTTGAAGGGAATAACATTAATGAAGATTTGAAGATATTTTATATCACCTTTCTTCTCTAAAATTACTTATTCAGAACTATTACTGAGATATGGAAATAGGAAAATTTGACAAGTTAAGGAACACATTAGATGTTAAAATGATAGTTGCATACTCACAAGGAAGAGTAATTCATTGATTTTTTTCCTTTTAAACATTCAAAAATAAATTCCCAATCAAATTTCCTTCTGAATTTTGGATAAAATAAATGAAAAAATTAAATAAAGCTACAAGCCTTCAAATTCTATTTTCAACATCCTATTTGTATGGAGGACAGTTTTCTATACTTGATGCTATAAAGAGGAAATATTGATTTAAATTAAAGATAAATTGAGAAATTACAGTAACTTTCTCAAAAATAAAGCCAGCTTTCAGGGATTATATAAAACTAAGCAAGTCTATCTTCCCTTATAAAATATTTTAAATTTGATTGACTTATTTCCATTGTTTTATTTTTATTTTATTTTTTATTTTATTTTAAGTTTCAAGATTCTATCATTATCTTTGTCACATCACAAAGTTTGAGAATCCCTCAATAAATCATGCTCAAATTAATTATAATATATATACTTTTGTGTGTATGTGTGTGTGTGTGTGTGTGTTTGTGTGTGTAGAAGGGGGGAGGGAGGGAGAGAGATTGATTTTATTTTTTCCAACTTAACAGAATGTTAGAAGAAACTATATAATTTCAGCAGGCCATTTCTCTGAATAATGTGACTAAATTTGGTGTGATAGGAGAAGCTAGCAAAAAAAACACAAAAAGCCAACTGAAAAACCTGGTTTGGCCAGGACCTGCAGATAAAATACTTGGAAAAACATTCTCCTAGTGCATCTCTGGGTAATGGGTGGTAGCAGAAGAGTGAGTAAAAATACTGTACCAGTGGTGGGTTTCAAAATTTTTTAGAACCTCTTCTGTAGGTGTGGCCTGCTTTGTGGGAGTGGCTTGCCAGCCATGTGATGGTGGGCGTGGCCAACTTGTAAAATGTGGTGAAACTCACTTAACAACGCTCTTGCTTAGCAACCAAAATGTTGGCTCAGAAACTGGCATTTGAAGCACACAAGTCTTAAAGCTATCAAGTTACAAGACTCTTACACCTCTAACCCTTTACAAAAAAAAACCCCAGGGGTGTTCAAACTTGACAGCTTTAAGATTTGTGGATGTCAACTCCCAGAATTCCTCCTCTCGCTCTTCATCTTGATAATGTGCAGTCGGGCGGGGGGAGAGAGCTGGAACTGTTTCTAAACGGCACTGTAGATTTGTGGAACCTCTTCTATAGAAGAGGTTAGAACTGGCAGGAACCCACCCCTCTACTATACATCCATTCTTAAACCCACCTTTTTTTCTGGCACAACATTAAAAAATGGTTATCCGTGTTTACCACAAGCAGCTGTGGGATGCTCTGATCATTGCTTGATTCACCTTGTACCTGTTTACAGACAAAGACTTAAAACCATGAAACCAACAATTAAATCAGTGAGGACTTGGACTGAGGAGGCAAAGCTAAAGCTACAGGCTTGCATTGACTGCACTGATTGGAATGTTTTTGAAGATACCTCTGGAGATACTGTAACATCATATGTCAATTTTTATGAAGACCTACGTGTGCCAGTAGTGGGTTCCTACCGGTTCGGACTGGTTCGGCTGAACCGTACTGGTCTGGCGGTCTGGGTACTGGAACCAACAGTGGCCCAGGCCTGCCATGCCCCCGAACCAGTTCTCCTGGCTTATTTTTGGCTTCTGCACATGCGCAGAACAATTTTTATTGTACTGTGCATGCACACACAGTGCGCATCAAGCACGCCTGCACGAAGCGCCCATGAGCAAACCAGCAGTAGTAGCTGCCAGAACCAACCCCTGATGTGTGTCAACCAGAAACCTGTGAATATACAGTAACAATAAACATTGGTTCACAGCTAATCCTAAGCAGCTATGTCGTACCAAAGACAAAGCCTACAGAAAAGGCAATAGAATGCTGTACAATCAGGCCAGAAATGAGAAATCAGGGCAGCAAAAAGTAGCTACCCGTACTCTGGAAAGCTAAGGAGTCAGTTCTCAACAAATGAACCAGCAAACATGTGGAAAACCAGTTAAATCAAACCTCCTTCCCATGCTGAAAGAAATCAACAACTGGCAGATGACCTGAATGTGTTTTACTGTAGGTTTGAGAGAAAACTACTGCCACCTATCTCCACAATCCCCGTCTCAGACACACCAACAACAGCCAAGCCACCTACAATTAACCCCATCCCATTGTACCTCTGGTGATTACAGAAAACAAGGTGCAAGATCTATTTCACAGGCAAAAGGCAGGAAAAGCACCAGGCCCAGACAAGATAACTCCTTCTTGCTTAAAAGCCTGTGCTGACCAACTGGCCCCCCACCTTCACCCGCATCTTAATGAATCACTAGAGATGTACTATGTTCCTTCTTGCTTCAAATGCTCTACTATCATCCCAATGCCAAAGAAACCCTCCATCAAGGAACTGAATGACTTCAGACCGGTCCCTCTAACATCTGTAGTTATCAAAACCTTTGAAAGGTTAGTGCTGGCCCACCAGAAAACCATCACGGATCTGCTGTTAGACCCCTTGCAATTTGCCTACTAAGCAAATAGATTGACAGATGACGCTGTTAATATGACTGTGCACTACATCCTACAACATCTTAAATCTCCAAAGACCTATGCAAGGGTCCTCCTTATAGACTTCAGCTCAGCATTCAATACCATCATTCCAGATATTCTAATTAAACTAGATCAACTAGCTGTACCTGACCACACTTGTAAATGAATCATAAGCTTCCTAACAGACAGGAAGTAAGAGGTGAAGCTGGGCAAAATCACATCAGATACCTGTACAATGAGCACAGGGGGCCCCCAGGGCTGTGTGCTGTCTCCACTTCTCTTTGTACACAATGACTCCATCTCAAAAGGTCCCTCTGTTAAAGTATTAAAGTTTACAGATGATACAACAGTGATTGGTCTCATTCGAGACAACAACGAATCTGCATACAGATGGGAGGCTGAACAACTAGCCTTGTGGAACAATCTTGAACTAAACACACTCAAAAACATAGAAATGGTGGTAGATTTTAGAAGAAACCCTCCTATGTTACTACCTCTTACAATACTAGACAACACAGTATGAACAGCAGAGACCTTCAAGTTTCCAGGTTCTATCATATTTCCAGACTTTAAATGGACACCTAACATCAAAATTGTCATAAAAAAAACACAACAAAGAATGTTCTTTCTGCGCCACTAAGGAAGCTCCAACTGCCCAAGGAGCTGCTGATTCAGTTCTACAGAGGAATTATTGAGTCTGTCATCGGCACCTCTATAATTGTCCAGTTTGGCTCTGCAACCAAACAAGACAGACACAGACGGATAATTAGAACTGCAGAAAAAACAATTGCTACCAACCTGCCTTCCATTGAGTACCTGTAAAAAGAGGGCTGACCCCTCACATCTTGGACATAAATTGTTTCAACCTCTACCCTCAAAACAACTCTATAGGCACTGCACACCAGCAGAACAACTAGACACAAGGACATGCCATCACTCTGCTAAACAACTAATTCTCACAACACTGTCAAAACTATTTACTAAGACTGTATTACTATTATTCTTCTCAGCCTTCCTATTAACTGTCTCCTCCCACTTATGACTATAACCATGTTGCTTCTATTTTTACGATTTATATTGTTCTGTTTGTTTCCTAGTATGATGTGATTGCTTATTAGTAACTTATGACTATCACTAAGTGTTGTATCTTAAGATTCTTGAAGAATATATTTTTTTCTTTTTCCTTTTTTCCCTTTTATGTACACTGCGAGCATATGCACCAAAGACAAATACCTGGTGTGTCCAATCAGACTTGACTAATAAAAAATTCTGTTCTGTTCTGTTCTGTTCTACTCTATTCTATTTTACTCAGGGTAACATTACAATTAAGGTTTGGAAAAAATTCCAAAAGCTCCTTCCTTGTTTTTATTTCATTTCATATAGACTGGGCATGAACACAAAAATAAAATACAAAAACAAATAAGAAAAATATTGTAGGGAAAGAGGAAGGGAAGAGTGCAGAAAAGAAGGGAAAAAGAAAGAAAAGGCACTGACTTCTAATTCCCTTTGGAGTAGTATAATAAGATAGTAATATCTAACATCAACTTTTTACTTTTATATAGTAGTATAAACTAGCCATTTCTATATCAACAAATCTATCTAATCAATAAAACCCAAAATCAAAGTTTTATTTTTTTCCACCTCAAGCACAAAGTCCAGAAGCGGTTTCCAAGTAGAAACAAAAGTACTTATATATTTTTTTTTCTTTTATCAAAACAGTCAGTTTAGCCATCTCTGCTAACTCCATCAATTTTTGCAGCCATTCTTCCATTGTGAGGATCGAAGTGTCCTTCTATTCACCTTTTAAGAGGAAGGAACAAAAAATGATAATCTTGATTTGCTTAAATTATTTTCTACAATGGCTGGCAAAACTGAGAGCTTGTATGATGGAATGGATCAGATGACCAAGAGAGTTTGAGAGGGGTTGTGATCATCTGCATCAGTTTTGTTTTAAGACTGGAAGGACTTAAAGGACCTCCCCCCCCCACAACATACACATACACTTACTCCCATTTTTAAAAATATCAAAACTTGAGCAACAAGATAACAGTAGTTTTTTTTCTGTTGCATTTATAACGGGGGGGGGGGGGTTCCTGCAAGTTCTAACTTCTTCTATAGAAGAGGTTCCACAAATCTACAGTGCCATTTAGAACCGGTTCCAGCTCCCTCCCCCTGCCCATCTGCACATTATCAAGATGAAGAATGAGAGGAGGAATTCTGGGAGTTGAAGTCCACAAGTCTTAAAGCTGTCAAGTTTGAACAGCCCTAGTGTTTTTTTCTAAAGGGTTAGGGGTGCAAGGGTCTTGTAACTTGACAGCTTTAAGACTTGCACATTTCAATGCCGGAGTTCCTGAGCCAACATGACTGGAGGAGAAATTCTGGGAGTTGAAGTCCACAAGTCTTAAAGCTGTCAAGTTTTAACACCCCTGGGTTTTTTTTCTAAAGGGTTAGGGGTGCAAGAGTCTTGTAACTTGACAGCTTTAAGACTCAAGTGCTTCAAATGCCAGAGTTTCTGAGCCAACATTTTGGTTGCTAAGCAAGAGTGTTGTTAAGTGAGTTTCACCACATTTTACAAGTTGGCCATGCCCACCCAGTCACATGGCTGGCAAGCCATTCCCACCCAGTCACATGGCCAGCAAACCACTCCCACAAAGCAGGCCACACCTACAGAAGAGGTTCTAAAAAAATTTGAAACCCACCACTGATTTATAAAGAACCAGTTCTTAAGCAACAAGCTCATATTGATGATCAAAGATCAGGGTTGACCTAAATGCTAAATAATCAAGTGCTGGAGGTAGGAAAATCACCTCAGACTTACATGTTGTATCTTTCCTTTGCAAATATGATCCTCTATTTCAAATGCCCCAGATTTTATATATGTAGCTCTAGGAGAATTGTGAGAGCAAGGAATTTTTACCTTCACCAGGCTTGCAATCGGGCGTGAGACTCTCATATCCATGTTCTGTTCCTATTAGTTTCAGTGATACATTAATTCCAGGTAAGTGTATTTAGGACTTAGGATTATTCTGTATATTTACGACTATTCTCCTGAAAAAGATCTGATGATCTTTTCTGCTTATTATGCTAAGAATGTTTATTTGACGATGATGTATCTCCAATGCAGTTTTATCAGTAACAGTACTTGCAATATGCAATAACATTAAATATATTATCACTTTGTGTTTGCTTTGTGTGTGTATAAAGTCTTTGGGATGAAAAGCTATGATTACTATTGAGAAATATAACAATTTCTTGGGAACAGGATCAGCCTAACCTTTAACTAGAATGAAATAAGTGCTTTGAGTAGCAAATAAACTGTTATTTAATTTGCATTTGTACTACCAGGGCTTGAATTATCTGTCAATGTGCCAGAAAAATAGGACTAGCTTGGGGTGCAGTGCACCCCAGAATGGGTATGTGTCATATATTTCTGTATGTGACTTTGTGTATATGTTTAGTCTGCTACTCTGCTTCAATATACAGTAAGCCAGTGCTGCTTTGGTATGGATATCCATTAAAGGAATTATGCTTGCCACCTTTTTGCTTCTTGTTAAAAGGAAGGTGACAGTTATCACATCCACGTTTTTTTCAGGCCAGGCTGTTTAACACCATTCTTACTATAAATATACTCTTGATGATAATATTTAAAAGTATCTATAGCTTCCATGTTGTTGATAAATGTGTCATTAAAATAAATAAAAAGTCAGGACTGCAGAGAATGACACCTTGATTTATGAATCATATATATATATATATATATATATATATATATATATATATATATATATATATATAATATATATATATATATATATATATATATATCATATACTAGCCTAACTTTTTTCTCAGTGGGCAAAGTTTGTATGCAGAATAATACAGATAGGCACTACTATATAATCTTTTATATCTCTCTATGCATAGTAAATGGGTTTTCCTCCTGACTCTGCTTTCTGACAAGAGCCTAGTCCCAGCAGTTTTCTTGGGAATATTTTAGATTACCATTGACAAATGTAACCATTTCTTGGGAACAGGACCAGCTTAACCTTTAACTAGAATGAGATAGGTGACTTGAGTAGCAAATAAACTGCTGTTTAATTTGCATTTATACTACCAGGGCTAGAATTATTTATCAATGTGCCAGAAAAATAGGAGTAGCTTGGGGTGCAGTGCATCCCAGAATGGGTATGTGTATATATTTCTGTATATGCAATATTTACTGCTTAGATTAAGCAGTTGTAACAGAATTCTGTGCAAAGTAGCTGTTAAGTTATGTTGCTGAAAAACATGAAATTGTGGCGTAAGGCAACAATGAATGAATGGAGTATCTGGTACTTATCAATTGAGGTTTTATCTCTCAGTTTGGGATTTTGACTCCCAGTTTTCACACTCCTCTCACTTCAGAAGGAGCTACTGATACTAACTTTATAATATTAAAGAAGAAAGAAGTACTTACAGCTGCTTTGTCCATTCAAATGTACCAATATACCACTCAAAATATTTGGATAGAACAGATTCAAAAACTTGGAACGTTCATATTTTGAGACATAGTATTTCCTTCATGTGTTCCTACAACTTTTCAGGACAGTATGGAATGTGTTGGCCTCCCATCACCTGTTGAATCCAAAAAACAGAAATTTATATTAAGTATCAAAATACTCAGTGTTTGTCACTGCAGCTGCTCGTATTTATATCTCATCTCCATTTCTTTTCTCTTTTTTCTTTCTATGTCTTTGACAATGCCTAGTTGAGAAACTTTTCAAATCAAAGATTGGTTGTTTTGGTTTAGTTAGTTTCCATGAATGCCACATTTATCACAATACAGCAACATCAATATCAGCAACAAAAAAGCTGCACTAAGATGCAACTACCTTTCTTTTAACCCATTCCTTAATCTGTCCACCTGTTCCTTGACACCTTGTACACATTCATCCATCTTCAATAAGTACCTTTCAGATGTGTGTTCATAACAACAGGAGTTGTAATCAAAATATGGGAGAAATGTTAAGTTAGGGACTATTGTTCTTGGATAAATTCATTGGCCTTATTAGATGAGAGAAAAGGGGTGAGAATATTGTGCAGTACAAAGGTCAACATCCAAGGTACCTTAGAAAATATTCCATACTTACAAAAACCTCTAGTTTTAGAAGATCAATCAGTACTGTAGTTATTACCAAGTTGGAAAGCTATAGGAACTATCAATATCTATTGAAACATGGCAAGCAAAAGAAGTAGAATCAGCAGTAAAGGTTTTAACCAAGCTATGCCAGCAAATCTGGAGAATGGCACAGTGGCCAACAGATTGGAAAATGTCAGTCTACATTATAATTCCAAAATCAGGAGACTGTACAACAGAATGTACAATCTATCATACAATATCTTTAATTTCACATACTAATGAAACAGTGTTTCCAATCATCCAATGCAGATTAGAGCTCTGTGTGGAAAATGATGTTCCAGACATTCAAGCTGGCTATAGGAAAGTCTGAGGAACAAATTATTGTTGATACACACTGGATTATTGACAAAGCCGAAGAATAACTAAAGAATCACAGTGTGCGTCATTGACCATAGAAAGGCCTTTGATTGGGTTGATCACATTAAGCTGTGGAATAAGCTCAGAATATATATATACAGGTCAGAAAGCCATAGAACAGACAGAACATGGTGAAAGAAGCTGGCTCCAGATTGGCAAAGGAGTGTGACAAGACTATCTATTCTCTCCTTATTTGTTTGAATTACATCCTGAATATATATGGGGGAAACCTGGATTGCAAGAGGATTAATGTGGTTTTAAAATTGGAGGAAGAAACGTCAATAACCTGCTCTGTGCTGATAACATTACCCTGGCAGATGAAAATGCAAAGAATTTGCAAACTCTAGTAATAAAATGAAGGAGAAAAGTAAAAATAGGACTAAACTTAAATATAAAGAAAACCAAACTAATCACACTGGGTAAACACTAGCAGTGAAGATATCAAAGTGGTGGATAATTTCTGTCTTTTAAGATCAACCATCCACATGCAGTCAAGAATATGCCACAGATGAGCACTTGGTAAAGCAGCTATGGTCCTTGGAAAACATTCAAATACTGTGACAACCCAAGATCAAAATGGTGCAAACCGCTATATTATCTGTGACATTCTATGTAAGCACAAGTTGGACTTAAGAAGCAAGCTAGGAAGAGTTTGAACTTTGGTGTTAGAGAAGATGCTTCAGAATAACATGAATGGCCAAGAAAGCAACTTGATGTATCATTTAGCAAATCAATCCAGAGTTCTCACTTGAGGCTCAAAGGACCAGACTCAAATTATCTTATTTTGGGCACATCATACAAATATTTAACTCTCTGGAAAAGGCTCTAATCCAGGGAAAGGTGGAAGGAAAGAGGAAAAGAAAATGACCAGCAGCAAGGTAGATGGACTGTTACATTGGCAAAGGAGCAGTATTGGAAGACCTGAAAAACCAGTTAGGGACAGATTATCAGGGAAAAAAAATTAGCTTTGTGGTCGCTAGCAGACAAAATAACTTGATGCTACATAATCAGTGAGTCAAACTAGTGGAAAAATAATGTATCCAGAGTGGCAATAGAGACTGCATCCAGCCCCACTTCTTCAAGCATATAGAATACTTATACTTGGAAGCACAATAAACATTTTCTTATATATTGATCTGTCACTGATTGGGTGTTATATTGCAATTCTCTTCCCCTATGCAATAATTATATCCTATTTTAAAAAAGACTGCTGCTCACTGATTGGAAAGGGATAAAAGAATTGAAGTACAAAATCAGTTTCCCTCCTTTTCCTCCAGATCCATGCCAAATAGCTGACTATTAAATGTCTTCCCCCCCCCCCGCCAAGTACTCTATGGTACTCATTTTGTATGCTGGAATTACAGGCTAGGACCTGGCAATTCAGTCCATACAAAGTTTAAGGAATGATTGCAGCATTATTACTCTGGAGTTTTAAATGTTGCCATAGAAAAAATAAGAAGAAACAGAAAGACAGGAAATTGCTGTTCAGAAAACATAAAAATTGAAGGAAATATGCAGTAATGCACAAAATAGCATGCATTCCCAAAATACTGATAACCTGAGTACATAAAGGAAGCTTAGAGCCAAAGTTCATCTAATCTTCTGATTCCTACAATGAAAATTAATATATCTATGAAAAAGCTATAAATCAAATAGTAATAATACATTCTAGGTTAGTGCGCTTGAGATTGTGATTTTATTTATTTCAAAATGACCGGCTTAGTTCAATGTAGTAGCTGTTTTGCACCTGTCTTTCACAGTACTCTTTTCCAATTTGGATACTATCCCCTTTGTAAACAAATTACTAGTCTACATAGACAGATTACCTATCCAGAATCTCTAATGTGTGCTCTCCAAGCAGAAATTAGGTGTCCAATTTGGCCATTCCACTCTATGGAGATGCCACGCTATCATCCCCCTCTACCCCAAAGATCCCGCAGGAGAAGAGCAGTCTGGACAACCATGGGATCTGGCAGGGTGAGAGCTGTGAACCATAAACACAAAGCTTTTGCTGTGACCCAGCATAATAGATATAGTGCCCTTGCTGACCTTAATGGGGACACTAAGGAGACAGGTCAAGATAGTTGTGATAATGATGACTCAAATAAGCAGGGGATCATGGTCCAAAATGAAGAACTTACTTCGGAAAGGCGAAATGGGGAACCAGGTATCGCACATCAGTCGCACAAGAAGAGCAAGGTATCCAAAAAGAGAAGTCACCTTCTAGTTGGTGATTCAATCATAAGGGATGTACATTTAGGAAAGGATATGGAGGTTTTAAAAGAGGTCAGGTGTCTGCCAGGTGCTATTGCCAGCAGAGACAAGAGGCGTATTCTTAAGATAGTCAAGAATGCAAGTAAGGATTGTGACGTTGATGCTATTATACATCTTGGCACAAATGATCTGTCCCAAAAAAATGTACTTTCTGTGCAGAATGATTTCCAGAGTTTGGGGTATGAACTTAGTAGTATAGGTTGTAGGCTTATGTTTTCAGAGGTTTTACCAGTATATAAGGAACAAAAAGGGAAGAGCCAACGTTTAGCAGAGTTTAATGCGTCGATTAAGGAGTGGTGTAAAAGGGAAAGCTTTGGTTTTATTAATCATGATGTCTGCAGCTGGTCCAATGAAAAACTGTACAAAAGAGATGGTTTGCACCCATCCAAGAAAGAGACTGAGTTACTTGGCATTAAATTCAAAGATTTTCTGGATAAACATTTAAACTGAACAACGGGGACAGAGAATTAATTGATACAGAACATTTCTGTCCCCAGCAATCTAAAACTCATAGAGTTATCAGTGCATGTAACATAGATGTTTGTGCGAGTAAGATTATCACTCCTGCTGTCAAGCAAAACCAAGCATTTAATAGTGAGACCATACCATGTGCATGAATCATACAAGTGGCAAGAAAATAGGGACAGTCAGGCATAACACAGGTTATGTAGACAGTAAACACAGGGTCAATTAAAATGGACTCAAATGTATATACACCAATGCACAGAGTATGAGGAATAAACAGGGTGAATTAGAAATTCAAGTAAATGAGGGCAGATAAGATATTGTTGCCATTTCAGAAACCTGGTGGTATGAAATCCACAAATGGAACATACAGCTAGAAGGATTTAAATTATTTAAAAGAAATAGACCAAATAAAAGAGGAGGTGGAGTTGCACTATATATAAGAAATAACTACATCTCTACAGAAATAGAGCACAACAATGATAAGAACTATCTTGAATGCATTTGGGTCAATATTAAGGGGGGGGGGGATGACATTGCCATAGGTCTATACTACAGGCCACCCAACCAAGCAGAGGAAGTAGATGAACTTTTTGCTAGTCAGCTAACTAAGGTATGTAGGAAGCACACCACAATTAATGGGGGGATTTTAACTACCCTGACATCAACTGGGAAACAACTCTGCACCAAGTGGAAGATCCAACAGATTCCTAACAAACCTAGCAGACAACTTTGTTTCCCCAAAAAGTAGAGAAGGGAACAAGTGGATCAGCCATATTGGACTTAATTCTCACTAACAGAGAGGAAATGATAGAAGGTGTTGAAGCCACAGGAACCCTAGGGGCAAGTGACCATGCAATATTGGAATTCAACATTATGCAAACCCAAGTAGTAGAACAAAGTCAAACTAGAGTCTTGGACTCATTTTTTGCATCTGTCTTTACACAAAGGGAAAAAACAATCCAACCTATCAAAAACAGCACCACAAAAATCAGATTAGGAACACAAGTTGAAATAGGGAAGAAAATGGTAAGTGAACACCTGTCTACCCTAGACAAGTTCAAATCACCAGGACCGGATGTATTATACCCCAGGGTTCTGAAGGAACTGGCAGACGAGATCTCAGAACCACTGAACTATATCTTTCAGAGATCCTGGAGCACAGGGAACTACCAGAGGACTGGAAAAGAGTTGATGTGGTTCCCATCTTCATCAATGATTGGATGAGGGAATAAATGGGGAACTCATCAAATTTGCAGATGACACCAAGCTGGCAGGAATAGCCAATACTCCAGAAGATAGGCTTAAAATACAGAAGGATCTTGACAAACTTGAACATTGGGCACTATCTAATAAAATGAAATTCAATGGTGAAAAGAGTAAGGTTCTATATTTAGGCAAGAAAACAAATGCACAGGTACAGTATAGGTGGTACCTTGCTCAATAGTAGTAACTGTGAGAGGATCTTGGAATCCTAGTGGACAACCATTTAAATATGAGCCAGCAGTGTGCAGCAGCTGCCAAAAAAGCCCACACAGTTCTAGGCTACATAAACAGAGAGATAGAATCAAGATCACATGAAGTGTTAATGCCACTTATATGCCTTGTTAAGGCCAATTTTTATACTGCATTCAGTTTTGATCGCCACGATGTAAAAAGATGTGGAGACTCTAGAAAGAGTGCAGAGAAGAGCAACAAAGATGATTCGGGTACTGGAGGCTAAAACAAATGAAGAACGGTTGCAGGAACTGGGTATGTCTAGTTTAATGAAAAGAAGGACTAGGAGTGACATGATAGCAGTGTTCCAATATCTCAGGGGTTGCCACAAAGAAGAGGGAGTCAAACTATTCTCCAAGGCACCTGAGGGTAGAACAAGAAGCAATGGGTGGAAACTAATCAAAGAGAGAACTAACTTAGAACTGAGGAAAAAGTTCCTGATAGTTAGAACAATTAATCAGTGGAACAGCTTGCCTCCAGAAGTTGTGAATGCCCAACATTGGAAGTCTTTAAGAAGATGTTGGATAGCCATTTGTCTGAAACAGTATAGGGTTTCCTGTCTAGGCATGGGTTGGACTAGAAGATCTTCAAGGTCCCTTCCAACTCTGCTATTGTATTGCATAGCCCATGTTTAAGCCACAAGTAGGGCTTGAGGCAGAAATCTCCTCCAGCTCTTTTCACCTAGCATTCAAAGAAGCATTTGGCACATAAAAGTTTCCTTCACAGTCAGTTATATCTTCTATTAATTTGCCTAATTCATTTAAAATCATCTAAGTCAGTAACAATGATTCTTTATAGTTCTTATATAGTGCATGAAAAGACACATTTTATGAATAATCAGGGAGAGAGAGAGAACAATATGTGTTATTGTTTCAGCCACTTTCCCACTAGGAACTTAAAGTGTGCTTAAAACATCTTTCAGTACTTACTGCAGTTATGAAAATCTATCATTATTTGTGTTATTTTGACACCATAAGGATTGAATGATCTGGAAAGATTCTGTAAGTCATTAGTGGAGAAATCTCAGATAATTAGGAGAACTGCATAATTTCAATCTGCCGAACTATAAATAATAGCCCTTTCATAAACAACATTTTTGATCTGGTTTTAAATACTGGCATATAGAATTATATGGAATTACTTATTAAAAGGTTATGAAATTAGGCACTCAAGATTGCTCTCATGGCTGCATTCAGTACCAACTGAAACTTCCAGATACTTTTTAAATGTAGCCCTGTGTAGAGTGCACTACAATAGTCCAAACAAAAGATGACTAGAGTATGAATGATTGAGCGAAAGACCTCCCTATCCAGGAAGGTGTGTAACTGGCACATGACATAAAGTTGACCAAAGGTCCCTACTAGACACAGCTACCACTTTTGGAGGAGAGGCCAGGAGGACCGACTGATTACACATTGAGTCTGTCTGGAGTAGCTCAACCTCTTCCAAGGCCAAAGATGATAAATTCCCAAATGCAGAGGGCCCCCCTATCCATAGCCATTCCTTCTTACCAGGATCCAGCTGAAGTCTGTTGTTCCCCGTTTAGGTCTCCACAGCCTCCAGGCACTACAAAAGAATGTTCACCACATCACCCCACTGCACCCTGGACTGGGTATCATCCACATATTGTTGTAGGGTGAATATTGCTCTACAGATAAACATAGGAAGATTAAAAAAAACATTGTGTCATATGCAACAACTTGAGATGTATTGTACAGCTTTTAAATCCCTGATATATGAGCCCCAAAATACCCATGTAAATCATGGATCTTATACTAAGTTAGATTGGATGTTTTACATTACCCATTATGGCAGAAAAGTGGGAAAGGCCAAAATTGTGTAATCTAAGAATTAATTTCAGATTAGGACTAGCAACTAATTCCCACCCAATTCCATTCCATTTATGATAAAAGAATGCGATAGATATTTCAGCATAAGTGCTATTTTATTATAGAAATATTTATCTATTTCATAAATAGAGAATGTTCTGCCTTCCTATTAGGCTCAAGAACGATGTGGAATACAGTTCATCCCAATTCAGCCCTTTGTTTTCTTAACACATACCCTGTTTCCCCGAAAGTAAGACCTTCCCGGTAATAAGCCCAATTGGGCTTTTGAGAGCATGCACTAAAATAAACCCTCCCCTGAAAATAAGCCCTTATTGCAACACAGCAACATCCATGAGGTGAACACCCACACTCGCCACCTCCTGCACCTCAAAAATAATAAGGCCAAGTGCCTATTTCTGGGGTTAAAAGAAAATAAGACCTATCTTATTTTCGAGGAATCACGGTAGCAGACAGAATCTTGCTAGACTAAAGTCTTATTACTTCCAATGGATATACCTTCGGAGATTCTAGGGAGTAGCTATCCTTACCCTCTTCTTCTGTCTTCTATCCAGCGCCAGGCTGTGTTGCCTCTTTTCTCCCTCCTCTTTCTGGAATGTTCTCCCTCCTATCTGGGAAATGGCTTCTTCACTATAGTCCATCACTCCAGCTCCTTCTCACGAGCACCATCTCTCACACTTCCTGTTTGTTGGAGAAGACTGTTAGTTCTAGTGATTCACATGACTAGAGTGAATAAATTCCTTAACTGAAGTTGTTTGTTGAGCCCTTCTGAGTCAGCTTTTAATTACCCTAGGAACAATCAACAATATTTTCTATTTTCAGAATTAAGGACCTCATTTCAACCTAAACATTATCCTCTAATATGCAACCATTTTAAGAGGAAGAGATAAAATAGGTGAGATTGTTTAACAAAAAATAAAACAGTGAAATTACATTTTTAAAAAGATAGCTGTGTCTTCACACAATGAGCAAATATGCATGTGATTATTCTAATATATACCCACTAGTGTTGTAATATTGCTATCTGTTATGAGACTGCTCTCTACCATAGCATTTTGCTGGCTCTTCACCTATCTATTTATCCATGCAGATGCCAAACAATCTGTTTGTACTTGTATTGTTAATAAGAAATGAAAGTAGAGATTAGTTTAGATTCCCAGAAATGCTGTCATAGGAGGAGAAAGAGCAGCAAGTAGGTTGGTCTTCAGATATGCTATGCTTACATTAAAGATGGAGTAACACAGCATCAGAGAAGATTCTGAAGAGGACAAGTTGTGTACAGTTAAAGATGTTCTACAGTAATCGTTTTTATGAGTTAGAGTACTCCAATAGTTCCAAAAATGAATTGTTAATCTATTGCTTCTATTGAGAGTAAAGGTGGTTGGTATAACTAAAATATTTAGTAAATATTAGTTTACAATAATAAGATTAGTAAAAGAAAAACCTGCATGGTGTGAAAAACAGAATATGTCATGGGTTCAGAAAATGTTACAAAAACAACATTAAATAATGTAGGCCATAGGTGAAGCAAAATAACCAATGAAGGAATAAATTTTTAATGAGAGAAGGCATCCCACTCTGACATTTTGAGATTTGAAATACAGTGAAGATGCTGCAAGGGGAAAGAAAACAATTTTCTTTTAGTTTAATAAAGACTAGACTTAAATGTCATATTATATGGTCATTTTATTTTAAATAATAAGAAAAATGAATTTATTATATAAATTAATAAATACAGCAGTTGGGGGTTGCTCCTGGTTCAGCCGAAGCGATAGTAGCGGCCGTGGGAGGCTCCGCCCCCCCCCCAGACGCTTCGGTGCATCGCAGTGTCACGCCGGAGCGTGTGGAATGCACCCGAACCAGTAGTAAAAATATTGGCAACCCATCTCTGAAATGCAGGATAAAATTCTGATTACCTTTCATTGAGATGTCTCATGATAAATGTTCAAATAGAGAGAAAATGTGTTTTTAAAGGGATGCGAATGTCTCATGTAATGCTGGGGTTATGGAAGGCTTTTTACCTATACCCATTTCTGAAATCCTCCTCTTATTTTCCAATTGATGGTATATAATTTTAAAAGAAGCTTCTACAAAAAAACAATGTCTTCTAGAATATAATAATTACATGAAATGGCTTCTATCAAAAAGAGTCAGCATAACATTTCACTATTTCATATACCAATGTGAACTTTGAGCACCATGTCTCTAGTGAGTAGGTAATTCTTTCTAAAAGAATGGAAAAGTCCAATTGCCATGAAATAATATTTTATGAATTAATTATATGACTGGTATCATAAATTAATACAGATCAGAGATGGTATTCAGCAGGTTCTGACCAGTTCTGGGAGAACCAGTAGTGGAAATTTTGAGTCACTCAGAGAACTGGTAAATACCACCTCTGACTGGCCCCCACCCACATCTATTCTCTGCCTCTTGAGTCCCAGCTGATTGGGAGGGAATGGGGATTTTGCAGTAACTTCCCCTGCCACGCCCACCAAGCCATTGCCACCAAGCCACACTGCACCCACCAAGCTATACCCACAGAACTGGTAGTAAACAATTTGAATCCACCACTGATACAGAGGTTAAAATATTATGTTGCACTCTTGCTGACCAAGTCCAAAATATAATTTGGTAGATTTGATCAAGCAGACTTATTAGTATTATATGAGAATTTGAGATTATTAGTAAATGTTATCAGTATAAAATGTTAAGTGAATTCAGTTTTTCTGTGGAGAAATATTTGAAAAATGTATTGACACTATAGTATTTATTTTTATTGTTTCAACATTTTCTTTTCTGTAGGATTTAAAAACATGGATTAGAATAATTTATTCTCCCCTAAAAGCAAAGTGATCACTGTGTGTTACTGATCCCTTTTTATTTAAGAGGCATGGAAAACCCAGCTTCTTCTTTCTCTTATTGTGTTTAGCATGAATGATTACTGAATACTGAAATTTAGATCCTATACAGACAAAATTATAAAGTAGATTATATATTATAAATTATATGATAGCTTTTACTAATAAATATGAATCTTATATGCTAAAATCAATAAAGTTTGTGAGTGGTTATACCTTTCAGGTATAATATTGATGTCTTTGGAGGCTACTATTTGGAACATTTAGGAAACTTCAGGTGTCAGAGAAGAATATTTACTTTCCCAAATTAATTTTTTTGAGGGGGATGTGCAAACCATTGTACAGTATTCTTAATTTCATAGGATAAATTCATAGGCTGGAGAAAAAAAGGGCCTAGTTTCATCCAACACTGATTAGAGCCTTATATCGAAAAAGAGAGACCAGATGTTCAAACGGGTTAAAGATTAAATGAAGAACATTGTGGACACATGTCTTGACTTCAGTTTGCTCTTTTAAAAAATAGTGAAAAAATGCAATCTACAGATGTGCAGATAGTCCTCATTTAGCAGTCACAATTGGGACCGAGCATCTCAGTCACTAACTGGGAAATCACAAAACTGTAACTGTGCTTATGATTTGAAATGTTCACCCTGGTTCTGGGATAATTAGCAAGAAGAGAATTAATGTTTGCATTTATGATTATTGGAGAGGATGAGATTACAAGAGAGTAAGTTGGCACACAATGGAAATACACAGTGAATACCAGCATGGGAGCTTCAAGTGTGCTAGGCAAATAGTCAGTGTATTCCCCATTGTGCGTGAGAGAGATTGGAGAGGAAGGGACTACAGAGAGTTAGCAGGCACATAACAGAGAATACATTGGCTGTTTGCCTAATAAACTTGCAGCTCCCAGCCCCAAGTATGCTCAGGACTGCCAGTAATTGTGCATTCTTTTTAGTGTGGCCAATATTTGAATAGGCATTTACTTTTTACAAAAGAGAATTTTCCTAGACAGGGAGGAAACTTAATATTGAACTATTTTTGTTGGTCTAGTATAATACAATTGAGTTTAGGGTCACTAAGTTTTTTTTAAAATTGGCCCAGTGAAGCTATGTTTTACCAAATATAGTAAATGCCATTATGTTCAAGAGCTCCATACGGAAACAATTATTAATATTAAAATTATTTATTGGAATTGTTATAACTTTTATTCATTAAAGCATGAAACTCAGTCAACTGAACATTTAAAAATGTGTCACAAATATCACTGACTGGCGCTGATGGTTGATACAGTTTGCTGCCAGCACCCTAGGTATCACCAAGTATCTTCTTAAATATCCAATATCCAAATATCTTCTGTTTTTTGCAGTTCTGCTGGTGTTATTGCAAGAATTGATGGTGGTGATAGTGGTGATGATGATAAATAAATTCCTATCCACAGATTTGACTGGGCCAACATTATCCATCTGTTGGTTACTTTCCAAGTAGACCATGCTAATAGAGTCTTTTCTAGAGTCATCTCTGAAGAAAACTCAGAAATTGCAGAGATACAGAACATGGTGACCTGGCTTCTGCCTATATTTTCTAATAGATTCTCCAGGAAAGTGGCACTGACTTTACAATTTCAGGATACTAAGGCTAGAATATAAATTCCTCCATGCCTTGAGTCTTGCTTATCAGAAGGAATTACTTCTTCTATATGTTGTGAACCAAGAACTTTGATAATCCCTAAGGGTTTTTTTGTAAGTGCCATCCTAGAAGAAGTCCATCTGGAAGCAACCAAGGCAAGCATTCAGTATCCACTCCAGTTCTGAGAAACAATGCCCTAGAAATTTGGATAAGACAGTCCATTTTATTGGAAGTAAAATTTTGAAAATGTATACTGTCCTGGAGTGAAGAAGTTAATATCCTTTTTCATTGAGATTACAGAATCAAGGAACAGTAGCCTTAACAAATTAATGATTTCCACAGCAAAAATCAGTAATTTCAAGAACGATGGGGAATGTGAAAATCTCAACATACTTTGGATCGTCATGGATCCTTCTAAGCAAATAATGGATATCATCATAGGAAAAATCCACATTTCTTCCTGGTCTGTTTTGTGGAAATAGCTCACATTTCCAGCATCAACATTTTTCTCTTTTTTTAAACGTTACAGCATCTTGTCAACAGTTGGTACTGAATTGACTTGCGAACTTTGCGGGCAGTTCGTGTACTCCGGCCGCTAAAGTTAGTGTCAGGAATCCCAAGTGAGTAGCTTTTAATTAATATCTTTCAACTAAACAGCAACTATCTTGGATTACCATGCTCTGACACAATCAGTTTACCATTTCATGTAGATTAGTACTTAGACAGCTTATATTTGTCTTTAACTTTTTGATTACTTACTTCTTTTACCATCCACTGGAAAGCCCATATTTTACTTTGTTAACTCTTTGCATGGATCCATTATCTAATCAAAGTATCTGTGCTGTCTTTATGAGTCTCAGGCAATAATCCTCTTTTGAGAGCAAGCCAATTAAACACAGTAGGATTAGGAGGCACAAATAGTGTATTATCACTATACTCATTTTCCTCCATATGAAAAAAAACAGAATTCAGACGAAAGTGTTCATTATGTATATACAAGTATGTAATAGCTCCAACTTTATATATATTAATATATAAATTATAAGGTAAAAAAAGGTGAAGGAATCCCTGCAGTATTATTCTGCATTACTCATTTCCATTTCTTTTCAAGCCATTGAATCATATATATTTATATTTATATATAGTTAGAGAAGTGTCTAAAATGTGTTGATTCTCCAATCTATTTCCTTGATAAAGGTAAAAACACCCTTGTTTTGAGTTTTACTTGGCAACAATAGGATAGTCCTTTCTTCCAGAATGTCTTTTTATTTTATTTCACAGTTTATCCAACAGCCCTGGAATTTGCTGGGGACTCCTGTCCACTATACTTGACTTTTACTTAGCCTTTGGAGCCCTGACCTCTTGGAAATAAGGGGCTAAGCATGGATGTGACCTCTTAGAAATGTGGCCTCTTAGAAATAAGGGCATGGATAGAAATTATCCCAGTATAAAATACTTATCAAAATGGACTTTAATAGGTCCTAATACATTTAGAAATATAGGAAGCTTTGACACTTCTGCCTGCTACTTACTTGTTATGGTCTTTTGTTAAAATCTTAAATTATTAGTCTTGATCATTCATCAATAAAGTATTGACACAATAACTCCAGGTTATACATGGAAAAGCTTCCTTTTTCTTCTGCTTTAAGGTTTATAGGCCTCACATGCCATGTTAAGAAAGATAAAGAATATAAACAAGTAGAGAGCAGTGTGTAATTCTCTCTATATCCTGTTAAAACTCCAATAACGTTAGCTGCTGGGTGTGCTTTAAATCTATTCTCTGATGATGCTCTTGTCTTTTGTTGCAGGTTTACAAGTTGTCCTTAAATCCATAATGAAGGCCATGATACCTCTGCTACAAATTGGCCTCCTCCTATTTTTGCAATCCTTATTTTTGCAATCATAGGGTTAGAATTTTATTTGGGGAAATTTCACACCGCCTGCAAGGATATTCATACAGGTACGTAAAAAAGCATTCTATTCTCCTACCAGCTACCCAATTCAAAAAGTTAGTAGAGCTTTTTTTTAAAAAAAAAATGGAAAAAGGTAACTATTGACAAATGTTATCTTTGTTAAAATGTAAATGAACTGTTAATATAAAGTTGTACTAAGATATAATGCAAATTGTTTGGTTTTGGCTTAGTACAATTTTGATGCCAACTATAAACCATGATTTTTGGCTATATGGGATCCATCCATGATGGATTGTTTAACATATCATGGTTAAAACATAATATATTTGTTGAATTACCAGTTATATTTACTCTGAAATATAAGTTACATAAGAGGAATGTAAGTCAAAGATAGGCCGGGTGGTTAATCACTTTGTATATTTATACACAATATTCCCTAAAGAGTTAGCTTTAGAAAAGCATAGTTCTGTTTCTGTATAAACTAATCCCAGAAAACTGATGGATTCATAAAACATGCTAAGAGAGGGGGAAATCGCATTATGAATGAAACATACAACAGGGCATCTCAAACTTTCTTCATGTGAACTCGTTTTAAGAAAGACTGGTCCCTACTATTGTTTTGTTGGTTAGAGCAACTAAGAGAAGCTTGAACTTTGCTTCCATGGTCTATTTACACTTGGTACATGATTCACTCCATATTATGGAGAAGCACCCTAATCTACATGTTGCCACAGCAACAAATAAAGAGGGGAGCTCCTCCCTGCATACAATTCAAATCGATAAATCTATACTTTCTTTTATAAATTGAATCTAAGTATCTCTTGTCTGGAGATTTTCAGTCATTCTGATCATGGTTGTCCCAAAGGTGCTTTTTCAAAAAGCAAGTGGACTTTGCTTGTTCTCAACAGTCCAGTTGTCTTTTGAAAAAGCACCTTTGGGACTAAATATTTCTTGACAATTTCTATGTTACTTCTCTTTGCATTCTGTATATATTTAATCAATTTTTGTTATTAACAGTAATGAACCTTAGATCTGCATAGTGTCACAACAAATCCTTTGAGTTCTTCATCTGCACCTCTGTAGACTCTCAAGTAACTTTTTGGAATCAAACCACAAAGTGTGTATTGTACAGTCCTAATGAACTTTGAATATACTGTGGACTAAAAAAATTGTTTGATGTACATTAACAACTAAGTTGTAATTGAGGATACATATATATTGTACTACCATCGCATTAAAAAAGGCAAAATTAAATACTAAGGAAGGAACTTGTGACACAACTTTTTCCTGGTCTGTAGAATTGCTGCCCATCAGAATAGATAGTACAGAGTTTGATATAAGGCAGCTTCCTATGTTCTTAATAACTACCAATGTGTCAAGCAGAATAGATTTGCAGATCACCTATAGGCAAGTTTCACAAAACACTCTTGCTTTCTCTCCACTACCTAAATACAGAGGATTATTTTTTTTTCAAGTCAAGTAAGCTTCTTAACTACATCAGCCTGCAAAACAAAGGTGGGTAGCCCATCAGAAGTCAGGAAGTATCAGACTTGAGGGGGAAACAGTGTTAAGTTGTGGAGGCAAGTAGCCTGTATCATTGGAAAAACACATCTGGGCAGTCCCTGTGCTTTCCTTGGAGGAGCAAAGAATTAAAATCCAAACCATGCTGGTTTCTGCTTTTCTATATGGCTGTACAGCATCTGAAAAAGCACTGCATGGAGGGGAAAATGTGTCTGTATGAGTACCCTGAGCCATAATTTTGGAGGAAGGGACTTCTTGAAGAACAGCCGGTGCTGTTACAAGGCAAGTGATACCACCATTTTTTCTGCCTCCTGCAGTTGCTTATCTGCTTGACCTAGTCTACTAGAGGCCCTCTTTTTCTTCCTCCCCAGATGAAATCATGCAAGAAGCTCCATGTGGGAAGGAATCACCGTCACGCCTCTGCCCTAATGGGACTGAGTGTAAAGAATACTGGCAAGGACCCAACTACGGGATCACACAGTTTGATAACATCCTCTTCGCTGTGCTGACTGTCTTCCAGTGTATCACCATGGAAGGGTGGACTAATCTCCTCTATTATGTGAGTTTAGCACTATGCTTTATCTAAAGTTTTTTTGCCATGAACTGGAAAGTTATACTCTATATCAGGGTAGTCAACCTTTTTATACCTACCGCCCACTTTTGTATCTCTGTTAGTAGTAAAATTTTCTAACCGCCCACCGGTTCCACAGTAATGGTGATTTATAAAGTAGGGAAGTAACTTTACTTTATAAAATTTATGAAGCAGAGTTACAAGCAAACCCCTACCGCCCCCATGAAAGCTGGAACGCCCACTAGTGGGCGGTAGGGACCAGGTTGACTACCACTGCTCTATATTAAGGGTTAGTAAAAGAAGCTGCATAATGGTGCTATAATTCAGAAAGTGAGAAGTTCTGGAGAAAATAATGGATACATTGACTTATGGTAAATTGGTGAAGAATTATCATGTTTTTATAGAGAGAAGGCATTTTTAATATCTTGCAAGTCATGATGTGAAAGAATCTCATTCTACATCTGTGAACTATATAGTAAATTGACATACATGTATCTCTTTTCCTCAAGTTCCTTATTAACTCTAAACTGTAGCATTACTTGCTGTTATTCCAAACAGGCTTTCTCCAGATCTTTTAGATAATATAAACATACATGCTTATGAACAAAGTTGTAAGAATATAACATCAGTATAGTTGATAAAATGGGGTTCTTATTAGAAAATAAAGTCACTTGAATTCTGAACATAAAATATTTTCTACTGCAAAGCATAGACTGCAGAGCATAGGGTCACGGGCACATTTTGTTATATAATACCAACAAGCACCTATACAGCAGCCAATTCTAAATAAAGTCTAAATAATTTGAATTGTCTGAGACTTCTGGCATTAATGGGGAAATCTTTCAGAATACAGCAAAACAAGCTAATCAATATTATATATAAGTTTAAGAACCAGGGAATGGGACAAGGAAGGTTAACTAAATCTGGATGGAGAATGAATGACTCCCATGAATAAACCCATTTTAGGACAAAAAAAAAAACTTTATTACAGTGTTTGAATAGCTTTTGCAGTAAAAAGAGAAATAGTTTGACACAACAATTTATTATTGGGAAAAAAGAAAAAATAAGACAATAAAATGACATATCTGATCAATGGTTGCAGAGTTGTATAACTCAGTGAAGATATTTTGGTTATCTGATAGCTGATGTGTGGGGTTAGCATCCCTTAAAAAGCAATCAGCATAAAATTTATCAATCTGGTCCCAATTTGACCTTTTGTAATTATGGGAATCAATTGTCTACTTATGCTTTTGTCTTTGATAGAAAAAACTAAATGTGATCAATGATTATTAATTGTTCCTCATATAGTAGGATGCCAGGGTTCTCAGTGCCTGCTTTATGCTACAAAAGTCAAGGAGAAAAGAACTGCATCTTCATCATAAAATAAAATTAGGATGTGTCTATCGGCTAGTTTAGGCCCATCAGGGACGTGCAGTCACTAGAGGCAAGGGGAGGCGGAGCCTCACCACTCTCCTCAGGAAAAGAAAAGAAATTAATTTTTTTTTTAAATAATTAAAGCCAAGATAGTTGCTACCAGATTCCAGCTCACAGTGGTTTGGTGTCTGCTTAGTGTAACCAAAGCAGGAGGCGAGAGAACTCGGGGCCTCTTTTCCATAAGGAATTTTTCGCCTTCTAAAAGTTAAGAAAGAGTTAAAAGGCAAAGAAGTTCAGATGAAAAGAGGCACTAATTCTCCCGCCTCCTGATCTGGAAGCAGCCAATCATGTCTTCTTGAGCACGCTTACGTTGGGCGGGTTACTTCGGAGGGCGCGCTTCAGAGGAGGAGAGGAGTGGGGGAGAAGGAGGAGGCTCGCTCTTCACCCCTCCCCAACCTTCCCAGGGTCCAGATTCCCTTCGCTGCAGCCTTGCTGTCTCTTGCATCCCAAAGGTGGGTGGGTGTGGGAGCTTTGGTGGCCCCAATTCTTCTCTGGGGGGCGGGGGGTGTCTCCTGGGGCTGCTGGCTAGATAGACTCCCAAGGAGCTACTCCTTCCCTCCTGGTCCCCCTGTGGGTGGCTGGAAATGTCCGCGCATTTCAGCCAGCCACAAAACGCTTAGCCGGGAGTTTCCGGCTGGCGGCCGAGGGACAAGCTAAAGTGCCGGCATGCACTTTAAAGTGCCAGTGTGCCTGCCGCATAGAGCGGGCTTGTTCTCTACTTTAAGGGGGCTTTGCATGGGAAGGGGGGGGCTCTCCTTGGCTTTCCTCCCTCTCCTCAGCTGTAGCTGGGGTGAGGGGGGTGGATGACGTGTGCACGCGCAATATTCCGGTCGCTGGGGGGGGGGGTGGAGGCAAAATGTCACAAGGAAAATCCTGGCGCGTGAGGGTGGGCGGAGGCAGGGGGCTCTGCCAACGCCAGCCGCTGCTGCCCATGCTTCTGGTGTGTGAGGCTGCTCGGGGAGATTATTCATTTCTTGCATTCAGACGCTTGCCTTAAAGCCCCCGCCGCCCCTGTCACCCAGCTATAGCGAGGCGAGCACGCGCTTGGAGAGGCGGGCTCCGAGGCAAGCCCTCCGATCCTTATGCGGTGGGGAGATGAACCTTCAGCTTGTCCTACCTCCCCTCCCCAAGCGGGTGCCCTCCTCCTCCTCCTCTCCTTCAAGGCAAGAGGCAGGCAGGTTTTTTTTTCCCGGAACGGCTTGGTCTGCCTAGATGGGAGGGTGGGGGGAGGAGAATATAGAGGTCCCTGCCGCTTGCCTCACCGGCCGTGAACTTCACCGCACGTCACTGAGGTCCATTGATATCAACTCTCTGAAGGGTTTTAATCAGAGAGTTGATGTGTATATTAAAAAGCAGTGGTGTTAGAAAACATCCTACTTTCATTCTCTTGACATAAAGTTGGAAAGGTCCCCTCTCCGATTACATCCTACTCTAAGGCCAATTTTATTATATTGTTTATAGATTAGGAGTGAGAGTTATCTGTCTATAGAGGATTTGCTCAGAATGTTCCAAAGTCTTATCTTTGAGATAATTATCATAAAACTGCTATGAAATTTATAAAGGGTACATATAGATTAAAGTCAGAGTGGTTTGTGCATTTGTCTTCTAAATTTTGAAGTGCTAGACAATGGTCTATAGTACCAATTGAAAACCTGCTTGCGATGGGTCAGTTATTCCATCCTCTATTACCCAGGTTTAGAGTTTAATAAGTAACTATCTGGCATATGATTTGCTAACGATGTTTCAATAGATTAATTGACCTATAATTAGCCAGATCATTCTTATCAGCCTTTTTGTATAAGAGAACAGTTATGACTGCCCCCTCCCAGTGCTTTGGAATATTAGTTGTGTGGTTAAGGTATGAAAATTAAGAGGCCAGAACAAAGGCATACCAATTTGAATTGGATTTAATTACCTCAAGTGGATACAGTCACACTTGGGGACTTTACCACTCTTAAAATGGTTAATGAGACTGTTGACTAAGGAGTGCATGTGACTGGGGACCACAGCAGTAGTGAGAATAATCTCACATAGGTGTAGTATGCAGATCATCATAAAGTACTTAGAAGTGGTGTACCCAGACACTTGAGGGGATCTACAATGAATTTTTTAATGTGGTTTAAGTGAACAGTTTGTTATAGTATGCCAAATAGGAAGGGGTTTTTGAACTTGGTGGTTTTGATTAGCTATGACTGTTCTTTCTTACGATCATAAGTATTTTCCAAGAAGGGTCTTATGTTGTATTTTCTGCTCTTTTAAAATTTGGGAGCAATCTGATAAGTTGGCCTTGAGTAATGCAGCTTGACAGTGAGGATTCCACTAATGCTGCTTTGGCAGTGATGCAAGATTTATCAAACCAATTCTTAGAGTTCCATTCCCTTCTGATCAGATTGGCTTTCACCTTTGTACTAAAGGTTGCAGCTGAACTATGAGATCAGAATATATCAGTATTCTGCTATTTTGTGATATGGTTGGGTCTGCGTATGCCCCTAAATTTTTAGAGGGTTGAGAAGTATGCTGTTCCTTCCTCTGAGTAAAACTAACGGGCTATCTTATCTTCAAAGGGGCCATTCCATCTGTAAGAACCACCTCTGGCCAGGCATTTTAAATGGATCTTATGTGGATTCCTAATTAGATCTTGCCTAATTTGCAGCTAGGAGAAATAGTCACTTTCAGTCTTGAGGACTATGGCAAAATGATTAAGGCAAGGAATCAGATTTCTAAAAATTATTATATAAACTTTGTTGGATGACTTGTGAATGAACAAAATCACCCAGGTAATCTATTTTGGACAAAGCCATTTAATATTTGTAGGTTAAGCCCATGTATGAGATGCAGCAGCCAAAAGCCAGTTAGGTTATGTTTTGTATCTTTGAAGGATCTAGACATAAATGGTGACTCAGTTACTTCTTCAGGAAGACAGGTATTGAAGCCTGTCCATCATTACAACCGGCTCTTGAATTGAAATGCCACCTATAAGAATATATGCACCAGGAAATCACTGACATCATTCAGGCTAAGATTAAGGAAGGTATCACTTGGTTTGGGTTGGATTATCTGTAAGAGGAACTGTTGAGTAGGAAAGTATAAATTAATATACATTAAGAAAAAATTGTCAAAGACTAACAAGCTGATATACATTCTCAAACAGAGGTGATTGTTTTACATTTTGAACACTTAAGGTGGAAACTATAAACACGCCAAGCCCCCACCTCCTTTGGTTTGCCACCTCTGTGCAGAAGCTAGTAGAGGAAAATACTTGGGATTGAGAATTCCTCAACATCCATGTTTCTTCAAATATATATATATATATATATATATATATATATATATATAGATAGATAGATAGATAGATAGATAGATAGATAGATAGATATAGATATAGATATAGATATAGATATAGAGATAGATATATATATATATATATATATATATATATTATATATATTTATATATATATATACACATACATACATACATACATATATACACATACACATACACAGGGGTGGGTTCCTACCGGTTCGCACCGGTTCTTGCGATCCGGTTCGTCAGTGAACCCGGAAGTAATTAACTTCCGGGTTCCTAGCTCCTAGCCCCTGTTGCTGGGTGCCTGCAGGTTTTTCTTTTTAAAAACGCCTCTCCGGAGAGGAAGCCCTGTCAAAGCACACCTTTCCCGCGTCGACGGCTTAAGGGACCGCCCCCGCGCTTAATTTCTTCCTTCTCCTCCTCCCCTTCCGCCCGCAGCAGCAGCAACGGCAGCCGAGCCGGGAAAGGAGCGCTTTGGCAGGGCTGTGGAAGCCCTGTCAAAGTGCACCTTTCCCGCGTCGGCGGCTGCAGGGACCGCCCCGCGCTTAATTTTCTTCCTCCTCCTCCTCCCCTTCCGCCCGCAGCAGCAGCAATGGCAGCCGAGCCGGGAAAGGAGCGCTTTTGCAGGGCTGTGGAAGCCCTGTCAAAGCGCACCTTTCCCGCGTCGGCGGCTGCAGGGACCGCCCCGCCGCTTAATTTTCTTCCTTCTCCTCCTCCCCTTCCGCCCGCAGCAGCAGCAACGGCAGCCGAGCGGGAAAGGAGCGCTTTGGCAGGGCTGTGGAAGCCCTGTCAAAGTGCACCTTTCCCGCGTCGGCGGCTGCAGGGACCGCCCCGCCGCTTAATTTCTTCCTCCTCCTCCCCTTCCGCCCGCAGCAGCAGCAATGGCAGCCGAGCCGGGAAAGGAGCGCTTTTGCAGGGCTGTGGAAGCCCTGTCAAAGCGCACCTTTCCCGCGTCGGCGGCTGCAGGGACCGCCCCGCCGCTTAATTTTCTTCCTTCTCCTCCTCCCCTTCCGCCCGCAGCAGCAGCAACGGCAGCCGAGCCGGGAAAGGAGCGCTTTGGCAGGGCTGTGGAAGCCCTGTCAAAGTGCACCTTTCCCGCGTCGGCAGCTGCAGGGACCGCCCCGCCGCTTAATTTTCTTCCTCCTCCTCCTCCCCTTCCGCCCGCAGCAGCAGCAATGGCAGCCGAGCCGGGAAAGGAGCGCTTTGGCAGGGCTGTGGAAGCCCTGTCAAAGCGCACCTTTCCCGCGTCGGCGGCTGCAGGGACCGCCCCGCCGCTTAATTTTCTTCCTCCTCCTCCTCCCCTTCCGCCTGCAGCAGCAGCAATGGCAGCCGAGCCGGGAAAGGAGCACTTTTGCAGGGCTTCCGCCGCACCCCCAAGGACCGCTGACCTCGCGCTGCCGTTTCTTCTTCTTCCCTGGCCTTCCCAGTTAGCTTGCTTGAAGCTCCGAGGAGGCGGGAGGAGGGTCGCAGGAGTGGAAGTGGGGGGAGGTCTTCCCGGCCGGGAAGAGCTGAGAGGCTGCCGGCCCCTTTCGCAGGAAAGTTAACTTTTCTTGGCGAAATCCTGCCCCCCCCCCCCCACGTGGGTGAGCTGTCCTCTTCCCGTAAGCCGCCCGGAGTTACCTGTGTGTGAGGTGGGCTGCCCTATGCATTTGCGTGTATGCGCTGGAAAGAGAGTGAAAAAGAGAGGGAGAAATAATTATATTAATTAGATAGATCAGTCTTTCTCCACCTTGGAGACTTGAAAGTGTGTGGACTTCAACTCCCAGAAAGGGAGTTGGGAGAAAGGGAGAAAGGAGGAGAGAATGAAAGGAAGATGGGGGAAAGAAGAAAGAGGTAAGGAGAGGAGGATGGAAAGGAGAGAAAGAGGGGGAGAGAGGGTAGAAAGGGGAAGAGGAAGAGCAGGAGTAGGAGAAAGGTAAGGGAAGAAGGAAGGGGAAGGAGAGGAAGAAGGAGGAAAGTAGAGAAGGAGGGAGGGTGAAAAGAAGAGGTAAGGAGAGGAGGATGGAAAGGAGAGAAAGAGGAGGAGAGAGGGTAGGAAGGGGATGAGGAAGAGCAGGAGTAGGAGAAAGGTAAGGGAAGAAGGAAGGGGAAGGAGAGGAAGAAGGAGGAAAGTAGAGAAGGGAGGGAGAAAAGAAAGGGAAAATAAGGTGGTGTTATAACAGGAGGAAGGGATGGTAAACAAAGCAACCCAAACTGTATATTATAACCTATTAAATGAAATAATAATGTATAAGAATGATAAATGTTAAAACACTTGTAACCAAATGACATGCTATATGTGATGATGGGTTTTTTTCTTTTTGTTTTGTTTTGTTTTTATTGTTTTGGGTATGTGTCGTCTATATGTAACAAAAAAAATTAAAAAATATATTTTTATAAAAAGGTGGAGAAACACTGAGATAGATGATAACGAGGGAGGGAGAGGGAGAGAGAGAGAGAGACCATAACTAGATAGACAGATAGGCAGGCAGATAGACGGATGGATAGAGAGAAAGAGAGAGAGATAGGTAGGCAAGCAGATAGATGGATGGAGAAAGAGAGGGGGAAAGAGGGAGAGGGATACCATAACTAGATAGGCAGATAGACAGACAGATGGATGGATGGATAGAGAGAGAGAGGATGTATATAATTAAGGTGACCAGACGTCCCTAGCGAGGTCGCGGGCTGGCAGTAACTGCTGCGGCCTAGCTCCCCCCCCCCCGGTCAATGGTGTCCCTCTTTACCAATCTGAAAATCTGGTCACCTTACTTGTTTAGGTAATTCTGAGGTGGTTGATGGTTCTGTGAGTGCCTGTCCTTTATAATTTTCCACATTGCCTTGATGGTTTTTATTCCAGTGACTTTGTCTTTCCTGTTCTTAGGCTTAGGAAAAAAACCTGGTTTCATTGGCAGTCTTTTTTTTGGGGGGGGGGGGGGGGATTTTTATTTTTTTGGTGTTTTCCTAGCACTGTCATAGTTTGTGGGTGTGGGTGGGTGTGTAATGTCCCACAGTTATCTATGCATTAATAATGATCTAGTAATATTAATAATATCTAGTAATTAGTAATATCTAGTAATAACATCGTCTTGGACACTCCCATCCGGTCACATGGGCGGCAAGCCACTCCCATCCGGTCACATGGGTGGCAAGCCACTCCCATCCGGTCACATGGGCGGCAAGCCACTCCCATCCGGTCACATGGGCGGCAAGCCACTCCCATCCGGTCACATGGGCGGCAAGCCACTCCCATCCAGTCACATGGGCGGCAAGCCACTCCCACAAAGGAGGCCACGCCCACAGAGGTGGTTCGAACAATTTTTGAAACCCACCCCTGACATACACATACACATACACATACACATACACATATACATATACATATACATATACATATACATATATATATATAAATCAGATCTGGAGAGGAATCCAAGAAAATCTGGGTTTGCTTGTTTGGGGCCTAACAGCTATGTTTAAAAAGAGAATGGAAAGATCATTAGCAGGATGTAGTTGTTAATTTGCTGGTTCTCTCGAGATGATTTCTCTGGGTAATTTAAAAGGAGCAACACTTGGGTTGAGCAAGTTGGTGACTGAGGAGGAAGATGGAGAGCAAACCTCCTACGGCCAATTAGGGTAGCTAGTATCCTGAGTCTGGGGTAATTCTGGGGTAATTCTATAGTAGTAGTTTCAAGGGCAGAGCAAATAAGGCAAGATTGGGAATTGGAATTCGAGGGCTGGCCGTTTTCATGGCTCCTGTGGAAGAACTTCACTTACAAAGATCTTGTTCCTTTCCATGTTGCTCTTAGCAGTAAAGAACATTGTGTCATGGCCAACTCAGAGACTGGTTCAGAGGAGGAGTTGTTAGAACTGGGACTGTCCGAAGGGGAAGCCATGCCAAGGACTGAGGACAATGCTGTCCCAGGACCCTCAGGTATTGGGGAGGTCGTTGACCAGACGTAGAGTTGCCCGCCTGCACAGACACAGGGGAGAATCGGCTGCTGACCGGCAGTGGTGCTGATAGAAAGCCAATCTCCTCTGATAAGAAACACTGTCTACTCCACTCGGTCGAAGGACCAGGAAAGTGGAACATAGGCAAGCCCAGAGAAGGGCTGCAAGAAGAAAGTCTACTGGGGAGAAGGTCACCTCATCCTCACTAACTTAAGGGAAGTAACTGTGGAATGTAACTTAAGGAGAAGTCATGAGGAGTTAGTCTTTGCCAGGAACAATTGTTTGCTTTGGCTTACACTTCCCCACCTTTGACTCATGCCTATTTGCCGTTTCCCTTGCCTTGCTTGGAAGATTGCTCTTTGCATTTTGGTTTAGACCTAGTCCTTCTCTTGTGGCCTGTATTTGGCCTCTGCTTTATTGGGGCTTTGGAACAGCTTCTTTTCTGTGTCCTGTTTCTTGTCCCGAGGACTGCCTTTGTATTGTGCCTGGGCTTCGCTTGGTGGATTGGACTTGGAAACCTGGACTTAGCCCTGTGAGCGTGCTTCTACTCTGTGGGCTTGGCTTGTACTACTAGGGCTGAGTTTGGGAGTTTGAGAGGGGCTGCCTGCAGAGTAGGTAGGGGTGGAGCCTTGCCAGTTGTTGGAGGGCCTTTGGCTGAAACATTTATTAAGAGAAATAAATAACTCTTTAGAGGCCTGCCTTGCTGTGACCATCTGCGTCATAACACATTGCTCCTAGCATAGCTAATCCACCCACCCTCCAAACCTCCCTTCATTTTCACTTCTCTCCCTCCTTTCCTGCCTCCCATGAAACATCGGATAATTATATCCAGATGTGTCTTCATTAAGAAATTCCTGTACTTTGGTTCTTTTGTATCCCTAACCACCTGAATCCCTTCTGCCTGGAATAATGATAGTTCATCTTCAGCTATTTCATATCTGTAACAAAATCCCAGTTACCTCTCATATGCAGACCAAATTATGCCGAATACATGCTTGATTCAAGAAAACACCATCCTAAACCAGCTGCTCCATGAACAGAACTGTTTGTACGTGGAAAATTTTGCACATCTGTACTTACCCAGCATTAGATAAAAGCATTTCTCTTCAAGAGATTCCTATGCTACAAAGAAGATGTTCTTACTGACTGGTGTATCACATTCTCATTTTTAACACTTAGAGGGTTGCTTATTCTGAATCGTTCCCTTCACCTGCCCTCAGAACTGTGATTATATTGTGTGTGTGTGTGTGTGTGTGTGTGTATTTAAACTCTATACACTATATACATGTTACATTTTAAAGATCTATGATTATTCCCATCTGGAGGAATAAATTCAGAAAAAGCGTAGTCCTTTGCTCCGAATGACCTGAATTCAGTTTGATAGCAAATATCAATATAGTGGAAATTGTATACAGTATACATCATTTTATTGGGATAAAAGTTGAAATATCAAGGTCTACAATATTAGATCCATTGGTACACACTGCCCCACGTTTCTTCCTATCTCATAACAGCTCTTTGTTTGAAAGAACTGTTAGGTCCATGGAAATTGTATTTTTCTTATTAAAGTGACTAGGTAAAAAATATGTAACATTTGGCACATTTGCCATGATCTCAATTTGTTGGAACTGCCTCATGTTTTAAAATTGTGTCCTGCAAAATTTCCCCTGGCTAAATTTCAGATCATTCTGAATCTCATCTGTAGATTTAATAGCAGCTAAAGAATCGAATAAGAACTGAGTTTACTTAGAACACTGATTAACAGCACTGAGGTATTGCTCATAATTCAATAATACCTTTGCATCCTGTTAGAAATAAAAGTGATATACATTTTTTTTAAAGTCTAATGTTGCTGAGATGTTAGAAGAAAAGGACTAGATTTTTCCTATTTCTGATTCTGAAATGTTTGCAGGATTATGTTTCTTAGTTTGTTCTTTTTCTGATTCTTTTTTTCACTATATGGTGTATATATTTGATTGGGAAGGAGCATATGGATGACCATAGCTGTTGGAGAGTAAGGCTGGCATCTATAGCAATAATAACAGTAGACTTATATACCGCTTCATAGGGCTTTCAGCCCTCTCTAAGCGGTTTACAGAGTCGGCATATTGCCCCCAACAACAATCCGGGTCCTCATTTTACCCACCTCGGAAGGATGGAAGGCTGAGTCAACCCTGAGCCGGTGAGATTTGAACCGCTGAACTGCTATCTATGTACCCGTTTTTGATATTAGTTAGTGTGAAGTAAGGAAACAGAAATCTGTTTTCAACTGTTTAGTTGATGCTTGCTAAAGTTGATTGTAGGAAAAGTGGATTTTTTCCTATGTCTTTATGGATCAGAGTATGAATGAAAGCAAGCCTATGAGTTATTTTTGGTACAGCGCCTATTAAGTTTTATTGCTTACTAAGTCATATACAAGCACAAATATAATAAATATATCACTAGTTTCCATGGTTAATGTTTATGACATGGCTAGATTAAAGCCTTCAGGACATCTAGTTGCTGAAGTTGCTACCCAGGAAAAGAAAACCCAAAGCTGCAAAGATAGAATTACAGTAGAAACAGGAAACATAAGAAGCATAATTACAGGAAAGCTCAGCACAGTGAAAAATAAAATGAAATGACTACAAATAAACATTTTAGGCATCAGTGAATTGAGATGGATTGAGAGTGAACATTTTCAGTTAGAAGATCACACCATTTATTACTAAAGATGAAAAATGAAAAAGAAACAATGTTGCTTTTATAATTAGGAAGGGCATGGCAAGGAAAGTACTTGGCTATAATACAATCAGTGACCAAATAAAATTGATTAGACTTCACAGACATACTATAAAGATATGATGATCATTCAAGTTTATGTTCCAATCACTGATGCAAAAGAAAAGGCGGTTGATGAGTTTCGTGATCAAATTGAAATTGACAGAACATGCAAGCAAGATTTGCAACTTGTGATTGGAAAATGGAATGCCAAAGTTGAAACATTGGAAAATGTAGTTGGATTGCATGGCTTAGGAGAACAAAATGAAGTAAGAGATCAGCTTATCAATTTCTGCCACTCCAATGATTTTTTCATGGCTAACACAGTCTTCAAACAAACAAACTAATGCTTGTATAGAGGAACATCATTAAATATCAAATTGACCATATAATTTCTAAAAGAAACTGGATGAGCTCAATTATAGCATCAAAGACATGGCCAGGAGCTGACGGTAGAACAGATCACAAACTACCCAAATGCAAATTCCAAATCAAATGGAAAAAGAAAGCTAACCAATTTCTAAATTATAATCTTGAACATGCAAGCTTTTTTCTGGATTCTATTAACTGTTCTAATTTTCTTTTATCCCTTTCAGTGTCTGGACATCCCCCCATTCACTGTATCTTTACAATGTCAAAACATCTGGTATAATCTAGCTTCCTACAATAGATCCTGATTATGCTAGAAGACAATGAGTCTTGAAGGCATTTCCAATTATTTGTGAAACCCATGGAAAATATTGCAATATTTGTTTGTAAACCGTTTTTCTTCTTCTTTGTGGGAACATGAGGCTTGTAGAAGCTTGACAATAGGAAAGATAATTTTAAAATGCCTGCATCATTATTTGCCCATTGCTGTAAAGGACACTGGAGATGGCCTTGAAGTTATTCAACAGCTATAAACACCAATTAGCTCTGAAAAGGAGAAACTTAAGAATATCCCACCTTTATTTTTTTTGTACAAGATATGGGGAATAGAATCTCTGTCAAGCTATCAATATTCTGTTATTACACCCTGCAACTATAGCATTGTTGTAGAACTTATTTCCTGACCTAGCACACCTTGAAGCCCCAACACCAATCTTGAAAGCTTCACTGCTGCCTGATCAGAGATGCTTTGAATCTTCCCTTTGATCATGGAGATGTCCTCAGATCTGTAGGCCACTCATTGCCATAGAACCGTGATGGCGAACCTATGGCACATGAGCCATAGGTGGCATACAGAACCCTTTCTATGGGCACACTCGCCATTGCTAGCTGCTCTACCGGGTTCCGTTGCACACATGACTGCAGGCAGCTACTCTTCTGGATTCCGGTGCGCACATGCGTACTGGCTACCTGGTCTTCGCGTGAAGACTAGCTGTCTGGCACACATGCACATGATGGAACCCGGAAGAGCAGCTGGCCGCCATGTACATGTGCACCAGCCAGCTGCTCTCTTCCAGGTTCCGGTGCTCAGGCACACATGCACGCTCCAGTTTCGGCAGGTTAGCCATCACTGCCATAGAACAACTTGTTCAAACATTGTTATGACATCAGCAGGAAGTGGATATACAAATAACAAGCCTTGGACAATGCCATTGCACAATTAACACAGCAGTTGAGACAAGGCTTGCCTCAGCAGGAGTCTGCAGCCTAGCCAATTTTTCTTCACTATCACTACCATGTGAGTTTGCCAGAGATGTTTGGACAATCCCAAAACCAATTTATGACGTTTATGACTCAGTTTGAATTGTTTATGAGGGTCACCAGAATTTCCTACAGATCACTCCAAGGTGACATTTGTTCTAAGCTTGCTGAAAGAAGCAACAGCCAAATCGAAGGCAATGATCCATTACTATACAATTACCAGAACTTCATGCAAAGATTTAGAGCTGCATTTGAAGATTCAGCTAGGAGAGCAATGGCAAACTGAGTAATTCACAAACTAAAACAAAGCAACCAGGGAGATTCATGAGTATGTAGCAAAATTCCAATTATTTGATGGAAACATAGGAAGGAATGATTTTGCCCTGACCAATTTTAAGACCAGTTTTGCTGATGAACTGAGAGAAGAGTTAATGAGACAATTTGGAATAACTGCTCCAACACTGCATGCTAATAGATGGATGATGAGTTGACACATAGAATAAATAGTAAGGTGTGGATATCTTACATCCTGTCTTTGCCCTCCCCTCTCTCTGTGACCTCCTAAGATGTCTGCAGTGGAGAACTACAAATAAGAACAGTAAAAAGATATCTGATCTCAACAGAGAAACACAGAAGGAGAGACCTTGCTTTCTTTCTGTTATGAAGCCCCAGGGCATCTAGCCAAGATTTGCATTGTTAAAGTATAGACTTCTGGTTAACAGCTAAATGCCAGATCAGTAGAACTGCTGATCACATAGCAGAAATCTCAATCATTCCAAAGATTCATCTTCAGGAACCTTCCCTGCTCTTCTCCCAAGTGCTTGGCAAGTGGGTCCTCAAACAATTAAGAAAACTTAGATTGTCAGCAACAGCCAAACTTTGTTATCCTTGTTACTCTCTGGTCAGCCTTAAGTTCTGAAATACAACCCCCATCTCTTCTGGACTTTCTTAGATGAGACTGCAGTGCAACACTTGGCCACTTAGTTATTAGAGAAATCTATACTTGTGGAAAGAATTAACAGGCAAGCATTTCAAATTGGTTCTGTTTTGCAGTGCACAGGACAAATGGCAATAAATGATCTTACAAAAGTCTTGGCACTCTATATTATAGATTCCTTATATGTTCCCACTGTGCTGGGAAATGATTAGGTACAGCACACAATCCAGATGTTCACTGTTCTTTTCCACCTCAAGCTTCCCACTTTCGTCCTTCCACCTCTTCTGTTCAGCTCTATGAACCCCCTTTTTGCCAGAAAAGTATGCAGTTTGCTGATGTCTTGGGGGTGGAAGGAGCACCTGCATTATCTTCTCAAATGTGTGATTGTACTATCAATTTAAAATCAGGACTACATCAACTTGAATTCAGCTCACAGTTAAGAATACTACCACTTAGAAGGAGTTTCTGAATCTGAAGAAAGTTATATTTGCCTCCAGCATCTCTATCCACATTTTTCATCCTTACAGGGATATTTATGCATATGTCTATACACTCCTGAACAGTGTAACCATTAAGGATCATTACCTCCTGGCTTTTCACATGTACTGGACCGCCTTCAAATGGCATACATTTTCAAAAAATTGGACTTGAGAGGCAATAGAATTAATTGAAATGAAAAAGGGTCCTGAATACTTAATTACCTTTAATACTAGATATGGTAAGGTTGTAGACACAGTGATGTGTTTTCGTTGAATTGGTTAAATTTGGCATAATTGGTTAATTATGACATGATCTTCTCCAGATTATTGAAATATCTTTTGATATTTTGAATAAATATGTAAAATATATTTTTTGATGACATACTGAAAGACTCATCTTTGCAGGAGACTCATCTTAAAGATATCTTGGGCGCTGTACACAAAACTATTTGATAAAAAAGTAAAAATGTGTGTTTGATTCCCCTCAATTGGATTATTTGGGCTATAGAAACTCTTACAGAAGGAATACAAATAATCCTATATAAATTCAATCTGCACAATCATGACAGACATCTAGAAATATGAAGGATATTCAGGCATTGCAAATTTTTGTGGAAAGTTCTTTCCTAATTTTGCAGAATGCTCAAGATGTCTGCCATAACGCCTAAAAAAAAGACATAAGTTAGAATGGTCTACCTAAGAGCAACCTGCAATTTAGGAACCAAAAATCAGTTTTCCAGCTGCTTCTTAGACATCCAAATCCACCCCATCCCTTCAAAGTGCAAATAGATGCCTCAGATATTGCATGAGGCATCATTCTCCTTCAGTCATGGAAAGAAGATATCTTGCCATGTGTGTTCCATTCCAGATTGCTTCTCCCAGCTGAAAGGAACAATGACATTTTCATTAAAAGAGTTGCTTGTGGTAATACCAGCTTTCCAGTAAAAGAGGCATTTAGAAGGAACAATCCATCAAGTAGAGGTACAAAAGAATTAGAAGACATTCAAAAGGCACAATCTCTCACATCTCATCAGATCAGATGGGCACAGTTTTTCCTTTAGTTTCAGTATAAAAATTAAAACACCTCTCACACACAGATTCACAAATAAAATACTATATGTATTAATGCCTGAATATAATATTCCATGCATATCCCTCTTTATCACCATCTAAAGCCAAGCAACATTCTCTTTGGCTGCTGTGTGCATTTTGACTTTTGTATTAAGATGGAATTTTGATTTTAATCTATGATTTACCATCCAGAGTCACTTGTTGAGGTGGGCAGCCATACAAATTGAATGAATGAATGAATGAATGAATGAATGAATGAATGAATGAATGAATGAATGAATGAATAAATAAATAAATAAATAAATAAATAAACAAACTTTGGCCCTCCTCAGAGAAAAGACTCTGCAGGAAGATTGGTATCAGAGAAAAAAGCTTTTGATCACTTTGATTGGATTACAGTACACCACTATCTGGTTAAATATGCCAGGGTTTGGATAGGTAATCTCCAGTGGGACTTATAAACCGATTCTTTGCATATGTCTGTGAATGCTGAACAATTGTTTCACAACAGTTGTTGACATGTGGAGTCTCTGAGAGTCTCTGCTCTCTGAGAGTGATTGTTTGCTTACAGATATTTCATTACCCACCTAGATAACATCAATACGTGTGAGTATGTGTTTTTCTTTCCGTTTTTATGTGTTTGCCTTACTAGTTTGGTGATGGTATGGTTTTTCTCCTTGGTAGTTCCTTGACTACAGTGTTGTTTTCTGTTTAATTACTTTATCATGTTAAACCCCTTTTATCTGGATGTTGGCTGCTGAAGAGTTCTGGTCTTTTTGTTTCGTTCTTAGGTCTCTTGAATGGTTATAAATATGGTTTATCTCTATATGTCTATTGATGGCTGATTAATCTGAATGTGAAGTTTCCAGATATTTCCTAACAATTTTGGATTTGGCTTCATCTAAAATGCTAACAGTTCCTCAGTTGAAACGGGTTGAGTCTGTCCATGTGTCCATGTGTTGTGAAATTAAGTTTTCATTGTGTCGTCTCACTGCTAGTTAGTGTTCATAGATGCATTCTGCTAGTCATCTGCCTGTCTGTCCTACATTGTGATGTTATAGTCCTTACACTGTATGTTTTAAATGACTCTTGGTTTTTCTTCTTGGACTATGGTGTTTTTGTTTCTTTCAGATGTTTTGGAGAGCTTTAGTTGGTTGAGTCTACAGTATTAGCATTTGGTTGTAATAGTCTGTTGGTTATTTCTGAGATTTTTTTTTTTAAATGTATTTTGATATAGTGTTACCCTTTTCATAACTTGTGCCAATTTGCTTATAGTGAGTTGTGGTCAGACACTTTATGATAAAATTGCACAGATATTCATTTTTCTGGAAGATCTTGGATGGGTGGTCTATTTCCTGTTTCTGGTGTTCTAAGTTACTGCAGTACATTTGGTGCTAATCTGAGTAATTGAATTTTGCACAGCTCCACTTGTGAGAGTTGGGTTGTTATTTTAGTAATGTACTTGGTTTGTGTAAGTTATTTTTCAATAGACTTTTCCCATTGTTTCCTTTGCTGATGAGAATTTCCAGGAAGGATAGCATGTTGTTCTTTTCTTCTTTCCTTGTCAAGGTTATTCCTTTCAAGATGTTGTTTCATGTGTCTTCACTAGTTGTTCCCTTTTTATTACGGCAAAGTTATCATATAAGTTGTCATAAAATATAATTTCCAGTGATCTAAAGAAATACTGTAGACTGATGGGCTTGGCAACCAATCCCCTTTGCCTATTTTTGTTTTTTTGCCAAATACAGTAAGCTGTTATATAGTAAAGCAAATTATTGGTTTATCTGGATTAGGAATGGTCATTCTGGTACGAATCTTTTCCATTCTTAGGCTATGATACCCCCTAATGATAGTATCTTTTATGTACAGTATGTAAAATAAAAAGCGATCATAGCAAGTGAGACAATTCCCACTCCCAGCCTCTGCTTCTTTAGAAACCATAGACTCTAAAGAATGTAAAGGGGTAGGGGGACCAGCAATTGGTGCCAAAGAAAGAAATGGGATGTTCGCTACGGCTCGAGCTCTGGTAGCACCAACCCCTGTTCATGCCATGCAGTGGGACATATTGTTGGCGAAGCTTAAAGGGCACTACACCCCTGCACCATCCCGTTTTGCCTGCAGGCATTCCTTCCGCCGATGCACGCTGAGGGAGGACTAGACTATCAACCAATATGTCGCATCTCTGCAGTGAATTGCAAATTCCCTGACCTAGAAGAGGTGTTGTTGGAGCAGTTCATCTATGGAGTCCATGATATGAGACTCTAATGCAGGCTGTTAACCCGGTCAGAACTTTCCCTCAACTTGGCTGTAGATGAGACTCAGGCTACTGAGATGGCAGAGAGCACCACATCAGTGCTTCAAAAGTACCAACAAAATACCGCCCCTTTTCGGTCCCTTCCTCTGTTCATCATCAAGATGGGGAAGACTACCAGGACTCCGAGGAGAGTGACAAAATCAATCGCCTCAGAATGGCTAACAGCTGAGGCAGCTATTCTACCGCCCCAGGGAAAGGTTGCCTGAGCTGCGGGGGAAAACAGCTCCGCTCTCAATGTAAATTTAAGTCTGCGGTCTGTCGGCGCTGCAGCAAAAAAGGAGATTTAGCTCAAGTGTGCACCTCTGCCATTCCAGGCTCCCGCCAATGATAAAACCAGTGGCCGCCACCGTGATCGCACCTACAAGCCTCACAAAGACTGCCTCGCTGTTTCTGACGGAGACTGTTTTCAGTGACTGGTCTGTCAGCTTGGCCACGACCGGCCACCATAACAGGTTTAAAATTCACCTCAATGTAACTGTTGAAGGGCAGCACTGTCGAATGGAGTTGGACAGAGGATTCGGCCAAGTCCATCGTTTCCTGGGACACGTGCCGCAAAATCCTACCTTCCGTAATCAAAATCAATTGTCCACCTGCCCTTGCCGTCTTAAGGACTATCAGGACAACCCAATTCCTATTATTGGCTGTGGACACTTTAATGTGAAATATGGCCAATTTGAGGGCCACCTCCCTTTAATTGTAGTGGCGAAGCCGTTGGCATCCCTCCTGGGCTTAGAATGGATTAGGCTTGTCCATTGAGGGTATTAACTCGACAGAATCCAAGGATGAATTTCAAACCCTGATCCAGGAGTTTGTCGACATTTTCGATAACTCCTTAGGTGAATATAAGGGTAACCCCCTGTCACTTAGTTTAAACCCGCAGATAGAGCCCATGCATTTAAAGGCACAGCGCATTCCCTTGGCCCTGCGGGAGAGGGTGGACGCTGAGCTGGACAAATTGGTAGTGCAGGGAGTGCTGGAGGCAGTTGATCATGCCCCATGGGAAACCCCTATTGTAATCCCCTTAAAAGCCGATGGCTCAATTAGAATTTGTGGGGATTACAAATCGATGTTGAACAAGATGCTACAAGCCCACCCCTATCCCGTCTCAGTAGTCCAGCATATATTACATTTGTTAGGCCAGGGGAAAATCTTTGCAAAGCTCGACTTGGCGCAAGTCACTGGTAGACAATGCTACTGCGATTGCACAAATGATCGTAACTCACAGGGGTGCCTTTAAATGTCGCTGGCTCCAATTTGGAGTCAGCGTCACCCCCGGACTTTTTCAGAGTCTCATGGAGCGGTTGCTAGCAGCTGATCAGGACTCCTCAGAATACTAAGGAACGTATTCCAACGTTTCCGGGAATCTGGGCTCAAGTTAAAGAAAGCTAAATGTAGCTTTTGTGGAATTCCTCAGGTATCTAATTGATGGCCGGGGAATGCACCCTACCCCGGCTAAGGTGGAGGCTATTATGCCCCCCCCCCCGGTTCCAAAGAACAAGGCAGAATTGCAGGCTTTTCTAGGGCTTCTAAATTTCTATTCAGTTTTCATTCCCCATAAGGCGATGGTTGCTGAGCCGCTCCACCACCTGCTGGACAGCACAGTCCATTGGGTTTGGACAAGCCGCGAAGTGCATGCATTCGAGGCTGTCAAATGATTATTAACCTCATCGGTTGTGCTGGTCCAGTACAGTGAGCACCTTCCCTTGATTCTGGCATGTGATGCCTCTCCTTTTGGTGTTGGGGCGGTTCTAAGTCACATTTTGCCCAACACCATTGAGGCACCCATCGCGTATTACTCCTACACTTTATCAAAGGCTGAACGCAATTACAGCCAAATCGATAAAGAGGCTTTGGCAGCCGTTGCGGGAGTAAAGTGGTTTCACCATTATCTTTATAGCCGGTCGTTCCAATTAGTGACTAACCATAAACCGTTGATAGGGCTGTTGACAGGGGATTGGCCCACGCCACAAATCCTGCCCCGTGCATGTCGCGTTGGACTGAATTCCTGGCTGCGTATTCTTATTCGCTAATGTACAGGCCAGGGAAAGACATTGGGCATGCGGATGCTCTTAGCCGTTGCCCGCTGCCTACATTACTGACCGATCCTGCCCCAGTGTCTCAGGTCCTCCTGGTGGACGACGTACACCTGCCCATACTTGCCACAGATATCACTCACGTGTCTAGCAGGGATCCTATTCTTTCCAAAATTTTAGACTCGGTCTGCAGGGGCTGGTCTCTGAGGCCGCTGGCCCAGGAATTCCTTCCTTATTTCCGGAGACGCATGGAGCTCTCAGAGCTCCAAGACTGTTATTGTGGGGAAATAGGGTCGTTGTTCCTCTGGAACTACGCCATCCTGTCCTTGTCTGTCTCCACAAAAGCCATCCAGGCATAGTCTTAATTAAGGCCCTAGGCCGTGGCTATGCTTGGTGGTCTAACATGGATGGGGACATAGCTGCTTGGGTACAGTGGTGCCAACCGTGCCAACAGTCCCATACGGCCCCTCCAACAGCCCCTGTAAGAGATTGGGATTTACCCAGGAGTCCTTGGTCACGAATCCATATGGATTTTGCGGGTCCTATAGGGGGACACACCTTGCTTGTAGTCGTAGATGCCCTACCTAAATGGATTGAAGCGTTCCCTATGATCTCTACCACCGCCGATGCCACTATTCGGGTTTCCTCAACTTTGTTTCCACACATCATCTACTGGATACGGTAGTATCCGATAATGGGCCTCAATTCGCTTCTGCCATGTTCCAAACTTTTCTTGCCACCCTGGGCATCAGGCATGCCCCGGTGGCTCCCTATCATCCTGCAGGGAATGGCCTTGCCGAGCGGGCTGTCCGTTCAGTGAAAGAGGCTATAGACCATTTAGACAAAGGAAATCTGTAATCTAAATTAGCTTCCTACCTCTTAGTGCAGCATACCACCCCATGCCAGGCCACGGGGAAAAGCCCGGCAGAGATCCTCATGGGCCACTGGTTGTGCACCACATTACATCCTTCATATGTGCCAGTGGACCCCCAGAGTGGGACCGGCCTAGTTAGGTCTTTCCAGATTGGGAACCGGGTATTTGCTCAGAGCTTTACGAGCAACCCTAAGTGGATGCCGGGGCGAGTGACTCAAATAACCGGACCCTATTCTTATAGGATCCAGCATGATGACGGATGACTATGGCGGTGCCATGCAAACCATTTGTGCCGCCGCCTGCCAGACAAAGGCCAGAGTTTTCCGACCAGAACTGATGCCGATGTAATTCCTGACGCCGCCTACCGCTTCTCCAGTTCCAGACATGCCAACACCAACACCCAAGGCGATCTTGGCGGAGAACATACCTGGACAGGCAGCTTTGGCCTCGGGGGCGGAGTTTCCAGTTGATGTTGATTCACCAGAGTTGCTTCAATCGCCGGTTAATGGTGACACTCCTCCTCCTGCGACTCAGGAACTGAAGAGGTCTGGGCGGGTGCGCCCTTGCCCACCTATTTAGCAGACTATGCATGCGCGCTCCAGGGGGAAGGAGTATCAAATCCTCGAACCTACAACCAGTGCAAGTTTAAGACTTCCAGAACTGTTCCCATTGGCTGCGGCGCACCTGTTTTCAGGTGGGAGAACCACAGCCATTTAATTGATTGCTCGCCTGACAGCCTCCATATAAATAGCTGTCGGGCACCTCCTGTCAGTTGTTCTGTTACCAGAGTTAGTTAATAAAGCATCTTTAGAACCACGCTGTGATCTCGTCATTGCTTCATAGAACAAAGCACTTCCCATCTCCACTCTGCCCCCTAACCTTCAGGAACTTGTGATCTGATGTGATCCTGAGTTAGTAAAAAGCTAATAAAAGACAACTGATTTTGTCAGGAACCTTGTTCAGTGTCTGTCAGGACCCAGGGCTTTTAAGTCCAAATTTCTCAGAAAGGTAGCTTTGTAAACCATTTCTAAAGGAAATATTCATAAGGATGAAACTGATCAAGTGACTCAAACCCTCTTGCTTTGGAAGTGCAACTGTGAGGATGAAGGCAGAGCTTGAAGTTCTTCCTGCTATCTGGGACAGCAAGAGCAAGAGCACTTAGACTTATATACTGCTTCATAGTGCTTTACAGCCTCTCTAAGTGGTTTACTACAACGTATTTCCCCCAACAATCTGGCTTCTCATTTTACTGACCTCAGAAGGATGGATGGCTGCGTCAACCTTGAGCCAGTGGAAATCGAACTGCTGGAGTGAGCAGTGGGTTAGCTTGCAGTACTGCATTCTAACCACTGTGCTGCCATAGCTCATGGAATGGTTTCTTCATGTCACCAGTTTCATGGACTCTTCTCCTGGGAATTTGAGCTGGAAGAAGTTTGAAACTCTTGAGCTGGCCAAGAGCTTCTGCTGAAAATTGGGTGCATCTTTTGTACTTTTGTACTGAAGGACTCATTCTTTGCCTATCCCAAATAAGAAAAACTGAATGGGAGTGAGAAGGAGTTCTCCTCATCCCGCTTTGTCTGCGCCCCCATTTTTTCACAAAAGACAATCTGAAACCAGACTAACATTGCAAGCTGGAAACAACAGGTGGTTCTTGACAACCAGGATGATGCTTTCCTGTCTTTTCCAAAATTCTCCCCCAAAGTTAGTAAGAACACCCATGGGAAATAGCAATAAGTGGGGAGTCCATGAAACCATATTTCCCCAACTGATTGTCTTATGATCAATTCCCACAATCTTTGGGCAACAATCAAGTGCAACATAAAGGCTCCAGCATCTTGGATGGAATGGTGATAGGTAGGAGGTGGTTGCTTTCTGTTCAAGGGGCAGAGAATGGGGGTGGAAGAGAGTACAAGATCAGAATCTGGTTTGATCTCTTGCATCTTTGGATTAATTGTCCACACAACAGGAATCACACTTCTAGAAGACATCAGGGAAATAAAATTGGGTGATGTGAGGTTTAGACATGAGAAATAAAAAGCATTCCAATTTTGGGGAAGCAGTGTCTGATTGCTTGAATAGCTTGAATTTAATTTCTTTCATAATAGGAATGGCTGCTGAGAAAACATGATAAGTTTAAATGATAACAGGCAGAGTAAAAATAGTGCCCAGTTTTTTTAACTTACTTTAGGAATTATGGGATACGGCAAACTTCAGTGTTCTTACCTGAAATGACATGGCTGCACTCATACAACATTCTTAACCTGGTTGATGAATTAACCCACTTTCTGGGTTTACCACATACTTTGAAATATATTAACTAAATGGTCAGAGTTTGCATGTCATATCCAGTCAACTCTTGTCCCGTCCCCCCCCAAAAAATCCAAAACTTTCCCCAATGTTAACATTAACTTAGCTTGATGTGTTGTATTCATGAAACCGCTAGGTTTTTAAATGACTTGGTTTATTTATGGATTAGATTTTTATCCTGTCATTCATTCAGAGGCTCAAGGCAGCTGAGAAATACCAAACTGTGGCATCTATGTGAGTCTTATATGTTAGGGCTACAGATAGAAGAGCAAATAGAATCTGAATACTGGTGTAGTCCTCAACTTACAATAGTTCATTAAGTAACTGTTCAAAGTTACAACAGCACTGAAAAAAGTGACTTATAGCAATAGCAATAGCAGTTAGACTTATATACCACTTCATAGGGCTTTCAGCCCTCTCTAAGCGGTTTAGAGTCAGCATATCGCCCCCACAGTCTGGGTTCTCATTTCACCCACCTCGGAAGGATGGAAGGTTGAGTCAACCTTGAGCCGGTGAGATTAGAACCGCTGAACTGCAGATAACAGTCAGCTGAAGTGGCCTGCAGTACTGCACCCTAACCACTGCGCCACCTCGGCTCTTTTTGACTTATGCCTGTTTTCCCCATGGTCACGTGATCAAAATTTAGATGCTTGGCAATTGACTTTCATTTATAACAGGCGCAGTGTCCCAGCATCACGCAATCCCATTTTGCAACCTCCTGACAAGTAAAATCAATAGGGAAGCCAGATTCACTTAATAACTGTATTACTAAGTTAGTAACTACGGTGACTCACCTAACAAGAAAGTGGCAAGAAAGATCATAAAATGGGTCAAAATTCAGTTAACAACTTCCTTGCCTAGCAACAGAAATTCGGGGTTCAATTATCATAAATCGAGGGCTACCTGTATATGCAAACTCTGATCAGTTTATAAGAGAAATAGTCTATTGTGAGTTTGCGGGCTATGAATTCCAAAATTCTATAATAGTAAATTAATCAATTCTCTCAAATTATTTCACTGTGCTGTCATTCCCTGCTATCTTGTACCTTATGTTCATGTTCTAAACTAGGAATGGTACGAAGTGGTTGGTGTTCCATCTTCCATCTTCTGACTCATTAGATAGTAAACAGTACCTGCTTAATTTGACCATCTTCCCAATATTCCTTTCAAAATGTTCACTCCAATATCTTTGTTATAGCTTCCTGGTGGGTATCCATACTGCTACCCAGTCAAGTGCTTTTGTCAGACGGCTGATAAGAGAACCTGAGATTAGGGGTTAATTTATTTTAAATATTTCTGTAGGAGAGGGAGGGGCTATTAGGTTGGTATCAGTGAGCAAAGAACTCATGGAAGAACTGTGGAAGAGAACTAGAATGGAAGAGTGTGAGACAACTAGAAAACTAAACTGTATCTAGACAGTGTTGCACTGTTGTAGTTTTGTAATTGAATATGGCTAGTTGGGAAACTAACTGGCTAGTTGATGGGAGGTTGACAAGTTATTAAGTTTGTATGTTTGTAATCTGTTTGTTCTTGTGACGATAGTCTGATTTGATATCACATCAGCCCATAGACTGTTCCTATCCTTTAAAATATACCCTGAATGAGTTAATGACTTTGATGAAAAATCTACTCCATGACTTCAGTATCCAATGACTTCATCCTCTTTTTTCCTCCAGAGCAATGATGCCTCAGGGAGTGCTTGGAACTGGCTATACTTCATCCCTCTCATCATCATTGGATCCTTTTTTATGCTCAACCTTGTGCTAGGGGTGCTTTCTGGGTAAGTATCTAGTACATCTGCCATAGAGGAAATGTATTATTGTTTATGGTAGCTTTTTTCAGTCCTGTAAAGAAAATGCAGTTTACTGGCAATTGTACACCCCCAAATCCTGGGTTATTTCTGCCTTTGTATTTCTTCTGTGATGCCTTCCTGCAAATTAAGTGCTGTAACAGAGACCATTCAGCATTGCTATTCTATCTCTGACTACAGGGAGTTTGCCAAAGAAAGGGAGCGAGTAGAAAATCGGCGTGCATTTCTGAAGCTGAGAAGACAACAGCAAATTGAACGGGAGCTCAATGGCTATATGGAGTGGATCTCCAAAGCAGGCAAGTCCTATGGGTCTTTTATTCTTTATTATTTTTAATAAACTGAATTTAAAGTTTATAAAATATTAGTGTATTGTAGCTAAACTTTTATACTGCCTTTTAACTAAACTCCACTAAAGCAGATGCAAAATAAATCTAAAATAAAACAAAAAACTGACAAATCCTAAGCCTATCCATTAAACATTGGAATTAAAGACTATGAAGCAAAAGACCATTTACCCTCTAGGTTTTGTGTCTTCTGTACCTTTCTTTTGTTGATTGTACATTCAGTACAAAAGTGTAGCAGGGTTCTGTTCTAGACTTGGTTTGGTTCAAAACATTCGTACTTTTTCATAGAATGAAAAATAGTCATCAGATTTGTAAACAGTATCAAACTGAGGATGTTCTGGATTGGAAATCAGATTCAGAAATTCAGCCAAGTTAAAATAAATTGCAGCAGAGATCAATGTAAAATTCTATATGCCATATGTAAGGAAAGCTGGACTCATAGATTTGAGATGAGTTTACTACAGTACATATAAAAGATACCAGTAGGGCTTGAGATTTTATTAAACAGATTATAAATTAAATAAATCTGTAGTACAATATCAGCTAAAATAATAATAAGAGATATGCTAGGCTTATCTGGTCCAGCATTTTATTCCCACAGTGAATGATGACTTATGACAATAACGCCTTTTACGCTCCCCCAAACAGGAATCAGTTTTCTCTATTTTCAGTCACATGGCTTCCTTGGATGACCCCAAGTTCTAGTACTCTGAAAAAGGGGAAAAACATTTCTATTCATAACCTGTGTTCTATATATCATTTTTTTCTTCCCCTTTATGTTTCCCTGGTTTTTTTTCATCATTTCCCCCTAAGCTAACAACTTCAGACATTGTAACATTTAATTAGAGAAAACCTCTTCAGTTTCTTGCTCATTTGGCTGCTCTTTTCTAGCTTTATTCTTACAAGTACAGATAGCCATTTATAGTTAGATGCAGTCTGCCTTCAGCCTGAAATAAGGTTGTAACTATTCTGAAACCAAGGCTTAATTTAGACTAACCCACTTTAGTGTCTCATGATACTTGAGTTGAGATGGCAGGGGGTGGACTAAGTAATAATGGTAAACTGAACCTTTTAGAAGTAAATTCACTCCTGCAGCATTATCTCTATTATTTTGGCTTGGTTTTTAACTCAATTCCTCCTGATGATAGGATATTTTGCTTGGACTGTCAGCAATTGGAGATGAGTAACATATTTTTCCTAATCGCAAAAGATATTTCTTATTAAAAAAAACACTACTGTGTGAGCTATAAACCTAGAATTAAGATTCAAATTGACAAGAGCTTAATATTTCAAGTTAATTTTGTAGAGGTTTTAAGTAGAAGCTTGCTGGCTACCCACTTGTACGGTGAGGGAGAGGGAATTCGTGGCTTGATATTAAAATATTCAATATTGGTGACTTTCCTGAATAATATTTTTATTTATTTATTTTAGTTTGTCAAACGTGTAAAAGATAACAGGTATAAGTATAAACAGAAATATGAACACAGTAAATGGGTATGAATAAATGGAGACACTAGGAGAGGGACGGTAGGCAAGCTGGTGCGCTTATGCACCCCCTTACAGACCTCTTAGGAATGGGGTGAGGTCAACAGTAGACAATAGACAATATAATACAGAATAACAGAGTCGAAAGGGACCTTGGAGGTTTTCTACTCCAATCCCTTGGTCAAGCAGGAAATCCTCTGCCATTCTGGGCAAATGGCTGTCCAATTGGTTCTTCTTGTATTTTTTTGTTTTGTATTTAGCTGGATTCTGAACTGGAATAGAATGTTTATCAAAAAGTGTTTCACACCAATTATTGTTACTACTCACTTGGACAGAGTAGATATATTTCTTTATTTCCAGGGATAAAGTTTTTCTTATAGTAAAACTCTGGTGTTATTATATATTTTAATGTTTTAACATACTATTATCATTCACAAAATAGGCCTCTAAGATAGTGCACGGAAATAAGTTAATACAATAACAGAACACACTGATTTATTTATTTATTTAGGCTTATATGTGGCTCCAGTCGGTCTTATTCTGGGTGACAAGTATTTTCCATTACAGTAAGTTTGTTAAACACAATATCTTGATGAAGATTCTCAGTCATCCAGGTAGAGTTGTCTGGAAGTTAAATCATGGCAACTGCACTTCTTTTCTAATTGATTCAAAATGTTTCACTGCTTATCCAAATACAGTAGCTTCTTCAGTCTGAGCAATTTGGTTAAAATTGCTCAGACTCCTGGGAGATTTCATTTCTTACTAATCTGGATAAGCTGGTTAGGTAAGTAGGCAGACAGTCAATGAGATGTAAATGTTCCAGCTCCTAACCCCTTTACTCAAGGTGAGTCATTAAGTGTGGCCTCCCTTGTGAACCTGTGAAGATGCATGAACCTTAACAGGAAGATTAAGACCACTTTAAGACCACTTGCCTATCCAGTAAGAATTGAAACTTCTCTGGAGGACATAAGTACATGGGGTCCCCTTAACCAGGCTGAATAAGCTACTTGGATAAGCAACAAAACATTTTGAACCCACAAGAGAGAAGTCAGTTGCCATGACTCAACTTCCAGACTTTGTTAAACACAGACACACACACAAACATATACTACTAATTGAGGAGAATATTCAGTCTATCTCCCTTCCTTAAAGGTGTCTCTGAACATCCAGGTTTTAACGGTCTTCTGGAACCTTACAAAAGGGTAGGCAGCTGTTCTCGATGGGGAAGTGGTACATATTGCACATTACTTTTATAATGTTCAGACTTTAACTAACATATTATGATTTTGCTATTGGGATTCAATTTAATTAAAGTTGTTTAACAACCGAACAGTTGTTTGGGATATTTTTTGTTCTGAAAAAATTGCTTCGTTTTTAATTTGCAAAACATTGCGCTCATCTTACAAGGATAAGCAGTACAAATATTTTAGCATAAGAATATCTCACTGAGAATATTTTTTAATTTTCCTGTGTTACCTATACAACTTTGATTATCACAAGACGAATCTAGACTTTTCCTTTATTTTTAAAATATTTACTTTTATATGGCTAATTTAATCATAAATATTGCTGAACTAAATACATTGGCAAGCTATTATTAATCCCAAGGGGATAAAATTAAACACAAGCAAGTGACAAATAATTTTACCATTTTGTGTTTGTCTCTCCATCCTATATCTCCATATTTTCATGATTGATATTAAAATGTCATAATGATATTGTCTGAACCAAAGACATTTTTTAACAGATTTTTTTCTGGAACATAGCCATGAATACACAAAAATACCCATAAAATGGGATCAATAAGTTGTGTTTCTTTTCATCAGCTCTCACCTAGCTAAGGCTACTTCATCTTCTCTTTCAAATGGTTGTTTTCAGGAAACTATTTGCTAAAGTATGTCATCTATAGCTAACCTCCTCATTTTGGGGGTGGGGGGGGAATTTGGCATCTTTCTACAATTGGCAAATTACCTTTGCCTTCTTAGCCTAATTTCAGTCATTTCATTTAGAAGAAGTCATCCTGGCTGAAGATGACATAGAAGGAGAGCCTCGTCATCCCTTCGATGGTAAGCCATCATATTCTGTGAAAGATTTCTGAGATAGTAAAGTCACAATTTTATCTGTATGTCAACCTAATTTAACAAAAATTGTGTAAGAAACAGAGGTTGAAGTGCTCCTCATTTAATGACCATTTGTTAGTCGAAGTTATGAAAGTGCTGAATGAGAGCAATTATGGCCAGTTCTTGTAGGCATGGTCATGATTCAGGCACCTGGCAGTCAATTCGCAGTTATGATGGTTGGGGTGTCATGCAGTCATGTGATCACCATTTGTGACCTTCACTACCAGTGAAGAGCAAACAGAAGAAACTGGTGGAGGGTTACAAATGTTGCCCACGTGAATGTTGTGCCTAATGACCATGTAAGGTTTGGTTCACAATGGCAGACAGAACTACTGCAACTGCTGTCGTGAATTAGTGACGTCACATGATATCATGCTTTATGATTGTATCGCTTTATAACTATAAGTCCCAATACAGTATACAGTCAGTAATGAATCTGAAACAATTGCATTCTCATTATACCTCAACCCCTGAGGTGAGATCATCTCCCACCCTTCTGACCTTCTGTAAGAGTCTTATGACTTGGCTCTGCCAGATGACTTGGGGCCCCAATAGGGGAGTTTCACATGAGGGTGGTTGATTAATGAACAGCCAATCCACATCTTCCTTTCCAGCTCCCTCTCTCCCCATCTTGTAACTATGATTTTACTTTGATATTTCCATTTAATTTTATTAGAAATAGTGCCACAAACCATCCAGAGTTGCTTCTTTTACTTTGATATTTCCATTTAATTTTATTAGAAATAGTGTTGAAAGCCGCCCAGAGTCACTTCGAAATGAGGTGGGCACTAAATAAATAAATAAAGTAAGTAAGTAAGTAAGTAAGTAAGTAAGTAAGTAAGTAAATAAATAAATAAATAAATAAATAAATAAATCCTGTTCACAATACCTAAAAGAGCTATTCTTGACTCACATAACAGCTGCATAAGTTCACAAAAATGCTCATTTGATGAAGTTGCATTACAGGGTCAGCAAAGCAATGTAAGAATGTGAGGCTATACCGCTGCCCCCTTTTTAACTCCTCTTTAACTGAAACACAAGTAATTTCCTGAAACCTTGCTGCTACTGTGCAAACTCAGGAACAGCACAGCTCCTTTAAGAAACTGCAGATAGATAACGTAAAAATGCTGGTACCTGGTCTTAATCACTTTTGCTTACCGAAGTTCTGAACACTTCACTTCTCTAATAAGGCATATTCTTTTTAATAAAAAAAGGTATTTCATGGTGATTAACTGTAATAGTTACTAGTTATATAAAACCAAGGCTCTTCCAAGAAGGATAGAAAGACAACCTGCATCCCAAAGATTAATTGTAGCCCTTGCTGGAATAAGTGTGTTCATAGAAATTCAGGGTCATACTTATTCTATTAGCCAATAATCAGTGCTAGCACTTACTCACTGGAAACTGGTTCTTACTGTCCATAAGTCCTTTCCTTGCTTGCATCTAACTGTGACACCAACATATCTTGGGAACTTTTTTTTTCCTGCAATATTTTCATGTCATAGATTTTTCCATAGATACCAAGTGATATGATTTATTGACTATTCTATTGGTGGCATGTCATTTGATCACTAAGGGTTGAAGTAAGTACTTATGGGCCATTCTAGACTGGGATAAGCATGTCTCTCCCCCCTGGTCTCTGCACATACATTCTAGAGGCATTTTGATTTGGTCTTGGTACAGTCTCATCCTTCTGAACCAATATCTTCCCATTATTGCCAACCCTGAACACCAGCAGTGCCAGTGAGGCAATAGGCCAAAGCAGAAAGAACGAGCTTGCTGCCTCATGGTACAAATCTTCCCCTGCCTGACAGCTATTGTTTGTGCTCCTTTTGAAGATAGTTGTAGTATTCTTCAAGAAGAAGGCTAAATACTTGTCCGAAAGGGGTCCAATTATCTGCAGATATTAGCTGATATCAAGTTCCTTTCAACGCATCCATGCAAAAGGCTTGTGCAAAACCCAGCTGAATTCTGAGAAATGAACTGTCTAGTCTTAGTCCACATTGAAAGCAATTGGTAGATTATTTTTATCATTTAGTGGGAAGTGGGTGGGAAGGCCAGGATAATAACCCTGTGGCTGGCCAGGGATTGCTAACATGGATAGGTCAGTATATTTTGTCAGTATAGTTTCCTGCTAGCTCAAAGTAGGTGAATAGCATTAAGTATGCAGCGAGAAAGCAACCTGGGACAAATTCCCAGTTTTCATACAAGCCAGCAGAGCAGCAATTTTGTTTATAAAAATGCAGTTTGATCAAGGCACAGTTTACCTGCCCGTACCATTTTTGCATTTCAAAGCATTTACAAATCCTTTTCATCTCACAGGCCTCTAGATGCTTGTTTGTCCACACAGAGGCCCATCTGGAATGTGAAGGAGGGAAAAACTACCTTTGTTTAAGAAGAGGGCAGTTTAGAATTTGAAAAAAGGTGTGCAAAGAAAAAGCATTTGCCTTATCTTTAAGCCACTCCCTCTCAAAGCTGTTTTTCCTATTGTCAAAGATCTTTAAGGTTTCAAAGAATAACCTCATCTGAACTATTTTGCAATGAAAGCCAGTTTGGTCTAGTGGTTAAGGTACCAAGGTAGAAAATGTGAGTTCTTGTCCTGCCTTATGCATTAACGTCAGCTGGGTCATTTGGGCCAGTCACTCTCTCTCTCAGCCCTGCATGTCACAGGGTTGTTGGGGAAATAGGAGACGGAAGGAATATTAGGTATATTTGCTGCCTTGAGTTATTTATTTTAAATAATAATAATAAAAGTGGAATACAAAAAAATGATCTTAGGCTAGCTCCTGTAAGATGAAGAACAAATAGATGTTTTACTTCCATTTCCTCCCAGCTCAGGAGAATGTAAATTACATGATGATGATTATTTATGAATTAATGAAGAAAGGATGGAATGGACCAGTTCAACGATAAGTACTTTAGAAGCTATCAATGCAGGACCAAAGAGAAAGTCAATGTAATATGCAATAAATATACTTTAAGTATATAAAATTGAAACAGAATTCATATATCAATAGCAACAGCAACCTCATTATCATCATGTGTGCCTGGTATTTAATAACTACAGCAATTACATTCCAAAGGTCTTCTGGAATTGTGGTCTGGAATGTAAATTGGGGACAGTAGCAATATGGTAAATGATTAAAAAAAGATCTAGCGAATCTGATAAAGGACCTTGAGGATAATGTCTGTTTTTCTTGTCATGTTCCTATTGTTGGAGCTCTTCGGAGGGCCACCATCAAGAAAAGCAAAACAGACTTGCTGAACCCAGAGGAAGCTGATGACCCACTGGCAGACATCTCTTCAGTAGGTAGGTTGGTCAAAAAGTCAGGGAATCCTTGACTTATAACTATTTGTTTGTGACCATTCAGAGTTACAATGATACTGAAAAAAGTGACTTACGACGTTTTTCACATAGCCATTGCAGCATCCCTATAGCCATATGATCAAAATTCAGATGCTTAGCAGTTGGTTCATATTTATGATGTTTGCAGTGTTCCAGGGTCTTTTTGCGACCTTCTGACAAGTAAAACTAATGGGGAAGCCAGAGTCACTTAACAACTGTATTTTATACTAACTTAATAACTGCAGTGATTTGTTTAACGACTATGGCAAGAAAAATTGTAGAATGGAGCAAAAGTCACTTAACAGCTGTTTCGCCTAACAACCGAAATTTTGGGCTCAATTGTGGTTGTAATACAAGGACCACTTATGGTCTTTAATCTTTTCAAATCTGGGAAACCTGATCAAATTTTGGACCCACATTTTATCCTAAGATGCATTTGAGCATCCATTTATGTTTAATTATATATTTTGTGACGTGTTAATATATTGCCATCATACATTGCTGTTCAACTATGGCTAAAGCTTATCTCCTGAAATGTCATCATTTGAAATCAGTGTTAGCAAACTATGCTGTTTTTGTGGGCATATATATTCAAATGTTGCAGTTTCAGTACTACTTTTTATGAAGGGACCAGTTGTTGCATTCACTCTTATTCTTGCTCAGAAGATGAACAGACAGGGATTGACCAAATAATGGCAAAATGTAATATCAGCCCCTCAGACCCATCCTGCAACAAGCATGCTAGAACTTGCTAGTCCAGAATGGTAAATGCTGGGACCCTTAGCAGTGAACAATTACCTATCTGGTGATAGGCGGCACAGTGGTTAGAATGCAGTACTGTAAGGCTAACTCACTGCTCTTTCTAGGAGTTCAATCCTGGCCAGGTCAAGGCTGACTCAGCCTTCCATCCTTCCGAGGTCGGTAAAATGAGAACACAGAATGTTGGGGGCAATAGGCTGACTCTTGAACCGCTTATAGAGGGTTGTAAAGCACTGTGAAGCAGTATATAAGTAAGTGCTATTGCTCAGTGCTATTGCTATCTTTCTATCATCTTCCTTCTTATCCATGGTGTATTACAGAGAAGATATCTTCAGAGAGATTTGCTAGTATTTGCTTAAAAATCACAGAAGAAAAAGCAGGTTCAAAATTATCTATCTCAATCATACCAAATAAACAAGTTCATTAATTTTCACCCCATAGGCAGATTGTTTCAAATAAGTGGTTTCTCTTATGCTGCTAACTTTTATTTCTTCCTGACAGGTTCACCTTTTGCTCGAGCCAGCATCAAAAGTGTCACGCTGGAAAATGCTACTTTCTTTCACAAAAAAGAGCGGAGGTTGCGTTTCTATATCCGTCGTATTGTCAAAACTCAGGCCTTTTACTGGACAGTCCTCAGTCTGGTAGCTCTCAACACTTTGTGTGTTGCTATAGTACATTACAACCAGCCAGATTGGCTATCTGACTTCCTCTGTAAGTAGCAGAGCCATGTCCTTCTTTATGGAACGGATTTATTAGCCAGTGGTGGCTTGCAATAATTTAGGCTTTGTCATTTTTGCTTAATAGAAATCAGGATAGCATTTTCATTTGGTAAGACAGCAAAAATGAACTTTTCCCCTTATTTACATTCTATGATTACTTGAGATTTACATTTAAAAGTAGTCAGAATTAAACTTATTGGGAATAAGTGAATTTAAACTGAATATATAGGGTAGATTACAGGAAGTGAATTTAGGAATTTTAATTCATGTACTGTGTGTGCCATCTAAACAGGGAGAAAAGATAACGTATAATATGGAATTTTTTGACGTTGTTGCCTTTTCTAAGAGTTACTGGTAGTAGTTGCATCAAATTACAATTCCAAAAATTTGTTGCAGGAAACCACAATATTAAAACAATCCAAAAAATGTAACAATGATATAGACTTCTAATAGATCATTTTGAAGCTACTGAAGAGAATTTACTCTGGTTCCAATTGAGGTTGGAAACTCTGCTTAGGGAATCCTATACTGGAAAACATTGTCTCTCTCACACACAAAAACTTGGAATTTCATGCTGTTTTCTAAATTAATTTTCAGACCTCATTTCTAAAATGCCAGTATAACATGACTGCAATACTGCTAGGTGGATTGGCTGGTATTACAGTTAAAAATTTCTTCCATATAATTATATTAGTTGATGCTTTTAATTAAAACTCCTCCTTGTATATCTGTGTATTTAGAGAGGCTGAAAAGATCCCTATATTCTAAAGAGAAAAGGATTTTAATAATGACTTTCTTGAAGAATTACATCTTTTTTTGAAAAAAGGCAAAGAACCCAATTATTAAATAATTATTAAGATGCAATTCATCCGTAATAGTTTAGCTACTTTTATTAGGGAGAAATAAAACAGATTGGAATGGCAAGAGGAGGTTTTGACATATTGAAACTTATTAGTATTACAAATGGATCTTGGACTAATTGACTACATTAGAGAGAACTTCAGTTTTAATTCTGCTTCCAGCTGATTGTGAAAAGTAATACAAAACAGTATTAAAAGTGCATATCAGCAAATATTTTTAAAAAATATAAATACAGAAAAGAAATCCAAAATTACTATGATGTAGTAAAACAATAATCTGAGAGATTTTTCACGGTATCAGTTAACCATCTTTGTTCTCTGGGAGACGTTGTCTTGTAGTTTACTTTCTTGAATCTACAAAGGTAATATGATATATTAACATGTTTAAGTTAGAGAAGGCTAAGAAGAATCTGTTCTAATGTAGGAAGATTGAAATTGCTATGTAGTCAGAAATAAGGATTTTTTGATAGGTAGAAAGAAGAGATAGTTTTGTGGATAGAAAAGTATAACTGACTTTTCCCTCCTCTTCTTCCTCTGTTTGTTTCAGACTATGCAGAATTCATTTTCTTAGGGCTCTTTATGTCCGAAATGTTTATAAAAATGTATGGGCTTGGAACGCGGCCTTACTTTCATTCATCTTTCAACTGCTTTGATTGTGCTGTAAGTTTTTTCAGAACATTAGCATTTTTGCTATTGCATGTACTATCAGACTGCAACTATTCTGGTAGATGATTTGGTGTATATTCTGCCTGCTTACAGTGAAGATACACTAGCTCTATAATTAGCTAGCACTGCAATATGAATAATTTTAGAGTATAAATTTCATTTCCGCGGAAGGTCCAAACCTAACTTACTATATAACAAAAGACCAGGAAATAAACTCCTATTAGACCGCATAAGCAAAAACACGTGCTTTGTAATTTTCTCCCCAGTCAATCTGCTACTTGTACTATAGAAATATATTTATAATTCACTCACTGATGTATCTTATGTTTCTTAGTCTGACAGGAGTTTGTATCATGCAATTATGGTATGGCAACATATTGGATATGTATTACATGGTAGCCAGGTTTGTTTCTTTTTGAAAATGCAAGCCTTTGAAAGCAAATAGAGCAAAAGAACACGTTTCAAAAGTTTATACAGTACTGACATCTAATGTTATAATTACAGCACTCTAAGTTAAGTTTTGAACTTTTCTCAGTGTAATTCTGAAGAAAGCAAATCCAATGCTACTTCCTAATACTGTCCCAAATATTTGCAGTATTTATGTGTTAAGAGTTTTGAGATTAGCAGGTATTGGATTCTCTTGGATTTTTTCTTACTATTCCAAAGAACGGGTGAAATACTGTATTTTTCAGAGTATAAGACCCACCTTTTTCCCTCAAAAAAGAGGCTGAAAATCTGGGGGTGTCTTATAAACTGAATACAGCATTTTTGCCTCCCGAAACCCCGCCCCTTCACCAAAATGGCCGTGCATAGCCTTTAGGAGGCTTTCAGAATGCTCCTGGGGGTGTGGGAGGGCAGAAATGAGCGAAAAACGGACCATTGTTTGCTCAATTTTGCCCCCCCCCCCCAGCTCCCAGGAGCATTCTATAAGCCTCCTAAAGGCTATTCATGCCCTTTTTTTTTTGACAAAAAATGGGCTTGTTTTGGTGAAAAATGGGCCATTTTTTGCTTGTTTTTGGCCCCACCCCCACCCCCTCAGGAGCACTCTACAAGCCTCCTAAAGGCTATTCATGCCCTTTTTTGACCAAAAAAAAAACCAGGCTGTTTCGGGGAGATTTGCAGAATGCAAAAGCTTCTTTTTTTTTATTTGTCTCTTCAAAACCTTGGTGCGTCTTATACTCCAAAAAATATGGGTAGGTCAACAGGAACATTGCTATGATACATTTCAGGGTAGAAACTTTATATTCGTTATTTAAACCTTGCCAACTACAGAAATTCATGATTTCCATCAGGTTGTCAGAAGTTGACCCTAGCCCTAATAATCATTCCCAGGATCAAATTCCTTACCAAAGTCTTACAATACTTCTCAGGATGCAGAGTTGTTGTCTCCATTACATTTGATCTATTCCCTCTCCAAAAGCAATTACTTCAGAACATCCAAACAACCTTGACTTGTCTGCTGAGTGTCAAGCTCATTATAAACCGGGGCTTAACTTGCTCCTATTCATGTGCTATTTTAACTGGAAGCTAAGGATTTCCTAACCGGAGAGGGAGGAGATAACGGGCATTGTACAATCAAATCCCTATTCCTTGTAGAGAAATGGAGCTTGGACATGAAGTTTTGTTCATCAGTGCCACAGTTGCTCCTGCTTGGAAGTTATGTTGGACGCATAGATAACAGCCCCTATATCCACCATCAAAACAGTAGGAATGGCCAGATTTAATGTATGCTTCCTTTAGCTATCAATAAAGAAAGGAAGAAATTGATCCTATACTTGAAAATAAAAAAGAAGATAAAAAACAAAGAGATTTCCTGCATAAAGTTCCAGAACCCATATAAAAGTATTGTGGTCCCCCGGCAGTTTTCCAGCAGCAAGGAGGGGGAGTGCTATGGAATAAAGAAGCTTCCATTGGTATAGCTTTTGACAATGAAAAAGCTTCTTGTTCCCACAGTGAAACCACTAGAACAGCATTCTCAACAGTTGAGAAAGTGTAATCAAGTCTCTGTCACCAAAATGAGATGGAATTTTTCAGATTAAGGACTGTTGAATTCCAGGAACCTCTAAAATGGCTTAGGAGAGGACTTTCCTGCTGCTTTTGAAGAGGCATTTCATCTCTTTGTTTCTATCATTTTAATCTTAAGCAACTAAAATAATTTTCTTGTGGTTTCACTGTGAACAAGAAGGAAAAACAAACATTTCCTTACCATGCATTTCTGTTCCCCCATTCTGCTTGTGGATCCCAAAGGGTCTCCTTTGATAGGTAGTAAATCCCCTTGGGGATTCTGCCTGTTGCTACAAGCAATAAGTAGGCATAGTTAAGTTTTCTTTGTTGCTTCATTGGTTTTAGGATGTGTTAATACTCCAATACAGTCAGGAAAGTTGGGTAGTTCCTCCTTAAAAAGGGAATACATGTTGCCCACATACTCCAGAATGACCTGTCCAAGGTCAAGAAAGACTAACAGGGGAGATGCTTTTATTTTATTAAACAAAACATATATATATATATATAACATGACAAGTGAAATAAAGGCGGGGGGGGGAGTAAATAATATTTACTTAACATTTAAGTAAATTTTATAATAATGCATCATACTTTTGTAATGATACAATTTTAATTTTTTTATCCATCTTGTGTGGATGGATAGATGGATAGACAGAAATGATAAATATGGGCCTCTTATCTATGTTTCTAAGTACAGATTACTTTATGCAATAGTTTCAATAAAAATTACTATATTTTGGTTTAATCATCCATAAATCTATATCTGTAAGCAACTCATTCATAGGTTGCATATAATACCACCTCTTCAATCCACAGAGAACTGAGGCCTTAGATAATTTATCTTTAAGAAAACATAAAACTAGCCTCTTAATCATTAGATGTTGCAGAAAAGCCATTTGAATTCTCCAGCCATCAATTTCCATTTCATAACCATATAGTTCAAAAGAATGTGAATACAAATCCTCTCTAAAAGCTTAATTAAGATTAAGGAATGCTTTTGACGAAAACAAGGACAGAAAGTCAATGTAAACAAATCATCGTTTTCTATGGTATAACTATATATTAGGAAACCATAGCATGGTTCCTTTAGCTTTCAAATGTTTTTCCAAAACATAAGAAGTTGTCTTATTTTACATCAGTCTGCTTGGCCATCTAACCCAATACTAACAATGTGACCTGCGGTACCGTATAACTCAATTAGAGTTCCTAGGGAATGGTCTCAGCTTGTGGTCTCTTACTGACTGAATTATGATCTCTTGCTGTTTTTGTTTTCAAGCTTATGTCTAATTATACCTCTGCATATCTTGTATAGTTACATAATGCAAGTTCCAAAACTTGTTGACTTGCCTTGATTTTTGGCAGGTTATCATTGGGAGCATCTTCGAGGTCATTTGGGCTGCAATAAAGCCTGGCACCTCCTTTGGGATAAGCGTCTTACGAGCTCTCAGGTTACTGCGTATTTTCAAAGTCACAAAGTAAGTGGACTTTAAGTCAATACATCAGAAATGCATAAAATGGGTTAGTCTGTGAGTGTGTTTGTTAAATATAGAGTTAAAGCAAGGATGACAACATAGGCTAAAGTTAATAACAGCTTTATCAAATAAAAATAATTTGAGAATTAATATTCAATTAGCATGTTTTGCAGAGAAAAGACTTTATTTAGTGGATCAATTGTTAGACTAGACAAGAAGAGGGAAACCCAGGAATAAATCTGCATAAATGCTCTTGAATCAATATGCATCTTCCTGTCAAGGTGCCACTGAGACAGATCTTAAGACAATGTTTCAGTCTTCAGCAGGATGTTGTGAAGATGTAATAATAAGAGAAAACCTTATACTACAAATATCTCGGAGCTAATAGAAAGAAATAAAGCTATAGTAAATATATAGTTCGGCAACATTTAAAACAAGTTGTGCTGATGATTTATTAGAAAAGAAATGTAACTTTCTTTTTAAAAACTTAGGAAGTGAATTGATAAAATGCATTTAGAAATATACAAATATCAGTTTATATACATGATACCAAGAAAATATTTTATTATTCAGTGGATTATCAGTATTGTTTGCATCCATTTAAATTGTAGGCCTGAAAGAGCTTTCCAATTTTTGGGGTGTGACTCTGATTAACATACATAGTTCATATGTGGAATTTTTTTTGCAGGTACTGGGCTTCCCTACGAAACCTAGTTGTATCTCTGCTGAACTCCATGAAGTCCATCATCAGCCTTCTTTTCCTCCTTTTCCTCTTCATAGTCGTTTTTGCCCTTTTGGGAATGCAACTCTTTGGGGGCCAGTGAGTAATGGGAAATTGTGGGGAGGTGGGGACCTTCCCTGATGTATCTTTTGTGTGAATATCTGAGCCAGGTTCAAATGTCACATCATATTTTTGCCATCATTTCCATAAGTTTATCAGGTGGGGAAAAAAGTAACTCTGCTAATGGACGTCGCCTTGGCCTTTTCTCTTCCATTTGTCCTGGTTTGTGGTGAATTGTTGACTGCTTCCCATGAAGTCTAAACCAAAAATTTTGATTACATACTCTGCTTTCCAAGTACTATTCCAAACACAATTTTCTGTATCATATTTCTTAGGAACTAATTTAATAAAGATTGGAGCTGAGTCCATAAAGGGAGAGATGGGACCACCAACACATAAGGCTTTTTAATATCCCAATAATCTATGATTAAGTATCTTTACACCCTGGAAGTACCTAAGTGTGAGCAAAAGATTTTCTAATGTAGAGGAAAGTGGTATTTTTACAAACATGAGATAGCTAGGATCTTAGCCTGCTTCCTAAAATTATTTTGCTCAAAATCTTTTATGCTACAGACATTGCATGCAAAAACAACAAATGCTTGTTTATCTCAATTTTTCTGCCCCCACCCCAATGCTTAAACCTATACTTACTATCCATGCTTATAATGATATTTTAATTGGATATAATCACTTTCCTTTTTTTCTCACTTTCCCCTACAGACATGCAGTAATACAGATGAATGCATAGAATGTGGAATAAATTTAACTGTAGTGGCATCCTCTTAAACAAAAAAAACATGATATCCAAAGCAGAAAAATGCCACAAGCATTTTTCCTCCTCCCTAGTAGTAAAAGCACAATACATTCTTTGTCTAATTTGTACCGTGTTATAATATCCCAAATCAGTTGCTTGAGAAAGTTCCTAATTCTATCTTATGATAACCTGGGCTTTCCTACACCCCATCTCCATACATCTATTTGCACTGGAGGATGGATACCACTCAAGGTATCAGGTATAGAGTGGTCTAAGAACAGAAGAATAAAAATAATGTAATATATGTGATTATAATTTGTTTTTATCACATTAATCCCCCAACCAATTTCATTGTATTTAAGTACAGTGACAGTAAAGATTATACTTATACTGTACAGGTTCAATTTTGATGATGGAACCCCACCAACCAATTTTGACACTTTTCCAGCAGCAATAATGACAGTATTTCAGGTAAGAAGGGGAATGGGAAAGCTGTTTCTCTGACTTGTTGGTGTTTTGTTTTGTTTTTTGATAAAAATCTTACACATGAGGCAAATCTACTCCACAGAAGTTCAGATAGTGGTTTTTTCCTTTCCTTTCCCTGTAGTTTCCACAGATTCTCCCCTGATTTAAATGAGCTAAAGATATGGACAAGCAGAAACATTACTCACAAAACTAGCAGCTAGATTTTGGAGTGACTGCTGCTTGGGGGAGGTGCAATGTTTTATTATTATACCTTGCTTTTTATCTTTTGCATTGTAGTTGCATACTGTAACTAAACTAACCCCATAGAACTGGGCTAATGGTTCTGAAAAAAATGGTATGTGTTGTCACTCCTGTCTGTTCTAATTATCTCTCATGCTTTGATAGATAGATATGGAAAACAGTGGACAGTACACTTAGGGTAATATATCACACACATTTACTGTATGTCAGAAAAACTGTTTTAAACTTGACCTTTATTATGACACAAACATTATTCTTTAGCCATTGCATTTGCCATCTTAACTTCCAGGGAGAATCATGGGCAATGATGGGCATGCCTCTGTATGCTCATACTCACTGCTTTGTGAGTTGCACTGGTTTCTAGTTTGCTTCCAGGTGCAATTCGGGGTGTTGGGTGCTACTTGATAAAGCCCTACATGGGGCTTAGTTACTGCACATAAGGGACTGTCTGCCTTCCATATTGTTTTGGAATGTAGCCCAGATTCCCCGGAAGGGTGAGTGTGTATTCCAGAGGAACAAAAAAACAGGGAAGCTTAGAGGGCCCCTCCCTAATAGTTCTCAGAGTACATATTTCATAGTGCAAGTAGCCTGCTTTCATTTGGCAAGATTTCTTTCTATAAGTGAGGAACAATAAAGAGACAATTAGAGAACTCAATGTGTCTTTCTTGGGTTTTGACTTCTGATTCCTATAATCTGCCCAACCTATTTGTCCCTGCATAGTTTGGCATGCTCTGGATTCCTTCAGTTAAGCTATACTATGTCTCTGGATTATAGAAGTGCACCTTCTCTGTAGCAGCATTCCCTTCCCCGCCCCCACCCCCAGCCCCTTCTGGAATGAGGTCACCTCTGAGATTCAAATGGCTCCTATCCTACTAGTGTTTCAAAATGTCTTGAAGACTTGGCTCTTCACCTAGGACTTTGGCTGGTGTGATTGAAATGCCTTTTTCCTTTTTTCCCCTTTGTTCTTATCTGGGTTATCTCTACCAACCTCTTTGCTCTTTTTTGTTTTGTGTTGTTTTCTTGTTTTAAATATTTTTTAACAATTTGTAAACCGTTCAGAGTTGCTGGGAAGCAGGTGGCATATACATTTAATAAATTATTATAAAGTGTTCTTTATTATATTCATTTTAGTTTGTACAGTATCTCTTGAGCTGTATACTTTATGGCTGGATTGGTTTAATTTCCTTAAGACTGTGGAAGAGAGTGTTCTATACCGTAGATAAAAAAGGAGACAAAAATGACATCAAGCCCTGATTCCTGCTCAGAGCTTGTTTAGGATTGGGAAATGTTCTAAATATTGTAACATAAATAAAGAATTGGCATTATAATAAAGGAAATTGAAATGCATTTTGGTAATAACATTCAAAAATATAGTGGCTGGGCTAAAATTAATATGATTTATAGCAGGGGTGTCAAATCCGAACACATCATGATCATAAGCTGTATTGTGAAGTATCAGGATGTTTTTTGCCTTTGTGGAGCCAGGGTGGGTATCGCCTGCATGGGCCGTATGCGGCCTGATTTCTAGGATCTTTATGCTATCCCAATCATAGGACTTTGCACTTACTGTATTATATAAAGCATAGCATTACAAATCATAGAAGAATAAAATGGGGGGGGGGGGATTAGCTGCTAACTATGTCAATAACCATCACAATTTTTTTACATTAGAATCAAAGTTGAGGAAGCTACAGAGAAGGCAAATCTCCCAGGGACTTAAAATAAGCAGCATATATTCACAGCTCAAACATGCAGGACATGTATTATCATTTGTTAATATTAGTTATTCAGTTAGATGCAGTGTGATTTCCAACCAACTCTGGGCAGCTCACCAAAATAAAAACACTACAAACAGGGGGTTCCCAGCCACCTGATTCCAAGGCCTGGGAGAATAAGCAGATGCTACTTGGAGCAAGTAATCCCACAGATAATCAGAACCTGTACTGCATAGAGTGTATTGGTGATAACACTTTGAGTTGTATGCGGAAGTAGCGTAGCAACCAAAGGTGAGGTTAGTTTCCCTCTCATCAGCTAGTCTGTTTGAACTGACTGAAGAATTCTTCAAAGGCAACCCAAAGTAGAGTGCTTTGCAAAAGCCAACAGGGGTGGGTTCCTGCCAGTTCTAACCTCTTCTATAGAAGAGGTTCCTACAGTGCCGTTTAGAACCGGTTCCAGCTACCTCCCCCCCGCCTGTCCGCATATCATCAAGATGAAGAGTGAGAGGAGGCATTCTGGGAGTTGAAGTCCACAAATCTTAAAGCTGTCAAGTATGAACAACTCTGGGTTTTTTTCTAAAGGGTTAGGGGTGCAAGGGTCTTGTAACTTGACAGCTTTAAGACTTGCACACTTCAGTGCCAGAGTTCATGAGCCAACATGACTGGAGGAGGAATTCTGGGAGTTGAAGTCTACAAGTCTTAAAGCTGTCAAGTTTGAACACCTCTGGGTTTTTTTTCTAAAGGGTTAGGGGTGCAAGGGTCTTGTAACTTGACAGCTTTAAAACTTGTGTGCTTCAAATGCCAGAGTTTCTGAGCCAACATTTTGGTTGCTAAGCAAGAGCGTTGTTAAGTGAGTTTCACCACATTTTACAAGTTGGCCATGCCCACCCAGTCACATGGCCGGCAAGCCATTCCCACCCAGTCACATGGCCAGCAAACCACTCCCACAAAGCAGGCCACACCTACAGAAGAGGTTCACCACTGATAACCAGGTATATGGTGATGAGGGCATAGTTTCTGTAGCTGAGCACAAGGCTCTAAAAACCTGGTGCATTAATCAAGGCTGGGCAAATGTTTTCCTTGCCATGATCTCTACGTTGTTCCAATAGGAGCCAGGCGTCCATGAAAATCTCTGGATCATGGACCCGCTCCTTCAAGAGCCAGAGCCAAAGCTGGAGCTTCTATAAGAAGCCAAATTATTTGTGAAGAATCAGCCACTGTGTTTTGCTGATTTGCAACTTGAACCTCTTTCAACCTAACCAGTCTCTTGCAAGTTCCAGAATCTAAGGCAGGATGGCTACAGTACAGCATCTTCCTATTCAGTTCAGGTATATCAGAATACTGATGATATCTTATCAATATCAGCAGATGGCATTTTCCAGAAGTTTCACATAACTGTTAAATAAGATGGGTGAGAAATGTGAGAAAACTAAATATTCAGGAGTTTGAGGTATTTTCTCCCATCATCCTTGACTGGAACTACCTACTTATGCTTTTGCTTGATGCCTGAGTTTATAGCAAAGGTTCAGAAAATCCAGTTACTAGAACCTTATAGCTTCATCTTAACCCTTCCTCTGAAAGGGAAGAATAGAGATAGGGTGGAACTTGTCTAGTATTACCAAATACAATATTACATTTAAATTCTGGCCTTCTTCACATGTAATAATCATGCTGTCTATTGAATTCCCCAATTGATTAATTTTCAGTCCACTTTGCAATTTTATAAATGCTATAAAATTTGTTTGGGGTTGGCATAATTAATTGAATTTTTCAGATTCTGACTGGTGAAGACTGGAATGAAGTGATGTATCATGGTATCCAATCTCAGGGCGGTGTTGATAAAGGAATGATGTTTTCAATCTATTTCATAGTCCTGACCTTGTTTGGTAACTGTATCCTTTTACAAGAAATATATTATCTTATTTTAGAGATTATGTTGTGAATTAGGCATGGAAAGCACTTACCAGTGATTGCTACAGTACAAAGTACCGTATTTTTCACAGTATAAGACGCACCTTTTTCTCTCAAAAAAGAAGCTGAAAATCTGGGTGCGTCTTATACACTGAACGCAGCATTGTTTTGCCTCCTGAACCCCCCCCCCTTCACCAAAATGGCTCTGCATAGTCTTTAGGAGGTTTTCTGAGTGCTCCTGGGGGCTGAGGAGGGCAGAAATGAGCGAAAAATGAGCCGGTTTTTGCTCAGTTTTGCCCCAGCCTCCAGGAACACTCTATAAACCTCCTAAAGGCTATTCATGCTCCTTTTTTGACAAAAATGGGCCCATTTTTGCAAAAAATGGGCTGTTTTTTGCTCATTTTTGCCCCCCTCCAGGAGCACTCTACAAACCTCCTAAAGGTTATTCATGCCCTTTTTTGGGGGGGGGAAAACAGGCCCGTTTTCATGAAAAATGGGTCGTTTTGGGGAGGTCTGCAGAGTGCAAAAACTTTTTTTTAAATTTGTCTCTTCAAAATCTTGGTGCGTCTTATACTCCGGGGCATCTTATACTTCGAAAAATACGATAGGTGATTCTTTCATCTTGATGATGTGTTGCACAGCTAGAGAAATATTCTTTCTTCAAATCAATGAGAGAATTCTGTTCTTTTTTAAGTAGTGCAACTAAAGGAATGCAACTTCTTTTAAACATATCATCAGTGCTCAAGATTCCAAGATAGGAGTTCAGCTAGTTATTCATTTCATTTAATTTGTGACAAAGAAAGGCCATCACAAGCAGTCAAGCACTGTTACTAAAACCTGACTTCTAAGTCATTCAGCACACTCTTGGAGAGCTTTGGGGGTGGGGGTGGGGAATCTGACAGTTAAATAACAATTCATTTTGAGTAATTAAATTCAATGAACTCTGGGCAATCCTTGGGGGGGGAGGCCTACAAGCAAATTGAAGGTGTTGAATTTATTTTCTAAAATAAACAAATTAGATCATGAACAGTTCTACTATTACCTTAACTCTCAACATTTAGACACTTTGCTCAATGTGTTCTTGGCTATTGCAGTGGATAATTTGGCCAATGCACAAGAGCTCACCAAGGTAAGACTACTCCTCTAGCAATGGACAGGAGATTGTGGAATGCTTATTTACTAAATATGATTATTGAAGTGGAAGAAAGAATTATTAATCCATCCATTGAACCCAGCTATAAATCAGTGGCTTTCCATTCAAAGCTAGCATTGTCATGTTGGATGATGACACCCAGTAGTACATACACATTTACGTCCAATCATATTTAATCTCTGTCTGATTGTTCTCCATGAACCACATGTGTATTGCTATATGCATGGAATTGTAGGGCTGCTGGATTGACATCCACACTCTTCAAGAGGGACATGGATTTTGCAATCCAATATTAATTGCTGCTGTCCAAAGATTGCTATTTTTTTCAGAGCAAATGATGGCACCTCCCCACCCTTGTTATCACTCAAGACCCACAAGGTCTTACAAAGTCTCATGTAAGAATGCTAAAACCTTGTGGAATTTTATGCAAAATTTTGGCATACTCTCATTCAGTGATGAAAAATTGCTCAAACCTTCGAGGTCTTAATAATCTCATGGGTTTCTGCTATTTTTTAAAATATAATTTTAATTTAAAGATTACTTAGTGAAAGATGACCTGGCACGTGGGATTTTTTATTGCTAAACTCTGGCATAAATTATATGACACAAATTATCAAATCTTTGTGCTAGGTGATTGTGTTTTATGAAGTTCTAAGTTCTCACTTTCTGTTTAGCTTCACAGTAGTGAAGGTTTAGCTCTTGTCTGAATATGCTGCTCTGAAAAAAATATCTAAAGCTACACATGAGTTCCTTCCATTCTTTTAGCCCAAAAATAGGTCAACACAATGTAAGCTTTACTGTGCCTCAGCCACGAGGCTGGGAAGCTGTGCTGTTCTTACAAATTTAATGTGGGACAGTTTCAAAGCGGCAATTACTGGAGAAGAAGTGGGGGGGGGGAGGGAACCCTCTTCAACAGCAAACAATATCTGGCTGCCTCCACAGCAGGCTAGCAGTGAAATACAGGTGATGTCATGAGGAGATATTCCTGAAAAATAATAAGCAAGCCATTTTTGTGCTGCAGTAAGCAAGACATGAAGACAAATTCAAACTTTACATTTACACTTTATATTTGTTAATGCCAGAAAGGTTTTGTGCTTCTGTCTCTCTCTTTTATAAATACTTCGATTTGTTCTCATTTTGCATCTGTCCTACTATTTCTATAGCATATACTGGTGATCATAGAAGAAATGCAGTTACTTCATTGAATTGTAAAAGTACATTATTAAGAGGGCTCATTATTAAGAAGTACATTATTTTCTGAATAGCATGTAGCCACATATTCAAAGCAATAGATACACCATGAAACAGAAGAATGGCTCTTGGCTTCAGTAGGAAGGATAAGGACACTAGCAGCTTCTCTCTAATATATGGCCTTCGCAGGATGAACAAGAAGAAGAAGAAGCAGCTAACCAGAAACTTGCCCTCCAGAAGGCGAAGGAGGTATCAGAAGTGAGTCCTCTTTCTGCAGCCAACATGTCAATAGCAGTGTAAGTGCTCTGTCCAATGTTATTTTACGTTTTCTGCAAAGGAAAGCAGATTAATGCTCATTTCTGGATCTTAGTGAATGGCCTTGCGAGACAATATATGTACTTGAGGTTCTGTTAAAAAGGGGGGACAGATTATAGAGGAACATCATTCCTAATCTTGGTCTTTCATAATATATGTAGAAATGTGGGGTACATAGGGAGAATTGAGGCAGGAAAGTATGCTGCAGCCCAAATTATTTCTATTTATCATCCCATAACGGCAGGCAGTACAAAGTAAGAATCAAGACACATGACTATTTATTAGTTTCTTAAACTTAGACAGAAAGATTCTCTATTGCAACTCAAATTAGTATAATATTGAACATGGTTGTACGTATCTGGATTCATGAGCAGTTTTCCTGGCAGTCAGGAGCAATTCATAAACCAAGTATTTTCTCTGCCCTTGCATGTTGCTTCAAGTCATGTCAATAAAACATCCAGCTGAAAAGTTGTGTCATTTATCTTCTGGAACATCAGACTTTGATGATCAGCTTAGTATCAGTAAAAATGAAAAAAATGCCAAGTCCAATCTAAACATCTCATTGACACTGTTACCAACTTTAATTGCAATTACAATCACCAACATTGGTATTTATGGATGTGCAACCTTTTGGGATCAAGAATTGCATTTATGTCATTTTAGAGTTTAAATGTGTGCAGGAAAAAGCAAAACAAATTGTGTCTCAAAGTAAAAATCATTTATTTAGAAAATTCTTACCATTTTTGCATAAATTGCTTTTATCTGCCCACTTTTTCCCACTACTTTATCAAGTTTACAAAAACTCAGCAGCAGACCAAAAAAGGGTACAATTGCTGAAATATATTTGGTCATAAAAGCCTAATTCACAGATGGTTACATATTCCATTTTCTTCTGGCTTACATTGTTTCTAAGAAGGTATAAACTAGATGTTCTGGGAAAAAATATTGATTGGGTACAGATGACACAGTATAGTGTCCAACAAGAATATTAGACCTCCTTGAGAATCTGATACTGAAAGCCCTTCAAATGTATTGATTTAACCTCTCACTCCTTAACCATAGCGATGCTAATTGTACAATTCTAGGAATAAAGTCCACACCTCCAAAGTGACTTAAGGTAGGAAATACTGGGTTTAGGCAGAGCTGTTATTGCACAGAGAACATTTTTTAAAATCTATCCTTTTTTCCCCATAGGAAAGAGCAGCAAAAGAATCAAAAAGGCAACAAATCTGTTTGGGAACAGCGGACAACTGAAATGCGGAAGCAGAATTTGCTGGCAAGTAGAGAGGCCCTATACAATGAGATGGATCCTGAGGATCATTGGAAAGTTGCATATGCCCGGCAAATGCGTCCAGACATGAAAACTCACTTAGACAGACCACTGGTGGTAGATCCTCAAGAAAATCGGAATAACAACACCAATAAGACACGTCCCAATGAGCCACCCTTGAATCCCCACTTTGGGCAACAACGGTCTGTGGAATTCCTACGAAAACCACCCCGTTACCATGCACATTCACGAGAACCCCACCTGTATGAGCGTCCCGACTCAGGAAGCTTGGAGCCTCGACACCCAAGGAGCAATAGCAAGGAAATTGACTTTAATCAAGAAAGTAGATGTCATGATATTGATTATCCCAGCCAGGAGCGTAGTGTCATTCCAGAGCAGGGTTATCATGGTGACTATGCCTCAGAGCGCATCAAAAATATAGATCCCCATCGCTGGCGCCAAGGTAGCAAAGAAAGTCAGAGTGGATCACCTCGTACGGTAGATGGTGAACGGGAGCACCGGCGGCATAGAACACACCGCCGAACACCAGATGATGGAAATGGTGAACAGAGTGGCAGAGTTGAACGTCGCCCTCGGCATCGTGAGGGGAGCAGACCTGTACGAACTGACATGGGTGGGGAACATCCTGATGGAGAAAGGCGCCGACGGCACCGGCATGCTGGACAGTCCACTTATGAAGTCGATGGCAAGGAACGCCGACACCGACGCAGGAAGTGAGTAAGAACAGGAGGGTGATGCCCTCATTTGGGGGCTTCTGCAATCATGCCAAATAATTTCCTTACAATTACTTTAGAATACCAACTCAAGTTCTTATAAAAGGTTAAATAATTATTTTGAGATTTAGGGAGAAGTTTTTATTTGAATGAGATTAGTTGGTCAAATTTCCTACATGAGAACTGATCAGAATCTCAAAGAGATAAAGCTTCTTTGGTGATAAGTGGATTACTGGTTAAAACAGTGGTCCTCGACCTTTCCGAGTCCGTGGACCAGTAGCATCATTGGCAAGGGGGTAGAGGGGATGGTTTTGCATGCACAGAAACCACTTGCATTGGCCAGTTTCCAACAGGCCACAGCCCATTACTGGGCTGCAGCCTGGCGATTGAGAACCCCTGAGTCAAAACACCTGATTTTGCAATAAGAGTATGTATAATTTACACACAAATGCATGCATGGTACTATTCCAACAATTGCCCTTTAGTTTACATACAGTTGAATTATTGTACAGCCAGTATTTCATACATGCATGCAGGATTCCCATGAATCTATAAAGGTGGGAGACACCTTTTGCTAATATGAGTTCATTTTATGGATATATGCATGTTCAAAGTGTTTAAGAGGGATTGGAAAATGGATCAAGGATGAAGAAAATAGCAAAGACATTTAAGCTTATTACCATGCCACAGTGCTTTACAGCACTCTCTGGGTGGTTTACAATGTAGAAGCATTATTTGCAAATTGTCCCCAACAATCTGGGTCCTAAAATGTAGGTTTAGCAATAGAAAGTGTTTGTGTAATGCTTCTTCCAGGTATTGATTTGGAGTATGGTGAGACTAATAGCAACCTGATGGTTTAAAATATTCTATGCTACCATATTAGTTGTATTTAAATATAAGTATAATCTTTATTGTCATTGTACTTAAATACAATGAAATTGGTTCTATTCTATGACATTTAAGAAATAATATGTTGCTAACTTTTTACTTTTTTCTTAATATGCTACAGAGAAAACCAAGGATCTGGTCATCCACCAGGACCAAACCTATCTACCACAAGGCCAATTCAGCAAGATATGGGACGTTTAGAACCTCCAGTATCTGAGGATATTGACAACATGAAGAATAATAAATTGGCAACCAATGAAACCTCAAACCAACATCTCATCAGTCATTCTCAGAATGATCCTATAAAAGGAGGAAACCACTCAAATTCCACACCACACTGCACATCCCAAAATCAACCTATTCCTTTGGACCAACCATTTCTCAACTCTCAGAATTCTACCAGTCGCCAAACCCCCAGTAACCCTGCCAATCCAGCCAGTCCTGGAGCTCCTAAAAATCCAGAGAACAGCCTTATTGTCACTAATCCCACAACCCAAAACAATCCACCCAAAACTGCCAAGAAATCAGAATACACAGCAGTGGAGATTCCACCTGCCTTCCCACCTCCAATCAATAATGCTATAATGCAAGGTGAGCACTAAGTGTATTTGATCAGTAGACTTAAAACCAGGTGACATGGACATCAGGCAGAGACTCATATGCATTTGATCCTGTAAATTAAGAGACCGTATGGGAACAATTCAGTGTGGGTATAAAAGAGGAAGTGTATTAAAAGCACAGTGAATATCTATTAATAATACTATAACTTAGGGTACTAGTAAAGATGTCTTTGTATTTTTGACTGAATGATAGGAGGCAGTACCCCTTTATGTTTCTCAATTACATATTTGAATGGATATTCCAGTATATAGGGTGATCACTACATTGTTTTTTAGTTGCATATCCACAACTCTGTGTTGTACTTTGCATGTTCTATTTGGTTTTGTTACCAGTCAACAAGAATGCCAATCCAGAGCCTCTGCCAAAGAAAGAGGAAGAGAAAAAAGAGGAAGATGATGATGAGGGAGGTGAAGATGGGCCCAAGCCTATGCCACCATACAGTTCTATGTTCATCCTCTCAACTACTAATCCGTAAGTTACTACACTGAATTGATAGCAAATGGATTTTCTAAATCAAGAACAGGTATCTAGAAAACTGATAGCATTGTTGCAGTGCTGAACAGCTGGGCATTTAAATCATGAGCCCGCCTTATGCCCAGAGAGTGCCTAGAGGTAATTGCCTGACCCCTGAGGGCCAATGAAAGAAAAGAAAGGGGTTCTATCAAGGCTCCAGGTGAAGAGTTTGGAGTTCTTTTGTGTGAGAGTGTTGACAGAGATCCTGGATGAGGGTGTCACCTCAGACAAGGTAGAAAGATATTTTGTTATAGTTAGAATTGAATTAGGGATTTTTACATTTAAACTGTATGAATATAAACTTATTTTATTTGGGTATAGTTAATCAAGTTTATTTTTTGTTTTGATCCTGAAATTAACTGGTTGCGTTCTATCACCTGCCTTAGCAGGGTTGAGTTATTGACTCCAAAATTTGTGATTTGGTTTTATTTAGCCAGACCCAGGGTGGGATGAGGATTTGCCCTTCAATACCCACCCACCGCTGTTTCCAAGAGGGCTAGTGGAGAAAGGAAAAAAACTGGTTTATTGTGACTTAATTTTGGTTATGGTTATATTTTCTGGGGAAAAATAAAGGGCAGATCTGAAAAGGGGAAAACCTGAAAGAGGTTCATAAGGATTAAAAAAAAAGTAATTATGTTTAAAACTTTGCGTTACAAAATAAAAGTCAAGAACAAAACCAAGGAAATTAAAAATGAAATAAATGTGAAAGACAACTTTCTGAAATAAAATATTGTCTTTTATAATAAAAGAACATATTGTCACTGTAGTTATGGTTCACCAACAGGCAAGTTATCTCAGAATTTATGAATCTCAGAGAAGTGGGTGGTTCAACCCTGATGCCATTTGATTAAAATTGTCTATGTGGAATACTTGATTCAACAGGTTATGTGTTGATTTGATTTTTTTAAAATAATTCTGATATAGATTAGATTGTCAGAATGTGAGTTGGGTTCAAGGTTGTTAGCTTGGATTGAGAATGAGACTCAGTTTATGTGAATAATCTAAAATCGGTTTTAAAAGCATACAGTGGTTTAGTTTATGAGACAGTAATTAACAAACATTTATACGCTACCCTGATTGATTTCCAAATTTAGTGTGTGGTGTTGATGGCCCCAGTCTTTTTATCTGACACAGTGAGAGAAAACTACATATCTGCTTCATGCATGATGCTCCCTAATGCATCTTTGCCTATTTGTGCTAGTTTTCGGCGCCTCTGTCATTACATTGTCAATCTGCGCTACTTTGAGATCTGCATTCTGATGGTGATTGCCATGAGCAGCATTGCATTGGCTGCTGAAGATCCTGTACAGCCGAGTGCTCCTCGTAACAATGTAAGTCCTCCTTTATCTCTTTTGGTGCAGCATACATAAATTGCAGCTCCTGTTCTCCTATTTCCGAGCCATGAAAATGAATCATGGAATACTAAAACTAATAGAGTATTAGTAGTCCTAAAATGTGCAGCACATGAGAGGGAACAAAGTATATTTTTAAATATTTTCAGCAATCTCCACCCAAACTAAATATTCTTAAGCAATTAAATGTATTTGTTTAGTCTTTCCTCAATACTGATGGACCATCGGCCGTTTATTTCAAATTTGTGTTTGCTGATACTGACCCAGAGTGAAGTTGGACAGTATCCCAGTAAGACATCTTCCTGCATAGGAGTTTTACCAAAGAAGCAAACAAGATGTTGGGTTGAGAGAGAGGGCTTTTAATTTCTTAGTTTCTTTATTCCTTTGGGGAGGGGGGAATCAACTTCATTTCTGCATGATAGAGCAATACTTCGTTTTGTGAAGTCATGTTTATCACATAATATGCAAGCAAGCAATTGCTCCTTGTAGATAAGAATCATGATCACAAATAGGAGCTTATTAAGATCAAATGCCTGTGACCAATTGACTTGGATTCTGATATCTTCTACATAGATCACAGATCCGAGATTATTATTTTGGCTTTGTAATAACTTCACTGTGCAAGATAATTCTTGATCACTCAGAGGTAGGGTTCAAATGTGTTAATTACAGCTACAACTGAAAATGATATCACATGTTCTTTTCTATCTATATCTGTGCAAATTTCTAGCAAAATAAAATTGATAGAATAACTTGCCAGTGTAATTTATATCAGTGTTAAAATACAATTTTCTCAAGTCCTTTTGAATTTAACATTGTTTCTTTTTACAGTGGGTCCTTTTGGTTCTTTCTTATGTATTTACTAAGACTTACTTCAGACAGGGATATATTTAAATGCCCAATGTATATCTTAGATTTTTGAGAGTATTCCTTGAATGCAAATTAGGCTGAAATTGTTTAAATCTATACTTGTTAGAATGTATTCTGTAAAAGCTTGAATTCTTTTCTTATTTCTCTTGCTCAAAAGTCCTGCTTCTATTTAAATAGACTAAAGAGGAGACAATGGATAGAAAGGGAGAGAAAGCAATAAATCAGAGGCTGGCTTCTGAGCATCTTACACTGCACTTTCTTTTTCAAGAACTTCTGAACAGGTCTTATGAGCTATCCCTAAGGAAATAGTAATGAAATAATTAGCACAGCATCTCAGTAGCGGGATGGGTAGGAAGCAGACTTTCTGCATTAGGCAGCAATAAGAAATCTTTATGTTGGCATGTGGAAAAAGCAACTCAAACACCCAGGCACCGTACGGCAACTAAAAACAAGGGTAACCAGATGGAGTCTAAGCAGCAGTGACATTATTACACAATAGAGGTTATTCATCTCCTAGGAAAGTTAAGCCCTCTCTAGATTAGAAGGTTCTGGGTGACAGAAAAGGGCAATGGTATAGTGTAATTGCACATCCAAAGCAGAAAAGTGGCTGCGATTTTGACAGAGAGAACAAGTAAACAAAGCAACTAACCCAGCCCTTTTTGCCACTGCTACCAAATGGATAACTCTATGCCCAAGCTTTCTTGCTTAATAGTCCTTAAGCTTGGAATTTAAATAATAGTCTAACATACTCGCTATGTATTCAGTATAATATGGTACTTAGCCATTGGTTAAATGAAAACATTACCCTAAACAAATTTGTACTGTTGATGTTTTAAATAACGTAAAATAATTTAATTTTGAAAACATGTTTTTAAAAATTTTGGACAATAAGTATTATAATCTTACATTCAGTGTCAGTGTTGAATGTTTGTATTTTGATTGGCTGAGCTGTTTGCTTATCTGTAGCTCAGCCTGATGCGTCTCCTTTGGAACTGGTTCCAGCGAGATTTTTAAATCCTTGCAGACCTTTTCCTGCCAATGTCATACAATTCCTGTTTCCTTCTCATCCTTAAAATGTCCCAATTGCTGCTGATAATTGCTGCTCCCTTCCATAGGGGGGAAGAAATATTCCTGCCTCTAGTTGCCTCTCTTTTTCAAGTCTCTCCTTTCACTCTTTGCAGGTGTGTGGGTATGTAATAAATTATCAGTGTTGCATAAACATTCTTGTAACCTTAAGAAATAGTATCAAGCCTCAGTTCGAACTTAAAAATGACTGCAAGAGATTTTAGTTATACTAAAAAGCAGATTAACTTTCAGTTTTGCAAAATTAAAGATGCTGTTTGTTGTGGGAGCAGCCTGTTTGTGTTAGTTTTAATTTCAGCCTAAAGATTATCATGCCCTTATTTGATATTGAAATGTTTTTGATATGCTTTATTTGATACGCTTTATGCTGTTGTTTTGCAAACTTTCTCAATAAATGTTGATTTATTTAAAATCAGTTGCACATGTACAGATCACCTTGCTTCCCCCCCAGATTAATCTTTTTCCTAGGAACTTCAAAAATCAAGGGATAGCAATAGATGTTATGTCTTTTATAGCACTCTCTGAGCAGTTTACAATGTCAACATATTGCCCCTCAATATTCTGGGTCCTCATTTTAATGACCTCGGAAGGATGGAAGGCTGAGTCAGCTTTGAACCAGACAGTATGGATGTCCTGGTTGTGAAAAGAGTTAGCTTGCAATACTGCATTCTAACTACAGCGCCACCATGTCTCCTGAAATATTAAATCAACATACAGTGTAAAATTCAGCACTAATGTAAGGAAAAACAACTGTCAAATCAAAGTATAGTATAAATTTTAATACTTTCATAAGGAAAAGCACAGGCTTTGAAGACGTATATCAATAATGTGCTGCTTACACTTTTTTTTAGTATGTATGATAGGATTAGCACTTTTCCTTACAACATAACTTCAATTCACATTAATTGAAAATTTAATTCAAATCGCTATAATAATGTAGGACAACTGTAGAAAGAGGTGGTGTGTGTGTGTGTGTACACATATGTGCATATGTACACATATGTGCATATGTACACATGCACACACATACATATACACATGCTGCTCTTCAATAAAACAAAGGACATTTATTTTCAATGTAATATGTTGCCCCATGTGACTAATAAAAATTCAGTTCATTTGTCTGGTTTCTTACAGGAAAAACAATGTTATTTCTTACAATGTGGGTATCACCAATTTATAAGGAAAGGTTCTTTTCTTAGTTTTTATTATTATTTTACTATTATTTACTAATTTGTTTATTTTTATCAATAGAGAATTATTCTTTTTTTCTTTAAAGATTTTTCTTTAAAGATGGTTCCTCCCAACATTCTCGATCTAAACTCTGATTAAACCTAAGAACTTTTCCACATGTGGAAATGGCAGTTATCTCAGGTCACTCACTCCTCCTCCCTATGTCTCCATAATATTGTGAGCTCACATGAGACTAACAACTATCAGCTTGACTCCTACTCCTAGGAGAATGTCGTGAAAACAATTTGCAGTGTTTCCTCTGGAGCTGTGAGAGTAGACTAGTTCTCACCTCATGCAGTTTCTCCCCTTCTGCCAGATAGCCTAGCACTGTTACCCTTTGCCACATTCACACCTAATTCCTCTGCACTGATTCTGAGGAGGGGCTTTACTGCTCCCCAAATACAATTGACTTTACAAAAAAAAATATTGTTAGTATTCCCTCCAGCTGAAGGATAGACTAGCCAATTCAAGAAGGGAAAGCTGAGGATAGCTGCTGAGTGCCCCTCAAAGGTGTGAATGTACTGTTTACATGTATTTGGAGCTAGAAGCCATGTTGGAAAGTTCTTATTTTAAAACCCCTTTTCCCCATTCACCATCTTCATATTTTTCACCATGATTGCAGAGATTAGTTCATATTGTACAAAGAAACGAATTCTTCCTGACCAAAGTACAGCTAAACTGATTTGTTGATTCAGAGATTCTGATTATGTGTGTCTTTCCTTTGCTGCCTGAAACTTTTGAATGTCTCCTCAAGACTTACTCACTTCACACTGGTTTGATTGCAAGATCAGTTAGGCTCATTTATTTCAAAGGAGTTAGCAAGTCTTGAACTGTATATTTTTATTATTTTTTCTCCTTCCTATAGGTTCTTCGTTACTTTGATTATGTCTTCACAGGTGTCTTCACCTTTGAAATGGTTGTTAAGGTTAGTAAACTTTTTTTGATTTTTTTTCCAGTGCATGTTAAATTATTATCATGTGACAGAACATTTCCATTATAATAAAAAGGGGAGAGTCAATATATCATGAAATAATGTACCAGGATTTTTTTTTATAATAGTCTTTGAAATACGTCTGGATTTAAAGGCTATTTTCCATATTATTATAGTGATACATTTAGCAGCACAAAAATGAGCACAGCTCTTCAAGAATATTTTCATAGCATGCTATTGATTCTGATCGTAATGTGGGGTAATAGCTCCTAGGTGACAGAAGTTAAGAGAAGTAATCATAAATCCTAGACAGATTCATTTCTCTTAAAATGCCATTTTGAAGCACCAACTTCATAAAACACATGGGAGGGAATATTATGCCTGTGAACATTAAGTATCCAGGAAAACAACATTAGTAATTAAACTCATATTCTAGCATACCAATTCTCAAGTATACCAATTCATGTATTACAAAAGCCTTTAAGTCGAACTTTGATCTCTGAACTAGATATTGTTATTATTTGTCCTGTGCATACGTATTGTAATTTATCCTTAGTATTTATTTTCTTGCGAAAAAGTTCGTTTTTGGCCCTTCACCTCCTCTTTTGCAAAGTGGGTCCTGTTGGATTAATGTTCAGAATGAACATTTCAGGGCTGCAGTTAATCAAACTCATATGTACTGGTTTAGAAGCCTGCATTTGTTTACTCTGTTTTTTGCAGATGATTGACTTAGGACTGATACTTCATCGGGGCGCTTATTTTCGGGATCTGTGGAACATCCTGGATTTCATTGTGGTCAGTGGAGCATTGGTGGCATTTGCCTTCACGTAAGTTTCTTAGCTCTCTAGGGTTATAGTGCTTGCTTTCTTCTTCTGATTTTTTTAACATGCATAGCTGCTTCTCCTTCAACTAGAAGAGTTTCTTGTTGAAGTTTGATGCATGATGGATTGTTTATAATTTTCAACATTTATATGACTTGTTTTTCCTCATCACGTTCCCTCTTCCAATACCAGCTTAAGCTATATAGAGCATGAATACTCAGCTTTGAATCCCCCTCCCATTTGGCTTGGGATAGTCCTTGCATGTGGCACTTTTTCCTGATGGACTGTTAGCAAAATAGTTGACTCTGCAAATGTTTGAGGCAACCTAGCTGTCACAATAAGTTCCTATATTCTGTTCAGTAAATATGTTGTGATACTGCTTTCTGTGATTACAGTGCCAAAAATTCACAAGATAGATATCCAGAGTGAAAACTAAGAGTCGGTCTATTTATAGAAAGAGTTCTGCTACTTTCTTTTCAGATCAGTGGAAATTGTTTATCAAATACAGAATCAACATGTATTTCTCAATGTTACATTTAGGATTTATCACAGTCCATCATCAACTAATAACAACAATGGTTGTAATTGTCTTCATTGTAATAATCATCAAGAAAATGATTATTATCAATGTAGTCTGCTCTTGGTATATCAGTGAATTTGAAAAAAAAAATCCAGTCAGCACCATCAATCTCATTAACCTTAACTACTAGCTAGTAAATACAATAAAGGTAAAGGTTTCCTTGTCCAGTCATGTCCGATTCAAGGGAGTGGTGCTCATCTCTTTTTGTTGACTGTGGGAGGCAGTGTTAGCCAAAAACATTTTTGGTGGTGATGTGGCCAGCATGACTATATGCCAAAGGCACACAAAATGCTGTTACCTTACCACTGACATAGGTCCTATTTGTCTACTCACATTTGAGTGCTTTCGAAGTACTAGTTGGGCAGGAGATGGGGCAGGAACAGGAGCTCACCCTACTGTGCAGTATTCTGGTCCTGAACACAGGCTGTCAACTGAGCCATCGCCCTGAGCTATTGCACCTTTTCAGTAAATACAATAGTTAAAGTTTATTTATTATTCTAGGTTCCATGAAAGCAGCTAGGAAGTTTTCATTTGATATTTAACTTATTTCATCAGATTACAAGGTTTGTCTTAAAACTGGGCATTATACTTTAGGTATACAAGATTTAGTCTATAAAGTTTTCCAATAAATAGAGATATCATGGATTATAACCAAGAATCTTCTGGTAATAAGAAAATATAGTTTACAGAATACCATGACAGAAATTAAAAAATTAAACAGGTAACAGTTTCAGCAAGCCTATTATTTTCTCTGCATTACCACAAGTTCATTAGAAGCTATATAACCTGGCCCTAGTTCCTTATTTATTTTGCCAAACAATGGGAGCCAAAGAGAAAAATATGCAAGGGCACTATGGCAAATATGAACACTAGAGATGGAAAATGCTGCATATAAATTATACTGCTGGTTCTGAAGGTATATCTTTGACATTAACTGAATCTGTAATTGCTCCCTTAGTCACTAATTCTAGAGGACAAATTAGCACCATTTTCTTTCCTCTATAGAAGTAATTTTGAGAAACTTGGACCAATTTAAAATAGAAATTGAAAGAATTATCTCACACAATTGTCCCCAGTCTCATGCCTGAACATGTGTTGGCCAGGAAGGCCTACAAACTATACTGACTTTAAAAATACCAAGTTGGGGAAGGCTGGTCTAACAGTTTTTTATTCATTATTATCAAAGTACATGGTATTTTTTTAAAAAAGAAAATAGCTTTAAATATTTAAAAGAAAAACCGAATATTTTTTAAAGATACTAAAAAAATTACACATATTCTATTTCAATTTTGAAATAAAATATTACATGGCCATGTTAAAATTTATTGATCAGTCTTTCTATTGCATCATTAAAAAACCAATTCATAAGCAGACCGAGAACATATGTCATCAATCTAAAACTGTAACTGTTTTCCTATGCTCCATGTCCAATGAATTCATTGCTTTTTACACACAGTATTGATCAATTCCAAAATGTTGGTGTATGATTTAGAATAAGCTATATTTACATCATAATACTTTAACCAGCATTATATAACAACAAATTATGCTAGATGGTAAACTGAAAGAGAACAATGGTGGAAAACATACATCATATGCTTTACTGTCTCCTCTAACATATTATCCTTCCAGCATAAAATATAAAATTATTTGAAGGACCTATCATGAATCGTAATATTATTCAATACTATAGATCTATAATAATAAAAACATTTCACTGTTGATAGTAATTCAGGAGATTAAGGTGTTAATGCATCTGAACCAAATTGTAAAATCAGAAAGTAGATCTTTAGAGATAAATGTCATTTTAAACATACAATTGTTGAGTAGTTTAGAGTTTGCACTTTAATGACCATGAAAGATAGAAAAGGCAAGAAAATAGGAGGGAAATGCAGTAAGGTTGGAATAAGATTATCTCATCAGGTAAAGGGCTATATGTATCAGTTTCTTCATTGCAGTATTTAGAAAGAAAGAGATTTTGCCCAGGGTTTGATTTTCCCTTTTTTAGTATTGATTAATTGTTCTCCAAGTTTTTACAGTACCTTAGAAGATAAAATACATACATATCTGTTTATTCCTATTTATTTTCCTTTTTAACAGCATATCATAAGAGTAAAATATGAACCAGAAGTCCAAAAATTGACTGGATTGATATAGTCAGTATTTTGACTGAAATATTTGTCTTACTTTTCACCCTACCTGATTGTTCTAGTTCATTTTCAAGCACTTTCATATTTTACTAAATGTCATACGTGTGGGGTATGTGTGGTGTTTGTGAGTGTGTGGGAGAGAGGGGGAGAGAGAGAGGGGGAGATCAAATGACATATTTGCAAGATCACCTACTTTGCCTAGGCTATTTCCTTTGGCAGAGTAGTTTGTTGCATTTGTGCTACAAGAGACATTATCTAGTATTGTCTAGTAGATGCTGAGAAGATTTTGCTCAGTAGATATGTTTGGCTACTACTTATAAGAACCTGAATTCTGAATTCTTGTTGATGTTCTCTGTGAAGCTTAAGGAATGATCTATGGTCTGATATTAAGACAGATCTGATTACATACTCTTTCATAGCATGTACTTGTGGCTTGGAAGTAAGCAATCCAGCCATTCTCTAGCATCCTTGTTTTGTGGACATGCATGTTGTCAGGCATGCAGATTCTGCCCACATAGACTTCTCCTACAATGAGGCAGCCAGTCTTGTACTCTTATACACTCACATGACATCTCTCCCTAGTAGGAGCAAAATCTCCTACTAGGGAGATTTGGATAAATGATAAAATATGTCTCACTGATGGCTGTAATTGGAGCTAGTGTAATGCAGTTTTTAGTGTGTGGGATCTCTTCACTGTTGTCCAATGTGCTATCACAATCTATCAGAGCTGGTGAAGGAAGGTGATGGATTTGATCAAGATATTGTTTTTCCTCCATGAAGTTTTTATAAGTACCCTGGCACTAGAAGATATCTCGGGCTGCTATTCAGTGTGGGCACTAGAGGGCATTCTATTTACCTCATAGTAGCACTAACTTTAGAAAGTCAAACATACTTGGGTACATTATTTCAATATGATTCAAGCTAACATTATTGCTAAATCATAGTAGATGGGTTAAAATTTTACACCAAACTGAAATATGGTAAAATATAGCTAAATTTTTTATCCTACTAAGCCAATGGCATTGCCAGGGCAAGGAAGACAACTGTTTTACCCACACTTGCCAAAGGTATTCAAAGGGTAACTAACTAGACAAAAAAGCAAGCTGTGCTACTTGTAAACCTGATCCAAATATAAATAGAAGCACCAAAGTCACCTGGGAGAAACGAACTAAGGCTTTTGAATGGAACTCCTTTTGCTGTTCTATTTTCATAAGAAACAATTGACATCCATTTAACAGACAGCTTGACCTATACTATTTCAGAGTTTCTATAGATTAATCCAAAATAAGCCTATTGTTTTTAAGAAAGAATAAAATTGAGTGGTGGTTAATTTATAATACAGTAGAAATGGAATTTCAATTCAAAAAGGTGCAGAGAATTGTCTAAAAATGGAATGGCAAGAAATGGTAAGATGGAAAAAGTTGTGATTTTCTGAAATGCTGACGTTGATCACATCTTCTAAGCAAGGCTTCCCTAGATGTGTAGTCCCTATGACAAATTTTAGGTTCTGTTTGCTTCATGATGAATTAAAAGAGATGCAGCAGAAGGCACTTGGAACAGAACATTCTCCAATTAGCATATCTGTTGGCTCAGCTGTAGAACAGCCCTAAGAGGAAGAATTGTGAGTCAGATGCTGTCCAAAGTTTGTGTAATGAGCAAGCTCCAGTAAGTTTGTAAGGGGATGAATGCTCTTGCAGTTACCTATTTAATGTTATGTGTGGTGAGAATTCAGCTGGTTCTAATAAACTCCCATAAATATTCCTTCTTCTGAATTTAAGGTACTTCCAAGTAAGTTGTTATTCTATAATCACTTTGTCATTCATGGAGTGAGTAAAACTGGCAACTGGTATTTTTATTCCTCCATGTTTTTCCACTGCTTCTTCTATCTTTTCTTATTATGAAATTAATAAGGTGGAATAGATTCATGATTTCTTTTGAATCATAAGCACTATGATTATTATTTTGAAACATTTTGCTCTTAGCATAGTAAAATTTGACGCCTAATATTTTCTGGATAAAAGAAGTTGAGCTATGAATCCAGTCTGCAAGAAATTTGTATTTCTTTTGGTAATCTGCAATGTTTCAATTTCAAAAGCAGCAGAAGTGAATCAGCTGCACAGTGTGTACAGTTGGAGATGACAGAAATGGAATTGGTTGATCAGTAATGTGAGGCTCAACAACATATAAATGGAAATAGATCTTATTCTCATGTTATCTTCTAAGATCTGCAAACTTTGAAGACTGGTCAAATGTGGTTAAATTTGAAAGAATAAATTACCTTTCCTTATCTTACCTTTTTTTAAACATCTTTTCCTTCATGCTCCCTTGATCATTGTGGATATGGTTATTTTTCTGTCTTAACTCTCACCAACTTCATCAGAGTTTATCAATTGTGAGAAATAGCTTTTTTTTAGTCAATCAGTCCATTTCAGTTAACTGAAAGAGCATCTATACTATTATCTGCTGTGTTGCTACCCTGACTCTATATGATTCTATATACTATTGTGTTTTGTATTGTGTCGTACTTCATATTATTGTCCATCCCTCAATGGTGTTATTCTGGAATATAAGGCACTATTCATGGCTATTTTCCAGGTTTGATCTAAGAATCTCAATAAACCTCAGTTGTGCTACTAAAAGTTTAAAACCTCACCCTGTAACTATGATGCTATTACAATCTGGGGAGAAAACATTATTTTGATAGAGAAAGTTAAGCTCCATGAAAAACTTGTATTTCACAAAAGTACTCGAGCTATAATTCTACACAAAACACGAAGCCTATCACCATATTTATTGTTTATATTCATTGTTTATTGTTTATATTTATAATTCCATATTTTCATATTTATCTCACAGTAGTAATTGTGAGAGGGATGAAGGTGTCCTAGTGGACCCCCCTTAAGTATGAATCAGCTGCCAAATAAGCCAATGCCGTACTAGACTGTATCAGCAGAGGAATAGCATCAAGACAACAAGAAGTACTACCATTTCTTGTCGTCGTAATGCTATCCCTCTGTTGACTGCTCTGTGCTGGTGAGACCACACTTAGAATATTGCATTCAGTTCTGATTACCAAAATATAAAAACAAGTTGAGATTCTGGAAAATGTGAAATGAAGAACACCAAAGACAATAAAGGGCTTGGAGGCTAAATTGTATGACAAATGCTTGAGGGAGCTAGGTATATTTAACCTATCAAAGAGAAGAATTAGGAGGGACACAATAGCTATCTACCAGTATTTGAAGGGCTATCACAATAAAGAGGAGATTAACTTATTCTCTAAAACACTGGGTAACAGGGCAAGAAATAATGGGTAGAAGCTTGCTAAAGAGAGATCAAATCCAGAAGCAAGAGAAAAAAAATTAACAATGAGAATGAAATCATTTGTCTCCTAGGATTGTGCTTCATCACTGGAGGTTTTTAAAAACAGACTGGACAACCATTTGACTGGGATAGTATAAGACTCCTGTCCTGAGCAAGGGGTCAGACTTGAAGACCTCCAAAATCCCTATGATTCTATCATTTCTATTGGAAATAAGATTTACTATGTTTTGACAATCTCAAGTATACCTTTCCCCAGCCTATTGCCTTCCCAGTGCATGTATAATTCTCACAATCTTGAATCAGCCATGCTGCCTCCAGAATGTAGGGCTCGTTTGCTAATTGATGCTTTTTCTGCCTATCATTAAATTAGCCAAAAGCTATGCCAGTATGAAACTTATTGTTCCCATCATTAAATCCAACTTTGCTTCTATTGCCTGGTGACCCATTTCATGCCATCTCAATTCCCTACAAGGTAATGAGTAAGAAAGCTTTTATATACCTTGATTCTCCCTTTAAACAGTATTGGAATTGGGGGAGGGGGAACACTACTTTAATACTTGTGCTACTAAGAACTCCATATCTGAAATCCCCGTGCATGGGAACATGGCAGAGAACAATGTTGGCACAACATATTTGTAACACAATTAAATGCAAATGGGAAAGTCTTTCTGGGACTTGTATAATAATCCAAGACATTTGGAATATATCAAGTTGGTAAAGGTTATTCTATTAAGTATGCTTAGGAGTTTAGAGTCTTTCCATTGAACACCATTCCTCAATCAAGATTTATTTTCTGGTTAGTGATGAAGGAATTATGAAATTGCCCTCCATTTAGTGAAAATTTTCCAAGAAAAGGATTTAAGGTAATATTTCAAATAAAAATCAATGTAAATATTAGCTAAGGGTTAAACAGTATATATATATGGTTGCTGCCTTTTGCCACCATTTTATTTTTAATCAGAAATTTTAGAGATAAATAGGTTTGTCCTTGATGTAGGACATGAAAAACATCAGTGATGCTGGGCGCTATGCAAGTGGAGGGTTGTCTCAATAGTAGAAGACTCATCTTACTAACCTATACATGTGTAGATAATTTACTGAAGTAAACTCCTTCCATCTTCTTCAAGGCAGTAGCTGAAGAGCAAATTAATGTCCTGTCTGTAAAAGGCATTACATAGTATGGTATCATTAGATTTTATGTTCTGTGTTCTCTTTCTGATTGTTACTCACTTTCTTTGTCTCTTCCTTTCACTGCCACTTCACAACAGGAGCAGCTCACGGTAAAGTCTTTCTGTCTGTCTGCCTCTATCACTTTCTCTCCCAAACACTCTCTGGTATACATGCTATTTATTTATGTGAATCTGGTTATGCATCACTGTATGTAACTAATACGATTGGAAAGCAAAACAAATTGGAGCTCTTTTTATCTCTCTCCAAACATCAGACATTTCATTGATTCTGTTCCATCTCACATGAGTTAGGATTTGTGTGCCTTCCTGTCAGGTTACACTTTCTAGGAATCACTTTTGTTGTAGTGACCTTGAACTAGGTATACAGTAGTCGGTTTTTGCCTTGTTGGGCCACTGAAAAAAACATTCCAGAGTACCTCCTCAGCACGAGCAATTGTGACTGGAACATTGTTGGGTCTGGTCAAAAAATTCCGATTGCTAGGAATTGTGGCAGAGGTAGTCCTTTGTTCTGCGATCAAATATTTCATTCTCTGTTCTGAACACTTATTTTTAATAGCTACTAAATATTTATGCAGGAGAAGAACAATGTTGAAGAGAAGATTATGTTGCAAGGCTGCTAAAAGGAACAGACTGGAATATGTTATTGCTAGGCATCACAATATCTTACAGTATGGTTAAATATGTATATTATCAAAAACATATTTCCATCCTAAAAATAGTTTTTTTTTTTTGAGAACCAGATACTTTGTATTACCAGACTGCTTTTCTGGGTTGACATTAATGTAAAATCTTCATCATTGTCATCATCATCACTATTCAACAATGTAAGTTAGATAAAGGGTCAGAGAAATAATTACAGTCATAATAGCTATCTGTCTGGTTATGATACTTGGACATTTTATTTATTAATCTGATTTCTATAGCCACCCCCCCTCAACCAGTGTCTCTGGCCATATAGATTTTCTTAATCTATATTTATAATGTAGTTATTTTTTATTTCTCAAGTCAATCCAGTACTAGAAAAACTGAGTTGCTGGCTTTAAATGTATCTTTATTCTATGAGGTTTTAAAAGCTGCTCCATTACATATAGAAACCAGATTCTTGAACACTTGCCAACCTATTGGACATCAGAAGGAATGTCAGTGTCCTTTAAATAAATGTCCCACATCTTTAAGCGTCAATGTTGAGATGGCTTTGAAATATTGTGATACTTACCAAAGCCATTATGCCTACAAGAGTCAGAACTTAGGGATTTTAGGAACATTCAAAAAAGTTCTATAAAGGCTTTATATGTCAGCCCTGTTCATAGGGAAATACAAAAAATAACATGGCCATCCAAAGCAATTCAAGTACAATTTGTTGAAAGCTGGGGTCTAAAGTGGTATTTGAGTGAGGAAGCAACTAATTAGCCTGATGCCTCTCAGGACTCATGTCTAAAATGAATGAAAATGAGCCAAGTATCTCCATAAAACTATTATTGGTTCATATTTTTTGTATGTGTTTTTCCAATAGTAATGAGTAATTGATAAATTTATTCTATCATTCCTCAGCCAATTTTTGCTAGCTTTTCAGAAGCTTTATTTGGAAGATGTAGTTAATTTATTGAGTTTATAGGCTATTAAAGAAAAGGAGACTAGTTTCTCCAACCTTGGAGTAAAATTGACCACTGGATGGAATCAAGGCAATTTGACCGAATCTAAATACGTTTATCCTTTTGGTCTTTTATTAATTGGGTCCATGTATTTTATGTGTGAAACTTATTGGCCTGCAAGCTGTGCTCAGATGAGCTTCCTGGAATTTCCTCATAAAGCTCAGCCCTGGAGAGAAGGTTCTGCAAGGGTCATTTGCACAACACAATCAACCCAGTCCCAGTCAGGTGTTGCTCATATTCGTCAGCCTACAGCACGTCACCTGGTATGACTGGCTTGGTTCACCAATAACCATGGGTACAATCCCCACAACTGCTGCTGAGGAAATTGGGAGAATTTCATTTTCCTCTGCCCATCAATTCAAAATATATGGGGACATGATTGAGGTTGGCACTTCCATGAGCAAGGCAAGGGGGACAGTACGCACTGTCCACCTTTTTGGCCTTTAGTTTCCTGTGTGGCTGTGAAAAAATGCATATTGAAGCAACCCAGAGAGCCAATGCCCCAAGTGGGCCTGTTTTCATAAGCCTCTGGTAATTCACTCACAGACATCAGGAGGGACAGTTAACCCCGTAGGCAAGCACTTTATACATCATAAGTGTATTATTGACTGGGAAATTTGTTTAGTTTTGTTTGAGACTAAAACTAGAAACCACAAAGATAATTGGAGACTCGGTACGTTTGCACAATAGCTTACCGCTAGCACACCCTCTCCACTGACCCAAATACTTTTCCTAAATGGGCCTTAAAGAATCATTTATTTTTTAAAAAAGCAAATACTGCAGTCATCTAAAAACCAGACCACTGCAGAATGAGCTATGAATTCTCTCCAATGCAAAGGCTTTTCTGGTCATGCAGCAAAATAGGTTAGATATATATTCATTTTCGCATGCAACTAAATTTTGACCCAGAAAACAATAATTTCTGCCACATTTCCCCTCTTTGAACATGTTGACATGATAGAGGGGAAGAAAATGAAGCTTTAAGCATATAGTTGCTTTTTCTCTTTGTGTAATACATCTGAAAATAAGATTTATACTGCTGTTTTCATCGTAATGTGTAAGTGTGTAAGTTATCTGCAAAACTGGACTCTTAAATCCTAGAATATATCCCTCCAAGTAGCAGAATATTCCTTTACAATGAGGTATATAGATTTCTCTGCAGAAATATTACCAAATATTTTCAAGCATTGCCAGAGTGCAAGTTCTTCTTATTCTTTATGCTTAATGTCGGAAAATCCACAATAAACTGAAAAAGGAATCATTTTTGTTTTGATGTGTCAATACGCTCAGATGCACAACCAAATGAAAATAACAGGGTTTAAAAAAAAAGTGGCGTAAAAATGAGGCTGTGTGTGTTTATGCATATATTTCAAATCATGGTGAGTCTGTGAAGTGAACCTATCAGCACAGAAGGTAATGCAATGCAACATAGAAAGATAGGCTGCACATCATCACAGCTGCAAGATTTGTGAATCTTGGGAAGACTTGGGAGTTTGGTAGAAATGGAATTTTTTGAGCCTGTTTATCAGCTACTATTAATGAATACCCAAAATAGAGGCACATTACTTTTTATATCCCGGTGCAATTATATCCGGTAGGATGTGGATCTCATGTTAGACAACTAAAAAAAAAAAAATCAAAGGAGCTATAAAGCAAAATCTTTACTAGGTTATAGCATTAGTACCTGACTGATTTACTCTGGGTTCAGCCCTGCTTTGTCCTTGGCTGGACGACTCTCAGGAAATTCTATGGCAGGCTGAAAAATCAGGAGGAATCATCCTGGAAGAATGAAAGAAGGCAGTGACAAATTTCTTCCAGCAGTTACTGAGGAAATTACACAGATACTGTATATCAATGAAGTCTGCAGGAGCTGGATTCAAAGTCAAAATTTTCTATGAGAACTCACAATTAGACACAACTATTTTTTTCTATTATGAAGGATGCATTCCATTGAAGTATTTGTACACTTGCTCTAATTCCCACAGGGGTACTAAATCCTTAGATTAAAGCAGGTTAAAGCAGTTCTTAAAGGAGTGATTGTAAAAAAGGTTAATGGAGAGATATTGAAAGAGCGCTCTAATAGATAAAGAAATAGATGAAATCAAAAGCATACTAGAAGAACGGAGGGAATGAATTGATGTCTGAAACAGACGTGATATAACTGGTAAACAATTTATAGGGGAACATTTTATTTAAGAAACAATTGTTGAAAAGTGTGTGGATGGCCAAAAGGGGTAGCGTTCATACAATGTTACTAGCATCTTGGTTATAAAATAGATTGTATCTCTGTATTTGGAAACACACTGTCAGGATTATTGTAGAGATCCAACTTCATTTTTTTCCTGCTTTTTGTCCCCATCCAACATCTTTCTACAGAGGCAGTAAAGGAAAAGACATCAACACCATTAAATCCTTACGTGTCCTTCGTGTCCTCAGACCCCTCAAAACTATCAAGCGGTTGCCAAAGCTCAAGGTATGTTTGGGATAGAAGTGTAAAAAACAAGCAAACAAAAAACTCACCCTGGAATCTTTATATTGTTTGTGTATGTATATTATACACACACACACACACACACACACACACACATTCTATAGTAAGTTGAAAAAAAGATAAAGCAAGAAGCCTGAAGCTTCACACTATTTCATGAAAATGCATGAACTTAGGTTCCTTTATTAGCTTTCACATACTTATTTGATGCATACTCTCATCTAAAGAGGAGATAGTATAATAGCACTTAATTTTCTTCGAAGAATTCTTGTGTTTTGGATAATCGGAAATTAAACAATTCCCCAATCTCCACAGTAGGATAAATTTACTTGTTTTAGTTCATCATACAGCTAAAGAATCATTAAAGTATTTTGCAGCATTTAAAGGACTAAGAGCATTTATTACTGTATAACATAAGCTTCTATCCACAATTTTTTTTTCACCTTGTGAACATAGGCAGGGGAATAACAAAACAAATATCACAGAGAAACCATAAGAATTATGTACTTCCATCTGGCATTGCAATACAAATACAAAAGGGCGAGTTTTGCATTATGGTACCCTGGAAGAAGTATTATCATAGCTTGTCATCCTGGGTGCCTACGATGGATGGAAATCTGCTGACTTTAATCTCCATGCAGCTAATGATCTCTAGTTTAGGAAATGTTTTTTTTATGAATTACCATTGTATGAATATTATATTTTCCTAACTGTAAATTAATTGGTATAGACAATATATTCTTGTTTTCATATCTTTCTCATTCTACCTTTTTAAAAAAAGAAATATTTCCTCCACATCCATAGATGTGTTTACCTGCCCACTGAAGTTATTTTTTTAAACATTATCATGGTGTTAGACTATTGGTTTGGCTGCAACAAATCCAGTGACTAGTAAACTGGATACAGCTGAAAAATAATTTCTGTTTTGGAAAGACAAATTACTACTCTGGTCAAGGAACTCTAAATCTATGCAAGATATTTGGGTAGCAGTGAAGATTTTTTTTAAAAAAAAAAAAGTTGCCCTCCTTAGGACCAATTTACTTGAAGAACAGTTTCAACATTAATTTTCCAGACTCTTGTGACAGGTATCAGAAACTGTGCACTGTCCCTTTTGTTAAGTGAGTTTAAATAGATAATCTTATTGGTGGTGACAGCAGGATTGCAGAATATATTATGGAATTCAGTGGACATTTTCACTGTGTTAGTATGGCTTTTAAATACATTTTAAATCTTTAATAAGTTTGAAATTTCTATGTTAAGAAAATTTGCTGTTGCCTATTTTAAGCTGTTTGCATTTACTTTTCAGTAGTGGTATTTTAGGGATACATGTTGCCTAAATTTTATTTTGATTGTTTCTATGATGGTATTTCTCTCACACACAAACATATTTCTTAAGCAGGAGGGACAGTTTGATAGAAAATTAAGATACAGATAAACATAACCTAGTCAAATCTTACCAGTGTATCTGTTTTCCACAGGCTGTCTTTGACTGTGTGGTGAACTCACTCAAAAATGTCCTCAATATTCTCATTGTATACATGCTCTTCATGTTCATCTTCGCCGTGGTTGCTGTCCAGCTCTTTAAGGGCAGGTTCTTCTACTGCACTGATGAATCCAAGGAGTTTGAAAAGGACTGCAGGTACATAGCCTCCTCCCATTCAGTTCTTTTATTCAATTCTTTTCCCCTGTGTGGCCAGGCCTGTAACTTATAAGAAGCTGTGTGACTCATAAAGTTATATAACCTTCATAATTCCCTGTATCACATTGCCATTGCATTCAGGGCAAGCCACTGGCTCCCAATGCATAATTTTCTGATATTTATTTAATTAATTTATATAGCTGCTCATCTTGCAGATGTGTCTCTGAATTGCTAGCTGCTCATTAAAACAAAATAAAGAACAGCTAGAAATCAAGGTATGGTGAGTTCCAGTTCCGCTTTAGGCATGAATAGCTGCTGGGTAACTTGGGGCCATTCACTGTCTCTCAGCCCAGCTCACCTGTCAGGTTTGTTGTGGGGAAAGTAGTAGGAAGATGTATTAGATATGTCCATCGCATTGAGTTATTGAGTAATGTCCTGATTAGGGTCCCCCCCACATTAATAATATAGGTTTTATAGCTTGCCTGTATCAAAATACATTGCATCAGTTTTCTGTATCAACAAAACAAATAATTTCCTGAAGTTATATTCTAATTCAATAAAGTACAAGATGCTTTAAAAAGTCTTCCATTCTTACATTTATCTCTATTATGCTGTCCATTTTAAGTTGCTGGATACGTTAAGACAATATGAGGAGTTGGTGTTCTGGCCTTTTTTTCTTTAATGATTACTTCTGATCTAGTGGTTATTGTCTTGTGATTTTAAATGTATGATTTTCATGGTTTTAAAGGTTCACGGGAAAACATTACTACAAGAACTTGGTAGCAATGAACTATATTGTAAATTGAACTAGCCAATGTTTTTGTAGTAAAAGTACATAACCATAAAAAAGTGAATAAATGGAAATACTTGCAGTTTATAAATTTCTATTCTCTTGAAGTCATGATAAGTGTGTAGTGACAAAATTGCATTTCTGTACAGAACAGCAAATGCTAGTAAAAGGAGATAATTAAGGAGATGGGATATATTTAAAAGAGGTCAAGTGTCAATCCCCTCCCCAAGAGAGGCTATAGAAAGCACAGATGAAATACTAGAATTTCTTAATTCTGTGACAGATTCATTAATGGGTAATGAAATGTATTTAAAGGGAAGGAAAACACACAACTATATTCATTTTTAAATCAGAGTACACAACTCATCTTACTCCCAGGTTTAACATCCCTCTAGTGGCTATGTTATGTAAAGGATAATTTGCCTTGACATTCCTACAGTCTCTGCAATATTTACAGACATGGATAATTTAAATCATTTACTACAATTTAGATAGTTTAGTTTCCTTTGTTTCCCAATCAATATTCCTGGACCTTTTGCTACTAAACTATCAATAAATATGTTCTCAATAGGTTCATTTATTGAATTGAATCAATACAATTTGTCTTAAAACATCTGAGGAAATAGGTAACTATGGACTAGAAGGATCCCTTAATTTATGGATGTAATTAGACAATAACTCAAAGCATTGAAGTTGAATCATTCCTCTAGATTCTAGCGCTTCAAAGACATAACTGAGATAGCGATTGTTTCTTCGTCATCATCACTACCAGAGAATAATATCTGAGGCATTCTCACTTGTGTTGATTAATTTTGACCTGAGTTTTTGCCCCATTTGTGTTCAAGGTGCCATTCCATCTGTTTCTGTTCTCTAAACCTGAGTATATCAGCGAGCCAAACAAGCTCTGTTTAGGGAAGAGCTATTGGGGTATTTTTTTAAAGCAAGGGCATAAATCAGCCCTTTGCTGTTCAAAACATTTTGACTCTGACCACAGACAAGGCATACCCAAATCCCCTAAGGAATCCATCACTGCTAGTCATTTTAATTGCACCATCTTTATAGAGGAATAACAAACCTATTGTTGCCATGGCAACCATAAAGTCCTCATACACTTATCTGGGAGGGAATCAATTTATTGCTGTATTGAAAACCTACTACTACTCAAAAATCTAAATTAGGCAAAGATATTGCAGACGTGTTTAGTTATTTTTTCAGAATTTTGTATGAGAAAAACATTTTAAAACAATCCAGTCTACATTTTCAGCACTGTAAAAACCAGAGGCTTTAGATTCTTCAAATTGCTAAGAATTGGTTTGTAACCTGGCAACTTTATTGGGGGGAAATATATGGAGCAACTGAAAATAATGCAAAATTATTGTATTGAAAATTATCCTAATGAATGTATTCAGCTTCATTCCCAGTTAAATAATATAGTTTCAAAGTTTAAATAAAGTAACTATGTATATTAATTGATCTTCCCATAATTACCTTTTATCTGGGGAGACAAACATCAGATTAGTAGCTATACAGTAGTGACATTTGCTTGATTAATCTTTCAGTCAATCTTGAGACCTGAATAAATAATAAACACCTCTTTTCACAATCTCCTTTGAATGTTAATGTTGTCAAAGAGACCATTTAATGTACATCTTAGAAGATTCTTATTAGACTGTTAAACTCCATTGTGTAAACTTGTCTCTGTACATTTTTGTTGATCTTCCTTAGAGGAGAATATTTAGTCTACGAGAAGAACAATGAAGTGAAGGCTGAGAGACGAGAGTGGAGGAAATATGATTTCCATTATGACAATGTACTATGGGCACTGCTTACCCTTTTCACTGTGTCTACAGGAGAAGGTTGGCCAGAGTAAGTTATTGATGAAAATAACGATGTTTTAAAATGACATGGATCTTCAGCATCTAATGGGCTATCATTAAATAAGAGTGTTGGACTAAGATAATCCTTGATCTGAATTACATAAATTATGCAGATAAGGTCATTATGCTACTTTTTTTAAGGCTTGTCTAATATGTTTGCTCTTATCATATGAAAATATCACCTCAGTTGGATAGATTGTTCATTTACAATGACACAGAACATTCAAAACTTGACCTACCAATGAAAAAACAAAATACATAGAACAGATAACAAGTAGCAAAAAGACACATACTCCGGCATTGGATTAAATTCCAAAATTTATAAAACAACATTTTGCAATATATAGGGAAATTGATGTATTTTGTTTTATAATGTATCATTCTGGTCAAACAAATCTGAGATTGTTGTTATGAAAGAGGTTACGAGGAAAAGTGGATTTCTTATAAAATTAACAATATAAGCTGGGAATTCAGAACTTCTAGCGCCACAAAATGGAAGAACTGGCATAAGAATTTTTCTTAAGCTTTTTTATGCCTACCATGGGAAGGTGTTAATTTAAATTTCAGTTCTCATTATTATCAGTACTTTAATTTTTACGCTGGGCCTTAAATATTGATTTTGGGATACTGAAGGGAAAAAAATCACAAGTACAACTGACCCAGAAATACTATTTCCATTTTGTAACCAATAATTATTCAGTTCTGGCATATTTTACTATGAAGTTGACTGGAGTTTCAAGGCTACTCACCAGTTGTCTAATTTTAGCACGTTTGCTGAGAACTGTAGGAAATAAAGTTCAAGAAATCTGAAGAATATTGTGTTGGAAAGACTCCATGTTAGTAATAGGATCCTTCTCAGAGATGGGTTCTGTCCAGCTTTACGCTGATTCGCTCATGTGCATGCACTGGATGCACATTGGGCATGTATGCACAATTAAAATTGTTCTGCACATGCACAGAACTAAAAAACAAGTTGGCGGCCGGGAAACCAGTTCAGGGGCTTGGCAGGCCTGGGTCGCTGCCAGTTCCAGCAACCCAGGCTGCCATACCACTACTAGTTTGGCCAAACTGGTAGGAACCCACCACTGATACTTCTACACCCCAAGCAGCACTTTTAAAGATATCAAATGGTTTATTTATTAGTTGCAAGAAAAAGATGACTGTTATATTAATGTGCACTGTATTATACAATCTGATATAAGCCTGAATAGTATTATATTATTATATAATATTATATATTGGAAATATAATACTAGAATTAGAATTTAGAATTTTCTTTATTTGCTTATATACAGTACCATCTCAATCTAACTAGACTCTAAGCAGTTTAAAACAGATGTAATGAAATACCAAAGTAATAATACACTAATATAAAATAGAAACAATTTATAAAAAACAAAAACTAATACTTTTTTTTACAGTGTTCTTAAGCACTCAGTGGATGCTACATATGAGAATCAGGGGCCCAGCCCAGGTTATCGCATGGAGATGTCCATCTTCTATGTGGTTTATTTTGTGGTCTTCCCATTTTTTTTCGTCAACATTTTTGTGGCCTTAATCATCATCACTTTCCAAGAGCAAGGGGACAAGATGATGGAGGAATACAGTCTGGAGAAGAATGAGGTATGGCATACATTGGAAAATCCAGTGAGAAAATGTTGTTTTGACAGTGAGAATGTTATTTAAAAAATAAACATTCACTTCTCTCTTTCTCTCTCAAATCTTTAACAGTTCAAAGACTTCAGCTTGGTACAAAAATATTTTGCAAGGTGTAAGGAGGAACTGAAAATCTGATTTTACTGAGTCTGTGACTGGTAGCAAAGGAAGTTTTATACCAGAAATACTGCAAAGGCAGATTCTTATAGAAAACTAACAAGAAGCTGCATCATGTTCTCATCATGATAGTCTGGAAAATTAAAATATTTAGAATACATAAGGACAAAAATTAATATGCTATAGATCTGTAGAATATATTAAATAATAACAAAAGCAGGGAACAAGGTTTATTTATAGAGAAGATTACAACATTTTATAAGACAGCAATAGGTACCTGTTACCTTCTAGCTATACAGAAATACAATTCACATTATTTCCAGCAAATATTGCTAATTGTGGAGAAAAGCTGACCTAAATAATACTATTTTGATCAATATATATTGTCTATCAACTTCTTGTAGGTATATTAGTATCATCTACTATTGACATTTTAGGTAGTATAGAACAGTGATCCCCAACCCCCAGTCCGCGGACCGGTGCCGGGCCGTGGAGTACCTGGCACCGGGCCGCGCAGCGGCCGGGGGCCATGATCGCTGCAGCGGCCGGGGGCCATAGTTTCTTTCTGTATGCAAATTAGGGCTAACTGGCACAAGGGGTGTTACTGGACCGCTGGTGGCACTCTGACGTCACCAGCGGCCCACCGCCCCCCTGTGTCCAGCGCCGCCCTTCTCATTCCTTTTCAGCACTTCAGCGCTGGCCGATTCCTGAAAAAAACCTAAGAGCGCCTGCGCAGCTACGTAGGGCTAGCGTAGACAGCGCTAGTAGCGTAGCCTTGCACTTTATATTTATGTAATTGTATTTTATTTTGTAAGGCATGTTTAAATACAATAAAATAAAAGTTGTTTAATCAAAACAATCTGATATATAAACAATCAATGTGTCGTCGCGAACAACGCCCCCCCACCCCTGCGCGCGCTCAGCGGGCCACGGTAAAATTATCAAAGGCTGACTGGTCCGCGGCGATAAAAAGGTTGGGGACCACTGGTATAGAATTGAGATTATTGCTGCTACGCTTCTTGCGTTTGGCTGTTCTTCCTTATGAAAGAAAAAAAAGAGTCTGGTCCTTATTCTATGGCACACTAATAATCCTCTTTGTTTCATTTCTCTACAAATAGTCATAACTTCCATTAATTAGCTGCCCATGGGAAAATGGCTTAAAATCCAAAGAGTAGGATCTTTTTACTATTACAAGCCACATTCTCTCAAAGGTACTAGCAGACAGGACTGCTCTCCCTCCCTCCCTCCCTCTCCCCCCACTCCCTTCAATATCTGCCTATGGGGGAAATTACTTTTAAATTTAAAAATATTGATTTTTTTTCCTATTAAGGGGTATATTCTCTTATGTTAATCTGTTATTGGACAAGCCTGGTCCCCTTTTTCTCTCATTTGTCTTTCTCCTACCATTTCCCGCTTTTCCTCTTTTCCCATAGGTTAACAGAATAATAATAAATCAGTCTTGCAAAGTTTGAAGTCATAAAGAGCTTTGGAAACTAATCTGAGGGCCACAGCCTTTCCCCACTGCTGAATTAATGCTACCCATCCTTCTCTGAGTCAGCAGAAAACACTACCAGCATAAAATTTTCTGCCTCCATTGTCTCCTTCATGATTCACTGCTAAATGATGCTGTTCTAATATGTCTATGTAACACTTGATTAGCAAAGACATAAATTCCCTTATTTTTGCTTCTTCCCTCTCAACCAAAAGAAAAAACATCCACTAGTCACTGTGGTGTAATAGGAATGTGGTATTCCTGGTTGTAGGACTTTGTCCATCAAATCTAGGCTTTTTCCTGTGCCTTTCTTTCTATACCATGTTCTATTGTAAGCTTAGTTGAATAAAAATTTTAAAAATTAGATTAGATGAAGGAGCTGAATCATTAAAAATAGTTTTAATGGGGATTTCTCTCCCCCATCTTTTCTAAATAGACAACATATTCCAACTTCTATATTCCTTTATATCAGTTGCGGAATGAGGGTAGACCTGTCATTCCATAGTTGTGTTATTTCAGATTTTACTAAAATGACAAGTAAAAGACTTGAAGGCTGAGCAGTCTAGTGTTGATGCATTATTCTGATGGGGGATGAGGGAATAATAGCATTGCTATGTCAGCTCTTTACAGACAGCAGGAGTTTAGTCTGGCTAGAGATGAGAGGGAAGAGAGCATAGTCAACAGTCTGAATCAACAAATGTTCTGATCTCCCCCACAACTGGTCTTATGACTTTGCCTCCAAAATTTTTGTTGATGAAATGTAATAACAGTTTTTACTATTGGCTGTGAGAAGGAGCTTCTTTTGGCAAGGTCAAAAGAAGTCTAAAATCAGAACAGTCTCTTACCATAACATGGGACGAGTGAAATGTCCCAAAAATAAAAGCCTCAAGCTCATTTTATCTCAAAGGAGACACATAAGATTTCACAGTAAATAGTGCTTGCATTTGATATATAACAATCATTGTATTTATAATTTACAATAGAATTATCAGGAATATGTATGGTTAAATGTCTGCCTACATTGATTCCAATTCTAGTATTTGATTATAGAAGCCTAACAGCAATTGCGGCATTCCCTTAAATCCCTTTCTTATAGAAGAAAACAATCACTTTGAGTTGGCCAAAATTCTTCCAATATCATTAAGCAGTGACTAAGTTTCCTGCACCTTTCTCATGTTTCAGACCTGAGTGGCAAAGTATTAGAATTACATGATGACCCAGACGAACCATTAGAACTAGACAATGAACTGACTAGATTAGAATAACACATGGGTCTGATCAAGTACCACTGATTGCAATAGTATCTTTTACAGCCATGCTGCTACAGTGCCCCAATCTTTTGCTTGACAATAGAATCTCAAGATACTTATGATCTTTATCATTCAATTAAAATTATACTATTTCTTGAGAACAGGAGACACATATCATCCTGACTCATAATTGGTCTTTTGATCAGAGAAACAGAATAATGGGCACCCCACGCCCTGAAACATAACATTTCTGATCCAGACAATTATACAAATTTAATGACCATGCTGAGAGCTGCCTTTGAGGATTCCACGAGATAGGCTACAGACAATGATGAGATGTGATGCTTAGAAAGTGAAGATCAAGTGTGCACATATGTGGCTAACTTTCAATATTTTTGTTCTGGACATGGCTTGAATCAGCTACCTTTGATCAATCAATTTAAAGAGCGCCTGCCTGATGAATTATAGAATAAACTTATTGGAGAAAGCACTCCAAGCACCTTGGAAGTGTTAATCCAATGTTGTGTTGTTACAAATGTCAGACTCGTAAAAGAGCAGCAGAATATGGGCAGAAAGAAGTGATGAAATTACTCTTCCTTTTCTTTCTTTCAAATACTCCCCCTCTCTAATCTTCAAATGTTAAATGCATGCATTTGGGAGCCATCAGAGCTCCATTGTTGCAAAAAAGTAATATTAATGTACACAGAAAGTTCATTTATGTTGTAGGATTTGGGTGCATTTTGACAGAAATGGGAAACATTTTGCAAGCAAATACCCTAAATGTTCTAAGCTTGGCTTATGAGGAATCAACTAACCAAATTCTAGGAGCTTGAGAGAGGAAAGTTGGAATAGGATGTATAATACTCATAGTATCTCCTTCGCCTCACACAAAAAATTGACTCTGTCATAAACCTTCAGAGCCTGGTAGATTTTAAAGCTAGGGCAGTTTTGTAGACTGCAATTGAATACAAATATACCTAGCTATTTAGGCAGTAGATCCATTAATGAAGATGGAAATCATTGATGGTAAATGCCTGCACTCAGGACCATCATTTTTTAAAACTTTTGAAATTCTTTTCATTTAAGCTTATTCTATACCTACCTTGGTAGCATTGAGGATACACCTGCTTCAAATCTATAACCTACATATTCTTGAGAGCAAGAAAATACTGCCTTTGACTCTCCAAAATCCCAAACCTAATACCGAGCCTCTTCCAAAAAGGAAGCAGCTACAGAAATTATCTGCTTGTTCATGTCATTAAAGAAATGGAAACCTTGATGTCAAGTTGAAGGTTGGGATTTATTTATCCCTTGGCATTCTCAGTCATCATTCCATTAAAAAGAAAAAATAATTGTTTGAATGTCATGATTAGTTGTGAATTCTATCATCATTAAGCATCAATAACTCTCTCATTTCTGAACTTTTAAAAACTGCATTTTGTCAGTTTAGCTCTCAGAAGGGAATGTAGTTTAATTTATATGAAGGTGAAGTACCTATATTTAGCTTGTTTTCCCATGCAATATGAAAAATTCAGACAGACATATAGTTCAGTTTATGTCCATCAATAAGTTTATAAATCCCACATTTTTCATGAGACACTGGACTGCTGTATTGAAGTTTATTTGATGACCTGTTAATTTATTCTGAAGATCAACTACTCACACTAAAAAGGTCCATAGTCCTTGCCAGTTCCACCTACACAATGTATGTCCTAAAATAGAGAAATTGATCTGTGTCTCTCGGATTATCGACGGTACCACAACTTTGCTGGGGGAATCACAATGGATCTCATCAAAATGAATTCAGTTCTCTCTTTGAGTATGTGCACCCACCTACAATGTCAAGGGGATGCAACAATTTGGAAGATTCTTAAATTTTATTACCAATTGATCCATGATTTTGAAGCATATATAAAAGCTTTCACCCATCTTGCTTAGAATGGGATTTTCAAGCATCATGCATACTTTCAAGTGGAATCTAGATGCTCAACATGCTTGTTCCTCATTCAAACAGACTTTTGCTTCCCTGTCCTATCCTCTACCATCATGTGCCTTTGTTGTTCAAACAGATGCTTCTGATTTTGATTTAAGGGCAGACAGGATTTTGAACAAAGACTTTTGCCTTGCACCTTTTATTCTAGACAGCTACTGAAGCCAGAAAGGAACTGTGATGTTTTGAACAAGAAATTCTTAGTGATCAGAGATGCTTTTCAACACTGGCACACCTCTTGTAAGAAGCTTCACACCCCACTGAAGTCCAAACAGACCACAAGATCTTGGAGCATCTACAGTCTTTTCACATACTCAGGTGGGCACAATTCTCCCAATTTAATTTTCATACCACAGGCTGATACTTTTTCACACACGTCTGAATAGTTTATTCCACATGTCACCTACCCACCCCAATCTCACGGTTCTGTTCTCCAGTCTGAACATTTTGTGTTCCCACTTCCAATAGTAGCCTCAGTCTGAGCCTCAGAGAGCTAATGACCTGCTCTTCATTTCACCAGACAAATTTACACATCAGAATGACAGGTCCCATATCTATGGGCTTGGGCACATGATCTTCAGAGAGACCTCCACTTCACCTTTCCTTTTCATGGGAATGGGTAGAATTGCATCACAATGGCTAATTATACATTTCCTTGTTCCTTGAGAAGATTTTGCAATTTAGTCATTAGAGCATTTTGGGACTACTTAACGCCACACACTTTCTGCTCCAGTATTTTTCTTGTCCAAGTGGATGCCTATGGATCTTCTTGTCTCAGCTGTTGCCATGCCTGGACTTTATCTACAAACTAGCTGTGAATTGCCTCCCCTTTCCAAAGGAGCCTCAAGTCACAGTTTACATAGATTATTACAACTGATTAACCACCTATAGGGCATGAACATGTCATCAATGTTTTCCAAGATGGTTCCTTCCATCTGGCAAGTCTTCAGAGACTGATTCTCTATTGCATATTCTGACATTGAAGCGTTCCTAGTCATCTCATTTTTAACAGAAGTGTTCTATGCACAGGCTATTTCCGGATGCTCTTTTCCAATGTTAGATTTTAAACTTATTTTTTCTTCAATGCATCACCTACAATGCACTTATGAGAGACAGAGGACAAATGGCACTTTAGAGCAATGCCATCATTGCTATGTAAGCTATCAGCTACCAGCAAAACAATTTATCTACACTCTTGCCTGTTGCTGTGTTCATATGGAACAACTTGGTTTGTTCTTCTGTTTACATTTCTTTGTTTCAAGGATTCTGTGCAGTTCTCTTCCTCATATAGCTCACTTTCTCCCAGCCTGGGGTCATGTACTTTCTACAAGAACTTGAGGTAGTATACCAGCTCCTTGAAAAACCACTATATTTTGCCAGGGCTTCCTACTGCAAACTGCTGACCACCATTATACATTGCTACTGGAAATTGCGTGTAAATTCAATTTTCTCTGCCCTTGCAATCTGGTTACAACACCTATCAACTTGAATTCTGAGGAGGAGGGAGCAGATTTGAGGAACAGGGAAGGGATTTTTGCCAAGAGAGAACCTGAACTGCATCTACATCCACCAGCAGATTTCTGAATAATAGACAAATCTATAAAAGCCATTTCTGTCCTACCCACCTCTGATCCGCAGGATGGGATTAACACTTTTCCATTTCTTATCTCTGGAACAACAAGTTCTGGACTGGAACATTTTACTGGAGTTAAGATACATGATACTGGAATTACTTCTCCATCACTTGTTGGTTGTCAGCATATTTTGGACATCTCCTTCTTAGGGGGTGGGTGATTTCTGAACACAGAAAAGTGCCTAAACAGGAGGTTACAATGTTGGATTTTTCTCTCTACCTATTGTCTCCTTCAAGTTTCCTCAGAAAGACGAGACAAATTCCTTATCCCCTAACTTTCTGAATTGAGATGGGGGGTGGGGGTGGAGAGGAATTATTCAGCTTCAGCAACCAATCCATGAAGCAGTAGAAAAGCCCTGTGTCCTTCCTGGGTCACTCATGCTAGAGAAAAGGAAGGGAGAAGCACCAAGCTCTTCCAGGAATGGGGTGGGGAAAGGAGAAGCTGAAAGGTGAAGTAGCATGAAAACTAGTTCTGTATAGATGAGAGGCAAATAATTCAAAACCTGTCAATTTCTATAACAACAGAAATTAAAGGAAGCCATGTTTCTGCTCACAACACAGAATCTTCTAGCCTCAGAGAAAAGAGGCACAAGAATTTGAACTTTGATTTTACTGTAAATGGGACTTTCATTTGACACAAAGCAATTTCATGAGTTGTTTCCTTATGTCTACATTACTTTATGCGATAGCCCTACTTATTAGAGATCTGCCTTATTAATTTTCTGCCTGTGCCATCCTAGTTTAACAGTGTTTGAAAAGAAAAGCCTGATACTGTCTTCAGATGCTGCCAGTTCAAGAGGGAAAATACTGTTTTAATAACAGTATAGCTAAGGACAACTTAAATGTGATGCATTCATGGATGAAAAACAAAATGGGGGAAGGAGGGGAGGGGGAGAACAGAACAAAAGATTGTGCCAGGGCATATTTGTGCCATAGTTAGATGCAAATGGAGACAATGACTTTGGGCCAGGACAAGGTACTTTATTTGATGCTAGTTAGCTCAACCAGCTCTACTAGTCAAGGACAGTAACCCTTGCTATAAACAAGCATCCCTCAGGCCTTTTTCATTGCTGGAAACAACTTTTCCACTTATTGACCTGCATCCCATTACACAAAGTTTCCTATGCTTCTATTCTGTGGACTGAAAAACAGGTTTGATTTTTGGACAAGGCTCTGGACTTTTGGACCAATGTCTAAAATATCAGACTTTATCTTCTTGATAATGTTTATTACAAACTGATTTTCTGAAATTTATTTTTATTCAGGCTTTCTAATTACTGTCTCCTTTACAACCTATAATATATATTACTATGGCCAAAGCCCCAACTATGTAATGAGTTACAGCTAAGACGATACCAGAACTAAGAACTAATTGCCATTTATTCTTGCTTACTCTCCATTGTGGTATTCATGTCTTTAAAAATAATGTAAACAAATGCCCTTAAGATGAAGTTTCAAAAGACAATTAGAATTTCTGGGTGTTTTTCCTGGAAAATATTTTGCTTCTCATCCAAGACCTTGTATTTCTCTCGGGGCAGTGGAGACGTGATCTTGAATTAAGGGGAATAGAGATTTCGCCCTTGTCATGGTCAGATCACTCCTTGCTGAGGCTTGACTTTGGGATGCCTCTCCCCCATTGCAGGGAGGTGGAGCCGATTAAGTGGTTCCGCCCCAGGCGCCTGATGGACCCGTTGGGATTTCAGAAGGAGCTTGGAGAGATACCTGACTCCCTTGTCCACAATCCGACAGAGTCCTTGGTCGCTGTTTGGAATGCTGCGGCGGTTGAGGCACTGGATCAGATTGTGCCTTTGCGGCCTCTCCACGGCAGTGGATCCAGGAGGGCACCTTGGTTCACCGAGGAACTCCGGGAGATGAAGCGTCAAAAGAGACACCTAGAGCGACGCTGGAGAGCCAGTAACTCCGAATCTGACCTTTATTAGGACTTATTTAGTGGCGATATGGGCAGCAAAATGTGCACATTTTTCCGCTCTTATTGCGTCCACAGAATCTCGCCCAGCTGCCCTGTTTAGGGTAACCCGCTCCCTCTTGAAAGGTGAGGATGCAGGGGGACCCCTACAGGGAAGGGCTGAGGAGTTCGTTCAGTTTCTGTCAGAAAAAATCCCTCAGATTCGGGCAGACCTGGACTCCACTTGGGCAGTACCAGCGGAGATGCCGAGGGAGAGTGTTGATCAGATTTCCTGGAATGAGTTCGAGCTTGTCACTCCTGAGGAAGTGGACAAGGCAATGGGAGCGATGAGTGCCTCCACCTGTTCACTGGACCCGACCAGCAGGGAGGTAACACGAGGCTGGCTCCAGATGATTACGAACACGTCTTTACAGGAGGGATCTTTCCCGCAACCTTTGAAGGAAGCGGTGGTAAGACCCCTCCTTAAGAAGCCTTCTCTGGACCCAGCTATTCTTAAGAACTACCGTCCTGTCTCCAACCTTCCTTTTTTGGGGAAGGTTGTCGAGAAGGTGGTAGCACTTCAACTCCGACGAACCTTGAATGAAGCAGATTACCTAGATTCCTTTCAGTCTGGTTTCAGGCCTGGGTACAGCACTGAAACCGCTTTGGTCGCACTGACCGATGATCTCTGGCGGGCCAGGGATAGGGGACACTCCTCTATCCTAGTGCTCCTGGACCTCTCAGCGGCCTTCGATACCATCGACCATGGTATCCTTCTGCAACGGCTGGAAGAGGTGGGAGTGGGAGGCACCGTTTTACGGTGGTTCTCTTCTTACCTCTCTGACAGGTCTCAGTTGGTGTTGGTCGGGGGGCAAAGGTCGACCCCTAGGCCCCTTAAATGTGGTGTGCTGCAGGGTTCGGTCTTATCTTTAAATACATTTTATTTATTTCATTTTCATTTTCATTTTATACAATCACTTATATACTGTGCGTAAAAAAAAAGAGAAAAAAAAAACCCAACATGACACTTCATTCCCCCATACACCCTCTCTTCTCCCCCTCCAACTTTCATTTCACCCCTCCAGCATTCCCCTCTTCTACTTCCCTTCCCCCTCAGACATCTCCCCCTCCCTCCATCTCACCCTCCTTACATTCCCTCTCACTCCCTCTTTACTTCTCCCTCCTCTTTCCCTCTTCTCCTCGCTTTGGTGTATCCATACATTTCAGTTTGTTTTTAAAAAAAAAAAATAATAATAATAAAAGAGAAAAAGAAAAAAAGAAAAAAGAAAAACGAGCCGCAGTATACAAGTGAATTCTTATTGTTCTAAGAATTGAAACTGTAATTCCACCCTCCCCCCTCCCCCCTATAATCCCCCCTCCCTAACCCCCTTACGGCTTCGCAGGTTCCATACCCGGCATAATTCTTTAACAAGCATTTGAGTATAATAAGGCCAGCTAACTTTAAAATTAAAAAAATAAAATAAAAGTAAAGCCAAAGAAAAAAAAAGAGAATAGTAAAAAATACAAAATAAAAAAAAACACACACACACACAAAAAGAAAGGAGAAACAAGAAGGGTCAATAAACCCACTACGTTAACACAGCTTCCCATTATCTGTAAATCTTAAACAATGTAGCTCATTCCAAATTTCGGTTATTTTACTACTTGCAGGGTTTCAAACTGTATTAGAGCCAGGTAAGTTGATCAATTAGGATTCCCCAACTAAAAGTCTCATTGCTTTGTCTATCTATTCAGACCTTTAATTTATCTCTTTTTTATCCGAATATCCAAACCTTTCTATAAAACCATTAAACTCAAGTACTTCTTTCATTTTTCATTTCCAACACCTCCCTTTCTATCCTTACCCACCTCCACATGTAAATTTTTTTACCTTCCACCCTGCCTTTATCCATATCCACATATATATTTTATCCGCATCCATTGCTCCTCCCATATTTACTCCACTTTCCTGAAGACTCTCCGACCAATCTTTCTTGACCTTATATTGAAATAGCAACTCAAACAAACATCAGCTTGCATTCTAGCCCCAGGTAATCTAATTAAGCTTTCGCTACCCTTCCCTCTCCCACGCGCCTCCCAACTCCGTTCGTCCCAGACCACAACTCAAAAAGATCGCAATCTCCGCTCTCCTCGCCTAGGAAAATAATTCATGCGCAATTTGAGTTAGAGTTCAGACAAATCTTATATACAATATGTGTCCACAATCAGCAACGCTTCTTTCAGTCTCCATGTCTCATCATCGATATACAACTTTTCCATTTTATCCCAGACGGAAATCATAAAGCTTTAAGAACATCGCTAAGTCTTTATTCTTTAGTCTTCTGCCCTTCCGGAAGAGGAAAGCAACACCCTCCGCCTTGTAGCCACGTGTCTCGCTGTTTGTCTTCTCCTTCTCCTTGTCTCTCTCCAGGTCCGGATGAATCAGGAAGTCCCGCCTTCAGGGTCTCGTAGTAAAATTCTCGGGCTTCACAGACAGAATTAATGCGGTGTTTTTGGTTGCCAAATGTAACTGTAATACCAGCTGGGACTTCCCATTTGTATGGAATCTGAGAATTTCTGAGTTCTTCGGTTAAGAAAGCGTACTCTCTCCTTGTTCTTAATATTTGAGATGGTATCTCTTTAAAAACAATCAAGTCCTGTCCATCAATTCTCAACCTCTTGCTGTAAAGCCTCTGTATTATCTCATTTCTGGATTCCCTTGTGGTAAAGTATATAATTATGTCCCTCGGAAGCTGTCGCTGTTTTGCTACCCACGAATTCTGGCGGTAAATTCTTTGAATCTGCCAATCAAAGTTAAATCCCGGACTTCCCACCAAGCGGCTGAAAGCCTCAAAGAAGATCTGTTTCAAATTCTCCTGTTGGTTTTCACGCAATCCTCTAACTCTTATTGCAAAGGCAGTCTTATTATAATTTATCATGACAAGTTGTTTTTGAGCATTTTCAATTTCCTGTTGTAACGTTTGAATTTTGGATATCAAATTAAGATTAGTTTCTTCCAAAAGTTCCAATTTGTCCTCCGTTTCAGCAATATAATCTGTCATGACTGTCATTACTCCGATCATATCCTTCTTTGCCTGAGCAATTTTAGCATCAAATTGATCATATAAATCCGATATCAGTTGATTAATTTCCTGTCTGAAATCATTAAGCGTTTTGAGAAGAAATTCTTGTGTTAACAAATCTCCCGTGGAGGGTGTAGGAGGCAAGGGTAGCGGCTTCATAGCAGTTTTTGGAAATATGTTATTAAGGAAGCGCTTCTGTTTAGATTTGGGAGCCATTCCAGAGTAAAAATAAAAGACAAGCAATCAAGCGAGCCAAAAATCAAAGTCTCTGCTCCCCTCAGTTAATCTTTTAGCAATTAGTACGGAGAAGCCTTCAGGAGGGTAGGGCTGACTAAGTACGTCACATCAAACACAAAAGCTACGAGATCGCCATCTTGTGACGCAGCTAAAAAAGAAAGGGAGCCTTTTGCGAAATTGAAGCTGGTATTTTAGATAGTAATAGAAGAAATTCCTCAGGAATGGTCCCCGCCCGGATTGACTTTTAAATAGCTTAGCTTTGTCCTGGGGGGGGGGGGCAATCTGCCTGGGGCTGCAAAAAAGGCAGCGCGGAAAACTGGCCGGAGTAAAGGCTCAGCTAATGTTGAACCTCTTCTCCATTCACAGCAAAAAAAAGCTATGAATTACAAAGAGATCCTAACGACTGACCTTCTCCCTGCCCCTTTCTGCCAGAAAGGGGAGATATCTATAGATCTTATAAGATATACGAACCAGAATCCTGACAGGAGCTTCGTTGAGCTCCCGACGGCGGCAGGCTCCTCCCCCCGAAGCCAGGAATCACCACTGCAGGGTTCGGTCTTGTCCCCCCTCCTATTTATCATCTACATGAAGCCGCTGGGTGAGCTCATTCGACAGCACGGGATTAAGTACCATCAATATGCAGATGATACGCAGTTGTATCTCTCCGCCCCGTGCCAGCTCAGTGTAGCGGCGGACGTGATGTGCCGATGCCTGGAAGCTGTCAGGATCTAGATGGGAGTGAACAAACTTGCACTCAATCCTGACAAGACTGAGAGCTGTGGATGCTGCCCCCGAAGGACAGTTCAGATAATCCATCCTTAATCCTGGGGGGTGAGAATTTACACCCCTCAGAGAGGGCTCGCAACTTGGGAGTCCTCCTGGATCCACAGCTGACATTGGAACACCATCTGTCGGCTGTGACCAGGGGTGCCTTTGCCCAGGTTCGCTGGTGCATCAGTTGCGGCCCTATTTGGATCGTGAGGCACTTCAAACGGTCACTCACGCCCTTGTCACCTCAAGAATGGAGTACTATAATGCGCTCTACATGGGGCTGCCCCTAAAAAGCGTTTGGAGACTGCAACTAGTCCAGAACGCAGCCGCACGAGTGATATTGGGTGTACCAAGATACACCCACGTTACACCTATCCTCCGCGAGCTGCACTGGCTTCCTATTGGTCTCCGGACGCAATTCAAGGTGCTGGTTATTACCTTTAAAGCTCTACATGGCTCAGGACCAGGGTACCTGCGAGACCGCCTACTGCCACATACCTCCCAACGGCCGGTGAGATCCCACAGAGTGGGCCTCCTTCAGATGCCATCAGCCAGACAGTGTCGGCTGGCAGCTCCCCAGAGGAGGCCTTCTCTGTGGCTGCTCCAACCCTTTGGAATGAACTACCCCCAGAGATCCGGACCTTGCCCACTCTCATGGCCTTCCGAAAAGCTGTTAAAACCTGGCTATTCCGGCAGGCCTGGGGCTGTTGACCTCATTTCTGAGGTCCAGCCCCAATCAGATTGGGTGCATGGGTGATGTTTTTTTTTTAATTGTTCTCCTTTTTTTTATTAATTATTCTTCTTTTCATTTTGTAAGCCGCCCGGAGTCCTTCGGGATTGGGCGGCCTATAAATCCACTAAATAAATGAATGAATGAATGAATGAATGAATGAATGAATGAATGAATGAATGAATAAATAAATAAAAAATAGCTTCTTCAGTTCGAACATTTTTAAAGAAAAGAATTAAGAAAGTCTAGTTGCCTTTTGAAAAAGCACCTTTGAGACAACCATGACCTGGATAACTGAGCATCTCCACAGACATAATGGTGCATTGTCCCCAGGTTTAATATAGAGCTGTTCAAGGTTCACTGCCTGTGGCACAACCATTGTTAACCATCATATCTTCATGATATATCTTGTCATTTCTAGCCTAACAGAGAGGCTGCTGAAATATATTCAGGTGGTTAGAGATTTTTTTTCTCTTCAGACACAAATCTTCCTAAATGATAAATTATTCCTTCATGATACTAGGGATATTGAGATCTGTCCAGTTCCCATTGGGCATTTTAGGCTGCTGTTGGCTTGTGCATCCCCTCTGATCATGTTGCATTGCCCTCCATGGGCATTTTGGCTCAGACTGCAGGAGTGAATTGTTTTTTATAAATAGCACCATACCCACTTTTCAGGCTAGAAAAAGAGAGGAATGCTATTTTTAAATCTACCTGATGTACTCAAGACTGCAATATTTAACATCTGCTCTGAAAAATAGGTAACAGATGAAGAGGGAACAATTTAAGTCCTTCCACCGTTTTGCCTGTCACTTCCCCCCATCTCCTTCCTATGATTTTCCCCATCCTTGGACTGGCACTTTTTTTCTCCAGCTAGTAGGAGAAGTGGATAAAGCTACTTTTAAACAGAGATCTGGGTCAAAAGGCTTTAAGGGGGAAGCAATTCTGTAGGTGCCAGTTTTCTGGTCCCAGAAGTGATCTATGGGATTAATGTCTATAGTGCCGTGTGTGTGTGTGTGTGTGTGTGTGTGTGTGTGTGTGTGTATTCTGTATGTATGTATGTACAGTGGGACCTCCGGTCACGACCATAATCCATTCCAGGACTTCGGTCGGAACCTGATTTGGTTGTGACCAGAAACAAGGCTGACTGCTCATGCGCACACACACACACACAAAAGGCGCAGAAGGGGAAATCACTGCGGGTGTGTTTGATTGCCACCCAACAACATGTTCATGAACAGAGTGAAACATTTAGAGGATTTTTTTGGTCAGCCCGATTTGGTCATGGTGAGAACTGTTTGTGACCTAAGGTCCCACTGTATGTACGTATGTACGTATGTATGTATGTACATACATTCATACACACTATATATATTGCTAGTCCTGACAGGACTTGCAAGAATGGCAGGAGAAGCAGCGAAAGGATGGTGAGCTTTGTCTATAAAGTTTCCAATATTGCCTGTGGATTAAATATTTTACAGGGCAGCACTACATCACATGGATTGGACCATAAACTTAACATGCAAGGGAGGGCACTACTCAGTAATGCAGGAGAGCATCATTTGTGTATTAGACAGAACTGTCACCCCTCAAAGGCTCAGGGGAGGATTCAAGATGACGCACATGGTACGTGTGCAAGGGATAGTGGTGTCTCTATCTAGTAAAGCAGGTATGCTCCATTGTCTGCAGACCAGCTAGTTAAGATAAGTTTTGGGCATATGGCCTAGCCATCTTCTGAAATTTGCCTCCATCTTTAATGAGGAAGTGTTGTCACTGTTTCTCCTACTGCCAAGATATTCACTAATCTCTCTTCTTAATTTGTTCTACATTAAATCTGTGGGGAAAACCACCAGGTGCTATTTCACTGCTGAGGCAGAACCAGGTTTAACAATGAAGGGAGCAAAAAGTATGGTAGCAAAAGCTGTGTGTCATCTTAGAACCTAAAGGAAAGCACATTTATATAGTCATGAGGGAAGGTCTTATATTACTTGTACATATTTCTATCCATTCTGATGAAAAGCATTTTTTCGTTAAGAGGAGCAAGAAGGTAAGCAGGGTTTTTTCTTTTTTGCCAAACAGACTTTAATAGAATTGATTTAGAGTTACATTTATCTAGGATAGAAATCATTTAAGCTCCCCCCCCCATATTTAAAATAGGGATGTGTACTTCCTTTTTTGCCTAGAATGTCTGGCACATGTGAAGATATGCCAAAGGCCATGCTCAAAAATGATTCATTTAAGACAACAATATGAGGGCAGGCACTGGGGGAAATACAAACTAAATCATTAACATAATTTGGCAATACAATTAGTCAATGTACTTGCAGCTGCAACAAAAGCTTTCTGTGTAACATACACCCTGGGACTTTCCTTAGCTTTTTTTTTTTTTTTTTGCTTGAAGGAGGCGAATGCTGTAGATCCCTGATTGTTGTTTCTTCCTTTTTTTCATAGCGAGCCTGCATTGATTTTGCTATCAGCGCCAAGCCACTAACCCGACACATGCCTCAAAACAAGCAGAGCTTTCAGTACCGTATGTGGCAGTTTGTGGTTTCCCCTCCTTTTGAATACACCATTATGGCCATGATTGCCCTAAACACCATTGTCTTAATGATGAAAGTAAGTAGAAATTGCTATGACTTGGTACTACCTACACTGAATATATATCACATGTATCTTGACTTGTCCATATATCATACATACTTTATACACATGCACACAGATGCACGCGCACACACACCCCTATATAATATTTGAGCTCCTGTTAATCTTACCTGATTGATCTCTCCTTAATTTTGCTGACTGGCTCTGCTAACTAATTCCTGAACTACGTCTAACCTGAGCCTTAATAGTATAAATCTTACTTTGGTCCTAGACTGTTAGATCATTGTTCAGATCACGCTAGTTTAATTCATGATTGTACATTCTTTCTCTCTTGTCTCTCCCTCATACCTCCTCTTTGGTAGTTCTACAATGCAACAAATCTTTACGATAATTTATTAAGGATGTTCAACATTGTCTTCACTGCCCTGTTCTCCTTGGAATGTATTCTGAAAATCATTGCCTTTGGAGTGCTGGTAAGTATCACTCTTGCTAGAATTTACAAATTCCACTGTAAAATATAAGAAGCATACCGCTACCATAAGAAATAGGGAAAAATACATTACACTTTTTTTTTAAAAAAGTAACTATTTAAAACATCTACCCTATTATAGGTTTTTAGGCTTCTCAATTATTGTCTTCTATATAATGCTACAAGAATACCAGAAATTGGCCCTTGAAGGTCTAATGACCTTTAGAATAGTCTGTAATTTACTAGGAGTATAGAAAAACAGACTAGTGATTGACTTCCCTTGCAGTAGAAGTAATCATATATATTTCATATATCCAAGTTAATATTCTAGCTTTTAAACTTTTAATTACAATTAAAAAATTTAATTTAAAATAAATATATACTGTATTTTTCAGAGTATAAGACGCACCTTTTTCCCTCAAAAGAGAGGCTGAAAATCTGGGTGTGTTAGATACACTGAATAGAGCATTTTTTGCCATCCCAAACCCCGTCTCCTTCACCAAAATGGCCATACACAGCCTTTAGGAGGCTTCCAGAGTGCTCCTGGGGGCTGGGGAAGGCAGAAATGATCAAAAAATGGACCGTTTTTTGCTCATTTTTGCGCGCCCCCCCACCGAGCACTTTACAAGCCTCCTAAAGGCTATTCATGCCCTTTTTAAAAAAAAAATAGGGCACGTTTTCACGAAAAACTGGCGTTTTTGGGAAGTCTGCAGAGTGCAAATACTTTTTAAAAAAAAATTAATTTGCCTCTTCAAAATCTTGGCGCGTCTTATACCCTGGTGCATCTTATACTCTGAAAAATATGGGTATTTAAAATTATCAGCTGTAATATAAGATTTATTTGACAGAAGTAGCTCCATATCTCAAAAATAGTTATTACTAATTGATTTCTGGACAACTCCTCAGAAATAATAGTCACCTGAAAACTGAAAACATTATGTGCAGATATTAGTTGTTTGTTAGCTTATTCTTGATGAAAGTTTTGAGCCTTCCACTTGAGAAAAATAGTTTCAATGTTGAGTCCATGGTAAAGATCTTGGCTCTCAATTGGAAAATATATATATATATATATACCCAGACAAATCTTGAACCAAAAATGTCATTTGTGTCTGTGGACATATAAAAGGAAAATAAAAACCACCATAATTTTATAGGAACAATAATTTGTTACAATCAATATTGTGAGAATCACGTAAGGGAAATAAGACTCCACAAGACCAACCTACCTTTAAACAAATAAAAATACACGCTTAGGCTGTCAGTTCACAAAGTATTCCTTGCTGCATAAGGATCAATGTGTGATAATTCTGAATCTTTAGTCTTTCCCCACTCTTTACCTTCTTGATTGCCAGCTCTTCAGGCAATAGAGCTTCAAAATAAATAGTATATTAAGCAATGACAACAGTACTACATTTTTGATGGTTAGAAAATAACCTTCCAACTCCTCACTGCTATGTTTTATATTTCTGTTGAGGTTATTCTCCCCAGTAAAATTACTTGGTTTAAGATCTTACTCATCCTAACATCTTTCTATTTGCTTTTCTAATGAGCTAAATTATACTTATCAACAGCTTTGCCATTACTTAGTCAGACTTTAGAAACCTTTAGCTTTTTTTTCTTTAATGGAATGCTGCCCAGGTGCAAAAATCATATTATTAAGCTCATGTGTGTTGTATTTATTTTATAGACGTTCATGTGACTGTCCTACAGATAAATGTAGTGGAACTAAGGAAAGTTGTACATAGTTGCTGGTTGCTTGCAGGATAGGTATCTTGGCTTCACTGGGTTGCTTCAGGTGCTTACCCAGCAGATTTTGTAAGCTTTCCCCTACTTTCATATGTTGCAGTCATATTTATGACCAATACTATAGGTAGATACCATAGGTTTCTGGGCATGTAACCTCGGTACATGACACATGCTCTACTGCCACTATTTCAGAAAAAAAGGATGATGTAAACAAAGAATCTTTGGTAATGGAAGTTCCTTTGTAATTTGAATAGTAAGAATTGGAGTATACTAGAAAGATAACCCAGAGTGTATTAGGGGATAAGGTAGCTAGAGTGGAAATTTCTCTGTTCTTGTTATTGTTGCTTCCGTCGTGACTAAATGTTGTCACCTGTTTGCTGCTGTGTGGCTGTTCCTTTTCGTCCTTTGTTTTGTTCTTTCTTTATAGAATTATTTCCGTGATGCCTGGAATATCTTTGATTTTGTCACAGTTCTGGGTAGCATCACAGACATCTTAGTGACAGAGTTTGGGGTAAGTTCAAAACTGGTGAGCATGACATTCTGGGGGAGGGAGGCATTCTGCAAGGAGTGGGGAATAAAAATTGACACACAAGAAATCCACCATCTTAAACTCTTAACAGGAGAGAAACCATAAAAATCAAAATAGGAATAGTACAAGGATAGTCTTGTGAGACTTATTTATTCCTCCGTTAATAGTTTTTCCCCTCCACCACAAACAAATTTAAGATGTCAACAATCAATTCTACATTTTTAGTTCTTCATTAAAGGGTTAATATATAGGTTGACCCTAATATTTGTGAACTTTAGGAGTACTCATTTTATTAAAAGCATTTATTTTGGCAGAAAATCAGAAGAGCTCAAACAAGACAGTTTACGTTGGAATAAAGATCCCAATGTCCCTCTAGAAAGGTGCTTATACCAATCTTAATCTAAGTCCTTAATGTGATTATTGTCCATTGTTAAGTCTTTTTTAGTATGCAATTTGCCATCAGTTGAAATCAAAGAGCAGATTAGGGTTAGGATTAACTTGCACTTTCCAAAAGAGATATATACATATTCAGGAGCAATTAGGATTTAAGTCTGTCAAGTAGGACATCCTAACAGACCAGACCAGAACTATTAGTGTAGCGCTAGAAGTTAAATTTCCTAGGAATCCATAATACTCAATAGATGAAGCTGATTAACGCAACCTTCATTAATAGGACTGTTTTGGTATTGCTTTATTAGATACCTATATTAGATGTGGTTGGGTCATTCCATTAATCCAAAGTGTAGAGGTACAGATATCCATATCTTCCTATAACTGTTTCTTTGAAATCAACAGTAGGAGTAAGAAGCTTTCTCATTTTCCTATTCAATCTCCAGCCCTTTCCCTGTTCACCCCATGGAAAAAACAAAAGGAAAAATATATTCATATCCTTTCTTTTCCTGAGCTAGGCTGTGTTATTATTTCAATCAAGATAGAACTTCTCCTTCACAATTTCTTCCCCATGCTGTTTCACAATCAGACAGCTTCTCTTAATAGTCTTGTAGTGAAGAAAAAGATGCTGGAAAAATCAATAACAGATCTTTTTCTGCATGGTTACAAGAATTGGGCAAGGAGGGGTTGATTATAAATTCTGAGACAGTACATTATTATATTCACCAAATCCAGGACATATTCTATCATATGGAGGGGGATGTGAATTCCTACACACTGGAGGGGTACCAGGTTGGAGAAAGTTGATACAGTGCAACAAAGCCCCAAAGTAGTCACGGTTTTAGGATGATGAAACTGACCTTGCTATTCAAGGATTAAAATGCATTAAAATGCAACTTCCAACATGGGCTAGTAATCAGCATTATATTCATATTGTCTGCAGAGAAACTGAGGAATTGGGTTCTGAATAGCTTTTACAAAATATAGAGCACAACAAAGATGAGGCTCAGGATTAGGAAAATTGAAAACTTTGTGTATGTGGTTGACTACCTCTGTTTCATTAAACTGTGTGTGTGTGTGTGTGAAGGCATACACATACCTGAGCATTTATAGGGTTTTATTTTGTTCGTTATTCTATAAATAATGAATGTGCCCAGATTAGCAGGGGTAAGGAAACAGCTATACTAATAGGAACAATATTATTTAAAAAAAAATTTAAAGTGTAATCTAGATTTTGCAGCTTGATATGATTCATTTCTTTAGCATTGAAAGGGTTATTTAAACACACTTTGCAAAAGAAGGAAGAGATTACAGATGAAAGTACTGCTTTAGTTAATCTATGAATTCAGAATGCTGTAAGAAATTGCAGAAATTTTGGTCTTGAAAAAGTTATCAGCCAAATCAAATTCCCAAGGATTTAATAAGCTTATAAAAATGTATTTCTCTAAACACTTTTAATAACATTTTGTAAAATCCATTTCCTCTTAGAGTTAGTACCAGAATAAAATGAATCTTTACAACAGAATGTGATTTGTATACAATAATACTTCTTAGAATTAATTAAAGCATTATTATCTTATATTGAAAGCTAATGAAAAGCCGAACATCAATTGTCTTCAGATTTTGATGACACTCTGACCTTTCTAGAAATTTAGCTGATTTTTACAAAGTAAAATTCAAATAAATTTACTTTATTACATTGTACACTATTCAGCCTAAAGTTATAATAGTGAATGTAACCTGAAATAATACCTGAAATAATATTTATTTATTGTTCATTTCTGGCCAAAAAGGCTTTCAAAGCAGCATATTTTAAAGTATCAAAATGAGAGCCAAATGGTTCCCTACAAAGAAAGTTCCACAACATATTCACCTCTGTTAAGGAGTACCTTGTATTGACAGCAATTGAAATGGCAATAGTATGTTTAAAACTGATATTTTCACCATAGGCAAGCTCATATATTCTCTTGGTTTAAAGCCAGCCAAGGCATTTCTGACTGAGCTGGAATATGGAATACTATCCAGACCAATAGTGAGCAGCATGCATATTAATCACAGCTGGTTATTTTGTTACATGATTAGAAGGTTCTGTAGGTATATCTCCTACATTAGAGGAAAATATTCTAATAAATTAATTTGCATACAAGCTGATAGTTTTTCATGAAATCTCAGGTTAGATGCCTGAGAGATCCTTCTATTGTTGCCAGGCCCCTGACCTATGATCAGAAACAGAGATTCTGAAGTGAATAAAGAGCAATGAAAGGACAGTTTGTACCAAAGTTCTGGACAACAATCTGGCTGCAATATTCTGTGCCGGACATAGTTTCCAAGGTATTTTCAAAAGTAGCTCATAAAACACACATTATAATAAGTTGTATTAAACATTGAAAGAAGCATTCCAATTAATAATATGTGTGGAAAGCATCAAAATCCTCTACCACTGCTCAACCATGCAGGAGGAAAACTGGGTGTCGGAGCATTGACCCTCATTATAAGAATCCCTGACTTAAAATTGGCAGATACTTCACATGGAATGGTTAAATTAGAATCTGTTGAATATTAGGATATCACACCTGTGGATGTAAAAGTACAATTCCTTTCTGTGCTCATGGCAGTTTTAATCTGTCATTTCCTCACACCATTCCCATAACTTAAAGGACACCTTGCCTTGCATTTTTCAAAGTCAGACATAGATTCCAGTTGACAATATAACTATCAAAAATAGCTAGCTATCATCCACATACTGATGACAAACCAACTGGAGTATCTGAGCCATGCCTAAAGCCATTACATAAAGGCTATTGAATAAAACATTGTGACTACTAGCCATATGGCTAAAGAGAAAATAGTTTATAGTACCGTCATATAAAGTTTATGTATTGTATGTCTGGAACTAAAGAGTATTGCCAAATCTTGTCCCAGTCAGCTAACTCAGAGGTGTGCTGTGTTCTGTCTTTCTGATCTTTTGAAAGATCTCCCAGAAATGTTCCCCCTCTGGTTTGTACTATACATAGGTCAACCATAAGAACAATTATTTTTATTTATCCTAGCTGATCAAAACAGGTAAGACTTTTTGGTAGAACTGTGGTGATTGGGTAATTTGAACCACTTAACTGTTAGCTCAGCTTAGGCTCCAAAGAAAGTGCTGCAAAATTATGTTTGCAACATTTCCTTTGAACCGTTGATAAATTCTTGCCTAATTTCAGCTCCTGAGGAGTTCTCAACTTTCCTCTTGTTAAGGAGCCAAGGTACCTTCCCACTATCTTTTATAATCTAGAGGTTCTCAAAGGGGAGACTTCACTGTCAGCACAATGACCAATTGGGGGAGTATTTTTGTTGCCTTTGTTTCCTTTCATATCTGTGCAATTGTATTATCATGTAGGTCATCTTTGCTTTTTCAGACATCGAACAGCATTTCCTCCGGTTGATGACAGGAAGATCCCTAATCTATATGTGTTCCTTCTGTGTGCATGTGCTTGCCTTTTAGAATTGCCTTTCACACTTATGATGAAGTGGATAGTGACCAATTAAAAGCCTACACTATAAAAATTTCAAAGAAGCCGATCTCTTAGATACTTATCTAAGTATTTAGATAAACCTGATTTGGAGAGTGTGCATTATTCCCTGCATAAGATAGGGATGTTAACAAGTCTGCTGTATGCCAAATGGACACCTGTCCAAAACAAAGTCTATGTACAAATTGTTTGACTCTTTCTTTACCAGATTTACTTGCTGCTCTAATCAAAGCCTCTGGGTGGCTTTAAATATTGTACTTACATGATATGTTAACTCTAATATCTGAGAAAGATCATAATAACCATGCCTTAATGCAGCATTTAGAAGCAAAATGTGTAGCAAGACAAAACCTAATCTCTTCCTCATTCATCAATTTGTGTCTTGCTGAGGCCCTCTGGAGTGAAACAGTTTATAAATCTAACACAAACATACATACTTTGCAAGGGTTAGTAATTGCAATTTGAGATATTCTTGCTGCACGTAATGTGTCAAAGTCCAAGAAATGCAAACTCCACCATTCCGGAATCAGATGAAGTGTTATTTAAGCTTCTGAATCTATCTTAGGGGAGAAGATACAGTATGGGCTTCCAAGTGGATTTCACTAAAAGAGGGAGATATTCTAAGGAATTCAAGCAAATTTGCTTAAGTGCCATGCAAGTTACACGGCACTTTATTTTAAATTAAGCATTGATTTAATTAATTTTCTAATATTTAATGCAAGTGTAACTAAAATTATTAAAATTATTCCTACAGAGAAGAAATAATTTAATATAGTAATATTCAGATGTGATTTATGATTCAGTTTGTCTGTTGCTGTTTGCATTCAGCTGCTTTCTAAAAGTAATTTTTTTAAATTATAGCCCATGGTCCCACTTTTCTCATGTCTCCACCTAATAAAGAGAAAGTGTTAAGTCATCAGCTCTGTAGTTTTAAATGTAGTATTCTCCCCTTAAACTGACATCCTACCATAGGTTCAAATATATAAAATCAGATTTTGGCAGTACTAACTTGGAGATAAGGAAAAATGTTGTTTGTGAGAGAGAGTGAAACTAGCAGTGGGAGTGTTAGAAGGAATGACTATGCCCTGTCCATTGTAATGTTCTTATTGAATAGTGACTGTAGCTATCATATAACCTGGAATGTCTTAAGATTCATGAGCAGAGTGAACCTCCATTTTCCTCAATAAACATGTATGGCACTTACTCTGCCTACCTCTCATTTCTTCCACATGAAGGCCACATGAAGTAGATTCTTGAGAAGTAGTAAAGCTTGCCTACAGAGAAATTTTCAGCTGAAATACTAGATGTCTTAGAATGTCTACCATGTAACTTGCATGGCAACTCTTTTTGTTTGAAGTCGAAGTCAGATATATATTGAACATCCACATCACATATGTAGTGTTTGAGTCTTTTTGTGTGTGTACAGTTTTATTGGAAGTTTGTTTGTGTAATAATGGGCTCTGAAGCACCTATTATAAAGTTACATTTAGTCTTGGGATGTATATTTCATAGAAACCCAGAGGTACATACAACAATATCACATGATGAGGCAACATCATAGAAGTCTTTTGATCTACTAGAATCAGCAGGATTTTCAACCATGATCATAATCACTGAAGCTAAATTATATATTTATTTGTATCTAATGCAGCAAAATTACTTCCCATATGATTTATTTGTGAGCCAGCAAGGGTCCATGATGCATCAAGTAAAGATATGATTCAAATATTTAACCATCTCTAGTGGATCTAAAACATAGCTTCTTGAACTTAACTTTCATATTCTTTGAATATTTATAGCTTTCAGTGGTTTTGGGTCAAGTAAAACATGTAAAAATGCATCCTGGTAAACCCAGAGCTGTATATTCTTTTTTCTACTTTGCCAAAAACTCTACCTACTTGTATTTTTAAAAAAATAGAAATCACAGCATTTGGTCTTAGATAATTTCGTAAGATGGATACTTGTATTCATGAGCTATCACTGATTTTCCAGTTAGATTATTTGGGGTTTGGAGATGAGCCTCTTTTCTATTCCTTTCCTTTATATTTCACTTCAGTCCGAGGATCTTTAGTTGCTAAAAAATCTGGTAAAATAAGATTTAAAACAATAAAAATACCCAATCAGAATCAATCACAATGTTAATAACTAACGTATGGATTACTCTCTTCCTTTCTTTGCTATTTAATTACCCTTATTAATTTTACTAACCAGTGCAGTGTTGGTTTGAATTTGTTTTCTTAACCAGTTCCTGGATCTTTAGTTTCTGCACGCTATTCTGATCTTGCTTGTGTATTTTTCCTTCATCTCCCCAGAACAACTTCATCAACCTGAGTTTTCTTAGGCTGTTTCGAGCTGCCCGCCTCATTAAGTTGCTCCGACAAGGCTATACCATCCGCATTCTGCTCTGGACCTTTGTCCAATCTTTTAAGGTAATGATCAAAGGTACTGAATTGCTAATTTAAAGTGTTTGGTACAGAGAATAAAAATACAAAGATGTAAAAGCTAAGGAATCAGACCTAGCATCTTTATAGCTCTGCCGCTTTCATTTCTATTCAATCTCTAGCTATTAATTGTAACTTTGAAACATGATTTTCATTATGGTGCCAGTGGGATTGTATCTCATTAATATTTTTCTAAGAGTTCGTGTTTGTACATAAAAGCAGTCATAGCATAATTTTTGTAGTCATAGTAGTATGCAACAAGAATTAGTAAAAAGAATAATATAGTTACCGGTAATTATTACCACATTGAACAACAAACAGCAGTGAGCCTTTGAGAACAACTAACGTTTGTAAGAAGCAAAGTGCTATATTCCCAGTAAAACCAGTGTGATTGTTTAAAAAAAATAAATTTAGAAAAAGTATGCTTTTATTTCATTCTACTAGGCCCTTCCATATGTGTGTTTGCTGATTGCAATGCTGTTTTTTATCTACGCCATTATAGGAATGCAGGTAAGCAACTATCTCATGTGGAGTATTGTTATGCTTGCTGTAAGAGCAGTGTGATGGTTTGGGGTTGGTAGTCCTATTGGTTTTATTTTAGGCCTTTAGAATTTGAGAGACCTCACCCAGTGGTAGGCTGTGCTGCCTTGGGCAAGTGTGGAAAACCCTGAAGAATACAGAATAACAGACTTGGAAGGGACTTTGGCAGTCTTTTAGTCAACTGGTTAATTATTCTCACTGTCCAGAAATTTCTCTTTAATTATAAGTTGAATCTCTCCTTAATAAGTTTCCATCACTTACTTCTTGTTCTGCCCTCAGGTGCTTTGGAAAATGATTGACCCCTATTTCTCTGTAACAGCCCCTCAAATACCGGAAGGCTGCTATCACATCATCCCTAGTCATTCTCTTGATTAGACTAAACATACCGAGTTCCTGCAACCGTTAATCATATGATTTAGCCTCCAGCCCTCTGTTCATCTTTATTGCTCTACTCTACACTTTTTCTATCTTTTTGTTTCATGGTGACCAAAACTGAATGCAGTATTCCAAGTATGGTCTTACCAAAACTGTATAAAGCAGTGCTAACCCCTCATCTGACCTTGATACTATCCTTCTGTTAATGCAGCCTAGGACTACATTTGCTTTTGGGGAAGCGGTTATCCATTAGGTCTCCTGGAGCCCTCTCACAATTACTGCTTTTGAGCTACATACTGCCTATTCTGTACTATACATTGGGTTTTTCTTGCCTAAGTGTAAAACTTTATTTTTCTCACTACTGAATTGCATTTTGATGGCTAGGGCCCAGTGTTTAAGTCTGTCAAGATCTTTTTGGATCTTAAGTGCTTCTGAAGTGTTGGCTATTCCCCAAACCTTGATGTCATCTGGGGCTAAGACAGAGCCTTGGAATATCCCACTGCATACTTCCCTCCATGGAGATGTGGTTCCATGTTGAGTGTAGTTCGTCAGCCAGTTATGAATCCATATGGTGGTGGTGTTCTCTATCCCACATTTGTCTCTCTTACCAAGAAGTAGGTAGTGGTCTAAAGAAAGTATACTATATGAAAATATACAACATCCAAGCATTTTGCTGGTCCACTCATTTAGTCACTTTGTGAAAGAATGCAGTAAGGTTTGTCTGGCATAATCCGTTTTTGACAAACCCATAATTTTGTGACATTATTAATCAATAACATTATTGCTACAATCATCTTTTTTGCAACATGTTAGTGCTTGCTCCATATATTCTAGTACAGTCTGAAGATGCTTAATGTAGTATCTTTCACATTTTAAATCAATGTTTAAATAGTGGTATGAAATAGCTTGATTCCACATTTAACCTAAAACTTTTAGCCTAATCATATGATTTCAGGGTTTCATTGGACTATCCTTGGACTAGCGTGGCTCTGGATTTAGAACCCGCTCCAATCCTTTTCTATTAGAGAGGAAGGATGTGAAGGACCAGTAGTGGATTGCTAAGCAGTTTACTATTGGTTCGCTCGTGCTCACACACATGCTTATGTGCATAATGCTTCTGTGCATGCACAGAAGTGTCCTGGGGTAGGTGGAACCTCCCACCACCGCCATTACTGGTTCGGCTGAACTGGGAGCAATCCACCTCTGGGAAGGACTGAAAGAGAACCTCTGTAGGAAACATCTGCCAGAGTTTCCTACATAGGGAAAGTTCAAAGAGTAGGATTACCCCCATTCTTTCTACTTGAGAAATCTGTTTTTATCCTTTCCTTTGACTCAGTGAACTCATCCCAAGGAACACCTGGAGTTCAAACAGGTATTCCTCCACTACTACTTTTAATCAATGGCAAAAGAAGCCATTCTGGCTCTATTGCAACTGGCAAAGACCCATAAAGTGTTTCCCTTGGAACAATAACGGTTGCTGATTTTCCATAGTTCATTGCAAACTCTTGCTGAAGGAGCACTCCGGGCTTTTATCAGTATTCAAGCACTAATTTTTCTGTAAGACAATGGTGCCTACTTTTCCCAAAGTGTTCAATTGCATTTGATAATTGGAAGTTTTTTAATCTGTGTATATCTTTGTTTCTTCAGGTTTTTGGCAATATTAGCATTAAACATGATGAGGATATATCTGAGGATGACTTGCCTGCCATCACTGAGCACAATAATTTTCGCACATTCTTTCAAGCTTTGATGCTTCTTTTTAGGTGAGGCTCCACACTAGTTCTTCACTAGGGAAACCATGTTAAAGTGCTATGATACCAAGAGCCCTCATAAGTTCTTAGACATATCAAGCCTACATTTGATGCAAAAATTAATTTATTCTGCTACATAAAGGTTACCTAAATTAATTGTACACTGTACTGGTAGCTCAAAAGACAATGTAATGGAAATCATTTCTTAGTTCTATAAAAAAGTAACTGACTTAGTTCTGTAAAAGAAAAAACAATTACTTTATTATCACAATTCATCCCTCAATGTTAATTTTGTAATTAACATAGTTTATATTCTGTTCTAGCAATCATTTAATACTGTCTGAGCCCACAAGTTTCTGACTTCTGATTACTAGTATCACGCTTGTCCTCAGATGGTGATATGACTGCTCCCTCAATGCTGAGTTTCCAGTGCTCACTATCTGTTCTTATTTCATCTCCCTTTCCCAGAAGTGCCACAGGTGAGGCTTGGCATGAGATCATGCTCTCTTGTCTAAGTGGAAAACTCTGTGATGAAAAAGCAGATCTCAAAGGATATCAGTGTGGCAATGAGTTTGCATACTTCTATTTTGTTTCCTTCATTTTCCTGTGTTCTTTCCTGGTGAGTAAAGGATACACAGAGTACTAAATAGGTAGATACGGCATGTATTTGGGGTATATGTGACTATGAATATTACAGGTTAAAATGTCAGTACACTATCCTTCTAAGATAGCATTTCAAAAATGATTTAACAAACAGTTGTAGGAGTCTTTATCCAACATTATGTTTCATAATAGTTTTTAAAAGTCACATATTTCAAATTATTATCAATATACAATTAAAAGAAATAAGGGAGGGAAAGGTAAATCTTCTATATCAGAGTTCCCCAACATTTCCGGCCTTGTGACCAGGGGGAAGGGGGGGGCAAATGCGCACAGCTCCATTTCCATCAGCAGCGTGCACATGCACTTGCTCGCCCACTGCTCATGCAGATGAGAATGTGTGCATGCATGTGCTTGCCGGCTATTTCAGTTGCAAACCCTTCATCGCTCACTAGTGGGCTATGGCCCACAGTTTGGGAATGTCTGTTCTATATGTTGGTTACTGCAAAGCAAACAGATGTTTTCAAAAACATTTTAAATATCATACTACTTGGAAGGAATAGTTCCAAGTAGTATTGTAAAAATTCAGAGTGTACAAAGGAACATATTTTCCTCTTCTCCCCACATTATATGATCTCAAAGAAAGTGGAATGTTTTTGCTGTTGCAAACATGAGAAGTGAAAAAATGCATGTTCTCTATGATAAAATATGGAAAACCAGTATGGAAAACTAGCATGACAAACATATTGTTTATTGAGTTGTGGCTTTCCATTCTTGATGTTAAGAGGAATAAATGTGGTGTCAATTCAACAATAGCGTTCAAATTTTTAAAAACTGCAGAGAGAAAATAAGTACCAGAAAAGTAAACATGTTTAAGATACCGTACTAGTCACATGTTTCTTTTCTTTTCTTTTCTTTTCTTTTCATTTCTGATGTCTACCATTTAATCACTTCCTCAGCTTTTAAATGCAAAGGGAAACTAATGAGTTATACCTGAAAAGGTGTTAATTTTAGTGACACTTTCCCAACCGCCATTATCTCCACTGGTTAACGATTAATGATAGCCCAATAATCTGGAGGCCATATTGATTTTGGACTGCCCACTTGCATCTGAAGCAATGCCTCTATTTCTAAAACATTTACATAATTGAGACAAGTGTCCAGAAAATTTTTACACCTCAGGCAACTGCCTAGTTTCTCTTTATGGTTGTTAAGCCCAATTTGGAAGATGCCTTTGGTATTAGTTCCTTCTGTCTCCTTATTTTATTCCAGGAACTAATAGGAGAGGCTTTGTGAGCATCTGGAGCAACATGGTCTAACCCAGTGGTCTCCAACCTTGGCAACTTTAAGACCTGTGGACTTCAACTCCCAGAGTTGAAGTCCACAGGTCTTAAAGTTGCCAAGGTTGGAGACCACTTGTCTAACCCACTATCTTTGTACAAATTAAGAACTTATTTTTGGTAACGTACTTAAGTGTGCAGTGATTCTGTACTGGATTCCACATTGTGTTCTCTTCCAAGAAAGCGTATTCTATTTGCTTTACCTGTGATTGGCCTAAAATTCTACCAGCAATCCATATCCACCTTTGTCCTTACTGAGTATTTTTTTTTCTTGCTTTCATCTAAGACTGTTTATACCTGTCTATCTAAAAATGTGTGACCTTGTGTGTAAGAAAGGGTGTAAAACATTTTGTTTAATACTATATTATCTCTTCTCGTTAGATCATTAGCAGGTTTTTAAGTTCTTGCCATGACTTAATGTGAAGCATCTTTTTCCCCTGGAATTTCTGGTTATTTTGTATTTTTATTTTTCACTACAATTTTGATGTTGCAGATGTTGAACCTTTTCGTGGCTGTCATCATGGATAATTTTGAATATCTGACCCGTGACTCCTCCATTTTGGGGCCCCACCATCTGGATGAGTATGTTCGTGTGTGGGCTGAGTATGACCCTGCTGCCTGGTAAGGACACATCTATCTTACCGCTTCCAGTATGAAACCCAGACCCAAAGTCCATCTGAAGCAAGTGTTTAAGGAAGTGGGTTTGATTGATTCATGATTTGGGATAGACTCCACAACAAGGAGAACCAAAGCAGGGGGAGGGAGAGGTTCAATGTGAACAGAAAGGCAGGAACCCAATATCTCAATTCCATTAGAAAAGTGAGAGCTAAAAATGAGAGCTACAGTTGAAAATAGTAAAGAAGCGAAAGCCAGTCCAGTTAAGATTATTTTATAACCTTTACACAGGAGGGGCTTTTGGCTGGTAGAAGCTTTTGGACTCTCATTCCAAAATGGAAGGCAGACCAACTGAACAAGGTGGTGAAAAGAAAAACAGAATTCTGTTCACAAGGAAGGCTAGAATTTTATTGGGGCTCATTGTAGCAGAGTTGAACTAGGATAGGTCTTGATAGGTTACCAGCATTAATTATTGTGTTTTGAGAGAAAGATATTAACTGAGACAGAAGTGGAGCTACTGCCTCTGTTTGCATGCGCTCCATTATGAGTCACACATTCTAGCAGAGTTCCAATCACCATGGAGCTGTAGCCCTGCCCTTCTGCCATTCCCATTTCCATTCCTGTTGGCTAATTTCTCTGGGTCTTACTATAAATAACTGACTGAAAGAAACAGATGTGGGAGTTAATCACTGTTTAACGTTTCCTTTTTTAATTTTAGGTTTTTGCAGCTGGATTCTGTCAAGTCCACACACACACACCTTCACTTTAACCCATAATGTTCAAAAGAACATGATATGTGTCCCTTTGTGGCCAGGGACATACCCATGCCATTCCTTTAATTTGAATTGTGGGCTTAATAGTCTTTCCATAGGATACCTGGGTACCATGCTAGCAACATTTGAGCCAAAGACTTAGCCTGAATTAAATCCCTGTTGGTGGCTATGTTTAATTTTTCTGCCCATTTTATAACATGTAAACCAAATAAAATTGTTGAGCTACTAGTTTTGCATCCGGCTGAAAACTCAAAGATACTACATACTGTTGATCAGTCAAGGAAGGATGCTTAGTAGCTCTGTTAGCAAGAAATGACACACTCTTATTATTTCAATCTATAAAAATGACTTTGTGTATATGCGTATGTATGTTTTTCTGAGAGGGCCTGGCCTTCCCTTCTATTGTGCAATTGTTCTTGTAAATTTGTCTATAGTTTGCTGGAGAGGAGCTAGCCACCAGGTTGCTATAAGTAGGTGTGGTTAATAAAGTTGTAATAATTGGCAGCTAACAGAAGACCCACCTAGCATTATCTATATATTATTTATTATCTGAAAATCTAGTTCTCCCCCATCTGAGTCAAGTCACCCTATAGTTATTAATAAAACCAGTGAAAATAAAATAAAAAATTGAAAGAAAAGCCCTTGGCGATAGTGATTGATTTTAACATGTTCATTTTGAATTCTGAAAAGACAGCTATGTTCCATAAAAGATAAGTGAATTGGTACCCAAGAATCAGATAAGTTCTGATATGATATAAATTTCACCTACATTACCTCTTATTGTCTAAGACTTCTATTACTTCTCAGCTACTTAATATATGAATGTAAACCAAAGAGGGCTAACATGTCACCCTCCAGCTGTTCTTGAAGTCCAGACTCCATAAGCCCTAGCTTGCATGGCCATAGTAAAGGATTATGGAAGTTACTGGCCAACATCTGGAGGGCCACAGATTGCCCATTCTATTATAATTTATATATTGGCTCCCTTCCCTTTTCACAAAGTTGATGGGAAGCATCAGTAAAAAAAACTGATGTGCTATGGCTCTAAGAAGCCCCTTTCTTCCTACTGCAGCCAATGGGAAAGTTCAGCTTCTTCGTATAAACAGAGGGAAATGGTATTACTTGACTGAAGTGAAGGTCTCTAGCCATTAGTTCTGCTATGTTCTGTGTGTACATAACAGTGTATGTGTTTATTTTGCCCTGTAGCGTCTGCACTAACCCCCGTGTATTCTTCTTGCAGTGGCCGAATTCATTATAAGGATATGTACAGTTTATTACGTGTAATATCTCCCCCCCTGGGCTTAGGCAAGAAATGCCCTCATAGGGTTGCTTGCAAGGTTTGACTTACACTAAAACCTGCTAGCATCAACGGAATGAATGTTGCTTATGGTTTTTTTTTAATATATATCTTTTATATATATATGCCTGTGCATATATATATATCCGTACACATATCTATCTACATATTGCACTTTCAAAAGTAATTTAATAATGTAATTAGCCAACAGAATGCGTGAAATGATGCTGCCACCCAGACCAGTAACGCATGGAGCATATCAATTACCTTGAACCATCTTTGCTTGCTGTTAGCTGGAGCTAGGCCTGGAAGGTTTTATGAATCTCTCTGTACCCACCACTGCCACTTTCTGCATACTAATACTTCCATCTGGGGAGGACAGAGACTCCATCAACACTCGACCATTTCTCCCTCCCCCCCCCTCTCTCCCCAATTCTTTCCAGCCTTTTTTTCCTCCAACACCTTTTCTTCCTGTAGTTTTCCCTTCTCCTATATTGGCAAAAAGGGGCTTTCTTATCTCTCTCTCTTTCTCCTTCTCTTTTTCTAAGAAAATCTGACTCTCTGTACTTTTTGATCTGCTAAGAACATAAGGATTGTGATCTGCATTAACCTCATAGTGAGCAAGGCAGATGATGACACATGCTTAAGTGAAATCTGAACTCTTGTGACAAGGACACAAACTTCGAACGTGTAGTCCAATATTCGGTGGACCATAATTTGATTACAAACAATTTTTCTACTAAAAATCATCCATGAAGATCAAGCATATTTATACTCCTTGCTGACCAGCAGCACAGTAATCTTTTCATTTTTATCTTTTTTTCTCTTTTCTAATTGATTTTTAATTTTTTAATTTTTTTTTTTGCAATTCTTTCTCTCTATTTTTACATTCATTTTCCTTTTTCAAAATTATTATTGGTTATTATTGGCTATTTTTTATTTTTTGCTCCCAGGGGCCGGATGACTTTCATGGACATGTATGAGATGCTGAGACATATGTCTCCACCCCTGGGGTTAGGGAAGAAATGCCCTGCCCGTGTTGCTTATAAGGTAGACTATATATATGTGTCTGTGTGTATATTATTTTTTTTAAATGAAACAATAAATATTTCAAGTCAGCTTCATTTTTAATTATTTTGATTGAGCAGAAACAAGCCTATATTTTTTGTAATTTCTTCCCCTTCCTCATTCCAGTTTCTTGAACAATGACAGCGTGTACATTCGGTTCTGTTAGTGTTTCATGTTTCAGAGACTCCATTATGGCCAATAAATAAGGGGTGGGTTTTAAAAAAACAAATCTGAGGTGCATGCTCCTACTCAAATAATTCACTGAAGTGCCATCTAGCAGAAATTGTTTATCATTCCCTTAGAACACTCCAAATAACCTAAAATACCTTTGATGTCCAAATAAGAAATTTTGAAGGTAAATATTCATCCGGTGACATATCTTCATAGAACATATCCATATGAAAACTAACCATTTGTAACCTATAAATAAAACTTTACTCTACATCAGGTTCCCCCATATAAAATTATGCTTCTGTAATTCCCATCTTCTCTGGATGCAGAATATATATGCAACAATATTTAGATTTTATTTCTGTCTAAATAAACGCCACAGCATTAGTTATAACCCATTTCCAGTACAGTACATTAATTATATGGTGGCAGAGACGGCCACATTAGTAGGACAAAAGCAAAATTAGGTGCTTGGTACACTATGCTCTACAGTACACTGATAATATATTTGTCTTACATTAACTGAAAGATTTGAACTGGATCCAGAAACTGAGTCTGGATTTACTTTCTTAAAGTTCAGAGAAAGTTCAGGAAAGTCCTCTGGACAAATTCTATTGCAGATCTGAAACTAGTTTGGATCAATATCAGAATAGATTTGTTTCCCAACCAGCTGCCACGCCACCCATACAAACACATTAGAATTTAGTAAGTATGGATGCATATTCCAATTAGGAGTAAAAAATTCAATTGCCTCTCCAAGGCACCTAGCATAGCCCAATATACATCATGGGTTTTCATGATTTTTAATCTTCACTATGTTTGAAAACAGCAAGAAAATGCAAATAAAGGAGCAAGAAGGTGATTCTCCCGATTGTTTCCTGTCAGGTGATAAAACTACACATTTTAATTGTTTATTTCCTCATGGCTGGTGGTAATGTGAAATGCCACAGCTCTTAAACTAAGCAGAAAAGTATGCAGACATTAATTTCCTACATTTACTGCCAAGCCTTATTCTGCTTCAGTAAAAAAAATTGGTGAGTGGCTCTTTCCTTACTGGAGGAATGACAAGAGACACATTTAAGGAAAACAACTTGCTGGCTGGAAAAACAACTATCCCCGATGAACTAGGGGAAGGGGAAGAATTTTGATAGTTAGCTAGCCACTATTTTAGTTTTTTGCCAAAATGTGGCTTTACTACTTTAGTGCAGTGCCTGGGCAACCCTCTGTCTGAAATCAGCTGCTTACTGAAAATGGAGAAAGGACAGACTGTTCCAAACCTTTCCTTAGCCTAGACTGAAAATCTGGAACAAATAGGAGTAGAAAAAAGCTTGTCAGGAAACAGCTAACAGATCAGGTGCTGGGGAGGCTATTTTTAAATTAAACAAATTTACTGCTAGACATGGGTCCAGGGAAAGATTGATAAATATGGCAGTGGGTTTAGTACTCTTTGCAGTTAAAAATAGCTGAGATAACAGCTGACAGTGGGGAGTATTTGCTCATAAATAAAGGTGAATATACATGTCCCAGGATAAAATTGCAGGATCCAATTTGGGTCGGTCACCAGGACCAGAGGTTTTGTCTTCTGAGCTTTCGGAGTTGTGGTGGAGCCCATCTTCAGGGAACTTCTCTCTAGCAGAGTGTGTCCTCAGTGTAGTAGGAGAGCTTCCCATGTTGTTTTGCAACTGCCACTCTTGTCTGTCAGCTGTCTTAACTTTGAGTTTAGCACACTTCTGATAGACTGCTAAACTGTCATTTCAATGTAAAACAAAAAAAGGGTGACATGTCTTGTGTAGACATTGTAGCTCCTTTCATCTGTTTTTCAGGCAAATTGACCGAAATGGATAGTCAGTTCTTTATCTTCCAGAGCTGCAATTGCAGAAGAAGCAGACAGAGGGAGAAGCCAGATTTTATCTGACTGGTCTCTGACAAAGCTGGTCCCTTTAACCAGTGATTTGTAAAGTAATAAGCTGCCTCTTCCAGATTCTCCTGTAAACAAACCCCTGATAAGTAAATATTAATACATTTCATATGAATAGCTTTCAGGAAGGTTGTATTCTGAAGCGGCAGGAGAAATCTATATTTCTTAAGGTTGACTCAGCCTTCCATCCTTCCAAGGTTGGTAAAATGAGGACTCAGATTGTTGGGGACAATATGCTAATTCTGTAAACCGTTTAGAGCTGTAAAGCACTATGAAGCGGTATATAAGTCTAAATCCTATTGCTATTGCTATTTTTTTCTATTTCTCAATGCAGTACCCCTCACTTCCCTGCTGCTCAGCTTCTGTTTTGTCTGATGCAGTTCTCCAAGCAAGAAAATAACCAGAAACATAGTGGATAGCTCAGTTGAATGAACCAGATTTTCCTGCAGCCTGTGGCAGAATTACCCAGAAGGGAGGATTATGCCAGTTCATGGCCCAAGCAGTGCAGTGGCCTAGAGGTGAAGATACCCACCTCCCACTCAGAAGGTTGAGAGTTCAATCCTTGATAGCAGCAGATGTTTCTCTACCACGGTGCAAAGAGAAGACATCTGCTGCGAACCCTACATAGATGTCAAGAAGGGCATCCGACCAGTAAACACTCAGCTTCATTTGGTCACCCTGACTCCACCCTTAAGCAAGGGATTACAGGCTTGTTAAAAGAATGCTGGTTCATGGCCCCAATAAAATAATGGTGTCAGGAGAAAAGGAAAAATTCTACTGTAAAACTAGAGTAGCTAAAAATAAATAACAATCTGTCTCAATTGCAGGATATGATTAGATGAAAGTAGTACTATCAGCCTATGTCATTTCAAAATCAGGGTATATATATGGCATAATTCCAGCCAGGATTAACCTCCTACTCTTGCCATTTGCATTAGAAGAAAAGTTGCTATTATGCTCCTCCCCAGCAATACATACAGAAATATATCCCTCAGTTAAAAATATGAAGAACACCATCCAGTTTGACCCTGGCATGTTTAATAAATGCCTATTCTGAACATTTAACATTGAAGTGTCTTTAATCAATATGCAGTTAGAATCCAAGCCAGTTTGCATGTTTTTATCGTCGAGTTCCATAGTAAAAAAGACTCATATGGGTAATTTTTCTCTACTTTTAAACTACACCACACTGTAGAACAATAAGTTAGGCAAAAATCACTTCAAGTATCCAGATGGCACAAGCTGGCTGTACAATTGAAGAGATAAACAATAATGTAAGAAAGAACACTAGGGACAAAAGGGCAATAAAATTTTGAAAAATTATGTACAACAATATCCCTTCAAACCCTCACTTAGAGCAACTTCCCCAAACTTGGCAATCTCCTGATGTTTGGACAATCTGCAAAAATTCTGCAACTAGCATCACCTTTAGAATCCTGGAAACTTATGTCCACACATCTGGAGAACCTCCCAAGCATTCTCCTTGTTAGTTCATCGATGTATAATTGAGGATTAACAAGGAAATTGGCACCATGTCAGATGAATTTCAGGTATTAATTTGCTTGACCTGAGAAATTTTCTGTCTACAAAAACATAACCTTATGAGAAGGTGCTCACTGTTAACAAGAAGCAAATACTCCTTTTTCTGCCCCCCTTTCTCTGCTTTCATGCCTCTTCCTCTGTCAATACAGTTCTGTCAGAATTTTTTCCTTCTGTCCCTCAGTATTTCCATAGTCTAACCCTAATCCTGTGCACAATTCAGTAACTGATCCAAAGTGTGTCTTTTTTTCTCTCCCAATTCCCAATTCAGCAACCAGAGTTCTTGTGACATTTTCCATGTGTGTGAATGAGACAGAGAGAAAGATCTTTCCTTCACCTCATCCATTGGATTTCTGTTACTGATTCATGGCCTAGCTATTGAAATGTTCACTCTCACTTGAATGGAAAGGGCTTTTTTCTACCTTTCTTAGCCAGAGTTACAATGAGTTGATTGAGGTGCAATGCAATCCGAGACTATGAAAATTATGTATCAAATATGCCACTGTATGATGGAATGACACAGGAGATCACATGAATTCAAGCAAGAACACTAACATAATTCACTAAATTATGAAATGCTTCAAAATGATACTTAAGTAGAGTCAAAATCTGTGAATGAGATGAACTTCAGATGAACTGTAGCAGTTTTTAATGTTGGTCTATGTATCCAAGGATTCTCATTCAAGTAGTAATAAAAAGTGAATTATTGTGTCAATCCCTACACTTGAAAGTTTCTGACATAATCTGAGAGTTGAGGGTAGGTGGGGGGCAAAATTGTTGGTTGTCTAGTTGTTTTATCAAGGAAGGAGTCATGCAGGAAAAATTATTCTGTCCAATTATGCTAGGGCGATTTGGTTGCTAATAGTTATACAGTCCTTCAGATGCAATTGCATATCTCCCATATGGTTTCTACATTTCTGAATTACTACGCGGAAGCCATAATAGAAATGTAAAACTATCTTTAACTGCCTCTTGCTATTGAAATAAACATGCCAAATCTTTCCGCCTCTTGGTAGATTCATTTTCCTATGATTGGTTTGAGTTAAGAAATGAAAGATTATTACTCTTCCCGTGTGTCCTATAGAGGCAGTGGTGGAATTCAGCCAGTTTGCACCACTTTGGGAGAACCAGTTGTTAACTTTCTGAACAGTTTGGTGAACTGGTTGTTGGAAGAAATCATTAGGGCAGAGAACCGGTTATTAAATTATTTGAATCCCACCACTGTATAGAGGGCATCATCCACCTCAGGATGGCACAACTCCCTGGAGCTAATAGGGTTCACAAGTAAATTTGCCTCTACCTGTGGTCATGCCTAGAGAGTAGAGTGATTGTTCTGACAGAATTCTTTAATAGTCCATTCAGTATATATAATATTTAGAAAATGTTGTTTTTTATTTTTCTTTATACCTACCCAGCATCTCCTTTCCCCTTTCCACCTCCTATAACTACTTGCCTAGCTAAAAGGTGGGGTAAATGAAAAGGCAATGGGATTGGGTGGTATATTTTCTGCACTCTTGCTAATCTACCACCAGCCTAGAAACAGGGAACCAGGAACCAGAAGGTATATCTGTGTATTCCTGGCATTTCTCAGTATCATTAGAGACCACAGCACTTGTACCAGCCATTAGGTTCCATAACCACCAAAGACCCACAAGATGCAATCTCTTCCATTCCTAAGTGCTGAGTTCCATCCCGTTGCCCTCCACTTTTCTACAGGGCAGGGCGGGGACACAGTCACCGAGCCCATTTCTTCGAACTCAACGAATGGAGGCTTCTGAGGGCAACAGCTTGGAAGAAGGCCAACATTCCATCCCTCAGGGCAGCTTTCCATTTTGGCTCCAAGACCTTCTGGGTGGATGTCTGAGGTGGGGGTGAGTAATAAATCCCCCATTTGCTCCAGCTCAGTTATCCAGGGAAGAAACCCAAGACATTAGAGCTAAGGGGCAGATCTAGATTCTTCCTAATTCAAGAGTGGAAATCTTTGGGCCAGTTATGGCCTCCAACAATTCATTTGGATTTATCATGACGCCTCCCTCTTCCCACTAGAGATAACTTTTAGACCTATTTTGAAGGGGAGTTTGGGGGTTTAAGAGGTGGAAATCACTCTTTAACATCACCAAGCTGCTTCTAAACATAGGCTCAATGATATTTGGTTGGTTGGTACAAATGAGTGCTTTTGGACTATCAAAAGAATCTGTCCCCATAAGGAGACATCCTATTTATCACATTGGGATTTAGAATTATCAGAACATTGTTTCACCTTTCCTTCATCTCTTTCCCACCTAAGGCTGATAATTTATTCTCAAAGTTTAAAGAAATACTCTTTAAAAGTGGGGAAATTCCAAAGGCGATGAAAAGATATTCATTAGTATTTCCTCCTTGCTATCTTGAAGCTTCTTGGAAATGTCTGGATTCTATTTTGAAAGTGTAAGCTGTCCTTTCAGGAAAGCTTTAGCCTCCCTCTACAGGGACCTGTTTATTCCAAGCTGAACTTTTCACAACTTATTAGCTAATACATTAGTGTTCTATAATTCTCTTATGTTCAGTGAACCTGAATATTTGCTTCCCCTAAGCCATTTTCTTTTTTACCATGTATGTAGTTATTGTCTTCAAACTACCTTGTAAAAGTAGATTGGCCCATGCCACCAGAAACAGACTTTGAATTAGTGAATAAACGCTAAGCATTTCCCACTCAAGTTTCAGAACTGCTCAAATTTCCTATTATTGATACCTCTGTTGCAGCATTCATGTCCTATTGTGAGATATAGTCCTAATCTCCACTATGAGAAAAGATTGAGATGTACATAAAAACACTATAGTAGCATTTGGAGTTTCTGCCAATATAAAAACAACATAAAAGATGACATCTTTGGTTTCATCCCAGACCGGCGAAGAATGGCTTACAGAAATTTTCATCCATGTGAGCCCTTTCAGATTACTCAACTCTGGATACTATCCATTTCAGAGATTTGACCTATATTTTGCTGCAAGAAAACACATGCAATAGTTAAGAAACTAAGATAAGAATCGGTGCTCTTAGATTGATTTAATTGGTTCCTTTTTCTTCTTCCAGAATCTTAGAATACCATAAGGGTGACAAGAATGAAAAGGAAGCTTTTTCACTAGCCAGGAGGAAATGAACATAGGTCCAAAGCTAACCAACCATTTCATTTTATCTAATTATCATGTTTAAACCTTCCAAAGAACTAAGATAAATCAAAGCTGAATAATTTATTAATCCACAAATATCCATATCTCCATTTTACAATTTTTGAAAAACTCCTAAGATTGTGCTGTGAAAATTAAGCAATACAGTCCCTCTAGCTAATCTAACCAATCATTGATTTGAGATTGAGTCCACATAGAATTTCCCTCCCAAATGAAAAAAAAATAATGTTGAAAATTTCAGCTTTATCTACTCTAGCAATTTCACATTTTACTCATGCTCTTTGTGGACCTTGGGGATCAACCCCCTTTTTCAAAAATAAAAGTTTTTCCTGCTGCAAAAATATTGCCTACTAATTACATTAATGGAACTAAATATCTAAGAATTCATACCAAGTCTCATTCTAACCATGTATCTTCCAAATTCTCAAGAACCATCAATCTGCTGATAGAAAACCTATGATTGCCTTCTGGACTTGGCCAATGCACTAGTTACAGTATGTATTGAGACAGAAGAACTGCGAAAGCAACAGAGCAACATTTTGTGGCCTAATGTGAACTACATCAAAATCTGTGACAAGTGCTATTTCCTTAGGGAGGCTTGTGAGATCCTCAGGACTTCAAAGGCAGAATCCCATGTAGAGAACTTTGTCCTCAAAATCAATTGTATTTGAGCTAATTTAAGTATATGAGAAAAATACTCCATGCTTTAGCTCTTCGGCATCTCTCGAACTTGTATTACCAAGGATGGGATCAGATCTCCTTCTCAAAATGCAATTACAAGTTTTGCTCTGAATTCCATACTGTGGCAAAATATTTTCAAAAGTGTTTCTTGGAAATACAGAGGTATTAACCATTTCAACGCAAGTGATTTGCAGACGTCAGTTCCAAACTATACTATGCAGCTTGTAGACAGACTGTTTTTACCAACTAGTTTGGCAGATCATATTGGACTAGTGGAATGTATCACATCTTTTCATCACAAAAGTCTATGTTATGCAGCTTGACATTAATCCCTCTCAAGTGCCTAGCGTGCTACCTGTTACTCTCACCCAAAAGTACCTTTCTCATTTGCAAAAGAGATATAGAACCAATACCACATCTTCTATGTAAAAAAGAATGCTTGTTCTCATTTTGCTTAGTCTGAGATTGTGCCTCTTCTATATGATCCCAACTTTTTTTAAAATCAGCATTAAGAAATTGTGCATAGTCATAACAGTAAGCATGGTTCAACTACTTCATTTGGGAAGTTGGTTCGTGACATTGGATTGCAATGGTGCTTACTTTCACATACTAACAAAGACAATGGTAGCTGCCCCTCTTCCATTCTCATGATTAGCTTCAGCTTTACCAAAATGCTAACATATCTTGCTTTATAGCCAGGACTTTTTGTCAAAGCTCAGTTGTGAGGTTTTTTCAATAACATTCAATTACAGCTGCGTAGCATTTTAAAGGATGGTCCAATTAATAAATATTCTGTAGATTTCTCTCATGGAAGTTCATTGAATATTTACAGAGTGAAAGAATTTACAAAGTTCCCTTTAAGCCCATGGCTTTATGATTGTTTATGCTGCTGTCTCTTAAAATAAATTTCTTGATAGTTATCAGCTCATAAGTTTCAAAATCAGATAATTCTAATTTATTTTTACACAAATTCTACACTTGTTCTAATATTAATTTCTTGGTTGCAATAAAAGGTCCTCTAGTTATTCTTTCTGATGTGATTATATTCTAAGGAGTATGCATTGCATGGCCTAAATTAAATGTATGCACATGTCTTAGTTTTGCAGAAATTTAGAGTTTCAAAAATTGGAAATTACTTTAGCCTTCTATACTAGATAAACAAGGAACAAGTTAATAAATTCATTCATTTGTATTGACTTCACAATGTATAGTAGAAAGAAAAATGCCAGGGAATGTAATAGCTTACTTGCTCAGGAAAATTAATATGTAACCATGACTGTAACTTTCCATGACAATTTTTTAATGAGAAAGATGTAGGTTATACATGGGCCTCTGCATATAAATTTTCTAACCAGTACAAAATAGATATATGTGCCTCAGAGCTTTGAAAAGACATGTCATGTTGAGTTGATTATTTGCTAAAGTCAGAATTCCTTCCATAAATGCTCTGATACATCCCAAGGTTGATAATGCCTTCGATGGGGTTTAGAAGAAAATGAGAATTCTGACCATAAATTATCTATTCTTTGAAACCTCTGGAGGACATTCAAATATCTCTAATTCAGAAAACTGATAAGCATAATCCTATTAATGTTTCTCTTTCAACATATAGGGGGGTTGGTAGGCAGTACTCACTGGGGATTTCCTTCTGTCTGACCCTTTGGGTCATGAAATATAAGGATTGTAAGAGTCCTGGAGAACATCTAATTCAGGCCACTGCCCAATACAGGAATCCACTACTATTGCAACATTGGATTGTAATGTAGTAGATTGCCTTTTTTTATGAAATTGAAATAAATGTACTTAAAGTATAGTTTTTTTTTTTCTGTTATGTTAGTTACACTGTGAAGAACTAGTCTTATTTCTCTAAGACAATCTGGGAGGCAATATGGCTTCTCACGCTCTGGAAAGACAAGTTTAATTGTGGACCCTGCCTACTAGCTCCAGGAGATAAAACATCCTGAGGTAGAAAATATCCTCTATTGCAGGGGTGTCAAAACTGGCGGCCCACAAGCCAGATGCGTCATGTGCAGGCCACGCCCACCTCAGCTCCACAAAGGAGAAAAACATCACGGTACGTGATATGGTGGCAACATGACGGCGCAAGTTTGACACCCGTGCTCTATTGGACTCAGAGAATAAGCATTTAAAGTAAACATTCCCATTTATCTTGCAATGAGCATGACCTTACTAAGACAAGGATACATTACAACTTAAGCAACAAGTATTTTGGTGATCATAACACCAAATGCTAATTATTCATGCACATTTGGAAACTTAAGTACTCCATCACTTGCTTTGAAAATAATCACTTTTTATAATGCATACTGTCTACATCTTCCATTCATAATGCTTAGTCCTTTCTCACCATTTCTTCTGTCATTTTTTCCAGAGAAAATTCTTAAGGAGGCAAAGATGGAATAGGTCTTTGATGCCTTTTGACTGATAATACTAGGAACCTTCTATATTGAAGGACTCCTACCATTTAAATATAATACAAGGGGAAAGGATGAATATTAATTAAAAGTTTTCATACAATCAATACCTAAGGATAGCTTTTGTGAATAAATTTAAGATAGAAAAGAGGAAACAGCAATATGAGGCTTGAGCAAAAGAAGAGGATCAAACTACATGCCTTTATTTGCTTGTGGATTGTAGAACTGTAAGAAGTGCTCCAACTTCACTTAAATTAACGGTAACAATCATGTGAACTGCCAAATGAGTATATAAAATTGCCTTAAGCCAAGAAATGTTACTTTATTCACTCATATCCAAATTGTTTTCCAACTATGAATCGTTTGTCAGGTTCTAAAGGGACATGACTGAAGTCAAAATCTTCCATGTGCAAGCGTTTATTTTAATATTAAGCTATAGTGTTTCTATATAGAAATAACTTTTGTTTATATATATTTTTTAATTCTTATTTACTTATCTCTGTTTAAAAGTTCTGTGGGTGATGCATAGTAAAATCATCAATTTATACAAAATACAGCAATACACAAATGAGCTAAAATATTTGTTAAAAACAGACACTTTAAAGACTACTGTATGAATAATAAAATTCTTAACATACTATAGGGACTGACATAGGAAGATTAAATAACTGAGAAGATGAAACATTGATGCTGCTAAAAAGCTAGCAATGTAAGGAAGCACCTTTGTTGTAAACTACTACTGCATTGGAAACCAACCCACTTCCATGTAACTGCTTGTTACATTTCTCTGTATGGATACTCAAAGCAATGCACATTATGAACAGAAAAAGACACTGAAGAAGATATTATTTTCTATCACAGTAATAGCTATTCATCTTAAGAAGATACCGATCAAAAATGGAAAATTCAGTTGCTTTTGAAGATAAAAGCTGCTACAGAAAACCTGCTCTTTCAACTGAGCAGTGCTTCAAAGAGGAGGCACATACAGCCATGTTTTCAAAATGCTACATTTATGTTCTGTTATCAAATAATGAGCTCTAAACCCAAATTGTAAAGGTTCAGAAGAGGATACGAACTCAAATCACACTGCAGCTTGTTCCTCCATCAGTAAAAGAGTTGTGTTCTCAAAGCCCAGACTGAATACAAACTTAACTTTTTATAGAGCTTGAAGCATTAAAGTAGTTTTCAAATAAAGTTGGACTTACAAGACTAGAATTGCATAAATAGATCAGTAAACAAGACTGACGTCTTTGTACAAGGAGACTAAAGAAGACCACAGAACAGCCTATATATTCCTGGCAAGTAGAGCCATTGGTTTCAATCCATAGGTTTTGTTACTTAGTGTAAACTAATTTATTTGGGGAATACTAGATTAACATGATATGTGAAACTTAAGATAAATAAGCTTTGGGTCAAGGCTTCAATATCAAGATGCAGAGGATCTTTCCTACTTGTACTATTTGAGTAAAAAAGATTTCCTAGGTGTAACACCCTACAATAATCCCCCCCCCCCAGTTGATTAATCCTTCTGTTTATACTTTCATCCCCTTATAATTAGTTATCATTATGCATCCCTAGGTCAACTTATATATGCCACTGGCTGTCCAGAAAACTACTAAGAGAGGGAACGATTCTACAAATCCATGACTATGGGGGAAGGAATGAGAGTTTCTGATTGCCTTATCTGACCTAATGGAAGAATTGCTGCCTGTACCATCCATCATTCCCCATTCTTTTCTGCTACAATTATTCCTTAGTATACAAACTTCCTTCTGTATCAAATAACAATCTTAAAGGCTCAGTCCCCTACAGAACTGAAGTCTACACATAACCTGACATTCTCATATTCAATAGTCTGCACTTTCGCTTTCATCTCCCTTAACTTGCTTAAACCATCTTTCTCCAATGCATGAAAATATAAGCTATTGTCCTTGGGCATTCTGTGCTACAAAAATAATAAGTCACAAGAAAATTCAAATTCAGTAAGGATGAAAACTATGAGTGAAATTATGTAAAGTACAAGTACACCCAATCTGGTGAAGGAGGTTATGCTTTAATAGGTCTTGAGATTACTTTGGCCAGTATAAAAACATCTTTGGGATGTTTCTTTGATTGAACAAAAAGGGCAAGAACGAAGTTGGAAAAAAATTGTTTAATTGGAACAGAAGCAAGAAAAAACAATTTACAACTTAATGCTACACCAAGACTTTATCCGTGCAGTTTTTATGGTAGAATGGGAATGCTTTAATGTGATAATGTTTGAGCGAAAGCTTACATGTGATCCAGGAAAGTACTGCTGGTCCTCAAATTAAAGCATTACTATTATGGGGACATATTATACAGCAGTTGCAGGAGTAAGTCTTGTTAATCTTGGAGACTGCAACTAATGAGTAATAATAGCTGAATCCTCCTATTTGTGTAGTTATTTGATTTTGGCTGCACAATAAAATTATAATTTCTACAACTATTCTAGATGAACTGCCAAAATATCTGAAGTGCCATCCCACAATCCTCAGTGGATTAATTTTCAAAATGCAATACAAAGGAATGGTCTAAATGATGGGGTGGGAACAATATTACCTCATCCTATCTAGAAAGTGACTCACCATTCGCCTCCACACAAGAGTTTGTATGTGGCCAGAAGCAAAGGATTATCTCTGACAAATTGGATTGAATTATATGACAGAACTGGAGTTTACACCCCAGCTTGTAGCCTGTTGATGAACAGTTGAAAAATACAAAAGAATGTAAGGGAACAGGCAGCATTCTTAACAAATTACCAAAGAGGGAATGCTGAATGCAGAAGCACAAACCCTGGGTAAGCTTTTTTTCAGTAGGCCTCCAGTGCAGGCTAGTCTTCAAGATCTACAGGTTTTCTGGACATGAGGTTCCTGAGGGATCTTCTGCTGAATGTGTCATCATCACTTGTATGTGTGCCTCCCACTTTCTCTCTTGCTTTCTTTCTTCCCTGTTTTGATCTTACCTATCATCCTGTGCACCTCTGTTCAGTGACATTTACTTAACAAACTCCCAAACCCGTTACTGTCTAACCCCCATATCCATTAGTCCGCAGCCTATCTCAGCTAATGCACTAGCTAATCGAGCCCCACCCTGAGCATCTTGTGTGATCTCCAGCCCACAGCCTTGGCTCAGAGGAATGGCACATGGCCTATGATCTGCCAGTTTCATTTCTTTCTTTTTTGTGTTAAGGATGCACCCATTTTTTGCACCAAGAGCCCACAGTCCGGATCTCTCCCTATAGATCAATCTATATCAGAGCTATGAATGAGTCTCAATATGTATTCTGTGGATGCCTTTACACTGTGCAGTGCTGTGATGCATGCTGCATGCTGCATGCTCCTTTTGCATGCTTCTAATCTTGCACATTTGACAAAATTTGCTCTTGGTCAATGGTTGAATGCATTCTCCTTGAACCCATCCCTTTACTGCTGCTGTCTGCTGCTATCTTGAAAAAGATGGGATTTTGTGTTACTTTACAATTTTTACTTTAAAATACAGACACAACCTGAGCTCTGAGGGGAGAACTCTGTGGGAGTTAGACGATGGAATTCATTTGGGAATGATAGTAAAGCACCATGTGAATTCTAGTGAGGACCCTGAAAAGTATTCCTGAATTTTATCAGCAATTGTGGAGAAAGTCTAGAAGCAGAGCTCTGCGTATTGTAATCTATAGAGCGGCAGAATCTAAGGGTTGAAACAGGAGTCTAAAAACAATTTCAACTGCTAAAAACAACAAAATACATTTTAGACAAAAGTAAGCATTGTTTTCTTTCAAAGATTTTATAGTCTGACAATCCTAGCTACATTAATGTGAGAATAGATTCCAAGATTGTTATGCAATAAACTTTCCAGCCGCATACTTTGTAGTCAATTGGACTTTTATGTAATTATTATGTACAATTATTTGTAACCAAATTTCCGCACTCCTGATGGAAAATCCATAGCATCTGTGCATAGAAAATGTTGGTTGAAAGAAAAATGAAGTAGAACAGCAGTTCATTAGTATGGATAATCTGAATAATAGAGACAACACAGGAAAAAGTCTCTGAGCTCAGAGTTCTCCTCAAGGCTCTTATATTCCTCTGTGCATGACAAACTGGAAAGTGAAAGCGGTCCTAGATTCACACATTTCTGCTTGAATTTCTCCAGAGATTACTACGAATGGATTTACCTGTGGCAGACGACAACACGGTCCATTTCAATTCTACTCTGATGGCATTGATCAGGACTGCCCTTGACATCAAGATTGCCAAAGGCAAGTGCCATTTCCATAGATCCAGCTATTTTGCGAGCAAATGAAAGTACTGTGGAAAATGAGACTAAATAAAGCACATTTTCAGATACTGATACTAATAATGAGGTAATGTTGAATACAAATGCTGCTTGTGGCAATGCCTTATACAAATAGGGGAAATGATGCAGAATAAGTACTCTGCAGTGTTGACAGCTTCAGGAAGGCAAGAGAGCATCAGGATTAAAAAAAATACTTTCACATGTACATTATTAATTCATTGATTAATTAATAATTCCTAGTTTATAGTTCTGTTGAGACTTTGTTGTAGGAATCTGCTTCAGTTTTTTTCTTCTTTTGACACAGTGCATTCATACACCTCAATACATTTCTCTCTTTATTTAGAAAATTAGAAACATGAGACAGAAAATGGTGCTAGAATCCACCTCTCTTGACTTGCCAGATGATTATAGAAATATTTACAGATCAGAGACGATCAGAAATGATCGTCACCTCTAATTTCACCTCTAATTTGAATTGTTATTGTTAAACTAAACATTTTTAAAGAATACTTTTATCAAATTTGAATATAAACTGTAATAGCATTTTTAAAAGCAAAATTACTGATAGTGTTGACACTGCTAAAAAGTAAATGTTTAACATTTCAATGGGAAGAGGTAGAGTTGGGATGTCTAGCCATTTGTTTTTTCTTCTCATTCCTGGTTTAAATCTTCTAGGCGGAGCTGACAAACAGCAGATGGATGCTGAATTGAGAAAAGAGATGATGGCAATCTGGCCCAACCTATCCCAGAAAACTCTAGATCTTCTGGTCACCCCTCATAAATGTAAGAACTTTTTAATCATTACTTTCAGATTCAGCCTTATCTATGACAACGCTACCTATTTCTACCTTTCTGTCATTTTCTCAGTGTGCAAATACTACTTTATAATCCTACCATTATAAATAAAAACATGAGAAAATTATTTTGAGCAAAAAATAACTTTTCAGAAAGCTTATGAAAGAAATATTTAAAAACAAATTTCTAATTCAGTACTTTACTTTAATTATTATAAACTTTCCTGAGAGAACATAGGTATAGTTTCATATCTTCATTTTTATCCTTGCTCTATTTAAAACCCATTTTAGCATTAAAAATGATATTGTGTTAAAAACTATTTTAAACTACCAGTATCAGCTTTTGGATTCCTTTTCTTGAAATTCATTGTAACTTATTTCAGCTTTGTGGTTATAACTGATAACTACACAAATATTTATTTCCTTTTTCCAAAATCCAATAAGATTTCCCTAACCTCTTTCAATCTAGTGTATTGTTCTAAGGCACTGTTTTCTCCTTTTCATTCTACGCCAGATATGTGCAATCCTAGAAAGGGGGTGGGGTGTGCGTCTAATTTTCCTATTCTGGATGGCACAGATCACTATCTTCTGATTGAAATATTCACTAGGTATTTCAATAGCTCACACAATTTTCCTATGTATTTATGGAGAAATCCTATATCCTAAGTCACGGGTGTCAAACCTGACCACGTCATGTGATGTTTCATGACGTATTACAATATTTTTTGCCTTTGTGGAGCTGGGGTGGGCGTGGCCTGGGCATGACGTGTGGCCCGGGGGCGTCGGTTTGACAAGCCTGTACTACTCATCAACTTAGATTGACATACCTTTTCCACTTCCCTTAGGATGATTAACAATATTGAATATAAAACCTTCTGAAATGTCATCACTTAGACTACATTTCACCCCTGATTAGATTGTAATATGAGAGGGGTAGAACAGAAAACTACTCTAAAATGCAGGAATTTTCTGGGTGCTTAGTCACTGATTTGCTTCTTGTAGATTTAGAATAGAATAGAATAGAATTCTTTATTTGCTAAGTGTGGTTGGATACACAAGGAATTTGGTGCATATGCTCTCAGTGTACATAAAAGAAAAAAATACATTCATCAAGAATCATAAGATACAACACTTAGTGATAGTCATAGGTTACTAAATAAACAATCAAATCATACTAGGAAATAAACAAAACAATATAAATCATAGAGATACAAGCAACATGGTTATAGTTATAAATGGAAGGAGATAGATAATAGGAAGGATGAGAAGAATAACAGTAATAGAGTCTTAGTAAATAACAGTGTTATGGGATTAGTTGTTTAGCAGAGTGATGGCATTTGTGGAAAACTGTCATCATGTCTAGTTGGTCTGGTGTGCAGTGCCCTATAGCAGGGGTTCTCAACCTGTGGGTCGGGACCCCTTTGGCGGTCGAACAACCCTTTCACAGGGGTCGCCTAAGACCACCGGAAAACACATATTTTCGATGGTCTTAGGAACTGAGACATCAGTTTTATGGTTGGGGGTCACCACAACATGAGGAACTGTATTAAAGGGTCGTGGCATTGGGAAGGTTGAGACCACTGCCCTATAGTATCATTTTGAGGGTAGAAACATTACTCTGGAAGAAAAGCAGGACTTTGTATGTTGTTGCAAAGCATAAAATTATAACAGATCAGAATATAAAGTCTTCTTCCTTCTCATCCTCCCCCATTTCATCTTCGTGACTTGCAGGAATAAATCCCTGCAGTTTACTGTTTCATAAAATATTCCTATTAGATTTATTATTCAAGGCTATATTGTACTGCACCTCATTATGTGATGGTTTATATTTGAAGTCTGAATAACTGGACTTTCCTTTCCCTTCCAAGTAGTCATTGGGACAACTACTGCAATATCCCTACATAGAACTAGTTGAGAAAATGCCACTGGTCAAATATTTTGAGTCTAAAGACTGGAGAATTGCCAATTTGTAGCACTAATCTGGAGGGTGATGTTTTTTTGTTTTGTTTTGTTTTGTTTCTATTTTGCAGCTACTGACTTGACAGTGGGAAAAATCTATGCAGCCATGATGATCATGGAGTATTATCGCCAGAGTAAGGCTAAGAAGCTGCAGGCCATACGGGAGGAGCAGGTATGTGAAAAATGTAAATGTAAAAATAAATATGCCACCGTTCCCAAATCTGAAAATGTTGCTGAATGATTTTTTATGCTTTATATTTACAACAAATCATGTGTACTTTAAAAAAAACTTAAGATTTTTAAAAGGTGATGTTTTTATTCAGTGATTACTCCTAATTAATTCTTGTTACATATGTTAGGTTACAAATTCAACCCATTAAATGCAAGTAATTGAGCATTTCTGGAGTACAACAAATCTTGGACAGATTCACAGTGGACTAAAATACATTTCACAAAGTGCTACAGCCTGGCTAGGAAATTCCAACACTTGTGTATATGCATGAGTGTGTGTGTGTGTGTGTGTGCACAAATCCATATAATTTTATATCCACCTATAATTAAATGTTTTAGAGAGCCAAGAAACTCCACCAACAGAGATGCACAATATAAAAATAATTTAAAGTTCTTCTTTCTAGTGACTGTTTGAAGTTATGACATAATAATAATTGTGATTTCCTTTTTGCAATTTATGAATAATATCTGCTTATAACTATTATTTTCATATTCTCAAAGTTGGAAGGCAAACAGTAAATCATTTGTTCTAAAAGTTTTTCAAGTGATCGGAAATTTACTGAAGGAAAAAAAGGTAATCTGATGATGTCTAGATTAGAAAATATCTCCAAGGTCTTTTTAATATTTGTATCATCCTGTTCCCTTTAGAATCGGACACCACTTATGTTCCAGCGCATGGAACCACCTTCTCCAACCCAAGAAGGTGGTCAAGGACAAAATGCCCTTCCTTCCTCTCAATTGGATCAAGGAGGTGGAATGTGAGTTCTTGTTTATATAGGACAGTTCCATCCATACAGAAACAAGTACTTCAGACGAGACATTTACTGAACCATTGCTACTACTAGTGCATTAGAAAGTCAATGAATGGTTAATTCTCTGTCATTGGAAACAGGATCATAGTCAGTAAACCTGTGGCCTACTTTGAGGACAAAACATTCCATCAATGACATCTACAAAAAGGACTTGACAGATGACAATATGAAATTCTGTAGAGACATTATCAATCACTGTAGGCCAGAAACTGGAAGCTCTTTTGTAACTGAGATATACATTTTCATTTTGCAATATTACTTAGCCTTCAAAAGCCACATAGGGCATGGTAACTGACACAATGTTATCATCACAATGACATTACTATTAACATCAAGAAGCTCATGAGATGCACTTTTGTACTCAATAAAGATAGACAGTTTCCCATTCCAAGGAAGACTTGCTATGCCCTTCCCCAGTCTTTCAGCATTTTTTGTGAAGATGATATGATAGTACAATACACTGGAGAACACAATGGCCACTCTTCATCTTTTAGACTAGCAGTATAAATAGAGCCACTTCAGTGGTGGGTTGCAGGCGATATGCCCCTGTACCGGTGCCTGCCCAGAGCACTGGGTACTATTCCGGTATGGTTCTCCAGAGGGCCTACCCACCCGCCCGAGCTCCTTACCTGTATTTGAGCTCTTTAGCGCTTCTGCGCACGCACACGGAGCACACAGCGCCTGCACGATGCTCCGCCAAGCAGCTGGAGCATCGCAGAGGCTTGCGGAGGCGTCACAAGAGGTAAGAATGCACATGTGTGTGCACGCTGCATACGTTCATGTGGTGGAAGCCAGGCCCCATTGCACTGGACTGGTTGCAACAGGATCCGGAACCCACCACTGAGCCACTTATATTGCTGGAATATCAACACAGGTATTATCAACACATTTATAAATGCTTGGGGGATGGACAGATAAACAGATTATGATTGTGCACATAGATTCATTACAGTTTGAAAGATGTATGGTTGGAATATGACTTTTTCTATCTATTTCCAGGAGTATACAGGAAGGAGGAATGAAGGAAAGTGAGTCATGGGTCACGCAAAGAGCACAGGAGATGTTTCAGAAGACAGGAACCTGGAGCCCAGAGCGGGGGCGCTTAGAGGAAATACCCAATAGCCGGACCAATTCCCAGGTGGTTTGTATGCCAGCAAGGTGTTTGAACTGGCAGTTATCTATCTCTACTTTTTCTTTTTCTTGTCCCTGCCTGTCATGCATCTATAAAGCCAGCTGTATAGCAGAATTTTTCAGAAAAAAATTGTTTACAGTGAGAAGTTCTATATTCCATCATATCATAGGACCCAAAGATAGAAATTGATTAAACCAATATGGATTAGGTATTTATTTGAGTGACAAAATATTGAGTGATGCAATAGCCACAGTTTATTGTATCACCATTCTAACTACTGTATGAAACTTTAATAGCACAATACAATAAGTATATGTTGTTTTCTTGCAGGCGTTTCATTAGCTAAACTAGGTAACATCCTCAGTTCTAATCCTAAAAACCACAAAGCTCAGAGAGAAGCAAGGACCCCTCATTTCAACCCTTAGCTACAGATATTCTCCTTTATTAGAATATTTCTAATAAATTCACTGGTGCATTTTAATCACTACTAAAATAACCACATTGCCAGTTAATATGAGTGGATAGATTAAGATAATTAATTATAATAAAAGAAATAAATTATATAGGAAATCTAAACTTAGACATAAGTTTGATTAAACCCACATGAAAAGCTTTTTCACATCCAACGAAGCTAGCAGTATATGTAGATGAATCTTATCTGCATACAAAAACTATTAAATCAAATAGGTCATATATACCATATATGCAGGTAATAAGTACTGAAATCTCACAAATGTAGCTGCAAAATCTTAGCAACAACTTTTGACATAGATATCAAATGAAGTATGTTGGTAGGACCCATAACTGATTTCATAATTTCAGTGATGTAAGCTTAATATATATAAAACTGGCAGAAGTTTATTTTTGAGAGGAATAAAACTAAAATATCCCCAGATGTATAGAGCATGCTTAATTTTTTTTATACCAGTCTATGATTATCCCATCTAGTCTAAGGGCTTTTCCAGATGTCATCATATCAATAGAAGATAGCAAGAGTACCTGTATTGATTATATATGTTCCTTTGCTGAAGTACTTTGGAGATATGTTTTCTTGTATCAATAAGATGGTGCTGTATTTTGGGAGCTCTAAGAATATCTCAGTGTTTTCTTTTTGTCTTTAAAGTTCCTTGGGACATAGAGATGCATGTATTGGAAACAAATGTTCATTCCTTCTCACCATGGGTAGAAAACCTTTGAAGAGCTAGAGAATAATGAAATCTGCTCTGCTGGAAAAAGCACTTAAAATATTAAGTAATTTTTAAATTTTGCAGTATCTCTTTAATAAACTAATCTTTACTTTGCAGTTTATTATTTCTGTTTCTTCCAATTTCCCAGCTGTTGAAAAGAATAGCATTTCTTCTATTTGTTTCTTATGACTTCTGATCCTAATATCCTCCTTGTCCAATTTAGTCTGTAGAGATGCGGGAGATGGCAAAAGATGGCTACTCAGATAGTGATCAGTATTTACCCATGGAGGGTCACGGAAGAGCTGCCTCCATGCCACGATTGCCTGCTGAAAACCAGGTGAGGGTTTTCTTTTTTAAATTTGTGCCCTGTTTGAGCTTGAGAACTATTATAACTTTCTTGTCTAAGCATCCTCTTGTTTCTAAGATTGACATTGTCTTTGACAAGTATTCATTCATTTAAGGAGACAGTGATGCTAGGGCCTATACTGATGCAAAATGAAAGAATGTTTCCCAACCCTCCAGTCCTGTTCTTCAGATAAGGACTGCACACAATCTTTCCAGGAATTATCATCATGCTGTGAATGCTTTGCTCTTACATCAGAAATGAAATGAAGACACATTTCTAGCTATGGGCCAAACAACTGTTTCCCAAAAGTCAATCATGATCATTTGTAACTAATACCCAGAAAGAGCAGGGTTACTTTTCAATGTGATATTTCATTTAAATTACACTTGAAAAAGAGATGATGTCGTAACATAAATGAAAATTAAAAGATATTTCTTCAGATTTTTTTATAATAATACATTTATCCATTTAGAAAGGGGTACATGAAATACGCTGCCCATTGCACATCACAGCATCTATTATCTTTTAGGACTCTCCCATCCCACTTAGTCATGGGCAGCATGCTGACAAGGTTGAGGGGCAGGTATAGGTTGGTTTTTTCCCATCTGTGGCTGAAGATGTCCATATATCAATGCTTCTTCCTCTTGACTGTACCTCTTGGACTCTACCTCTCATTTTGATCTCATTAAATGCATGGAAGATGCTTATTCTAAGCTAGGAGATGTGTGATATTGATGCATAAATATAAACTCCTCTAAAAGATATTATTGCAAGTGTGCTTTACTTGTATCTGAAGTTAACTCTATCCTGATGTATTTATTCACAGATGATGGGAAAACTAATATAACTCCTATTAATATCACAAAGTCAGCATTCCTTGCTACCACTGCCTGAAACTCTACAGTATTCCTCTCCCAATATACCAAGACTTCACCTTAAGCAGGGAAGTTGTTGGATTCTTTTACAGCCTTCTATTCTTAAGCTGGTGATCAATGTAAAAGGACCAAGCAACCTAGAAGATCCAGCAGAGACAGAAATGAATGTGCATTCTCAGTCTTGGCAAACAGAAGGGCATGATGAGAGGTATAGATCTGCAGACACTTTGCCCTGCCTACACTCCAAAGCTACTGTTCAACTAACGCTAGGATGCATTAACAGTCTGCAACCATTGAGAAATTGGTACACATTGCTTTCAATTTGCATCAATAACTAGTGCCCAATAATTGGTAGCATTCACTCCAAACCACACATGTAAGTTTTCTAGTAACAAACTAAGCTCATATTGTAGCCAAGAATTAAAACAGTAAAAGATGGGGACGAGCTGTGTTTCTTAAGAAATATTTTTTTAAAAAATTACTAACTTAACAAAATAAATAAACAAATCTTACTTAAAGAGATAATGAGTGTGATCCAAGGTGAAAAGAATGCCAAATTTCTGTCGTAAGAAGAATAAAGGACTTTAGATAATTATTTATTTATTTATTTATTTATTTATTAGACTTATCTCCTGCCTTCCATTCAGGAGCCAAGACAGCATTCACAGTACTCATTTCTCCAATTCTCTCACAAGCACCCTTGTGGGCTGCCTTCTTTTACTTTTATGTAATGTCCAATGGAGCATCCTACAATACCTGGAGACTGCAAATTATATTTCCCTTGGCTCATATACCTGCTCCGCTGCTGTCCTATGATGGTTTCACCCAGATTTAACGCCTCAATAATAATCATTTTTGTAGCCTTTGGCATCCTTGATTGGATGCACAAATTCTACTCTAATGGTACTGTTAGCAAACTAGAAATTTATTTTATTCTATTGGTTTGTAGAGGGTTGTTTTGTTATGCTAGTCATGTCCCCTCTCTCTGCATCTTTTAATGGTGAGTGGAGGAAGAAGCTAAAGCTGTCAAAAAGCTATCAAGTTTGAGAAGCTACCTGGATATGGCCTGTCACAGCACAGCTTCTATCAGAGTAAAGGCTCTGACTTTCAGCAACTATTGTCCAGCTAACAATGTTCTCTTCCTGATCTGGCATGCAGCATGTGTTATATTAGCAAACTTTATAGGTTCTGATGCAATCTCAGCATCAGGGTGGGGAGGGTGAAACAATGAGCTTGAGTGTGGGGGCTCTTTTGCTAAGCATGTGCCAAGCAGCAGTCGCTCTTAGCATGCTCTGCTATGTAGAAGCATTTACTGTTATACCAATAGGCTAAGCATCTTTATGTTTCTGTGTATATGTGTGCAAGTGAGAGCTTGGGCATACTGTTATTTGAAGAAATTGCTCAAAGTAAGTGTACCATCTGCAACATTTCTTGCACAACTATACTTCTTGCTTCCTGCAGGAGGGACTACATCTTAATTTGCAAGTATCTCAAAGAGTCATAATTTGGTGAAAACGTCAGCTATGGCAACCTAGCTACAAAGCCGTGGCATTGCCCTTATAGTGCAGACATAATGATCATATTAACATTCTTTCCCAACTTAATAAGATATGTTGGAATCTGGACTACAGTTCATGCAATTTCTAGTCATCATATAGTAGTCATTGATACTGGCTGAATAGGAATCACTGCCAAATCCATTTGATATGTATCGAAGTGTTGATAGAATTCAGCAATCTTCAACATGACAAAATGAGTGTCACAATGTTGCTGTGCAAGCTCCTCTCCTTACATATGTGCTTGTGACATCACAACACCAATTCTAAAGGAAGGGAGTTTGTGTCACAATGACATGCACTTGTTTCCTTGTATATCCACTCCAGAAGTTGCCTTTGATTTGTACTAGACTGGTAAAGGTTCCCACCATGTTGATCTCTTGACAAAAGAAAGCTATCTTGGACAAACTGCATTTTAATTTAGAATAGCATTTGATTTTCAGGATTCTCAGCAGAGGGTACCTCATCAATAATACCGTAATACTGCATATTAAGAAAATATAGGAGAAAATCTTAACACTTTGATTCAGTACTAGTACTGGATTAATAGCGCCTGCAATGTAGTCTGATCCAACAGTAATCTAACCAGCTTCTAGAGGAAAGTGTTGCGTTCTACACAGCCTAATCATAGGAACTACGGTGCAAAACAATGGGTCCTGTTTGTAGGGGAGGCAGCAAATGGTATTGATTCTCCTTTGCCCTTTTCAATGAGTTTTGCTTCAGATCACCAAATCTTCAAGACAGAGAGCATTAAGGGGACAGAAGGTGAATGTTAAATGTTTCTCAGTGACAGCTCAAAGTAAGGCTCAGCCAAGACATCTCTCAGACAGGTCATAGTATTTCTAAGCAAATGTAATACTCTGTGATAACTACCACACCACCACACTGCCTATATTTGATCTTCTCAAGTTTGGTAATTCTGTTTCCTTAATTACACATGCATGTTCCTTTTTTCCTTGCCCAATTAGAATTTTCCTTGCTCATTAGAATTCTTGATCATTTGGTGGTGTTGCCTTTACTCTTATGTCGTGGCTTCAAGAAACCATAAGAACTCCATGACAGCCCAATTTTTTCTGTGGCTGAAACAAGTCCTGTTGTTGCTATTGTTCTTTGGGTGTGGTTTTTTTGGTAAGAATTAAAGGAATACTTAAATAGTTACTGCTGGTAAATACGTATCCAACATATAATTGAGGGTTGACTCATCACGTAGTTCTGCTGAATTGATACTTTGTAAACAATGCCCATACAAAAACTATCTTGAAAGGGCTGATGCTAATCAAATGAATATTATCTTAATTAAATCATTTACTTTAACCTTTACCCCAGGGAGTAACTTTAGTGACTGCATTTACAAATTCTCCTCAGAGAAAGGCATAAATAGTTCTACATTATCTTTCTGTTCCAAATAGAGTAGCTTTTGAAATAGTCCACAGAAGATACTAAACACGTTGTATATAGTTTGCAGTTGGACTTACTTCAGTCCCCTCTGAAACACAATCCAAAGACAAAGAGATACTTTCCAAATATTTTTTTTCTATTTCTATCTCGGAAAAATAGTAGAGACTGGAAAACTCAAGCTCTTATATATGTTCTTCATCACTTCACTTTTTTTAGGACTTTGAAATAATTAAAACTATATTAGGAAGTTTTACAACAGAGATATTTCTTTTAAGAATTGCCCAGAGCCATACAGATGATATGGGCAGTGTAGATGAACGATAGATAGATAGGCAGGCAGGCAGGCAGGCAGGCAGACAGACAGACAGACAAACAGACAGCTGTAGTCACCATAAAGTTTAAAATGAACTTCAAGCCTTCCTACATTCAGTATAACAGTTTTCAGCTCAGGGAGGTTTAATTCATCTCCCTAAAATCTTCTATTTTACTACTCTAGATATTCAAATAAAGCACTTAGTGGGGATATTTGTGAAAGTACTACTACTGGTCAAATAATAGCAACAGAAAAAAAAGGGGTGATTTAATTAAAATGCAGTTACCAATGAAGAAAATAAAAGCATATATTTGCCATTTTCTCAGTTTGTGACCCTATGGAAGAAGTCTCTTTCTTAACTTCCTATTTTATATCACCATCCTCATGCTTGTACAGTGAAAGACTGTTTTGATCAAAACAGCATGTTCAGGAATCACTAGATCACTTGGTCACAGTCTACCATGACAAGTCTTTTTTTCTTCAAATTATGCTATACCTAATAGTATTCACATCTGCATCTATACACTTATCCATGTATTCATGCAAATGTATACGTATCTTTATTTCTCCTTTTTGGAGGAGGAGTTATACAGGTGCTACTTTATATAACCTTTCAAAGGAAAATGGTTATTTATACAGTTCTAACAAATAAAAAAGCCTTTCTGTTGGTTAGAGACAATTCAAGAATTGGATCACCCAAAAAACACCCCTGGAAGTAGACTCTGCCAACCTTGCCTACTAGATAAACCAGGCAGTATTCATATTTTAACTTATTAGTTCCTTCCACCAAACAGTAGCTCTTTCATCAATCTATCAATATTTTGACAGGATATAAATGATATTTCAAATCCAAACAAACATTATATAAGCAATGGATTTTTCTATCTTTAATTTTTCAACATCTTTCTGTTTCTGGTTTTATAAATGTTCTTTTTTCCCCCACTGATCAACCCTACTTACAGATTTTCTGTAGTTTCTGAAGTAAGAATCTGCTTCTCTTGGGTTGGACTGGAAACCCTGAAATAGAAGAAATGGGAAAATTCAAAAATGATGGGTTATTGGAGTATTTGTCCGTGTTTGGTTTGTGCATAATGTTGCAGCTTTAAACAGTGGCTGACGGTTCCAATGGCTGGGGCTTGTTGTGGCATGTTTGGGGGAAGATATGGGGCCTTGCTGTTATTTCTGCTGCTCTGCTCAGCTCAGCATTACTCAACTCAACCCTCTGAGACTGCCTGTCCCTTTGTGGTGTTGTCTAACTTTGTCAGTTTGGTTGAAGTAATCAAAGGAGGAGATGAGCTTTTTGGCACTGGGCTAGACTGGTTTTATGCATAAATATGACATTAACTTGACTATTCTTTCCTTACACTCCCCCCCTCCACCCCTTTACAGTACTATATTCTAGTTTCTCCTCCCTTCCCCTTGGTCCTATACCTCCCTATGCTTTTATATTTATTTCCTTCTCTCTCTTTCTTTCCCGTTTCTGTGTGCACCGTCTTGTATGGCTGCGACAGAGGAGGAAGGCGCGACCGCGAGGGAATAATCTCAGTGTATGTACTGCAGCCTGGACTCCTGGTTCTATGCGCTCGCTGCCTCCAGTTCCCTCCCCCTGGGCTCCTCAAAGTAGCAAGCTGCCAATTTTATGTGTCCATCTAGTCTTACACACACATTTCCTTTCTACTCTTTCAACCTGAAGCCCACATGGTGACTTTCCTCATTGCTACATTGTGCTATAGGGGCACATCTTTCTCTCCAGTCCATGATTCTGTTGTCCTTATGTCTACATTAGGCTTTCTCATCAATTACTCTTTTTTCTCTCTGTTTCTTCCCTCTTCCATTATCTCTGCTTTTAACCATGCTCATTATTCAATTCCTGCCTCTGTGGTGCTAGTTTCAGTAGTCACTAAATAGTTCTCTAAACCCCCTAGCTTAATGGCAAATGATTTTTCTGTGACTACCATAGTTTAATGGAAAGTTGCTGTTGGGAAAGGCAGTTTCTAAGCTAGATCAGATTTTTATTTTGTTTATTGAGCCTAATTTGCATAGCTCCATTTCATCCCACAAAACTTCAGGTATTCTAACCAAGGTTCTATTCCTCCTTCAACATTCTACCTTAGAAGGCATGAAGAAACCAGTAATTGCACCAGCCAGATTTTCCTCCCCTTATGAATAACTTCACTAGTGACCAATCTGTGGCATCTTAAGAGATTTTGTAGTCCAAAATCCACTTCACCATACAATCTTAAACACAGTTGTCAGTAGTATCACAATCACAAATCTGGACAGTAAATTCACTTTTCAAAAATTACGCCATTAATTCCATTGGAAATTCTTTTTCAGTGGATATCCATATGATTTTACTATATATATCTTCAATTTTAAGATGGCATGAGATTGTTTGTTTATTTTTGTCCCTTAGATGCCCCCATCAGTTCTTACCATTTTCTATATTTTAATTTGGAGATGAAAAACTTAATACCTGAAACAAAAACCATTCTCTCTTATCACGTTTACAATAAATCCTGAATCCTAGAACATTTGCCTTTCTTTCTTATGCAAGATGATTAGTTGTGCATTTGTAGTTGAGGATCAGAAGTACATTTAGCCAGGCTTTCACAACCCTTTACTGTACTCCATCTACTGGTTTTTTCCTTCACCGCAATAACTCTAGAGCAGGGGTGTCAAACATGCATTGTCACGTGACGTATTGGGACTTTTTTTTCCCCTTTGCTAGACTGGGTGTGAGTGTGGCCAGCGCATGATGCATCCGCCCCACGAGTCGTGAGTTTGACAGCCCTGCTCTAGAGGCAGAAGTGAGAGCATTTAGATATAATGAAAGTTTCCCTTGGTTTCTATAACAAGTTTAGGACATGGAAGACCGAACTGCCAAAGAAAATGAAGATGCAGCCTTGAGGTTTTGATCCCTCTATTGTATGTGTAAACTATGCAGTTAAGACTCGGCTTACATTGCCTTCACTTGGTGAATTGATAGCATAATAGATATGACATGGCCACTAAACATCAGCCCCCAAAATAATTCTGTGCAGTGAATCTATAGATGGGAGTTCTTCCAACTAATTAACTTCCTTATTACTATGACTTAAATACAAAGAAAATGCTTCAGAATTCCTAACACATAAGTACCAAATGTCACTCTAACAGACACAAGACTTATAAATGTTATTTGAACATTTTCTTCAGGTAAGTTTAGGATGGATAGTATACCTATTCTAATTCAAGAATCATAAACTATACTATAAGTAACTGCAAAAAAGAATAATCCATTATAAAAGTATAGCTTTAGAGTGATAATCTCATGTTGAAGATATATGATAACATGAATATTAGAAAGACTGGCATGTAAGTTTAAAAAGAAGTGTGAACTTATACTAGTTAACAGTTTTTTCTGACACAATGTTGAATATCTCAGGAAAAAATAATTTAGATTTACCGATATGGGTGTTAAATTAATTCTGCACAGAAAATTATAGTTAATATTTTAGCGGTCCTAATATAAAACAGAATGAAATTAAATGTTGGGTTGCAAAGTTCAGCTGTGAAAAAGAAGTAGTTATGACTTTGTATTGCTTACTAACATTTATGAAAGAATTATAAATCTATTACCCTAGAACAATTTCCCAAACAAACAAGCAATGCAACAAAAACCTCTGGAGATGACAATCCCTTCTCAGCTATAGAAATCTTAGTCCTTTGTTGTAAAGAAGTCAATATTTTTATTTTAGGATGTGCCACTGAAAGACTGAAATGCAATATAGAACAGATTAGTTATTGATAATGCAATAATCTCTATCTTCTGCCTTTACTTTATTAACTTATCCTACCATTCTGTATTACATTTTTAATATAGTTGCAAAATTCTCTCATATGCTGTCTTTTTCATTAAGTTTACCCATGAAATTGCCATTTTGGAAGAGAAATTGCTGTTCTCATTTCCTGCATCCCATTAGGAATGGACAGGACATCTTGAAAAAGAAAAGCTTGTTCACTTGTAGCTGATGTTCTTTGAGATAATCTCAATCCATTCTCAGCCCTTTCCCCAGACATTCATTGTCATGTCTTTCCATCGGTCTCAGAAAAGTATCCCCCCAAAAACCTGATTCTAAGTTTACAAAGGACGTTTTAGCAACTCTGCAATCTTTGTTTGATTATTTACAATTGTGGGTCACCATGCACACCAGTCCTGTGTTTAGGAGACAACCACAACAGTTTTCTGTTGGGAAGAGGCTTCTGGTTGCATATGCATCTGTCCCTCTAGGTGGGAAAAGGGGAAAGACATCAGAAAGTACAACAGTTACAAGTGAGTAATTTCTCTTTCTTTTTCTTTTCCTCTGTGGATCAGAAATAGCTGAATAGTAAGAAGGCTGGGATTTTGGGTTTTCAGGAAGACCTGCTCCTAGAAGTTCAAGATTCTATTTCCAAGCCTGGTATTACTTGTTGAAAACAGTGTAAGAAATCAGGAAATTGATTTTTCTGGTATTTCAAGGACAAATAGATCTAAACAAATTCTTCCACTATATCATATAGGGAAGTACTGTTAATTTTTCCAGGATGATGATTGCTTGTCCAGTTGATCTTTGTTCTGCACAAACATAATGATGAAAGTTGAAACACACTATAAGAAATACATTGTGAGATTAAGACACATTGTTGATTACTTGTGAATAGAATATTCTCTTTCCCTAAAAATTTAGCAAGACTATGCTGAAAACTTAAAACAACAGAAATATAGCAACAGGCATAGTAAAGCCAGCCTTGTATGATATTTGAGAAGTATTAATCAGTGAATGGCTTGCCTCCAGAAATTGTGAGTGCTCCTTAACTAGAGGTTTTTAAGAATGGGCTGATGTAATTGGAGGGAGACAGTCCTGCAGACAACCTGGTTACATGCTGTCAATGATTTTAAAGGTTCAAACCAGCACCTTAAATAGGACCTTGAAGCAGATTGGCAGCCAGTGCAATTTGCAGAGCACACATAATTATCTGCACTGCTGCATTCTGCACCAGTTGAAGCTCATGGAAACTCCCTCAAAAGTAGCCCTATGTAAAGTACATTATAATTGTCCAATGTAAAGATAGCTAGAGCATAAATAACTGTGAGGAAGATCCTTCCAATCCAGGAAATGGTGCAACAGGCACACAACAAAGAGCTGTGCAAAGGCCCTCCTGACGTGACTGCCACCTGCTCAGGAATGGAGTTGTGAGTCTAGGAGGAGCCCCAGATTGCTCACCATGTTTGCACACAACATAGTCTAGAAGATGATTTAATGGATCCATCTTCCTATAGTGTGTAATGGCACTAGAAAAACCCATGGCTAAGCATGAGGAGAGAACAAGAACTCCCCCAGTTTCAGATCACACAGCCACTGCTCCAACAGAAACATCAGATATGGAGCATAACCATTGTCCCATGATGGGCTCTGACTTACCTGAGATTGGCCCATGGCCATCGTGGTGCAATCCAGAATGGAATTGAGCTCCGGAAAGGAAATTAATTATGCAGCAGGGAGGCTGGCACAACAGCAACTATCCCATCTTATCCCCAGAGCCCAATTTAAGGAATAGGATCTTACATCCAATGATCTGTGGTACAACATCACTCTCCTGCCTCAGAGTCTCAGCTGATGCAACACCCAACTCCTGCTTGGAATATTTCCCAAAGGACCACCCCTTTCCAGAGTCAGCTAGATTTCAGTGGTGCATACTAGAGTGGCACTATTATCAACATTTAAATCACTGAGGAGGGATCCCTTATTGCAGACTAAACTGGCATTAGAGGCCAGGGCTACTGAAGGTCTGCTAACAGGGTACTGGGTAGAGACCAGTGGTGGGATTCAAATAATTTAACAACCGGTTCTCTGCCCTAATGACCAGCAGGGTAGGTGGGGCCTGGTGGTCATGTTACTGGATGGGCATGGCCAACTCAACATCATTCATGTTGATGGGCGCTTCACCTTAGCTGTTACAATGTAATAAGGATTAACCAGAGAGGCAGTTTCTGTAAGCAGGACAATAAAGATTAGGCTAGAAACAACACCAGAATGTTTCCTTCCTGCCTTCCTTATAGGATTAGCCCTGTAAAGTGGGAAAAAAACAAAATGAGATTTCTTCCAACAACCGGTTCTCTGAACTGCTTAGAAAGTTACCAACCGGTTCTCCCGAATAGGTGCGAACTGGCTGAATCCCACCACTGGTAGAGACCAAGAAACTTGAACAGAAAACTGATATATGGCAACAATTCCATGTTCCCCAAAGGTAGCCCACTCCCTGTCTCCCATCATACATTTGCAAGCTCCATTGCTACCAAAAAAGCACCTCCATTCCCCCCCAATGACAGCACCATCCCCCAAACCAAAGCCCCCAAAATCAGAGACTGGGAACCTCCCATTGTCCTCAGCAACCATCCCCAGGAGGGGTAGCTGGGCACCTGGAGACACTATAGCTTCACCAGTTCTCAGTGCCTTCACCATAGAACGGTCAGGATAGGTAATGATAAAAATACGGTTTGGGACCGCAAACAGCTGCACCCTAATTACATGTAAATAATAAAAATAGTCAAAACCATGGTTAATAATTCAAACAAATCAATTATGGGTAAGGAGAAAATTTTCAACTCCTTTTCTAGGAGCAGAAAGTATGGAAGCAACTTAAAAGTATCACTAAATGTTATTCTGATTCTACAGATTTACCTCCATGCTTGAGGTAATATCCATGAGTGATACCACAATATTTTTTTAAAACTTGTATGCTGCCCAACTCTCAATGACTCAAGATGTCTCCCAACAAACAAATTACATTAAACTTTTTTTTTAATTCAAGACTTCCAAGATTCAACTTTTAGTTTTCTATTTCATTCCTTTTCTACATTCTGCAATCTCAAACAAACTGATTTTTAAGGAAAATATTCTATTAGGCTGAGACTTGCAAGTCTTAATTTTAACTAGATAGTAAAATCTAAATGTACTTCCTGCTTGAAACACAATGGACACATTTAGAGAAACAAAACATTGAAACAACTGTATATAAATTCATAATATAGGGAAGGCAATGTGGCTAAGATTATTTTCTTCAGCAGTCAGGATTATTTGAATATATCCCACAAAATTGAGGGGTTGGAGTGGTTAATCCCACAGTTCTATGTAGGCCCCATTGACATTAAAATGGTGAGTAATCAAACACAGTGTGTTATTTAAAAATGTGCCCATCATTCAAGAAACATCAGCTGCCACCATCAGCCTTATGTACCAGAAGGACTTCCTAGGCCAGTGTTTCTCAACCTTGGCAATTTGAAGATGTCTGGACTTCAACTCCCAGAATTCCCCAGCCAGCATTCTGGGAGTTGAAGTCCGGACATCTTTAAGTTGCCAAGGTTGAGAAACACTGTCCTAGGCATTGTTAGATGTATATTTTTTTTCTTAAACATGAACAATGCAAGACGGTCCTTGACTTGAAAGTATGCCTCTTGCTCAGAAATGGGGGGAAAAGATAAATTGAAGTGATAACAGGGATGGGTGGGAGAGGGACGATTAGAAAGATGATGAGAGCCAATCTTGTCATTTTGTCGTTGGCTAAATAAGGTTTAGGAGTTATCATATATATCTTGTCAATCTTCTCATTAACAAGTAAGCTTCCAAACTGCAGCTATTTTGTGACAATGTGACCATATTAGATTATTCAACCTTCAAATTGCCTAACCTTATTTGTATATTGTAAAACTTTACATAAACAATGCTACGTATTACTATATGCAAATATTATTTGGTCAATTTTAGGTTTACAATATCAACTCAGTGTAGATGAGAAATACAGTATATACTTACTATATTGCTTTTATCTTTATTAACCTACCAATGAATAATGCGTGTTGCATTTTATCTATAAAGTTTTGTAATTTCTAAATGTAATTTAAAGTTAAAGCTGAGTCACGTTAGTGGAATTCAATGCTTTTCCCATTATGATAATTTAAAATATCATAATATGCTGCAGATCTTGTACATACTTTATTTAGAAAAGGCTCTTTGATCATCTTGTAGAGGTTTCTGTGTCTGGAAAGAAGGATGGCATTTTCCTTGTGCCTTCCTCCTAAATCTTCCCCAGAAGGCTGGGAAATGTGTAATTTAAAAAAAAGGAATTTGCAAAATCATTTTTCTCCCATTCTCCAAAGCTGCAGCAATGGCAAAAGCCTTTCATGAATAGAAAAAGATCATAAATCCTACAGTGATTACAAGGTCTGGCTCTCTCCTTTCCTTTGCTAAGGCTTACTTTTGCGTAAACTTTTTGAGTGTGTTTCTCGCTGAGCAGTTCTAGAGCATAATGAACTGCTTCTTTGAGAGTAAATGTATCAAAGGGTCAGGCCTAGCCAAATCTGACAGTTTTTGAAATTGATATATGTGTCATGAAGAGCAGTAAATATAAATAAGAGACAAGGTGGCTATGTGTATGTGACTGGATGTTTCCCCTGTGCAGCATACAATTTTCCATGTTTCTATTAAATTATTGTCTTGCATTTAATGTTTTTGGGTTACAAGATCATCCTTTGACATATGTTTCTGGGAATGTTCTCCCGGCTTAAAACTTGCCAAACTTCCAGCTCTATCTATTTTTTTCCTTATACTTTTAATGGAAAAAAATTACTTAAGAAATTTACAAGCTGAGAAGCATCGGTCTCCAGTATAATCTTTATTTCAAAAAATGCCTCTGAGTTCTATGTAGGCCCCCGTTGACGTTAAAATGGTGAGTAATCAAACACAGTGTGTTGTTTAAAAATATGCCCATCATTCAAGAAAAAATGTGGAGGTAAACTAAACTAACAGAAACCATCAGAGAATGGAACCCGTTACATGGATACAATTAAGTATGACTTAAGCCAATCTCATTCAGGGATGGAGGAGGAGTGAAGTCAACATCAAGGCAGAAAAAGAAATGTTGGCAGAACATTTCTGTAATGGTTAGGTGGAGCAGGGAAAAGATCCTAAAAACTAGACTTTCTGTTGTCATATTTCTGAAACGAATTGAAAGTCAGCAGTTAGAAATAGGGAAGAGGGAAGAAAAAACATCTACCTGATTGATGCTGGTTCCAATCTTAAAGTGCTATGACATTTGAAATAAATTGTTTACAAATCCTGGAACAAAGTAACAATAGCTAGAATTCAACAAACCATGTGACAGATTTACTAGCTTTAAGTAACTTCTTAAGCAGCAGTTAGTAGCACAATATCTGAATATATTGGCATCCAGAATATAAGTACAGGGCGGGGCATAACCTTTTCTTAGGGGGTCACAGCAACACTTGTAATAACAACACAAATAATTCATACACCATTCGAAAGCCCATCAAAAACTGAGTTTATTGACACGATTTAATAGTCAGTATGACCACCATTAGCCCTTCGAACAGCATTCAAACGAGGTGGATAAGAACACAACAAATCTTCAAACAGTTCCGTTCGATTTTCCAGATTTTTCAACACAGTTTCCAAATTCATTCTCAAAGTTTCAACCGAATATCGATTTTGACCTTGCTCCTGAATCATCAGAGCTTCCACTTCATCCTTAATTATGGCCCCAATGTTCTCTGCCGGATTGAGATCTGGCGAATTTCCCGGCCAGACGTCATTGCCCCAAAATTCGACATTGTTTTCGCGAGCCTCTCGAAAGGCAATGCACTTTATTCTGTCAATGATCCTTTGTTCTTCCGAATCGAATTTTCCAGCCATTCTTAAAGCAAATTTAACATTTAATAGCTCATTCAATTCAGTTTTTTATGGGCTTTAAAATGAGGTGTCGCGGAAGTTGTAAACTGCTGTCGATCTTGCTGTGACCCCCTAGGAAAAGGTTATGCCCCGCCCTGTATACTTATTTAAAAAGAGACTTCAGGAAGATTAGTTAAGATTGTTTAAATCTAATTTTCCTCACTGTGCTTAAGGTTCTACCCAGATTCATGAAATAATAGATGATGTGATATATGACACAAAGAAATTATAGAGGCAAAGAAAAACATGCAGAAAGCAAAAGAAGGGCAGTCTATGGCCAGAAGCATCAGAGAATCTGATGGTTTCATCAGTGATGAAACATTGCAGCATCACAACGCAGACAACACATGTACAAAAGACACAGAGCTTCAGTTGCATTGGTACAAAGTTCATTTCATTGCTACTCTTCCCCCAACATTTCTATCTGTGGAAGCTTGAACTAGTTATAGAGTGTATGGAATACTATTTAATTTGTTTAATTTAAGGATGTGAATATTTTTTCTTTCTTTTGCAATAGGCAATCTCTTCATATATATTTCCTTTGGCCAAAGTTTTTTCATGACATTGGCCAGAGAAAGTAATTTATGCTTTCATCTCCAGTTAAGAGCATCCATAACCAAAAAAGATTCTGCTGAGTTGCTGCTCATATAAAATGTGCCTTCTTTTCTAGCTCATTCAAGAGAGGAATGCATTATGGCAGTTATGTTCTTCTTAGCTACATTTTTAATGTATTCCTGAGTTCATTGGAAAAGGAGGGATTCTCAGTTGGATGTAACAAGATGTCCTAATCCATAATTTAGGCATAGAACAATGACAGGAGAGACTGGTATATGTATCAACAGTTTTATATATCCTATAGTTTTGTAAGTGTTAGAGAATAGAAAGATGCACTGGATAACCAGTCTGATGGGATATAATTCTATTTCTCTGGCTGGAGTACATTTAGCTGAATATAGCCTGTTTCTGTAATTTTATCCCACACTTTACAAAACCTATTGGCTTTTGCTTTCTTGTAAGGCTCCCCTAATGTTGTTATACTGGGTTTCTATCTCTCTCCAGACCATTCCCGATACAAGTCCCATGAAACGCTCTGCCTCCATGTTGGGCCACTCACGCTCCAAAGGTACACGCTTGGATGATTACTCTCTAGAAAGAGTAATTCCAGAGGACGGCCAGAGACATCACCGCCGACGGGAGCGGACCCACCGTACATCAGAACGTTCACTGAGTCGATACACTGATGTGGACACAGGTAAAAACAATTCAAGGCAAATGGAAGCTTATTCTGGGGAAGGGAATAGGAAGCCTGTGGTGTTCCAGGAAGTTATTTCTCATTTCATCTCAGGTGGACATAATTTCAAAGAAAACACTGGGTGCCAGCCTCCCACAGTTTTTATTTTCTAAGAAAACCTATGAGGAACAGACAGGGTTTACTGATAATTTTGGAAAGGAAAAAAATGCTTGAAAATAATTATTTGTTTTGAATATACTGGCTTCCCTTCTCTTGTTAAGTAACTCCATCTAAGACGTCTGAAAGTTCAATGACAGAAATGATTCCTCAAGAGTCTTCACAGATAGTCCTCGACTTAAAACCACAATTGAGATGGGAATCTCAGTCATGGAGTAAAACTACAGTTAAATGAGATGTCCATGTGACTGATTTGCTTAATGACTATAATTCCAGTATTTCCAGTTCTGGTTGTTAAGCAAATGAAGTCTCAGGTAAGGAGAGTGGTGTGTTTTGAGGTTGTAGGAGACCCTAGGAGGTTCTGCTCAGGAGCTGAAAATCCTCCCTACCAAAATCAACAGAATTTTCAGCCTTTAAATGAAGAGGCACTAAGTACACAGCCTGTGTAAGGCATCGCAGCCACTCACCCGCCCACCTGAGACACTCTACACTCCTTACTTCACTACATTGCTTCTCCACTGTCTGCTTTCAGTTCCCTCTCATCTCGGGCTGGCCAAAAGAGATGCCTGCCAAAGGATTTCAGTTCCTCCCCATGCACAAATAACTGCTTCGATGGTGCACAGGATTTTAGCTTTGTTTTTGCACTCTGCTGAAGGAGCTTAGCTATCCTCTATGCACAGAAGGGAACTCCTTTGACAGGGTGTTTGAAGGGAGCTGAAATCTAAAAGATTGCACCAAAGGAATTCAACTCCCTTCAGCAAATAGCTCTTTCAGACAACCCCAGAGATCCGATAGAGTCCCTCTTGACAGGCAGCCACAGTTTGCAACTTCTCCAGCTATCTTCTCCATTGACTTTCTGGCAGAGAAGTTTGTAAATGACGATCACATTAATGCAGGGCACTTGACAACTGGTGAACAGGTTGCTAAGCACCAAATCACAATCATGTGACTGCAGAAGTGGTATTGCAATGTTTTGCAATGGTCAGAAGTGTCTTACGGGCCATAAAGCAGCTTTTCTGAGGCCATCATCGTTCCAGATTTCCAGACCCACACCATTGTTGAACAAACAACACTACCCGTATTCCTTGTTCTGGGAGGGGAAATTAGTCTTCCCCAAACACTAACTTAGAGCCCGGGTCACATAAGACTGTTAAACCACTAAAATGGTTAAAATTGAGAGAAAGGAAGTTGGAGTTCAGCATTTTGTTAGAAGCCATTATTTGACAATGTGTGAATCAGGCCATCATGCTGAACTACAATATGTCTCATTTGTTTGGACATAGCATAGGACATACTTTTTCCTCTCTTTTTCTGTTTCCTGTTGTTAGAAGTGTAAACTAGCCAGCGTTCCTGGGAGTCAGGTACTCCAATCTCCAATAAAATAAATAAATATTATGCGAACAGAGATATGATTTGTTAATCCCAATTTAGTATTAGTTTACCGTATGAAGTTAGCCAGTGAATATTCATATAGCTTACAAGCATCTTTCAAATATTTCATCAGCTAAGCATCTGAGTAGGGAGTTCACTGAAAAGCAATCTTAATTTGGCTGCATGGAGGTCCAAGTTCAGACATTACACCAATGTATTAAATTATTCTCCTTATTCAGTTTTGTTTGATCTAAATGCTCACTTGGGCGAAGATAGCCCAGAAAAGCAATTTATTCTGTAGAATGTAATATATACTTTGGAGTCTTAAATCTTGGACACCAAAGTATATAATGATCACCTTTGACTATCCAAGTAGCCAAGCAAAATGTGCCTTCAGTGTTTTAGCATTTCATCATACTTTCCTCCCTTTTGTTGCTGGTATGTTATGCAGAGCATTAACAGGTGATCGTAATATCCTCCATATCATTCATTTAAAACAAATGCATTGGATTTTAAATTGTTTTGTTTTTCTCACTGGCAGGTCTGGGTACAGACCTCAGTCTGACCACACAGTCAGCTGACTTACCTCCCAAAGAAAGGGATCAAGAGCGAGGCAGGCCTAAGGATCGGAAGCACCACCACCATCACCACCACCATCACCACCATCACACATCTTCTGACAAAGAGCGATATTCACAAGAGAGGCATGAATATAGCCGGCCTCGATCCAGAGATCGACGATGGTCCCGTTCACCCAGTGAAGGCCGAGAACATGTGCCTCATAGGCAGGTTGGTATGGCTTTCCATTCCATATTGCGCTTCTAAGAACTAAAACAAGTTAGTCCTTTAGTATTAAAAAATGTCTATTTCCTTCAAGAGTGTCAAACTCCAGTTATCTATCTACTTGTGTAAACATGCCAATGATAATTAGTCTGCATTGTTTTACAACCTTGGTTCAGTATGAAAATTGTCTTGCAGGATTACGTATTTAATTTTCAGCCAATCAGTTGTTTCTGAAAGACCACAGCTACTTTTTGCAATTATAACTATCTCTGCCATTTCTCCTCTACAGCATCAGAGTATGTTTTCAGGATATGGAAATAGGCCAGTTTTACCGTAAGATAAATTCATATTATTTTCTCAATGACAGAAGCAGAGGTGGGGCCCTATCTAACACTGGGCCCTATCTAACAAAATGAAATTCAATGTGGAGAAAAGTAAAGTCTTACACTTAGGCAAGAAAAACCAAAAGTACACATATAGACTGGGTGAAACCAGGCTTAATAGCAATAACTATGAGAGGGATCTGGGAGTTAGTGGACAACCAATTAAATATGAGCCAATAGTGTGCAGCAGCAGCCAAAAAAGCCAATGCAATCCTAAATTGCATTAACAGAGAGATACAATCAAGATCAAGTGAGGTACTAATACCACTCTATAAAGCCTTTGTAAGACCGCACACAGAATACTGCATCCAGTTTTGTCACCACACTATAACAAGTTTTAATAATAAATAAATAAATAAATAAATAAATAAATAAATAAATAAATGAATGAATGAATGAATGAATGAATAAATAAATAAATAAATAAATAAATAAATAAATAAATAAATAAATAAATAATAAACATAGGATGAACTGTTGCAAGTACTTGGTATAGCTAGTTTAGTGAAAAGAAGGACCAAGGGAGACATGATAGCAGTGTTTCAGTATTTGAGGGGCTGCCCCAGAGAGGAGGGAGGCAATCTATTTTCCAAAGCTCCTGAAGGCCAGACAAGGAATAATGGATGTAGGGTCTCTTGCTTGGGTGGGGGGGGGCTGGACTAGATGACCTACAAGGTCCCTATTTCCATCTAGATAGAAATAGATAACAAGGTATTGGCATATAAGATCTCTGTGAGATACACTGCCTGACTGCCTGCACTCCTTAGGCTCACTTGCAGATCCCAATCCCATTGCCAGTTTTAAAATAAAACAATCTGTAGGTTTACTGAATTTCTGTACATAAAATGAGAGCAAGACCATTATTTTGTCTTTCTTCTTAACCAGCACCAGATTTCCATTTCTCTATCATCATAGCTTATAATTCTGGATAGATATGAACTTGGATCATCTTTGTGCTTCTTCAGCCTACAGATTTATATCCTTCAGATATAGTATTCATCTTTGTTTTCTGTTTTTGCTTTTCTTAAACTAAAAATACTCAATTAATTTGTCCTCCTATTTAATTTGTATGATAGAGCTTGTGATATCCCAACTGCCAAATATCTATCCAAATGTCCTGTATCTCCAAGGGTAAACACTTAGGCATTTGTTACATTTATGAGATGGCTTGAGAATTATTCAAATTGTGGGTCTACATATTTAATTTTTGCTCAGAATCAGTTTTATTTTTGAAACAACAAAATACATGATTGACCCGCGACAGAACAGATAGAATCAGTGAGATTCCCTTGCCTAATCTTACCAAATAAATAAATACACTATGATTGACTCCATTGACTGAGAAAATCAGTTTGGGTTACCTTTAAAATATCAATATTTCTAATATTCACATCAACAATTATATAACAAATTATAACTATCCTTAGCCAGTATTGCAACTTTCAGATTTAAGGAGACACGCTGTGAGCAATTTTCATTTTTTTTTTCAAAGTCAACTTAGTTCACTTCAATTCTGCAACAGTTCATAGGGAGGTACTCACGCTAATATATATCAGGTTCCTATGCACTGTTTTCAACTTGTAGATCTCAAACATGTGGAAAAGAATGTGAAAAAAAGAACTGCCACTTGTCTGTTCAACTCATACTCCCCCTGGCTGATTAAATCAGCCAGATTGTGATTGGCTTCATGGCAGGAGATGTAAATAGCATTTGAAGTGGGGTGACATAAGTATGCTGGTGACACTGAACTCTATTATTCCTCCTATGAAACAATCAGAGAAGATATCTAGTAAAATAATAGAGTGGAACAAAACCAAAGATTATTTTATTTTTATAAGAAGCTGTTATACATAGTAGCAAGAGTAGGAGTTATTGGCCACTAGAACTTTGCTACCTTCTGCTGAGTTATGGTTCATAGGCACTACAAGCTTTGAAATAGTCTACAGAGGTTGGGGCATGGGGAATAACTTAAACTAAGGACTATCTCTGAGCCTTACTTGGTTGTTGTTTTAATTTAATATTGGAGAAGGAAAAAGTATGTATGCTGCCTTGAACGTCTTAGGGAAAGACAGTATATGGCTGAGTAATAATATTATATCAGACATTTTTCTTTCTAGAATTTATAGTGCTGACTCATAAAAGATCCCATGATGCTCCATACATTAATTTGACAGAAGTAGACACTGGGTGGGAGTTGTCCGTGAGAGAGATGAATATAAATAACTAGTTTCCCCTGCATTGATCCTTTATTGGTTGGAAAAAAATTCAGGTTCCAAAAAAACCCTCCCTTTCCAAAGGCTCATTGAAAGTAAAGGAATGGTTGTATCTGATGAATCTACTGAAAGTAGAAAAGGCATTCCTTGTTACATAAAACATTTATGGCTCTAGGAACACTTGCATATTATGTGTATTCTTCTTTAGAAAGAAGTATAACCTTGTTAAGAACTTACAATGAGCCTCGGTGGCGCAATGGTTAGAATGCAGTACTTCAGGCTACTTCTGCTGACTGCCAGCTGCCTGCAATTTGGCAGTTCAAATCTCACCAGGTTCAAGGTTGACTCAGCCTTTCATCCTTCCGAGATGGGTAAAATGAGGAGCCAAATTGTTGGGGGCAATATGCTTACTCTGTAAACTGCTTAGAGGGGGCTATAAAGCACTGTAAAGCGGTATATAAGTCTAAGTGCTATTGCTATTGCTACAACACTTCTAATTCCTATATAAGGGAATATTATATTCACAGTGGCTTCATTTTGTTGTCATTTATCTTGTTGGCTCTTATCTAACAGCCACTATATTATCCAGTGCTGCTTAAATATGTACCCAATCTTTCTTGACTAAGACAAGATTGAGCTATAGAAGTTGATTACATTAGTGTATTGAAGATACCTTACTCCAAAACTCCTAATGACATTCACCTATAGATACTGGATAAAGTTGAATGTTTACACAAACTTGGGATTCATTCAATTCTTTTCAACTAAATTGAACCATAGAAGAGATTGAGAGGTTTTATTGTTGGATGAAACATTTAAAGTATCTTATCTACAACATTTGTCTTCAAAAGATGAAACTGATCCCATGATGGAGCATAAGGCAGTTTACTTAATACCTTATTAGGACTTAGTGATGATGGACTATGGGGAAAGAACCACGCACAATTCAAGAGCAGCTGCAGGTTCCTGGCCAAACAGAATTGGTACCTATGCTGGAAACTGAGGTTCTAAACACCCTGTCAGCGGTGCTAGAAAACTGGCAATTTTGTCCCTTAAGCAATTTTTAAACATGCTATATTGGGTATCTGTGACCTTCAGAATCTCATTTTAATGGTAAATTTTAAGAAGCTTTTTTTCTTGCTACAGTCCATACAACCTAATTCTCCATGATTTGTAGTGTTTCAGGAAATTCTACTTCCCCATGCTCAGGCTCATGCTATCAACAATTAGTGGACTTAGTCCATTTTTTCACACACGCAAAGTATCTGGGGTGCAGGGCTGAACGACAGACGTATCTTGTGATATTGACCTCTCCAATTCTAAGTTAACACCTTAATCAGACCACCACACCTGCTTGTACTACACAGAAGCTGTGACCATATGCTAGAGTCAAGCTGCCTTTTGCCAAGCTTCCAAGGCATATCTGAATTTAAGTTTATTTGCCTCAAGTTTTTTTTTGTCTCAAGTTGAGTCAAGGAATGTTCACTTTTTCCTATATGCTGGAATTTATAATCTGAGCTGTTAACATGTTAATTTTTAATTAGATGAACTTTATTGACAAAGCCCTGCTGGGCTGCTTCATTCCTGGAAGATTCCTGTGAGGGATAACTAAAGAAAGCCAGGAGTTTATGTCAAGAGGATATAATTCTAACAGGAACACGCAAGGTGTGAAGATCATCCCAGCTGCCAGCTAAAGCTAGTGGGCATCAATGTTGGGCAGAAGCAATATAGAATATGATAGAGGAAGAAAATTGCTAAAATATCAAAACTAAATTGCACTAAATCACTTATCAGCCAATGCATCATTTCATATTGCATAGGACAATGATAAATCATTCCTCTATTATACCAAGAAAATCACATGGATAGAAAGAATAAAATGACTGACAATATATGCCACATTATTAGCCCCTTAGGTCAGATGGCACTCAGCAGGAGTGAGGAAGAACTGAAGATCTTTCACAGTGCTAACAGTGTTTGTGACATGTCTAAATTAAAGCCTTCAGAATATTTAGTTGTTGATGTTGCCAGGCAAGAAAACAATATCTGAAGCTGCAAAGAAAGAATTACAATGAGAACAGGAAATGTAAGGAGCATGAATATGAGAAAGTTCAACAAAATGAAAGGTGAAATGAATCAACATTTGACATCAAAGCCATCAGAGTATTGAGATGGGACAGAATACATTTGGAAAATTTAATTTAAAAGATCTCTGCTTATAATTTCAGGATATTTAAGACAAAGAAGAAATGGCATTGCTTTCATCGTTAGGAAGGGTATAGCAGGAACAATCCTTAGCCATACCAAGTATTGATCAAATAATAACAATTAGTCTTTGTGGTCAACATTTTAATATGGCGGTTATTCAAGGGGATGCTCCAACCACTGATGCAAAAGAAGAGAAAGCTGGTGAGTTTCATATGGTTGGTTATATAAATCTGCCAAATAAATAAGTTCCAAGTTAAGCTAAAGTGGTAGAAGCCAACCATCTTCCACACTGTGATATTGTGCATATATGCACAATTTCTTAAGGCATCACCATGAATACTCTCTGAAATGCTGAATCTCGTCAATTAGGAATGAATTTAAAGAAACTATTAAGGATGAATCTGAAAAGAGACTGCAAAGATTCAAGAAACAGAAAAAAAGCAAAGTGGATGTCAGAGCAAACTGGAAATTACTATGAAGAGATCAGAAGCCAAAGACAATAAAGGCAATATTCTGAGGAAGAAACTTAAAAAATTTCAGAAAGCGGTTAAAACAGGCAACAAGCAGTATTGCATCAGCAACTGTAAAGATGCTAAAGATGGAAGGAGCCATGGGAAAAGAAAGATCTTCCAAGAGATCTCTGAAACTCAGAAGAAATTCCAACCTCAAACTGATATGCTAAATAATGTCAATGGACAAAGAGAAACTGATTTAAAGAAGATAAAACAAAGATCGAAGGATTATACTGAAATACTGTACAGCCAAAGTGTTAACATCTATGATACCTTAGAAAATATTCCTTATTTACAAGAATCTCTAGTATTAAACAGTGAGGTTAGATCAGCACTCTAGTCTTTATCAAGCCAAACGACTACAGGAATTGAGGAAATGCCTACAAAAATATGATAAGCAAGAGAAGAAGCATCAGTAAAGGTTATAACCAAATATGCCAACAAATCTAGGGAACAATCTAGTGGCCAAATGGGTCAGTCTGCATAACAATGAAAAAAGGAGACTGTGCAAATTACAACACTATCAGTGGTGGGTTCCAGATCCTGTTCTAACCAGTACGGTGCAACTGGGCCCAGCATCCACATGAATGCACGCAGCGTGCGCATGCGTCCTTGCGATGCCTCCGTGACGTTTCAGCTGCTCGGCGGAGCATCGCGCAGGTGCCATGCGCTCTGTGCAGAGAAGCGCCGAAGACCTCCAATACAGGTAAGGAGTTCAGGCAGGCGGGTGGGCCCTCCGGAGCACCATACCGCAACGGTACCCAGTGCTCCGGACAGGCACTGGTATGCCTATACCAAGTCGTACCGCCTGCAACCCACCACTGAACACTATACACTTTATGTCACATTAGCAAACTAATATCTAGGATCATATAATGCAGATTACAGCCCTGCATGGAAAGGGTGATGCCAGATATTCAATCTAGCTTTAGGAAAGGCCAAGAAACATGAGACATTATTGCTGATGCATGCTGTATAATTGAGAAAGCCCCCCAAAAAAGCTTCATTGATTATAAAAGGACCTTGGATTGGGTCAGTCATGTCAAGCTATGGAACAAGCTCAGAAAAATGGAAACCCTAAAATATCACATTGACCCCATGTGAAACCTATATATAGGTTAGGAGGCCACAGCAAGGATAGATCATAGCAGAACAAGTTGGCTCTTGGTCAACAAAGGAGACAAAGAAAGATTGTTTGCTCTCCCTTATTTATCCAATTTATATGTGGAATATATACAGAGGGAAGCTTAATTGGAAGGTGAGTGTGCTTTTAAGTTGAAAGAAGGATCATAAATAATCTCAGCTGTGTTCATGACACTACACTATAGCTAAAAATACAAATTATCTACAAGCTCTAGTAATGAAAGTCAAGGAGAACAATGGAAAAAATAAGGCTAAAGTTAAATCTGAAGTAGACCATACTAAGGACAACAGACACAGTAACCAGTCTTGGGATTGAGAGAGAAGATACTGAAGTGTAGCTTCTATATTTTAGGGTCAATTAACAATGAAGGCCTTGGAAAAGCTATGCAGTATTGGGATGTGTGTGTACCTACACAGATTATAATCACAGAGGCAATGAGTTTTCCCTGTGATGCTCTATGGAAGTTAGAATTGGACTTTTAACAAAGCAGGATAAAAAGAATATTGATTCTTTTCAACTGTGGTATTGGAAGCAAGTCCTGAGAATATCATGGATACCCAAGCAAATAAATAAAAGTACCATTGTGCAAATCTTCCTAAAGTTCTCACTTGAGGTACCAATGAGCAGGTTCAAATTATCACAATATGCACACATGACACGAAGATCTAGCTCTCTGGAAAAGTCTATAATGACTGACAAACAAGGTGGATGGACTGAAGTGCAGTGGCAACCAATTCACAATTGGAAAACCTAAAGGACAAAGCTGAGGACAGATCCACCTAGAAAAATTCTATTTTATCTGATTGCCAAGAGTCAACACAAGCCTGATGGTACATGAGCAATCATCAGGGTCACATACATTATATACACATAACTGAGGCTAGATTAAAAAATACTGTCATGTAAGGGAATTATAGTGATTTGTCTTTTTATACCTGTGAATATCCTTTTTCAAAATTCTGTAGATGTATATCCCAAAAATATCTAAAATATGGCAGTAAATAAAGGGCAGTGTGATTAATAGTTAAAAGGTTGGAGTGTGGTGGTTCAAATTCTACACCACGTTCAGCCATGAAGCTCACTGGGTAAGTAAGGACTAGTCATTTTCTTCAGCTCAACAAACTCACCAAGTGTTGGCTGTAGGAGAAAAATAACTTATCCAAGCTTTCTTATGTGCATATATTAGAAACAGAGATAGAATACTAGTAGAAATAGAAATTCTAGCTACTAAGCTCCTATTGTCTTGGCAGGTATTTTTATAGTTTATGTGTTTGACGAGTAAGTGGCATTTGGGCAACTCACTGCTAGAATTCTGTGAAAGATCAGGATCAGCAGCAATTTTTAATCTAAAATATGCGATCCTTGGAATACACAATTACTTGATCCAGGGAATCTTTGTTTGATGTCAAAACAGAGAGCAAATATTATTTAATGATAAGTACAAAAGGCCTCTTGTGCTTGGCTAGATTGTACTGAAACTATGGGCTTTAGACTAGGATGAATTATGTTGTCTCTAGAAATGTATATTTCCTCATACATTGGGCCCAAAGTAAAAACTCTTGATATGATAAGCATCTATTTTTATGCATAAAGAAGTCATGTATAAATTCACATATAGGCAACACTATTTTCTCTTCAGGAGGCTCCTAGCATTATAAATATTTATTTATCTAGTATAAAACACAAAATAATATTTGGTTTATTTGGCATGATGGCCCAGGGCTTGCCTGCTGATGATGGCCCAAGCTGTACAAGATGGTTTAGCACAGCTTGGCTTTTCCGTGTCTTCCAGTGTCTTATCACAGGATATTAAAGATTCTTGCAGAAATTGATCTTCTCATACTATCATTTCTATGGATACAATGAAAAGGATAACTAAGATTTTCCACATTGTAGCAGGGCATCTGCCATGCCAACAAATTATTGGGATCAAGCATCCTATTAGTCTGTACTTCTAAAACCATGGCAGGTGCTGTGAGCGCCTGTTGTAAGGCCTACTTATTTAGTTCAAAGACTTGGAATTTGTTGGTGAAAGATTGTTTGACATGAAAGATGTCAAAAGTGTCAGCTAGTTGTAGATTATTGTTTATAATTGTAAAATGTATCTTGCTTAGAGTGCATATTTAATTTTTGGGTTCATTTATATTAACATTCATATAGCAGGAGAAAATCTCAAGTAAATGCCTTAAATGTCTCTGTGACATCAAGAGTTATTGAAGCATAAAGGATGGGGAATTAGAGTGGCTGCAAGTGTAGCACACAAATCATGAAAGCATACACAAGCCCTTACTTTGAAAACTCCAGTCAAATAATTGCTACATATGTATTAATAAAGTTGAGATCCATAAGTCTAATAATCTCTGTCTTAAACATTTCTGGGAATTGATGTTTCTTGCAACATACCTTATTTTCAGGGATACTGTGAAGAGCGGGATAGAAATTTATCTTATTTGGAGGAAACTCTGTACATCAAAATGTAGTTAACTGGGAATTGCTGCTGAAGATGGATTGTTAGTTGGCTCTGACTTCAGGGCTCTATTATATCAATGAGACGATCTTCTGAGAACATGGCTTACTCAAAGGCTTTACCATGAATAGACTATTAATTTACTTCACACACACTCTTGATGAGTCAGAAAAGTGAGTGTGATGGCTCTCGATGGTGGTCCTTAATGCATCACAAGTGTTTTGACAGCTAGCCATGATCCACATTACCCAGAGCTTTGCTCCCTGGACAGCCATACTTTTGCTATTACAGTACTACTCTATTTATGTAGCAAAGACTAGCTATATAACAGAACTGTTTTTCCCTCATGGACTTCATTGCCTTTTAGAAAATCTGTGATGGGGCTTTATGAAGGATTGAAGTAGGGTGTATGAAGTGAAAATAATGCATGATCTTATCATTAGCATGTAAGCAACATGAGCAGAAGATTGATGATCAAAGCTATTTCAGGTACATCAACACTCCAGAGTCTCTTTCAAGAGTTTGACTGCTACTAATGATTCCAGATTTCCCTCATCTTTCCTGTTAAATCCTCTCTCCCACTTCCTATCATTTCCCAAATCCTGTCCCTATTTTTCCCAATTTATCACTTCCTTTTCCAACTTCAAATCTTTTCTTTAAGTTTTTCCCCTGCTATTCAGTTTTTGCTAACATGCTTTGCAAATACATCCTACCTCGCCTTTCTCCTACAAATATTTTGTTTCTTTTGTATTTAATAAATTGCTCCCCCATGCCTTCTTTCTTTCATTCTTTTGGAAGAACACAGATAAAATTAAAAGTTTTTTACTACTTTTAAATCCTTGGAACTTACAAAAATTCCATTTCTCTTTTTTGCTTTTGGTTTCCTTTGAATTTTTTTTAATTATAAATAATTATTATTGTCCTTTGTGTTTCCCTTGCCTTCCTACCCTCTAATCCACCCTGATGTGGCTGTTGCTTTAATTACTTTCCCATTCATTTATTTTTATTCCTTGCCTCCCTCCCCCCTCCCTCCCTTGTCTCTGTGTCACCCAAACCTCACCCCGACCCATTTTCAATCCGGCCCCCTTTTCCTCCTGTCTCTTCTTGGTTGATTTTCCTTGTATATTTTTTCTTTTTGATTTCCTTTGTTTCAATTTTCGTGTAGGGCAGTAGTTCCGTAAGTGGGAGTCCAGTCCTCTCAACGTCTGGCACCAGCACTCCGAGGCGAGGACGCCGCCAGCTCCCACAGACCCCTTCTACACCCCGGCCACATATCTCCTACTCCCCCGTGGTCCGTAAGGCCATCAACACAGGGGGCCAGCAGCAACCACCGTCGGTGCACCCCAGCCGAATAGCCAGCCCAGCCCCTCGGCGCTATCCCTCGCTGCCTGCCGAGCACCACGTCTCCGAGCGGCGCAGCAGGTCTCCGGCTATAGAGCGACACACTGTCCCGCCGCGAAATGATTCGCCTCGCGGCTACCGCCATGCCAGCAGCCGGTGGTCGGCGCCACAAGTTTCTGAGCCCCCGCCGGGGCCTCGCCACGGCAGCGGTTACCACCGGAGTCGGGACTACGGCAGCCCCTCCGGCGAGGAAGTCTTTCCTTACGAGGCCATGCAGCAGCAGCCGCCGCAGGGGAGCAGCTCAGGACGTTCGCCCAGAACTTCCCGGGTGGGCGGCGGTGGCGGCGGCTCGTCCTCTCTCTCCCCTTATAGACACGGGCGACGGCTCCCCAATGGATACTATCATTCACACGGACCAGCCAAGTCGCGCGGGACAGGGTCACGCAAAGGACTGCACGAACCTTACAGCGAAACTGACGAGGACGACTGCTGCTAACCTACAAGTGGCTTCACCTTACACGTGCGCGCACGCGCCACACACGCACTCCACACACATACCCCGAAGGGAGATTTCCCCAGGTTGAGGGGGAAGGCGAGAGGAAGACGGAAAAGCAAAACGAACTGCCAAGCCGATTGCGGAAGGTATCCCGGAGGAGAACCCTGCAATTGTGGAGGGGGGGAGGGAGGGAAACTTTTTATCTTTTGTTGGGGGAATCTGGGGTCGGGAGGGAGCAAGGGTCTGGGGATTGGGGGGGAGGCTAGGGAAGCGAGGGGTCTGGGAGATCAGAGCATGCTTATCTTTTACAGATCAAGTTGTGTGTGGTGAGTGATTTGAGGGTGGGAGGGAGGGGCGTCACTCAAAATTTACAAAAGAAAACGCACTCAGGTGTGGGGGGAGATTGGGGCCGCCCGAAAGCCCCGGGCTTCACCTAACTCTGCCTCTGCGAAGCAAAACCAGAAGCTGCTTTTCCCTGAGGCAGATGGAGAGGCAGGAAGAGTCTGTCAGCAAAGACATTCTGGAAATGTTTAAGAAACAAAAAGAAACCTTTTAAAAAGATGCAAAAGTAAACAAAAAGACAACCCTGGGCTTCTATTGATGAGTTTTATCATCTCAATTTACCTGATTAACTTAATGTTTTAAAAAAAGTTTGTGACCTGATATTTTAAGAGGGTGATATGCACACAAATACACATCCCCAACACACACATATATCACACACACACACACAGAGTGAGAGAGAGAGAGGAGTGCTTGCTGGTTATACCAAACCCTAATATTACTGCCTGCAGAGATAATAAAAAAAGAAATACAACAAAAAAACAAAAAAGGACAAAAATAATTGATAAAAATTAAGCATTTTCTTCTGATATTTTGGTCCTGCTTGACAAAGAAATGACATCAAAATAATAATTCCTCAGCTTCTTTATTTCTTTTTTCCTACTTGTTTGGAAAAAAAAGTTGAAAAAAACCTGTGGGATTGGGACTGTGAAATATTGCATGAAACAAAGTAAAAAGACAAATGAAAAAAATCTCTAAAATCCTTTAAAAAAAAACAAAAATATTAAAAATGAATTTTTGATTGAAATGTGCTTTATTGTTAATTTCCCCATACTTGATTCTCATTCCTCCTCTCACCCCTTCTTATGATCTACTGCTGTATGAAAGGATATGTATTGGAATGCATGATTGATAATCATTGTTCTTTTGCTGCTTTCTAAGATGAAAAAGTATGATCAAGTTGTTAAGCAGAAGTTGGTCAATGAAAATCCTTGAATTAGATACTCTTTAAAATATCTATATCTATATATAACAATTCCCTCATTTGTCTATATATTAACACTTACCCACAACAAATTTGGGTATCAACTTTATCCTGCCAAACTCTGGCAGACTCCTAAATACAGTGAAACCTCGTTTTAGCTGAGGGGTGCCCTCATTTATGAATGCCCATTAAATAAGAAATGATGTAATTTGTGTCATTTTATATCGTTTGCATGACTTTTTATTGCAATGTTCTTTAAAGTACATAAAAATGGACAAAATATTTTTTAACAAATGGAAATATATACTGACTGGTCCAACAGATAATCTAATTAAGTTATATTACAAATATAATGCCACTTGCACGATGATATCAAGCAAACTACCTAAATCACTAACGAAATTTGGTCTGCTGCATGTGAAGTCTCCTGCATGGGCCTCACCTTGGTTCAGTAAATCGAGATTTCACTGTATATTTTTATTCCCTCCCTGAAGCCTTTAGAATCAGTATCAGCATCCAGATTATTGTTTGAAGGTTCAGAGAATGACTAGGTATATAGGCAAGGATAGATGAATGAAATTCACTACTAAACATATAATCAGAGAGTACTCACATGGCTCTAATTGTTGTATCAAACCAATATTTTTACATTAGGATTGATCAACACTAGTCTACAAAAAATCAAAATCTAATACAATCCCATTTATCGTATGTCAACAGTTTTATTTTACATGGTATGTGGTGGCCAATGGATATTTACTATAGTGTGAATATGTGTACACATGTATATATGCAAATCAAGGCCTATCATGATTTTGTGGTATGTTTATTTGTAGGATTGCACAATGATCTTGAAGGAGAAATGATTAATGTGCTTGTGTAGGAACCTAGGGAAAAATATTTTTTCTTTAAAATGTTCCCTAAGATGTGACATAAGCATTCACATGCATTCCCACTCATTTTTCCTTTTGAATACACATCCCCACATACCTACTTCAAACCAGTATGGTTCACATATAAGCATTGCACTTATTTACATATATACTGCAGTTCCTGATTATGAGGCAATTGTCACAGTATGGCACAGTGTATTGCTAGTCTTAAATACTTTTACAAGAATAGCACCTCAATGACAAGAAATGTTAATGGCGTTGAAACAACAGTTGATGTAAACTAGGGAACATCAAGTGGAACTACAAAATTACCAATACAGCAAGCATTGGAATTAAGGGATGTTATCATTGTGGTCAGAATTACAACTAAAGATCAACTCCCAACAAGACTAAAAGACAATCTAGCCTCTAGCATGTCAGTATTTTAAATTTAAAAAAAACCTTTTTATGCAATACTTTTGTAATCTAACAAGAGGGATGTATCTCAGGAGTCCCAACTACACTGAGTTGAAAATAAATGCAGTGTATGCATTACTATCTATATCACTGTTAAATAAAAAACAGGAATGGTTTTACATGGCACATGGAAGAAAAATAGAACCAGTAACTTGGTACGATAGCTATAGAGTTCTGAACTATCTTTTAAGACTTTCAGGTCACATACAATTAAGATGCTGTTATGGCAACCACATAATTCTTCAGCACATTCCTATCTTGTAAATCACTGTAATGCTTACCGATTCTGGAATATCTGTCTAAACATGAGTTGCAATCTGTACACATGTTGAAACAAGAGCAAATCCATTTCCAAAATTATTAATCCATTTGTCAATATTCCAAAATTGCTCAATTGAAAATATCATTAACAACCACCTCACTATCAAAACGGATGTCAAAACTGATGTAAAGAAAGCTGTATTATATCATAACTCCGCATCAAGGTCAGTGCTACAAATCAAAAATGAGTAAGCGAACTTGGCTGGAAAGTACACACCTGTTGTCTCCAGAAGATAAGGCACGGGCATGAGTTATCAGACTCTTCTATAAAAAAACCAACTTCCAAATGGATACCTCTTAAATGCTATACAATTATTTTTTAAATAAATCATATATTGAAAATATGAAAAATGTCTTGGAATTAGTGCAGATGCAAATCACCATAATCTTATGTCCACCTAAGCCCAATGACCTTAGCAGACAACCTTGATCATGTATTTGAGTACTGTAAAACAGGGGTCTCCAACCTTGGCCATTTTTAAGACTTGTGGACTTCAACTCCCAAGCTAGCTGGGGAATTCTGGGATTGTAGTTCACAAGTCTTGCATTATTGGGTTTTTTTTCCTAGACATAAATGCCCACTTAGGAGCATGATTTTAATGTTTTTAAGTTATGGATTACTGTTTGTATCCTATCAATTTATTAAGGTGTTAATAAGATACTCTTAATGAGGAAGTATTGTTAATAAGGAAGAATTTCCCCCAGATAATTTCCTTTGAGTCATCTTAGATTAACTGGGAATAGGAAAAAAAGAATTTTTTTCTATCAGATGGAGGAGGTTGGGGGGCAAGGAATTGTATTAAATTTTAGATCCATGCATTTGGGTAAATTTAGTAAGAAACCTGTATGTTTTCATTTTCATAACATTAACATTTAGAAAGATAAACTTTTTTGTTTGCTTCTCAACTATTATTCTATCTTGATTTTCATCCAATAAGCTATAGAATTGCAGCTTATTTTCATGTACTTTATATAGTGAAAAATGAGGAACAACAAAAACTAGCTGGTTGTAAATACCTGTAGTAAAGTGTATTCAGTGTCACTTTTAGTTTCATGACAAATGTAATTAGATATTAAGTGGATTAGATATATAAAAACACGTCCTGCTATTCTTTAAATTATGTAGGTTACTGACCTAAATTGCTCTGAATTAATTATACAAATTAGTTACTATAAAATGAGAGTAACAAAAGTATAACCATCAATATGGAACATGACAGAAATAACTGTTTCATTTACAGCACTAAATGCTGTACTCAGATAGAGGGAATATTCTAAACAGGGACCTGTGAAATGGGTTCTCCGAGAGCAGAAATCATAACCAGTTAATCTCTGGTCAAGTAAAGCTGAACTCCTTTGGATTTTGTGGACTTTTCATATAATTTTCTTGAAAACAATACTTTGTCATTATACTTTTTTAAGTTTCTTTAAATTTCTAGTCCTGGAATTTAAATTTCTAGCCTAGTTATGAAATTATCTAGAGATCTCCTATCCAGATAGTAAGTAGGATTACTCTGCTGATGTAGGAGATGACCAAGCTGAGCCTGAGGGAGGGGTCAAATACATCATAAGTCACGAGTCCCTGAAATAAGCAAAATGTTAAAATGTTATATTTATGTAATTACTTACCAGACACATCCAAATTATATTAAAATAACCAAAATATCTTTACAATTCCTAAGGCATGTCATCACCTTTGAGCACCCCTAATGTTTGGAAATTGAAAGCTGAAAAATTTGACACGCCCTACAAGTGCGCACCAGCAAGAGATCCAAGTCCAGCCCACCATGAATGCCTTTATCTCCCGCTCAGTTTTCCTTGACCATTACTTGATCAGATTCTTCTAGAGCTTAAGCTTGCAATAAATCTTTATACTCATTTGAACTGCCTGAATCTCCTGATTTCCCCAGAACCTGACATTGCCACCTGCCAAGACATCTTTAAAGTGTTTATCAGTAAAATAGTCTCTAAGCACAGCCCCCCAAAATTGTGCAAAACAGGAAAACATTTGTTTAAAGTTATAGCCATCAGTCTAGTGCTCTGCTCAAATAAAAATGTTTCATTGAAGTTTTTTTTCCTTTTAAGATTCTGCCAATGCAAAGAATATATTATACTTTGTAAATAAATTATTGAACTTCTAGAAGATACTTTTAATTTTGATTATTGATATGAAAAGCCAGTTAATAAAAAAGCTATTACAAAAGTAGTTTTCAAATGTCCCCAAACATTCCCCATTTCCTGTGATGGCAAGTCAAAGGGCAGCCATAACATTGACCACACGATTTATCTTTTAGAAGTTCAATGCTATTTCTTTATAACTTTTCATTCATCGCCAAACCAATACTTTTCTGTCTCATGCAGCAGATCTAACATCAATATTCTCCCACTCTTAAGGCAATATCCTGGGCTAGCCATCTTTCTGTAAATTCAGAATGCAATTTTCTTCCACATAAATGCAATCAATCAGGTTTCAAGCATTTTCTCTCAATATATGAAAAGTCTGGCAATAGGAAACACCATCCTTGCAATCTTGAACACAGTAATTATGCTTTTGATTTTTGACAAACCTGTCCATGAACAGGTAATTTAATTCTGATTGTTATGAGGTTCATCAGACATACATAGTTCAAAATCTGGGTCATTGTCACTCTCTGCCTGGCTGGTACATTGCAACTTTTTCATCTGTTTTTGTTTAGGCTCAATTTCTGTGATGGCTTTGGTACTAGCAGACTCTCATCATGTGGCACTGGTCTCATGGGTGAAGGCAGTTTGGGGTATTAATTGATTTCTTAATTTTGGCAAAGAAACCAATGACGTTAGCCAGACATAAGTCTATCACATGATGATTCTGGCCTGATCATCGGGACAGCAAACTATGTTCATTTCTGAGTTCCTCTGAGCCAAGTTCTAAGCTCACATCTTGCACAACAAATACGTTTTTCTCTCATAAATGCAATCAAATTCCAGGTTTAGCAGATTTTCTCTCAAATTTATGAGAAGTCTGTGCCTGCCCAGAAGCTGAAGCTCATGTTCAGTTGAACCACAACTTTCTGAATTATCCCATTGTTGGGTGGGAATCCTAAAACGCAGTGAATAACTAACCGGTGGCCGGGACCTCTTTCACAGGAACAAGCAGGCCTCTCAAAGGCAAGAGCTAGAGCCTGAAGAGGCCCTTCCATCCAGTCGCGAAGAGGTCGGTAAGCAAAACAAGAGCCCTAAAGCAGAGGTCTCCAACCTTGACCACTTGAAAACTTGTGAACTTCCAACTCCCAAAATTCCTCAGCCAGCTTTGCCGTAATCCCATACGGCACGCAAATTTTAACTGGCAAAGGTTTGCTGGTTGAGGAATTCTGGGAGTTGAAGTCCACAAGTCTCAAAGAGGCCAAGGTTGGAGACCCCTGCCCTAAGAATGGGGGAGGGGGGAAGCAAAATAGCAGCCGAGCTTCTTCAACTGACTGGCTGGCTGGGAAAAAAGCCACGAAGAGCCCTCTCCCTCTCAGGCCTTCTGGTTATTAAAAAAGAATTGGCGAGTGCCCGGGGCACAGAGAAGGGCGCAAGGCATATGTGTGCGTGTGAGGGGAGGGGGAGAATTTTCATAGCAAGGTAGGCCCAGCCAAGACCGGCTCCTAGGTCCCGGAATGGTGGGCCCGAAAAGGAGAGTCTGAAAGCGGAGCTCCGAAGGCCAAGGCCGCCAATTCCGCTCAAGGAACCACTTGAGCGCTGAGGTACGGCTCTCCCAGCTCCTCACAAGCCCCGCAGAGCCGACGACGGAGACCCCTTTTGAATCTCCCCGCCTCCCTACGTAAAAAGGATAATTTCTATCCGCCCATTCCACCTTCTTGACGCTTATAAGCTAACGGCGCTGTCTGTTACAATAGCGGACGCCCCTAGCGTCCGTCAGCCAATTAAAACCGGCAGGCGAGTCCCGTATGGCACGCAAATTCTAACTGGCAAAGGAGTCCCGCCCCAAGCGGTTTCTTTTGGTTTCAGTTTTAGCCACACACCCCACCCGCGAGACATATAGGAAGCACTGAGCCGCATGTCACGTGAGCTCTGGTCATATGATCATCGCAGTCAGGATGAGCTGTTGGAAAGGAGTCGGGACGATGGGGTTTCACGTAGCTTTGGTGTTTTTCCTTGGGGGAGCGGTGCTGGGGGGATCTGCGGTCAGATGCGGCTATCAGGTAAAGATTCAGTGGAAACGGGGGAAATCGGTTAAAAGTCTGTTGTCAAAAGTCTGAGCTGATAAATAATGGGGTGGGATAGTGGGTAGCTGCATAGATAAGGTTCGGTATAATTTAGAATAAAAAGATGGGACTCTGATATGGAGCGCAAGATCAGAGAAATAGTCGGTAATCTTCCGCAGGACACAACAGAAGAATTAATTCAAAGTTAAGGATCTGTATATTAGAGCTGTATAATACACCCCCCATATTAGGAAGGAATAACAATTTGAAAGAATGCATCAGTGCAACGTGTGGGAGATGAAGAAACATGTAATAACATGTAATAGGAAATTACAAGATTTGGCAACAAGAAGTCAAGTAGCAGAAACCACAAGCACTGACAAAGAATAGAATAATAGAATTGAATTGCATTGCATTGTATTGAATTCTTTATTGACCAAGTATGATTGGACACACAAGGAATTTGTCTTTGATGTATATGCTCTCAGTGTACATAAGGAGAATAAAATACATTCATCAAGAATAAAAAAAATACAACACTTAGTGATAGTCAAGGTTACTAATAAGCTATAAAATCGTATTAGGAAACAAATAAAAATGAAATAAATTGAAAGATACAAGCAATATGGTTATAGTAATAAGTTGGAAGAGACAGATACTAATAAGGAAGAGAAGAATAATAGTAATATAGTCTTAGTAAATTATTTGACAGTGCTGTGGGAATTGGTTGTTAAGCAGAGTGATGGCATTCAAGGAAAAATTGTCCTTGTGTCTAGTTGTTCTGGTGTGCAGTGCCCTAGAGTGTTGTTTTGAGGGCAGAAGTTGAAACAATTTATGTCCAGAATGTGAGGGGTCTATAGATATTTTCACAGCCCTTTTTTTGATTCATGCAGTATACAGGTCCTCAATGGAAGGCAGTTTGATAGCAATTGTTTTTTCTGCAGTTCTAATTATCCATTGAAGTCTGTGTTTGTCTTGTTTTTGTTGAAGTCTGTGTTTGTCTTGTCAAAGGTCAGCTTAAAGCTTAAGCAAGATATACCGGTAACTCCATAGGGCCAGAATGACTCATAAGCCCAGTGATCAGCAGAAGTAGCCTGCAGTACTGCACTCTAACCATTGCGCCATCGTGGCTCAAAACATTAGGGTTCCTTCCTTTTGCATAACAATTCATTGAGAATATCAAAATTTGTTTTCTTTCTCAAGTAGACAGAAGTGTGTGGTTCAGATTTTGCTGTCAAATTGTCCTTTTGGAACTGTCCTCAACAAAGCCTACCTCAATAAAGCTTGAACGTTCCAGCAAGGTATCTCTGAATATTCAGTGCCTTTCTTGAATATAGAGCATTTCCTCAAAACAGAACTGAAGTGCTCTCCATCCAGCCTTGACGTCACATAAAAACTATACTGACCTGAAATTGGCTATCTCATTGCCCATCCCTATTCCACCTTTTTTTCCTTTATTCAAATGACTATAGTTACCTAACATCCCTCCAAGATAATGATTTTACATTCAGCTAAGGGAGACAAGGTTTCCTAAGGGAGATGAAGAGAAAGCAAGATTATGGAGACGTGGCATTAAAAAAAAATCTTTGGCACATGTCTATAGATAGGTGCAAACAGGGAAAGCCCATAGTTTCGCCACAAGTTTGCGTTTCAGTGCCATATATGTTGGAAGCTATTGTCATATTTTGTGGCAGTAAATAATGAGATTGGGGGAGGATATGCATGCATGCAGCCATGACTAAAAAGAAGTGGCGGCGTGATATTGTCTCCCAATTCTATTTCCAGAATTTTTCTGATGAAATCCGCTAACCTCTTTATTCTTTCCTTATTATGTAAATTGTCTAGATGATTAAGGATCCCTATAGCTATACCACAGTGACTTGTGGAAGGAGTTGCAAATTTCAGTGGACCAAAGAATGATAATCCAGTGGTGAAATTAATTTTTTTTTACTACTGGTTCTGTGGGCGTGGCTTGGTGGGCATGGCAGGGGAAGGATACTGCAAAATCTCCATTCCCACCCCACTCTGGGGAGAACCAGAGGTGGTATTTGCTGGTTCTCTGAACTACTCAAAAATTCTGCTACCGGTTCTCCAGAACCTGTCAGAACCTGCTGAATATCACCCCTGATGATATCCCTTAGAAAAGGAGAGGCAGTCAGTTTTTCAATAAAACTGGCCAGTACTTTGCTGCTTTGTTTTTCTGTTTCCATATGCTTCTCTTAATCTGTAGATCTGGCAATTTCATTCTAGGCAACAAATCCTTCTAATCTCCAGGTTCTGAGAAACTGCTTTATTGAAGGTCACCTGGCTCATTTACTGCATTCTGGCTTAGAGTTCACCTGCATCTGATTGTCTATTTTTAATGTTCCTGCCCTTGACACATCCTGGGTCTTTTGCTACCATCTGCACAGGATGTCATAAACTAGACTTTCCCATCTGATGATCTCTAGTATGTTACCGTGTGTCCTGAAAATACAACCTACCCTAGTCCAATTTCACGCCTGTGCCTAAAATAAGCCCCACCTAAAAATAAGCCCTGCTTAAGCCCCATCCCTCATCTGGTTGTACAAGGTAGGGGGAAGCACAGGTGTAAAAATCAGGTTGGGTGGGGGGATGGAGTTGCCCCACACTCCCCACACACACTTACCTTAGAACTGCCACAGCCAGGCCTCCCATTCCCCCACACCTGTCACATCGCTGCCCGGCTTCTGCAGCCAGATGCCAGAAGGCTTGTAGTGCTCGTGCTGCTGCTTGCTGCAGGATACTGCAAGGCTTGTTGCACTGGTGCCACTGCTCTTGCATGCAATGGCACGACACACCATGCAGTATCCTGCCACCAGCAGCAGCAGCAGCGCAACAAGGCTCATGCCATCCTGCCACAAGTGGCTCCACCAACACGAAGAGCCTCAGAGTTCTGCCATGGCAGTGGCAGGTATCTGGGCATGGGGTGCATGGTTGCGGTGGTCCTAAGGTAAGCGGGCAAGACATCCCCTGAAAATAAGACCTGGTGCTTATTTTGGGGGCTAAAAGAATACTGGGTCTTAGTTTTGGGGAAACATGGTAGTACTCCAATTTCCAGAATTCACAACCAAGCTTGAGGATGGCACTTGCTTGGGAAAATCTCATGTGCAACAGATAAAAAGGCATTTTGGCAAATTGTTCACAATGGGAATTTTATGGTAGCTTGACCTTTCCCAATCTGATGCTCTCGGGTTGTATTTCAGTCACTCATAATCTCTAGCAGCATAACTAATGCTGGCTGGGGATGTTGGAAGTTATGGTCAATCCCATCTGGAGAGCACCTGATTTGGAAAGCTGAAATTAACTCCAGCCAAACTCTGTATTCTTGTCAAGGCCAAGTTGCATTTCAGCAGCAACAGCACAGGCCATTGTGGAAGTCTTGAGTTTGCATTTCCTTATTGCCCCTGGAAATCTAATAACATTTTGTGGTCTTCAGCTGAAGCAGTGGAAACCTTGAGCAACCATAATAGAGCGTTATAAGCATTGATGAAATACCAATAAATGGGCGCCTTACTTTTCTTTGGGCTCCATGTTGTTTGGGGCTGTCCAGTGTATTATTAAATAAGTTGTGCCAAGTACATTTGGGGCAGTTTTTTTCCTCTTCTTCATCCAGATACATTATACGTCCTAGGTCAAATTGTAAAAAATGCTTGATTTGTGGCAGACAGACTTAACTTTCAGAAGGATCAGCTTAAGCCTAATGCCACCAGCAGTCCAGATGCCCTATACATCAGTTAGGATTGAATGGTCTTAAGTAAAAATTGGCAATACATTTCAATCTCCTTTCCTTTTGAATGCTTTATGCCTTCTCTCCCACCACACTTCCTCCTACCTATAATTATCCTTTCCTCTATGTAAGTTCCTCTTAGCTCTCCTCTCCCAGCCAGCCTAGATGTGTCAGCAATATACCTCATGTTTAGTCACACTTCACTCTTCCAACTTCATACCAACACTTGTACAACCTTTGATTGACTTCTTCCAGTCAACATATCATCCTTTCAATGTGCCCACATCTAGTTTACTGTGTCCTTGTTTCCTCTTAATTTCCAGCACCTGGCTGCAAACTTTTCTGCCACCACTTCTTTACTCTCTGCCTTTCCCTCACAGAGGAGGACCAGTCTTCCTTCTTTCTCAGCTCTTTTCCAGGAACTCTTCCATTCCTCTAAAGTTTTACAAATACCTCCAGGACAAAGTCGGAATGAAAGCAGTCTTCCTCTGGGAAACTCACCTGGTATCTTCTATGGTTGGTACCATTTATACATTTCCATTTCTTCAACCCTGCTTCTTTCTTTCTCTTCATTCCTTTTTGCTTTCAATGCCTGCTTATTTCTGTTTTTTTTCTTCCCGTTACCTGTCTCATCTTTCTCCTTTTAACCAGAGCATCCTAATATCTATTCTATCACCATACTGTTGCCATCTCATCTCCACTACTCCTCAATAAATCTTTACTGCAGACAGCTGGATGGAGAAAGATTTAACAATTGACATCCTGCATAGGGCACATAACCCTCAACTTGCAGTCTCTCCAGGAAGCAACTCCCCTGATGAGGTATAACTTCTACAGGTTTCGTTTGTCTGCTTTCTCCTCTGTCTTCTGCCTGTCCAGTTGAATCTCCTCTCCCCACCCCCACTCTTTCTGTCCAAATCCCAATTTCTTTCTCTACCAACTCTCCTTTGTCTCATCTTCCAATCTCACCACAGTTTGCCATAATACAATAGCCAAAATAATAGTAAATGATTTCCCATTTAGGACAATAAGAGCATAACTTAAGTCAGAAACAAATTCCATAGTTTAGAGGGGGACTTGGCTGGGTTGCTATAATACAGTAAACCATGAAGTGTCCAATCCTGTTTATAGGTTAATAAAGCCTGCTGGGCAAGTCCAGCTGGAGAAGTTTGAAATTATAATAGCAGAATGAGAACTCGGATCTTGTCTCTGTAGCCATTTAGAAAGTAGCTTCTGCTTTTCTTCTTCGAGTTGGGGGAGGGGGTGTTAATGGGTATGAAGCATTTTGCTCTTTAGGATATTTGTATTTTTTGTTCCCATATATACCCACTATCCCCAAGCAACTTCTTCCCCCAAACCCCATTTGCTGTCTGGGGCAGGTGGAAGTTGGGATTTGGATGTGTCAGGTTTAGATTCTCCTAAAATCTCTCCTGCTCTCCAAACTTTGCATTCAAGTGTGTTTTCCCGAAAATAAGACAAGGTTTTCTTTTCTTGTTAAAATGTTTTTATTTTCCATTTTTCATTTTCATACAGTCACATATATACTGTGCATAACCGGAGCCATACAACATTAAATGGCCTTATCTTCGGGGAGGTCTTATTATTTTTGTGGTGCAGGACGCAGCGAGCGTGGTCACCTCATGGATGCTGCAGTGTTGCAAAATTTTCGGGGGAGGGTTTATTTTCAGGGGAGGGCTTATTTTAGCGCATGCACTCAAAAGCCTGATTGGGCTTATTATGCGGGGAGGTTTTCAGGGAAACAGGGTACATTCAGGAGTACTGTACAGTACTTTAAAAAAAATTGAAGACACAATGTTTCAGGTTTGCTGAGTTATTTAATGATTTTGAAAATGTTATCAGTTTTTTCCCACTGCATCCTCTATCTACTTTGTAACTACTGTATTGTTAATTATTATGAAAGTCTTGTGCTGAAACAATAGATGATAACATTAGTTCTTGTTTTTCCTTGTCTGGAAATATTTTGAATTAGGCTTAGAAACACCCAGCAAAGTGCCCTGGTCCCAGCAATTGTGAGCCAGCCTTTTATATTTTATTGGAATATTTAGCCAGCTATTGGTAGGTGGTGAAACATACTTAGCAAACTGTAATATTTCCCTCAGCCCTAAATTTGGTAGTGGTTCTTCCAGCAAGTGATGATTTTATTCTACCGCTATACAGACTGAACTTCAGCAGTATACTGAATATACTTCAACTCCAGGCAACCGACTGGACCTCCAAAGGTCCTGATTCATTCTTGGGTGGGCCTCCCCCTCCCTTGGGAATACTAGAACTGTTGCCTAGGTTGGGAAGTCCAAAGAGCATCATAAAATATGGCAGTGATCAATTACTTCTTTCCTTTTGCCACAGGAACCTTATGGATGCAGTGACCAGGAATTGAGCTCAACTCAAATGCATCTTTACTATTTAGTTTTTATGACTGCTTCCTTGGGGAGGGGCACGGTCTTGCAGGGTTTCACATCCTCCTTTCAGATCAAATGTTTCTTGTTTTTCCCTTCCTCTTATTAGTCCTGCCCAGTGACGAAACCTGACATGCTCAATGTTCACCTTATCCCTCACACGCATGACGATGTGGGTTGGCTGAAGACAGTGGACCAGTACTTCTTTGGAGGTGAGTTGAAGCTGCCATATGAACTAGCAGGAGGAGCCTTGTAGCAAGATCCAGCAAAGCCCTGGAAAGGAAAAGAAGGTTTTGTGGTTTAAGTTAGTGCCAGCCTTTCCTGCTGTGCCTTGGAATTTGGTGCTGAAGTTGTAACTGCTGATCAAATCCAGTAAAAATTGCATCTTCAAATTGCCTTCCCTGTTTAAAGTAAGCAAATGATCCTAAAGGAACTGAAGATCTTCAGATATTTTGGTCTTCAGTTCCCATTCATGAGCTGCTGTAAAAGGTAGTAGACATTATGAGATGTCTTAATTCTGTGTTTGAAGAAAATACTGGTATGAAAGAAGCTGCCTTAAAAAATAAAAGTAATTCCTAGCAGATAGCAACTCTCATTGTTTTGTATACTGTTTTCTATTTAATCTTTTACAGCACTCTTTTCTTAATAGACATCGGGAGACCAAGGTTCAAAAATCAGGAGCATCTCCAAGACTATGTGGAGAATTCATGATTGAGGGGCATTTTTTAACCAGGAGGGCCTTCTGCTTTTAGCTATAAGGGCAGCCAGAGCCGCTGGCTCTCTGCTGCAGTCTCCTGCCCAGCTCTATTTCCCAGTTTCCCTTTCCTTGACACGCATTATCTTTCAGCAAAATCACTGAGGCCTTGGCTCCTCCAGACTGCAGCATCCTGTGTGGGTGAGCTTTTGACTCTGCCTTCCAAGGAAAGAACAGAGTCATGGAAACAGAAAGTTTCCAATGACACATATTGTCCTTTAGACACAAGTAGTGGTAATGTACAAAGTCCCAGGTGGGAATATTTAGCAGCTTTTCTGAAGGTCATGTCTTTGTATTTTCATGAAATTCTCATTGCCAGCCAGCAAGGCCAGTTATTGTGTTGATTGGGACGGCAAAGCAGCACAAGGCCAGGAAGGTGGCTTTGTGGCTGATGGTGGGTGCAGGTGCAATGAAGCCAGGCTTTCTTTCAGAAACGGGAAATACTGTAGACCTGTGATTATGACAAGTGAAGACCCAGCCTTCCTCTGCTTCTTGCCTTGCAGTACGCAATGACATCCAACATGCCGGGGTGCAGTACATCCTTGACTCTGTCATTCCTCAACTGCTGGCTGACCCCAGCAAGCGGTTCATCTATGTGGAAGTGGTATTCTTTGCTCGCTGGTGGGGGCTGCAAACAGAAGCTATGCGCCAGGCTGTGCGGCAGCTGGTTGCAGAAGGTGAGCAAGAGGGACTGCACTTGTTCAATCAATTGTTGACTTCCCCGAGTCACATGTGACATGGGCCCATATATCACGAGAAGGATGTCTTGGGCAGAAGCAGGGAACTCAAGGGAACAGCAGAGGATCCCCACCCCACCCCTGGGGATTATACCGATACAATGACCAGCTGAAAGCTTCTGCTGCTTTGCAGTGTAGGTTTCTAGTTCTGCCATATTTTGATCATTTCTGTTTTTCTTTCTGTGTTTCTCACTCCTTGATAGGCCGCCTGGAGTTCGTGAACGGTGGTTGGTGCATGAACGATGAGGCATCAGTGCATTACAGTGCTGTCATTGATCAGATGAGTCTCGGGCTCCAGTTCCTGAAAGAGACGTTTGGAGAATGTGCCCGACCCCGCGTAGCCTGGCACATTGATCCTTTTGGGCACAGTCGGGAGCAGGCTTCTCTCTTTGCTCAGGTCTTGCAAACTTCTACAGTTGCCAGAATTTGTAACTCTTATCCACTCCCCTTTCATTCCAAGTTTGTGGATATGTAAGACCTCTGTAAATTATCAATTATCCTATGTGTTGGGATCTCCCAGTTCATTTAATATCCCCTTCTCCAAGTTCAGGTTACTTATATTCCCTCACTTGCCATTTTCCTCAGATGGGCTATGATGGTTTCTTCTTGGGCCGTATTGATTACCAGGATAAATCCCACCGGGAGTCACTGCGTGAAATGGAGCAGTTGTGGCGTGCAAGCAGAAACTTGGATCCACCTGCGGCTGATCTCTTCACTGGTGAGCATGGTTGACCTGGAAGAGATCTGGAAATGTAGAAGACTTAAGTTGCAACCTTGCCAATGTAATTAGCTGCCCATTCAATTAAGAAACAGCAAATGATGACTAATACCATCAACAACCTGGTGCTCTGCAGATATTTTTGCTCACAAGGCAACAATTGATGGGCATTTGGGAATTGGCCTTAAATTTTGGCCGAGGACTTGGTTGCCTACCAGGGCACATACATTAATTTCAGTGGCCCAAGTAACAGAACTGTGTGTGAATTGACAGTGTCAATTTTATATATGTCCTAATGGACCTGAGCATAGGTTAGCATGACTCCTACGTCTGTATTATTGCCTGGGTTGCATCAGTTTTTGAAGGGCAGATCATCTATATGGAAGAAATGCATATAGACATGTGAAAAAGTAAGACATATAAGTATATGCCCCATGCTGAACTGCTGTCTTTGTTTTTTTTACCAAATATATCTTCTGATTATATGGCCAAAACTTTTATCTTGTTTGACCAGAGGTTCTGGTCTGTTGGTCATGTGATAAACTTCTGGGGTTCTTAACTTCTATCTGTGCCTTTCATTCTGCTCTTGCGCTGAACCATCTGAAGAACTAGGATCTCAGCAAGTGGACAGTTGTAGGCAGTCTTCACTTCTTGATGATCTTCTGGATAATGGAATGGTAGATGTTCAATTGGTTGGTGATCTTTTAAAATCCCTTATAGGCATCTCTAATCTTTTTTCCAAAGGCCTCTGAGTGCTGTTTTGCTCAAAATCTAGTTGGATCATGCGCTTCAACAGCAAAGAGCAAATCAGTCTAAATATCTGAGGTTTAAATAAAGCAGGTTCCTCCCAGATCCTCTCTAACAATGCTCTGATCATTTGCACCTCATCTGATGGATATGGTTCTAAGTTTAGAAATTTGGAGTTTTGATAAAATTATGGGCGTACTTATTTTTTCCACATTCGAAATTATGTTTATTACAAAATGGACTACAACGCATAAATATTGTAGTACATATTCATTATTTTACATTCCCTTTATATATCAGTCTTGGTGAAATGAAGTTCAAATATATTTATGTTGAACTATGTTGAAAAAAAATGGAGATGTACTTTTTCACATCCCGCACATGATAGCTGTATTCACCAAACTGAAGCATTCCAGATGTGCTGTGTTGAAATTTTCCCATAGGATCTGATTTCTTTTCCAACTGTTGGTAGATGGAAGAGGGGTTCATCAAAAGCATGGGACTGCATCAGCTGTAACCACTGATTGTGGGTCATGCTGGCCTAGGCTTATAGCAGTACAGTCTCACTCATCTGAAGGAAATCAAGTTGGTGTAGAATATTGGTCCTTTGCTGCCTCGTTATTGTGTTTTTAACAATTGGGGCATGGAAATTGATTCTTGGAATGTAACTTTCCCCTCTCATTTCTCCTGTCTCTTGATAGGTATCCTGCCAAATGGTTATAACCCCCCTATGTCTCTCTGCTGGGATCAGATCTGCTCTGACAATCCTATCGTGGACGATGACAGTGATGAGAACAATGTGGAAAATATAGTGGCCTATTTTCTGGGAACTGCAGCTGTCCAGGTGAAAACAAGGGGTGATATCAGGGAAGATATCCATATTTGGGAGTAAAACTAAGCTACATGTGACCTCTTGATCATTTCTAAAGATGTTATCAATTGAGAAGTGGCCATATATTATAGCAAAGTACTGAATGCTGAATCAAAGTATTTCCACTAGATCAAATGACTACTATAAGCTCACTAGGAAACCTTAAGCTATCTGCCATTCCTTGTTTCCTCCTCATCTCATGTGTAATAATGAATTTTTCCCCTAGATTCTTAGGCACTAGACGCGTTTGAGCATCATCTGCTTGTTGCATATGTTACTAACAATATTCCTGGGGATAGGAGGGGAGTGGTTATGTGACAAATAGACCTGCTTACTACTTTTCAATGTTCTCTTCAGGCCAAACACTATCGCACAAACCATATTGTCATGACAATGGGATCTGATTTCCAGTATGAGAACGCCCTGCTGTGGTACAAGAACATGGACAAGTTGATCTATCATGTTAATGCACAGGTACCCTGGGGTGGAGTATCGGCCTGTCTTTTTGGAAAGAGATACTTTACCCAACACGAGGCCTCAGAGTTTGAGGCTCCACTAATTTAGATGGGAAGGAATACAAGAGAATCAGGCCTTCTGAGGGATTTTGTGGCACAAGTTGGAATCACACTAGTTTCTGTCTCTGGTTGATGTAGTTCACAGAGAGGCATACGAAAAGATGCCCAGAATTTTTGAGGGAGGGGGTTGATAAATTTGCCAAGAGGAAATGCAAATAAACATGTTTCTTTCCTTGGAATATGATCTTCCAGCAACTGAAGGGCAGCCATGTCAATGTATTCTACTCAACTCCAAGCTGCTATCTTTGGGAGCTGAACAAAGCCAACATGACATGGTGAGAGGACTGAGACAGGCTGGCTAGTAGGCTGGCTAGTATTCAGAGCTGTTCATTGCAGTAGGATTGTTTTCAGAGGTGCTGTCTTTGCCACTCTCTTGCCTGAGCAGGTGCTTAATTTGGATCCTTCCTTTAAGCTATCCTCTCAATGTTAGCAAAAGAACCTGGGATTGCTAAGTGGTAAAAGCAGATGTTTGATGGGCCCAGCAGGCAGCCTTAGCATCTGAGAGGCATTTCTGCTTAGTTTCATTCAACCTCCTTTGTTTCTTGTGAACTGTCATGCTTGATCTATCCATCTCCTGATCTATTATGCTTCCTCTTTGCCTTGGCCATGTTGGAACTGTGAAATCATAGCACTTCTGACAAAACAGCAGGAAAGTTTAGTAGTCCCCTTGAAGGCAAACTCTTGGTTTGTCCCTACTTCAGGCATTTACAAGGGGGGCGGGGTGAAGAAAGACTCATTTTCCTGCAACTGTCATGAAATAATCGAGAAGTGGAAATCCTTTGTCACAGATTGAATCTTCCCTACAGAGCTAGAAGTTAGATTAAGGACAGGTAGCATAACCTCCCTTTGATTTAGGATCACAGTTTACCAAAGTAGCTTCTGCTAATGGCAATGCTTTTGGATTTAGGGAATAATAATTGAAATCTTAAAATATTTGAAAGGTAAAAGTTGCCTACTTTTACTCTAGATCTGGGTTAATCTGCATATCTTTGGCTTGGTTTTAAAAAATCCTTCTAGTTCCACAGTGTACACTTGAAAGAGAGTAAAATCAGTTTCTACATCCATATAATTTTATTTACCCATCCAATGTCATCCTAATAATTATTAATTTCCATATCACAAAAGGGAAAAATAATACTAAGAAACACATTATGTCTTTCAAACTTTTTTCTGTCTTAAGTATCAAGATAAAAAAATACATCAGTGAAGATGGATTTCACTCAGGTGATGTTGCTGCTTGTTTAGTATAGTATGGCCTTTATTGTCATTGTACATCATTTTGAAACTAGGAGAAGGTTGACATTCCACATCCAAAAATGGATTTTGGTTAACTGATCTTATTTTGAACAGGTCTATAAAATACGATGACTTCTTCCCATATGCCGATGGTCCCCATCAGTTCTGGACAGGCTACTTCACCAGCCGACCAGCTTTTAAACGCTATGAACGCCTCAGTAACAACTTCCTTCAAGTTGGTAGCCTTCATGTTTTCTAAATAAAATGTATCCTGGTGGTTTGTGGTTCTCTGATTCAGTGGTTTTGTTTTGTTTTGTTTGCAGATCTGCAACCAGTTGGAAGTGCTAGTTGGCACAAAAGCAAATTTCGGGCCTTACGGCAACGCTAATAGTTCTGTGCTGCGTATGTATGTGTGCTCCTTGAGAGTTGACTGGGGCTTTCACCTTGAGATTTTATTAAGAGAGTGACTATGGTGGCAGTTGCCATGAGAACCATCAGATCAATTAGGAAGAGATGTTATGGCCAATGGCACCTTGGTTAGAGGTAGAAGCCAAGAATAAAAACAATGGCCATTCAGACAGCACCAATACTCTAAAGGTAAAGGTAAAGGTTCCCCTTGCACATACTGTATGTGCTAGTCATTCCCAACTCTAGGGGGCGGTGCCCATCTCCATTTCAAAGCTGAAGAGCCAGCTCTGTCCGAAGACATCTCCATGGTCATGTGGCCGGCATGATTTAATGCCAAAAGTGCACAGAGTGCTGTTACCTTCTCACCAAAGGTAGTTCCTATTTTTCTACTTGCATTTTTCACGTGCTTTTGAACTACTAGGTTGGCAGAAGCTGGGACAAGTAACAGGAGTTCACTCTGTTATGCGGAGCTAAGGATTCGAACTGCCAACCTTTCTAATTGACATGTTCAACGTCTTAGCCACTGAGCCACCATGTCTATAGCCTCTAGGGACCCCATTGTTTTACTATGTGATACCTGTGGTCTTTTTCTTATAGGCCAAGCTATGGCAGTCGCTCAGCATCATGATGCAGTGAGTGGCACAGCAAAGCAGCATGTGACCAATGACTATGCCAAACAGTTGTCTATTGGTTGGGATACCTGCCAGGTTTGTGCATGAACCAGCAACACCCCCCCCCCCTATTTCTCTCCCACCACGTATGTATGGGCACAAGCATCACTGCAGCTCTTGGACAACATGATACAAAAAGAAGTAAAAGCACTTTCTCTGGCTGTAAAAATGTTTCTTGATTTTCACATGTCGTAACAGCAAGGGCTGAGATCCTTTGACTGATTTGGGGCATATATACATAGCCAGACTGCATTCCCTTTATTGTGATAGCCACCGAATGTTGCTTAAAGGAATCTTCCTCTTTTCTTTCATGTTCGTCTATCCTGTAATCTTGTCATGAGATCTTCCTATATGCAATTGATTCCAAAGGGGGCATATTTCTGAGATATCAGAGCTATTTTTGGCAGTGGACATTTACTTGGTTTTTGTTGCTTAACTTTGCCCATGATGACCTAGAGGGAAATGCGAAAGCCACTTTTAGTTTTCTTCTTGTCAATGTTTGCTTTACTCTTGAAGTGGCTTTGAATCCAAGACTTTGCGTAAGACCTTCACTGATTCTCCCCCAGTGGTGCTTCTTATACACTCACAACTTTCTGGCGGGAGTAGAGAACTTAACTGCTGTTTTTTTCCCCCCTGTCTTGGCAGATTGTGATGAATAATGCCCTTGCCAATCTTCTTGGCAGCACAGAAAACTTCATCTATTGCACCTACCTCAACATCAGTGCCTGCCCATTAACCGAAGCTACCCCAGCTGTAAGGGACCATCCATTTTCTCATCTTTCATTTTGTGCAAGACTTGAAATCTGGAGCTTCCCAGGTCACTGCTCAGCCTTAAGGACTCTGCTTGGGTTCTAGAGAGCATGGAGTTAATAAATTGGGATGGTATATAAGTTATATAATGGTATATATGTTCTGTTAAATAACCAGGCTCCTTGGCATCTGCTGTTATGTCTTCCTTTGCTCAACATATTTCTTCACTATCTTTGCAGTTCAGAGTGATCATCTATAACCCTCTGGCCCGTTCTGTGGATTGGAATGTCCGACTGCCTGTAAACGGAAGCCATTATTCGGTTGTAGCTCCTGACGGTCAGAATATTTTGAATGAGGTAAGAGGTGTTGGTTTGGAGAGCTTTAGGCATTACTGTGAATTCCGGTGGGCCATCCTCCTAATCCCCAGGTGTTGCATGGAAGCCACTAACGAAGGTCAATTAGTGAAACTCTTTAAGGCTCCACAAGAAAGTATTTATGACCCAACGGCTTGCTCATCATCACAGTGTCTTTAGTGTCTTAGTCATTTACCTGTTAAAATGGTTACACAACTAGCCCTGATTTGTTAAAATGTTTATCAACAAGCCCTGGTGGTGCAGTGGTTAGAATGCAGTATTACAGGCAAACTCTGCCCACTGGCAGGAATTCGATTCTGATCGCCTCAAGGTTGATTCAGTCTTTCATCCTTCCAAGGTCAGTAAAATGAGGACTCAGATTATTGGGGACAATGCGCTGATATTGCAGTTGCGCAGAGTGCTATATTTGTGTTAGAAGCGCCTACAAAACTAACATCAATTGAGAATATTAATTTTTATGGGTTAGACAAAAGTCTTGCCTGCATACTCTTCTCTGCTGGTTAAAGTGTTAATCTATCTTTGTGTAAATTAAAGCCTTGGAGAAAGTCCTGTAATATCCTTGAGAGATCCAGGCTCCTGTTGCTCCAGGGAGTGAAAGGAAATGCATGCCAAATTATTCTGCTCTGAACAAGGTTGGGGTGAGTGGGAGGGTTTATTCTGCTGGGTTAACCCTGAATTGTTGATAATCAATTTCTTATCAATTTATCTTATAAAAAACCCAATCTTACTTTTTCCTTGCCAGCTTATCCCTGTATCAAGTTTCACCCGTGCCGTGCGGCATAACCGAGGCAGTGCCATCAATGAACTGGTATTCCAGGCATCTCTCCCACCATTAGGCTACAGAACCTATTCCATTTCCCGGTTGTCTGGCAGGGATTCAGCACGTCCCAAGCTGCTGAAAAGACTGCGTCCTCAGCAGGCTGGAGCCCATTTTACACCGTTGATTGAGAATGAGGTACATGCTGATCTTCCCTTTTTCATTTGGTTAGTGTATTTTTCCTGCACTAGGGAAGTGAGGCTGAAACAGTTCTTAAAGTAAAATCAAGAGAGATACCAAAAATTATCTTGTCAAATATTAGATAGTGAATAAAAAGAGATGCTCAAAATGTTCCTATTCTAGAGATAAGAAAGTGGCAAAAAAAAAGTTTTTGAAAATGAACTTCCTGGATCCTCATTTGTTGCCATTCAGACTAAAAATCCAAACAGCTGTTCTTGATGGTGCCTCTGATATAGTATTTTTGGTATGTTTCTGCTCCAGCATCTGCAAGTTCTATTTGACCCCAACACAGGACTGATGAAGGAGATACGAAATTTGGACAAGAACATCTCCTTACCGCTTTTCCAAAGCTTCCTCTGGTGGGTCAGATTACTTTGTGCTTGGACAAGTGAATGTCTGCTTTGCTTCCTATGGTGGCTAGTGGTAGATGCATTTTTAGGATGGCTTGGCATTCCTTATCCTCTGCTGGGATTAGTTAATGAGTTCTTGGTCTTCATGTCCTTCTCTTGGCTGACTTCTCCAGGTATAATGCCAGTGTTGGAGATGCATCATATTCACAGGCGTCTGGAGCCTACATCTTCCGTCCTGACACCTCCAAGGCTTTCCCCATTGCCCAGAAAGTTGGTGTATATCAAATAAAGGTAGGAAACATTCAGAGTCATCTGCTTCAAATTGATCTGTGTGCCCAGTGACCCAGGAGGTTAAGTCCTGCTGAGGATCCCATCCCCAAGAGTTTTGACCTGCATTGATTCTGTGGTTGGTATTTATCATAGGAGCTACCATCAACCACTGCTGTGAAGTAGCTGCCTCTACTGAGTTTCTGTAGAACTATAGAAATGTAGCTCTGATAGAATATTTGAGCTGGTCTGTGACTGTAATAAAGATTAATGGATTGGTTGGGGAGTGATAAATTCAGACTTGCCCTCGATGGGTTGTACCATTATTGCATTTTTTAGTGCTTGCCACTCAAAGCCAGTTGCAATGGAGCAACATAAAAAAAACAAAGTTACCTAGTTACTTGCTTAGTGGAAAGAGCACAATTACTAGAACAACTTCTCCAGATAAATTAGATTCCCCATCCCTGAAGAGCAGGGATGGCAGTCATAAAAGACTTATAACTCTCAACATATAGCCTCCAATGGATTATTTGTATTTTCAAACTATATTCCATAAAGCCAGATTTCATAAGCCAGATTCTGGGAGATAGGCAGCTATATCAATTTGCTAATATTAATTTTGCTAACCTGAGTTCCTAATAAGCTAAATAACACAACATAAACCGGTAGGCATCATATTCTGTAAGCAAAACTTGGCTTCTTCATGCTAAAGCTTTGCAAGGATTGCCGTACCGTTGCTCCTGCAAAAGCTACCTTGTTTGAGAATCTAAAGTAATATTTGTCGTAGACTGAAGGGATGGCAGAAACATTTTATAGGCAGGGCAATACTATAATTTGCCACTACTGCAATACTACAATTTGGAGGGATTTGAACACAGATGTATGCTTGTTTACATTAGAGAGCCTTTTGTTGATTTTTGCACTATCTGCAGTCTAATCTGATCAGCGCTCAGTGCGGTCCTACCTCAAGATGTTAAGAAGAGAAAAAGGGGATGCCAGAAGGAAAATGGCCGATGTCTCATTTGCCCCTCTTGACAGAGTGGGGCTCTCAACAGTTTTCACTTGAAAGAATGTACTTTTTGGCAGGCAAAGGGTTGCTAGCCCCGATATTATGGGTTTTAAAAAAGAGGTTAAATTTTTGCTGTGCCTGGGTCCATTTTTATGAGTGGAGTCTTGTGGGAATTGCTTTTATTTTTTATTTCTTTTTCATATTTAAGAACTGCTCATCTCCCTCACAGAGGGAGCTTTTGGCCTTTGATGCTTTTATCATTTCCAACAAATGCCACCTCTGCTGGAGGAATTGAGTTCACCAAAGCTTAATATAAAACCAGCTTTTGTTTTTTAATTAGTCGGAAAGGAGAGTTTTCATTTTTCAGGAGCTGAGGCGTCTAACAGTAGTAATCTGATTTCTTATTAAAATATTTTCTTAAAGCTCCTCTCATTGCCAGAAGGTGGCATCTGTTGTATGATTTGAAGCCTTTGAGTTTAAAGGAACCGTAAGCACTCTTTAATAAGCCTAGTATTTCTTTGTGTGTGAAGCTGCTCTCAACTCATTTGGGCCTTTCTACTGCCAAAAGGGAAGCCATACTTTTGAAGCCAAGTGAGAATCATAGCAGTCTTATGTCTCTCTTTGGCAGACTCAAGTGGTGCAAGAGCTGTATCAGAACTTCTCTAATTGGTGTTCCCAAGTGGTGCGCCTCTATGCTGGGCAGCCATATGTTGAACTGGAATGGACAGTGGGACCCATTCCTATACAGTAAGTATCAGAACATGGTTGGGAGGGTGGAGAGCTTTGTTGACCTTTACCACAAGATTCTGGCTTCCATGCTTTGCCCTAGGGATCAGTATGGCAAGGAGATAATCAGCCGCTTTGAGACAAATCTGCAGACTGGAGGCCATTTCTACACAGACTCCAATGGGCGTGAGATCCTGGAGAGGAGGTATGGGGTTAGGAACTGGAAGATTCATCAGTCCTTTGACCTGCAGCCAGAGCTATACAGCGACTTATTGTGCAAACTGTTACCTGGACATTTCTGGTTTTGAAATGCTTGGCCACAACATATTCAGTAACCCTAAGCAAAATATTAGACTTCACTGTTTCTTTATTTACTGTCCAATCCTGTATGAGCAATGTAGCTTTCCATTCTGGACACCCTTTGGGTCTGTGGACTTCAACTCTCCCAATTCTCAGCAATGACCCTATACAAGTTGAAATCCATGGGTGGGGAGAGCACCTAGGCCGGGCAAGGCTCATAACAATGGCTGAATTTATCCAACAAGCCAAACTAAAATTGCAAAGATAATTTGTAGGAGCTAAAATACCAATCATGGCCTTATTAAGCCCCCTTTTTGTTCATTTTGCTGTGATCTTCCTCACTGTCTCTCACTTCCATTCATAAAAGCTGGGGAGGGGGGTGCACCTTGATTTTTGCAAAGTTCAGCCAGATGAAGGAAATCTGGAAGTTAATTTGCTCTCTTTCATTCCCTGAGAAGGCGTGATTACAGGGCCACATGGAATCTGAGCCAGACAGAGCCAGTGGCAGGCAACTACTACCCTGTGAATACTCGTATCTACATCAAGGTAATATCCCATGGTTCCTGGCAGCGTTGCTTGTTTTTGGTCTCCCTATAGGACTATCTGACCACACAAGCATAATAATGGAATAATATGGGTAGGTTTTTGTCTTATGTAGGTTGAATCCTTCAGTGATGGGATCACCTGTAATTCTGCAGCATCTCTGTAGAGTGGGGTTTGTCCATGCATGGAACCATGCAACCTTTTTGCCTTTTTTCCCCGTTTCAGGACCAAAAGACCCAGCTAACAGTGCTGACAGATCGCTCACAGGGTGGCAGTAGCCTTGCTGACGGCTCTCTTGAACTTATGGTAAGCATAGTAAGTTGGTAGAACAACAGAGGGAACAAGTACTTTCTGTAATTGCTTCCAGTTACAACTGTGGGAGCCAACTTCTCTCCTTGATACTTGAGCTGAGCACCTCATCTAAAAGCTGAGCACCTCATCTAAAATGTTAGTCCCAAAAGCAGAAGAATCCATTTCAATAGATCAGGGGTGTCAAATTCAAGGCCATCCCATGTGGTGCTTAGATCTGGCCCACAGGGCCACCCTAGAAACAGCAAAGGACAGGCCCAGTGTCTCTGTCAGCGAAAACGGAGCTCAGGAGGGCTGCGGAAGGCCCTCCCGAGGTCTGTCTGGTTGCAGGAAGCCATTGCTGCCAAAAACGGAGCTCGGGTGTCATTTTCACTGGCAGAGCACTTGGGCCACCACAGGCACCCCTGACATGAGTAACATTGAGTCCCCCCCCAACAAGGTCAAACACAACCCGGATGTGGCCCTCAATGATATCGAATTTGATACCCCTACAATACATGAAAGAACATAAGACTAGGAAATTGAGGTAAAGGAAATCAGCAGCCAAAGTAGTGAGAAGTCTTCAACCAGAAGAAAAACCTGTATGTGAAATTGTAGCAAGACTAGTGGTTAAAAGAGTTGATGTAGTCAGTTACTTACGTTTTAGGAATTACTTGTTCTTCGGCATCTTCAAAAGACATACTGTATCCCTCCCACAGCACCAGGCATTAACAAATTGAATTCTAGTGCTTGTCTTGTCATTCTTCTGCTTTCCACTTTCGTGTGTGTGTGTTGCTTTCAGGTACACCGAAGGCTGCTACATGATGACAACCGGGGTGTACAAGAGCCATTACTGGAATTTGGTGAATATCACAATGGACTAGTGGTGCGAGGTCGTCACCTTGTATTCTTAGACACAGTGGAATCATCAGCCGAGAAGCACCGTCTGTGGGCCCAGCAAGAGTACATGGCGCCACAGGTGGTGCTGACACCAGATAGTCATGACATTGTCAAAGAGGTGAGGGAAAGAAAAAAGACAAGCAGTATTCAAATATCCCCAAGTCTTCTTTATTAGTAGTCAAAAAATTTTTGAAACAAATGACAGATGGTATTTCTAAGATTATTTTAATTTTGCGAGGTTTGGAGTGCAAAGCATTCCAAGGAGGACATTTGAGCTTAGCACTTTTCTGCAACGGTTTAAAAGTAGTGGCACCTTTTCCAGGGCTTATGCGGCAGCTGCCAAGTATGGTTGCACAATCTAAGGCAAATACATGGCTGTTTTAAAGAATTTTGGACAGGTGCTGCCTGCATCCTTCCAAATTCCAAAGCTCCATTAGTTTTTAAATGTAAGTTTAACTTTTTAAACTGATTATCCTTTCTTGCTTTTCATAATTTGCAGGTTGTTTAGTATCCAGTGGCATTCCTTTTGTGTTGAATGTTTATATTTTATAGGTCAGTTACATTATCCAACATTGTGGCTTTTCAGGGATAGTAATCGGACAATAGGTTTGTTAGTCCAATACTTTCTCTCTCAATCCACAGTTCTCTGCTCTCCGGCATGCCCTTCCTTTGAATGTACACTTGCTGACATTGGCCCAGTGGGAGCCTGATGCTGTTCTCATCCGTCTAGAGCACCAGTTTGAATATGGGGAGGCAGTCAATGGCTCCTTGCCTGTTGCCATTAACTTGCTGGTAGGTTTCTTATTAGAGAGAATCAAATCAGTAAAGGCATGAACTGTTCTCTGTCATTTAGCTGGACTAAACTACCATCAAAGTGGGTAATTTCTTAAACTTCAGTATCCTGTACTTAGCTTTTTAACTGAATTTCACCAAACCTATCAGGTAGGGAAGCATTAGTATCTCCATCCTGCAAATAATAGTCACAATTGCTTGTGTTTTCCATCGCCCAGTTTTCCTTGCTAGTATCTCACTTTTTTAATTAGATTTATGGGGCACGCAGGATATATACTGGAGAGAAGTTTGAGATTATGCTAGTTGAAGAGCAGAACTGAAAAACAGGATTTAGTTGGGTGTGTCAGGAGGATGAAGAGAACCTGATCAGAATGAGTCTAGCATTGAGTGTCAACTGGAACCAACATCCCAATCTAGATTCTTAGTCTGTTTTTTCCACTTGGTCAGAATTTGTTCTCTTCCTTCAACATCATCTCTGTGCAAGAGGTGAACTTGTCGGCAAACCAGAAGCGGGAGAATGTGAGCAGACTCACCTGGCAATCAACTCAAGGTGAGGGTTGAAGCGGAATTGCAGATCTGTCCCTACAGTAGTCTCTATTGCAGGGGTGTCAAACTCACCGCGTCATGTTGCCGTCTTGTGACGCTTCGTGACGTGACACAATGGCCCAGAGGCTGCCAGTTTGATATATATCCTGCTCTATTGCATCAAGGAAACTGGTACTTTCATTCATTTTTTGTCATAATGTAATAAGCGTAATTGAGTTGCACTGAAAGCTACTCCAAGGGACCTGCTCTAAGATATCTTTATATAACCTGCAATTAGTCTTACATAGGCTACCTTGCTTCAAAATTTATGTCTGGCAGCTTTTCCAGAGCCCAAGTGGCCTCCCTAGCCTACCCACAAAGCCTGCATTTTGTATGACTGGGCAAGAGTTGGCCATTAACTATCAGCTAATTCCCACAATTACAGCTCTTGGAATGACCTTTTTTGGCAGGAATAATACTGTAAATCCCATTGTCTCTCAATAACTGTTGCCTTTCTTGTTCCTTCTAAATGTCACAATGATATTCTACCACTGTTTCTCATCCTCCTCCTATCCACAGGGATGGCAGCGGAACGACGATCAGGGACTGTCCTAGACCCAGCACACATTGAATTATTTCCCATGCAGATCCGAACCTTCTTGGTACAGATCAGGTACTAAGGCAGGCCAACGCAAGAGATGTAAGGAAGAATTTAGCCTGCCTTTTAGTCCGAGAAGTATTGTCTCAAGGAACCGCAGGACACTGGAGCCTTCCCCCCCTCCTTCCCCCAGGAACCTGCACAAGAGAGAGGAAGTGGTTCCTCTCTAAGCAGGCATTGTCTTGTTCTGCGAACAGAGGATGCCCTTCAGCTGCTTTTAATGCCAGATGGTATGGGTAGTAGGACTATCTTCAGAAATTGTCCTGATTTTTTTTTTTTACAAATGAAAAACGAGATCACTGTTAAAAGACCACACCGGTCCAGCCTTCATGTCCTCAAAGCACATCCATAAGAAACAAGAATTGACCGTCCTTACAGAGGGTTTTGAAAGTGCTAAATATTTGGACTGCCTTAAGTACTATCATCTTTCTAATAAATCTCTTAAATACATATAACTATTTTGCATATTGCCTCTGTATTTCTTCCTGTTAAAAGTTGGAAAGCAATTAAGGCACCAAACTAGAAGCCAGGTGACTGTGAGTCCTAGCTTCAGCTTGGGCATGAATGAAAGCTAAGTGATTTTGGGTCAGTCAGTCCCACTGTCCACCTTCCTCACAGGGTTGTTGTTATGGACAAATAGGAAGAAGGAATATTAGATGTTTGTTGCCTTGCATTATTTATAAAAAATAATACAGGTGGGATAATAAATAAACCAACAAACTCAAGATCTTGCAGAGCTCATCAGGTTCCATTAGCATGGACAATATGTTTTACTATGAAATAAGTTGTATAGTCTGGAAAATAAGCCTATCCTATAAATCACTAACAGGTTTGTTTTATAATGCCTTATTCAACTTTGGTTCACATCAGTGACATCTCAGTATTAAGCTGAGACTTGCATTAAACTGCTTGCACCAATTTTCAGAAAAATGCATATGTAGATATTTTGAAAGCACTTTTATCTAGGAAATTTGTTACTTATAAATAATAATTGTAGCTCAGGGTTGAAATGAAGTGTCTTGGTGCTCTGAGCTCGGTTGTTTTCTTGCAGACATTTGTTACCTAAACTTGGTAACATAAACAGTGCTAGTCAGATGATGTTACCTGGTTTGGGCTAATGAAATGTCTGTAAGAAGATAACCAAATTCAGAGAGCACCAAGGACATTTAACTTGCTACTTCGTTGTAGCTTTATTGGGAGACATATTGTCAGTTTGAAAAGAGCAGTGAATAGGCTCATATAAATGGGGGAGAGGGGCGATTGTGAGACTCTTACCCTGACATTTTGGCCAGAACTATATGTATGATGAAAGAAAACCATATAGCCTGAAGTATATTTTTGCCAATCACAGGAAGCTGCCTTACACCAAGGTTATCATTGCTCAATCTTAACTAGTATTACTAATCTTGCCTGCCAATATAAAAAAAAAATGTTTCACATAAATATGCCTAAGCCCTGGGGTTTTCTGCATGCAGGCTGGTGCAGATAGAAGTGGGGTTTTTTAAGTAGAAAGACGACCATATGTAAATTTGTTCTCTGCTGTTCTACTTGAAGCTGAACTGGTTCTTAGATATTGTTAATCCGTGCCCTACGAAAATGCTAACGAATCAAAAGGACACTCTAATCAGTATTAAACAATCACAAATCCAAACATCATCAAAAGAGAATGGTATTTAATTTGCATGCACATTTTGACAGTCATTAAAATATAAAGATTGCCTATAAATGCAAAAATAAAAATCCCACCAGGCATTCAGGACTCATGTCCGCACTACTGTTATGGTGCTTCACTCTTTCTGTGTCTCGTGAGAGTAGCAGCATTTGTCCCCTAAGGTACAGTCACCCTGGGAAGGAAAATGGCATTCATTGGAAACAACTTATTGAAGACATTTTATATTCTTGCACTTAATCCAGCCTATATTTTTACATAAGTGGCTGATTGATTAAAAAAAACCCAAAACACCTGCCTAGATAAAGCACTCAGCAGCTCTCGGAAATAGACTATGCTATCTTCACTATGTTATCTTCAGTATTTTTACATATAGAAATCAAAAATAGGTCTTCAATGAGATTTTTGTGTCACAATCCTTTTCTATCACATGCCAATTGCATTTCTTCCTGGACCTGTGCTTTCACAATAAACTGAATTCAAAAAGATGCTGCCCATCTCCTTTCATGGGTCTTTAATTAGTTTCTTACCACACAGAGTAATTCGGGCCACTTACCTGTCGGAACCTTTTGCATGGAAAGTTTTTTAGGTGAGAATCGTCATTCCCTTCTGCACACACTTTCCTCTTGTTCTGATGTAACTTTCTCTTTTCCTGCAGACAAGAGGAAATCCCACCCCTAACCCAGAAAAATAATTAGGCATGAACCAAGGCAGCTGCCCTTTGGTTTTAATGAGGCACCAAAAAGGCTCATAATGGAAAACTGCAGCAAACCCTATAAAAAAATTGAGCGGTGAGTGGTAAGGCATCCACCTGCTTCTGCACCCAAGAGGATTCGACCCGCCTACAATTCCTGCTATGATTAGGTTGCACCCAACAAGGAGAGGTAATGGTACCATCAGCCAAGGGCCTGACCTGCAGCTATGGGATGTGCATAAGCTTTTTTATTTTCTGAGAAGGGAGTCAAGATGCAGAGGAAGATACTAGCTATGCCCTGTCCTTTGCCACCCAATCTTCCGAGACAAAAGTTCTATTAACAAGACTACAATTCGCAGCCCAAACAATATATCTGGCATCAGTTTTACAACGAAGACACAGAACTCTTTTTCTTCCTCTTCAAATATCCTAGATGTAATCCCAGAGTTTTATATCTGGATGTTCTGATTTCCTCCCAGCACCCCATGAGTCCTTTTAAATCCCTTTACCCGGCTTTTGCTCTTGCTTTGGGCCCCCAGAAGGGCTCTGGATTCATCTGGAACCGCCGGAGTTTCTGTTTTCGTGATTTAGGATTAGCATCTGCTCGGACGGTAAAGGATGCCTGCAACCTGTATACAATTTATAGAAAGTCAGAATAAGGGGCAGATTAGAATGTGTGATTGAATTCTAACCCATAGGAACCTTTTTAGTAGGTTCTGCCACTGGTAAGAGCATTCAATATCTTACATTTTTCTCTGCAAAGAAACCGCTTCAAAATAACACTCTTGGGAGATTCTCCTCCCTCTACTGCCATCCTCCCTGTATGTATCTATGTGTCTTTTTAATGTTATTTTTTTTATTTTATTTTTTTATTTTATTTTTATTTATCAAACTTCTTAATCAGCCATCTCCTTCAAAGAGAGGCTCTTTTTTGTTTGCTTCCTTTTTGCCTTCAGAAACTTTAGATTTCTGCCTTCAAAACATCCAGGTTTTTAATGCCCTGCACCTCAAGAACTGTGTTTCTACCATGTGACCATCACCTACTTGGGTTCCATGGAAAGGATGTGAGCAGCCGGGCTGTGCTCTGAAAGACGCTCTCGTTTCACAGGGTTGAGCCGCTCCTGCAAGTGGGCATGGGCAGAAGGAAGAGAAGGAACAGCTGTTTAATCTAAAAAAAAAAAGACTAGAACGGGGGTGTCAAACTCACATCACCACCGCGGGGTCACGTGACATGTCACTTTTCTCCCCTTTGCTAAAAGTGCATGGGCGTGGCCAGCGTGTGACGAATCCAGCCCACAGGCCGGGAATTTATAGCCCTGACCTAGAGGAAGAGTTTAGACCAAGAGCAAAGGCAACCAACTGTAGAATGGAAGTCTCGGGTTGTTGTTGTGTTTTTTTCAAATCTTTTAGGGCTTCCTCACACTGAACCTTTATTAAAATTTGCAGAAAGAAAGAAAGTTTAAGCCAATTGGCTTTGCCTAAAAACTAGGGAAGAGGAGAAACCAGAAATTACCTCTGTGAGAATCTTGATGCCTGGAATAGCCTTAAAGAGGCCTCCATAGTTGTTATATAGTGTCAAAAGCCAAAAAGAAATCTCCCTTACATGAAAGTTAAGGCCATTGCTCACCCAGCAGCGCATAATGTCCCAAAGCACAGATGATGGTGCATCTGTTTTGATAGCATTCTTACAGGCATGAGAAAGCGACACTTGGTAGCCAGCGTGAAGGAGAGCTGATCTGAAAAAGAATCCAGAGAAGGCTTATATTAAAACATGCCCTAACTTCCCTATGGAAAAAGATTAGCAGAGCCCCCAACATCCATTGGGACAGATCAACATTCTGTTTGAGTCGGTAGGAAAATTGGTACAATCATCTAAACATGAGACTCCAATTTGGTCAAATCTACTTTTTCTATACTGTATATTTAAATGCTGTAACTTTTTTTTTTTTACAACTTCTTCTCTACTTTCCTATGAAATGTGTTCTTTGGATAGCCTTAAAATCACATGACATATCACTCTGCAGACCCTGAGCAGCTGTGTTTGCAATAGCAATAGCAATAACACTTAGACTTATGTTCTGACCCCCCTCGTCCCACACCAACACACATTCCGAGCCAAAGGTAAGTTACAGCATTTAATTAACAGACAGACAGGTCCTTGACAGCAAACCGGCCCAGACAAGCTTGGGCAGCAATCCAGCACAGATAAGGCTTGGCAGCAATCCAGCCTGCCAAGCTCACAAAAATGTTCTCTGATATTCGTTCTTGCGTTGACTTCTGCAAGAGGGGCGTGTGCACAAGTAGTCTTTTTATAGTCTGGAGAGGAGCCTAATGACCACCAGCTGAGTGCAATTACCTCCTGTACTTGCGCAACTATTCCTGACGCCTATTAGTTCTTCGGAGCCGGGCATCCAGGAACAACTCACTGCTGACCTCAGGTTCACTCTCCCTTGTCTCCTCCCCACTGGTCCAAGACTCAGGCGCCTCATGGTGGCCAACCAGCCTCTCTGTGCCCTGCTCAGAGTCGGAACCCTGTCCAGGGTCCTCCACATCCTCCAGAGCTGACTCATAGGGCCCCTCGCTGTTGGAATCTGGTGGCAGCTCCAGCGGCTCCTGCTGGGCCACAACAGACTTATATATCACTTCATAGTGCTTTTACAGCCCTCTCTAAGAGGTTTACAGAGTCAGCATACTGCCCCCAACAATCTGGGTCCTCATTTTACTGACCTTGGAATGATGGAAGGCAGAGTCAACCTTGAGCTGGTCAGGATCGAACTCCTGGCAGTTGGCAGTCAGCAGAAGTAGCCTGCAGTACTGCATTCTAACCACTGCATCACCAGGGCTCATAATTCAAATCAGCCAAATCGAAATTTATCCTTGAGTCAACCAAAGTCTTGGAGAAGGAATCTTTTAAACAGCATGTTTCTCAGGCAATGGGGCCTGAGCCATCTGCATGTGATGACTATTCTGCTTATGTTTGAAAAGATTCAGAGATTCACAAGACCAGATAACTTACAAAAAAACCCAGTCTCTTAGCAAGCTCCTGATGAATGCATCACTATTGGTAGGACTACCAGAAAAAAAAACTCATTATCTCCTCAATATCACAATGGCATTCAAACTTTGACTTTACTAGCAATTGCAAGGAAATCCTGTCTATCACCATATTCACAACCTATCTTGGGATATTCCTTTTTAAAGTTAAATACAAGATCTTGGTGCAAACTAGTAAGTTCATCTTACCTGAACTGTAGTAGTGAAGGACTGTTAGAGTGGATCGTTTTACTGAGTTTATCAAGGGTATAATAGAGAGGGACATCAGGTAGTTCCTACATACAGAGGAAAGGAGATTCCGATTATACAGGGAAGTTATTCTAGTTAGATTAGAGAAGAGTCATATGTCAACCCTGAAGCTGACCTGACCGAAGCCATTTTGGAGCTTCAGCAACTTTGGAATCTTGACAGCCTATCTATTACTGCAACCATGTTTTAGTCATCTTCTGCTTTCAAGAAATGATCTATTCCTAAGGTACTTTTTAAGCCTGCTATAAGAGGTTTTCTTTTAGAAAAGCTTATTCACTATTACAATTGTCTCATAAAAAAGATGTCAATAGCCTTGCAAGGACCCAGACTTGAATGGCTTGAACATTGGTGCCTTGCAATGGAAAAGGCTGTCTTAAGGCTGAACGGAGCAATGCTGCCTGCAAAACATGATGATCAGCTGGCTAGCTCTCCAGTACTTTACTACTTGATTAGGGTGACCAGACGTCCCGCTTTTGGCGGGACAGCCATGCCTTTCCATGAATTTTCCCGCGTCCCGCACGCTTCTTAAAAACACACGCTTTTTTTGGCGCTTGTAGCTCCCTCGCTCCCCCGCCCATCAGCTGCTAGCTCGCTGGGCTGGCTCATCATTCCGTTCTATCCTACAAATTTAAGCCAGCCCAGCCTGCCGCTCACTGATTGGATTGGCCTGGATTCCAGCCAATCAGTGAGCTGGCTGGGATGGAAAATTTTCAGCACGCCGCGTGCTGAAAATTTTCCATCCCAACCAGTTCACTGATTGGCTGGAGTCCACTTAGCTTAGCACGCATGTGCGAGTCTCCATTTCATTTCGTCTTTTGGTTGCAGCTGCGCTTACTCACTGGTGAGTAATCATGTTATAGATTGGTACCAGTGGGAATCGGGAGGCGCTATGGGGAGGAGACAGGCCTCCTCTCCTCCTTCTCCCCGTTTGCGGAGTTCATTTCATCTCCACGCGTCACAGCCAGCCCGTGCTGCACCGCCACGGGCGGCAGAAGCTCCGGAACCGAGCGGTTCTCTGCGCGAGCCGCCACCGCCGCCCTCCCCCACCCATCAGCTGCTAGCTCGCTGGGCTGGGTACTGTAGCGTGTGAGCGGGCGGATGGGCGGGGAACGAGTGAGCCGCTCATTCGTTCCCCCGCCCATCAGCTGCTAGCTTGCTGGGCTGGCTACTGTAGCGTGTGAGCGGGCGGATGAGTGGGGAACGAGTGAGCCACTCATTCGTTCCCCTGCCCATCCACTGCTAGCTCGCTGGGCTGGCTACTGTAGCGTGTGAGCGGGCGGATGAGTGGGGAACGAGTGAGCCGCTCATTCGTTCCCCTGCCCATCCGCTGCTAGCTCGCTGGGCTGGCTACTGTAGCGTGTGAGCGGGCGGATGAGTGGGGAACGAGTGAGTCGCTCATTCGTTCCCCTGCCCATCCGCTGCTAGCTCGTTGGGCTGGCTACTGTAGCGTGTGAGCGGGCGGATGAGTGGGGAACGAGTGAGCCGCTCATTCGTTCCCCTGCCCATCCGCTGCTAGCTCGCTGGGCTGGCTACTGTAGCGTGTGAGCGGGCGGATGGACGGGGAACGAGTGAGCCGCTCATTCGTTCCCCTGCCCATCTGCTGCTAGCTCGCTGGGCTGGCTACTGTAGCGTGTGAGCGGGCAGATGAGTGGGGAACGAGTGAGCCGCTCATTCGTTCCCCTGCCCATCCGCTGCTAGCTCGTTGGGCTGGCTACTGTAGCGTGTGAGCGGGCGGATGAGTGGGGAACGAGTGAGCCGCTCATTCGTTCCCCTGCCCATCCGCTGCTAGCTCGTTGGGCTGGCTACTGTAGCGTGTGAGCGGGCGGATGAGTGGGGAACGAGTGAGCCGCTCATTCGTACCCCTGCCCATCCGCTGCTAGCTCGCTGGGCTGGCTACTGTAGCGTGTGAGCGGGCGGATGAGTGGGGAACGAGTGAGCCGCTCATTCGTTCCCCTGCCCATCCGCTGCTAGCTCGCTGGGCTGGCTACTGTAGCGTTTGAGCGGGCGGATGAGTGGGGAACGAGTGAGCCACTCATTCGTTTCCCTGCCCATCCGCTGCTAGCTCGTTGGGCTGGCTACTGTAGCGTATGAGCGGGCGGATGAGTGGGGAACGAGTGAGCCGCTCATTCGTTCCCCTGCCCATCCGCTGCTAGCTTGCTGGGCTGGCTACTGTAGCGTGTGAGCGGGCGGATGAGTGGGGAACGAGTGAGCCGCTCATTCGTTCCCCTGCCCATCAGCTGCTGGCTCGCATGGGCTGGGTAACCTAGTTAGAACTTATTTGGAGTCTGGCAGCGCGTGGCTGTATCATAAAAGGTCTGAGGGAGAGCTCATTGTCCGTGGGAAAAACGTCGGGGCAAATTCTGTTTACGCGGTGGTTTCGAGATGCGCAGAAGTAGGGAAGGGAGGGAGGGCAGCGCTAATGGATGCTCTTTCTCCGTCGCGATCTCCTCTTTTGATCTGTGACCACGAGCCGTTCCTATTGGCCGTTTCCGTATCTAAGTTAAGAGAGAACGGAGATCGCGGGGTTTCTTGTATGCTGCTAGGAGAGGCAGAAGCCAAGAAGAGCCGGGCCTGCCTTCTCGCTATCCCCGCTCCGCCCCGGTCACCGGGGATGGGGACAGCCCTCCGCTAGACTTGTTGCCAAACTGGACGGGGAAAGGGGAAAGCTGTTCCCACCAGCCGAAGTCAGAACCATGCTGTGACCAAAGTTTGGAGAAAAATGGTTTTGTGTGTGTGTGTGTGTGTGTGTGTGTGTTTGATTGAGCGAGGGATCTGGTAAGGGAACTACGCCTATTTAGAAAAGGTAAATTATTGCAAACATGATCAGTCGAAGATAAGTATGGGGACAAGTTGGGTGGTAGAGAGAAAGTGATAAAAGAGTGGGAGAGAGGAAGAAAAAAAAGGGGAGAGAGACAGAAAGAGACAGAGAAGGAGAGAGAATGTGACAGAAGAGTGGGAAAGAAGGAGAGAAAGAAAGAAAGGGTAAGAGAGAGAGAGAAAGAGACAAAGAGGAGAGAAAAGGGAGGAGAGAAAAAGTGATAGAAGAATGGAAAAGGAGGAGAAAGAGAAGAGAGACTGAGAGAAAGAGACAAAGAGGAGAGAGAAGGGAGAAGGAGAGAGAAAGTGACAGAAGAATGGAAAAGAAGGAGAGAGAAAGAGAAGAGAGACAAAGAGAAAGAGGATGAGAGACAGAAAGAGACAAAGAGGAGAGAGAAGGGAGAAAGAAAGAATAAGTGAAGGAAGAATGGAAAAGAAGGAGAAAGAGAAGAGAGACAAAGAGAAAGAGGATGAGAGAGACAGAGAGAGAAGAGAGGAAGAGGAAAGAGTAGGAGAGAACATCTCATTTCAACCCTGAGGTGCAAATATTCTCTTTGATTGGTAATTTTATTTGCCCATTTACTATCCAATACTCTCATTTCTCCTTAAGTTCATGAAGAATTCCCTTCTTTTTATTGAATTTATCACAATACCTTGAGAATAACTTTTTCAACATAGCTTTACAGCTATTTAAAATATATAGTAATTTAGGTCAGGTTTTCAGAACATTAGTCTATTTATAAGTCAATGGTTGTGACCATTTTTCACACTTAGCGACCGTTGCAGCATCCTCATGGTCACATGATCAAAATTTTGTTTGGCAACAGATTCGTATTTATGCTGATTTCAGTGTCCTGGGGTGACCTTTTGACAAAATATAAAATTTTTAATCAAGCCCCCCCCCCCCCCCGGTCAGTGGTGTCCCTCTTTACCAATCTGAAAATCTGGTCACCTTATACTTGATGACACATTCTGGGGGGGGGGGGAGGGTTTGATCTGAAAAGAGAATCACCCTATTCACTCTGCCAACAGCCATCAATACTCACCTCCATCACCATGCTCAGGATGCCCTGTAGCCGTTGATTTGTCTGAAAGCGCCCTGGGTTACTCTCAACTGCTGACAAAACTCGCTGGACAAAACCCAAATCATGAAGCGGTGCTGCCCACATGGGGCCAGCCAGCTGCAGGAGGAGGAGGAGGAGGAAGAAGTATCAAGCTTGGGAAAAATCACTTCTCCAAGCATGTAAGGCAGGGCTATCAAACTCGCATTGTCACATTGTCGTCACGTGATTTATCGCGACTTTTGTCCCCTTCGCTAAATGGGATGGGCGTGGCCAGTGCATGATGCATCCGGCCAATGGGCAGTTAGTTTGACACCCCTGATGTAAGGCAAGTCATGAGGCTACATATTGTCCCGGCTCACCTGGTGGTGCTGATGGCAATGTTCACAGGATGGACCTACAGGGGGGCCACAAGCAGCCTTATAGTTGAAACTGTGGGGTTATGCAGAAGAGAAACCAGATCAAAATAACAGATGGGTTTGCTTCCCCCGTTTATCAAAGATTCCTTTATGTTACAAGCACAGGTTGTCTAAAAGTCCAAGGCCAATGGCCCCATAGGTATCTCTTCTCTAGCAGAATATAGATCAAGCATCAGAGATAGACAGACAACATCTGCTCAGAGTTAAACCTCTGAATCCTCAGCAGCATTGTTCGACTGGAGAAAAGAGAAGGCAATTTCTAATGCTGAGAGGCAGGAAATGCGAAACCATATTTTCCAGTGAGAATGTTTGTTTATGTAATTCTCTCTCTCTCTCCCTCCCTCCCTCCCTCCCTCTCTTTGTAGGATTAAATATGAGATTTTCTTCCTCTTGGACAAATAAAGTACTTAATAGTTTTTGGGCTTCCAATAAACAGATATCTCTTTCTGTGTACGTTTTCATATTTTTTAATTTCCCAGCTCATGAGTTTCTGATAAGATGTGTGGAGATCAATTTTTTTTTATTTTATTTTAAAATTCAAAGGGAAAAGAAAAGTGAGGAGAAACTAGCAGTTTCAATTAAAAAAGCAATACTTATTAAAATGGGAAATTAGTTTTTCACTATCATCAGTGCAGGAGAAAATATCTAGCAGGAAAAAAACCCTGTATACTCCAAAAGTGATTTAGGCAGCAGAATGAAGGAAACTGCCACTAGGATATCCAAACTGTAAAAAAGAACTCTTACTTTTTCCCATCGCTGACCATCTTGCCAAGTCTCTGGATATGAAATGATCCACAGCCCACACAGTTATAAACCAAGGCCTGTTTGCTGCCAAGAGAAAGAAAAGAAGAGTTGCTAGAGAAACCAGCGAAAGGGCAAACAAAGAAGGAAATGTCCAGGTGCCGGTCTTGAGTCACGCCGGCTATATCGGGCTTCCTCCTTCTGAATGCAACGAATGGGGAACAGTTAGAAAGCAAGCAAAATTCTTTTCCTCTGCAAGGAAAACACAGCAGAAAAAGCAAAATACCATCTTGAGCAGGTTCTCACCTAGCAGAAGCTTTGACCTTGGATGGTCCACTGAAGACTCGAACAAACACACGGATGTAAAAGTCCACACTGACAGACAACAGGGGAACAATATAGCGCTGGTAGCAGTTGGCACGAAGATCTAGGCTGTGCAGGATAATTCGTAGGGCCTGAAAGGAAAAGGACAGGGCAGCAGGGGTTCCTTTTGCCTTTGGGTGCTGGCACAATGTGGCACAATATGGCTAACTTTACAGAAGGTACCTAAGACCTTTGTATATCCTTCACAGCACGTGGTATTCCCATTCCATTCTTCCTCCACCCCAGTACTGCGGTACTTATAAGAACTTACAAGTTACTACTAGCTGTCCTTGCTAATTTGGGAAATGTTAATTTCCTTTGAAGCAGAATAACAAGGAGAAAAAAGATGGCAATAGAAGGTAAGCATCTCATTGCCTGGCACTCCCTCCTACTCACCATCTCATGACAGCAGGTGGTGCCGATTGACACCCCTCCATATTTGCTGTAACATGTTTCGCCCAATTTCCCAGCCAATACAGCCATGTCAGTGCATGTAACACACAGCAGACCTGTTGGGAGGCAAATTGTAGAAAAAAATGCAAACCAACACTTCTCCCAAACATACCTAAGGCGCTAAGGAGGAACGGACAGAAAGAATCAATGAGTGTGTGCTGAAGGCTTCACTCTAGACCTGCCCACAGCTGAGCCAGTGCAATTCTACTTCCTTCTCTCTAAAAAGGGGCTACTCTTCCTACAGTATCAGGCATAAAAAGGGAACACAAATAGAATTAGCCAGTTTGCCTTACAAGCTCTTACATTAAGAGGGACATATCTGACAGCAGCATTATTTGCCATTAGGAAAAGCCTCGAGCCCGATTCCAGACTTGAGACTATGGGGTTATTTTTCTTTTCACTATGTAATGTTCACTCTGAGAGCTTGTTTGGTCTAATGCAGTGATGTCGAACCTTTTCGGCACCGAGTGCCCAAACCGGAACGCAGGTGCATGTGTGCACGCCACACACCAGAGCACCGGAAATCTGAAGAGCAGCTGGCCAGTGTGCGCATGCCTGTTTTTAGCCCATTTTGTGTGCCTTTTTTCAGAACGCTTTCAAGCCATTTTCTGGGCTGTTTCAGGCTGGTTTTGGGGCCATTTGGAGGGCATTTTTTCAGGCAAAAAACCAGCCCAAAAACAGCCTAGAAATGCTCCCCAAATGGCCTGTTTTCCAGCGCTCTGGCACCCACAAATACCAGCTTTCCAGTGCGCATGTGCGCACCGGAAACCAGCAGAGCATCTGGCAATGGCATGCATTCTCACATAGAAAGCTCTGTGTGCCACCTCTGGCACACATGCCATAGGTTTGCCATCACGGACCTGGTGGTTAAAGCACTAGGCTAGTCCCAGGAGATTGAGTTCTAGTCCTGCCTTGGCCACGAAAGCTCCCTTGGTGACAGTAGGGTAGTCACTTTCAGCCCAACTCCCCTCATATGGTGGTGGTTGTGTGGAAACAGGAGGGAGGAGTAGTATTGTGTATGCTTGCTGCCTTGAGTTATTTATAAAGTAAAAAAGATGGGATAAAAAATAAATAAATAAACATGTGTCTCAATCATTCTTGGAATAGTTTATAACCTTTGAAACATCACTATTTCTTACTGAGCAGGATACGGCTACAGAAATACCCGATTTTAGAAAACAAATGTTACAATGTGAAATCCATGTTCTTATTTTAGTTTGCGGTTAAAAAAAAAGTGGAGAAAATTCTCGGGGGGGGGGGGGAGCCAGTATCCAGAGCAGCCCCTTTTTGATTATTAATAACAATGCCTAGAGCTGAAAGAAGCCACCAACCTCCATCCCTCACGCACTGCACCACGGCATCCAAGAAACCAGAAGGGCTGCCATACGGATCCAGGTCAATAACATCAAAGAATTCTTTAGCTGCCTTTTTGCAATATAGCAGCATCCTGCCCAAAAGAGAGAGAGAGAGAGGTTGACAGACAGTGATTAGGTGTGGTTCCTCTGATAGCTAGAAAGGAGGAAGCAGGAAATTCTAAGAAACCATAGATGTGGACTTCTGTTGAAAAGGAAGCTCAGTTAATCCTTCTCTATGCTTAAGCATTTGGCATACACAGAAAACTGTACCTAAAATGGAGGGTCCGCTATTTTCCTTAGCTGGCTGGCTGTTCATATAGAGATTGTTTTCACTACGTGGCATGCCCATCATATGATTCCACATCACTAAAAGGTTAGGTCAACAAATACATATCTAATGCAAGTCAGAGATGCTTAATTCCATAGAAGAAGAGGGGAGTAGAGGGATAATTTGCTCAATAAGGGAAGGCTGTTTTCAGCTGTAGTGCACTGGCATAAGATCAGAAACAGGTGGAAAATCTGGAAAATTAAGTCCTTTGTGTATTCTTATTTTTTAAGTGATACACAGACATTGTGCCCTGATGACTGAACTAAAGAATGGGATAATTAGAAATGCAGTTGAAGTACAGGACCTGTATATCACCAGTGATTCAGCTGTCTTCCCAGATTACACAAGTGGCAATTCTGCATCAAGTCATACAATCTTCCTGATTTTAAGAGTAGCATATACCTATTATTATTACCATATCATATCGTTGCAGTAGCCAGGAGACCACAATCCTATTGCAATAGTGTACTATATAGAATAATAGTAGTTGGCTTGCCAAGGTACCAGCCCTGTTATAGGAGATGCTTGTGCGCTTTCCAAGGTGTGCCACAGGAGGGCGAGCTGGCTTTGCACCAGAGAGAAAGATGAGCGGTTCTGCTTGAAATGGGCACTGCAGCCCATTTCAAATCACTAGTAAAATGGCTTGATTTAAATCAAGTCGAATTAAATCATATTTTTTAAAGAGCAATTGTCATCTCTGCCCTCTCCCTGGCTCTTTCTCTGACCCGCCGTTGACTCATCAACAGTCCTAATATTGCAGAATATACAGCCTCATGCTACATAACTAAGCTCCATTTCATGCTGAATAAACTAAATTATTAATGTATCTTAAATAGGAAACTAGATTTAGATAGATTTTTACTACAAAGACATTTTATTAAAATAAATTTGATAAAAATAAAAAATAATTTAAATAAAAATTGATTTAAATTAAAAAAAATTCTGATTTTAAAAAATCACCAATTTTTACCCACCCTGTATTATTATCATTCCCCAAGACTCACTGAATAATACTATTCTATATTAAAAAAAACATGTCAGCCAAATATGGCTAAGTGGCTAAGTGAAATCTAAGTTGCTTGTCTTTCTTTAACTCCCATTGTTATTATTAAAAACAAAACTTCTATTTTCCTTGCAGAGGAAGAGTTTATGAGCTATGTTTCAGAATGTTAAATGGTCAAGCGAATTAAAAAAAGAAAGAAATCCTTCTCTTGTATAGAAGTTTACTAACCGAGCATCTGACAAGCTTGGAGTCACCAAGTGTTCCACGCCATTGAGCTTAATGTTTTGGGTGATAAACTCAACAGCCTTAGAGGAATTATCATTAGCTACCACACTGTGAATGCCAGGCACTTCCTTTGCAAACCGGATGGAACGCAGTCCAGAAGCAGCCAGAGCTTCCAGGATTTGGAGTCCCTCCTGTAAAAAGGCAGGGAAAAAATGTTAAAGAAAAACTGAAATAAATTTTGGAACTAACTTTAAAAAGTTCAACATTTGACTTGAAACTATGGGAATCACCCCTGCTTCAACTTCCAAAGTGGCCCTGGCAGTTTCAAGAATGTCAAATAGACCTGCTCAGAATGTGTTTTTCCTAAGTGTTTTGTGGTGTTGGAGCACTTTGCATGCTCAAAACAATACAGAAGTTTGCATCATATCTTAAAGCGGACCCTCTGAATGCTTCAACCTCTGCTGAAATGAACAACTAATCCAAAGTCCTAAATTCTTTACTTCAAAAGAATGTTTAAAGCCCCACAAAGGGTGATCAGTCAAATCCCAGAAGTTGTAAAGAATAGGTTATTTCATTCATGTTTATATAACATATGCTGCAACAATATGCCATGATAGTGAAGAAGGCCTCTGATACAGACCAGACTTATATTATATTACTCAGTAGACAGAGATAGGTCACTGCCTCAAATAGCTGCTCTGAAGATCCCAGTACAGCCATGAAGGAAAGGCCTCTTCTTGTATGGATCCCAGGCTATCAAAGCAACTCCCAAGGAGAAGCGGTAAGACACTCTTGTAGGATTCAGGAAAATGGCCAAAAACCCATTATTAACATCATGTTTTTAATTGTTAGCTCAGGCAATATGAATTATCCTGATTGTTAACTGTACTGTTTTTATTTTTATATTTTAAAATGCATATATTCATTAGGGTAATATTGAATTATAGGATACAAATAATAAAACATAGAGCTTGAAATTAAAGCTTGATAGTCAGCACTGTGTAGGAAGGTTCAACTAAATGACAACTGCAAAATCTTCTAATTGTTTTTTCAAGCCAAATTAAATGGTCATATAATCATGAGTAAACTAAATCATGTTAGAATGTAATGTTTTCATATGAAATCTCATCAAAAGTGCTAATTTCCAAGATTTTGGAAACATTTTTTATAAATGTCTTTCATTGTTATATCCTTCTTGTGTTCCATTTAAGGGGAAACTATGCCTTCGTAAGCTCTTACAGAGAAAAGATAGATCATATCTTTACTATGTAATACAGGTAGTCCTAGTTTACTGACTACTTCATAAAATTTTCAAAGTTACGATTACGCTGAAAATATATATATTTATATAAATTTTAAAAATGTATAGCCAATTTACAATCTTTGCAACACTCCTTAGTCATGTAATTGCCATTTACCATCAATATGCATTCTTCTGTGCTTGACCTGTTATTTTTTTTTCTTTTTTTGTCCCCTTGCAATACAGAGAGATTGGAGAGGAAAGGATTGCAGAGAGTAAGCTATCTGCTCATCTACACATCAAAATTGGCTGTTGGAACTGGGAGCTGCAGGCAAGCTATGCAAACAACTTCAATACTCCTTTTGTACTGCGAAAACCACTTCAAAAAAACTGCAGAGACTAGTTTAAATAGTTGCTAAGGGTCAAAAATGTAGGTTGGGTTGTTTTATTATTGCAGTGATACTTTATTTGGTTTTATATTTCATGTATTCTGTTGAGAGACTCTGAATTGTGGGAGGATAGAAGTATAAATAATGAACGAAGGAATGAATGAATGAATGAATGAATGAATGAATGAATGAGCAAGCAAGCAAGCAATCTCACACCAAGAACAGACAAAGATTATGATAGCTGTGAATGATAGCAATAGCACTTATATACCACTCCACAGTCCTTTACAGCACTCTTTCAGCAGTTTACAATGTCAGCATATTGCCTCCCACAATCTGGGTCCTCATTTCACCAACTTTGAAAGGATGGAAGGCTAAGTCAATCATAAACTGGCCAGGATCAAACTCCTGACAATGGGCATAGTTTGCCTGCAATACTGCATTCTAACTACTGTGCCAATGTTAGAAACTTTAGGTCAAATATATCTGGACAACAACAGGCTGGTAATGGTCAATGGAGCAGTTCAATCAATTCACCCTCAAAACCCCAATGTGAAAACATAGATACAATACCTGGCATACTTCTTCCACTTCTGCAACTGTAGTAGTCTCCTCATCTGTAGTATCTCTATAATTCAGTTGTTCCAAGTTATCTTTTCCCGTTTCAGAAAGATCAACAATCACTTTAGAGGTATTTTCCTCCCCAGGAACTGCAACTGGAGAAAAAAGATGAATGAATCTTTTTGAGATGAATATACCCTTGGTACCTTGTCTGAACAAATGTTTAGTCCTTAAATCTTTTTATATAATTATCAAATCCTTGAAATGGTGTTTTCTCCTGATCAGAGTAACCTACTATATCAGCGATGGCGAATCTTTTTTGGCTCACGTGCCATGTGGGGGGAGCGCAGGGGGGTCGTGTGCAGGCATGCCGCACCCATAATGCAATGCGTGATAACCCCCCCAGTGCGCATATACGCACTACAGGCGCGACCCCTCCATTTTTTTGCATGCTTTTTTTGCCCTCCCCAGGCTGCAGAGGCTTTATAGGAGCCTGGGAAGGGCGAAAACAGGCCTCCCCCGCCGCCCCCCGATGCCCTCTGGAGGCTTCAGGGACCTTCAGGAGGCTTCTCTGAAGCCTCCGGAGCAGTCAAAATGACCCTCTGAGCAAACTGGAAGTCCATTCCCGAACTTCCAGTTTGCCCATAGGGCCGGATTTTTGCGGTACGGAGGCTTCACAGAAGCTCATGAAGCCTCCAGAGGGCCTCGGGGGGGGGGGGGTTCTTTTCGCTCTCCCCAAGCTTCTATAAAGCCTCTGGAGCCTGGGAAGGGCAAAAAGTGGCTTTAAAAAAGGATGAATTCAGCTGGTCAGCGCTCGCATGCGACAGGGCAACGCCTCGCGTGTACTGACAAATGGCTCTGCGTGCCTCTTTGGCACGCGTGCCATAGGTTCGCCATCTCTGTACTATAAATATAACTGCCATGCCCCTCTTGTTTAATTTTGCCACTACTGAAAACCTGAACATGCTTACTGGTGTATGGAGAATTACACTGTCAAAAATCTACTAATAATTTCAATTATATAAGTAAATTGCAGTTGTTCTTTTTTAAACTATAAAAGAGCTAAAAATCAACAATAACAAATTACAGAAGATTAAAACATTCTATATTATTATTCTAGGGACAGTTCCTGAAAATTAAAAGTGGGTCTGCTTATTTCACTTCACAGACACTAAAAAAGCCCCTTTTCTAATAACCTGAGGAAGGAAATCAAAATACTGCCTTGTTAAGTCCTAATTACGTTTATTAAGTGTATACACATTCTTTCTTTGCAGGCAGGAAAATAAATCCCACCACCTGAATTACTACAAAACAATAAAAGTGGGTATCTACATTTTGCTTCTTATATATCTCCGTTTTCACCTGATGGACCTTAGATGGAATAGTGATGAAAGCATTGCCACTCACGCCTAATTCCTTTGGATGCAAGCTGCAGACGAGCAAATTCAGTAATAACTGCACACCTAAAAGTGAAAAAAAAGCACATATTACAAAGTTTAATGTGCCACAATATACAAAGAATTACCTTTCTATTGTACATGCATACAGTCCTTTCAAGAATGCATGACTTTTACAAAAGATCATTATAAAGGTCAGCGTCCTAAACTATCATTTCAGAAATTCAGAATCCTAACCCTAACCCTTACTAAACGAACATTTTCCCATATGGTTCCTTTTACATTACGATTACAGAGTGTCATATTAATAAAAATTGCATTGAAAAGTGAAAAACAAAATTGTAATTGCAACTTGCTAAACCTATGCATTATGAAAATATCTAAGCAAACACATTTTACTATTTGATAGCAATTGGAGCACTCCTTTAAAAAAAATACAAAGAAAAAGAAACATTAAGAACATTAAGGATTCCTAAATCAGATCTTTAAGTAGGGAAAAGTTGTAGATATGCTCAAATACACAGCTAGTCCCCTTGAGGATGCCTGTGGCAATAGGTAGCAGTTCCTCCCAAGAGTTTTTAGAAAGTGAAAGGTAGACAGAACCCCTTTGCTGATGAAAAAGATCTTAAGACAAGGAAGATAGAACTCAAAGAAATATACCTTCTGAAGCTAACCATAGGAGAATATCCTTTTTTTCTCAGGTACAGATAATATTTTCAATATAAATCCAATTCCAAATTAATTCCAACTTGCTACTCCAACTATCCTCTTCCCTTCCCCCAAAAAACATTCATTCCAACTTCATTCCCCTTCCCCCATTATTACTTCATTCCAACTTCATTCATTCATCCAACAGTTTGTGAAGTCACCCTATTCTCTACTTACGTAAGGTCTCTGTTGAATTCTTGGACAGGGTTATAGAACACTTCATTGGCATTTGGAAAAATCACTTTTGCTTTTCCTTCTGTGATTATTTTCTCACCATTTTCTGTTGACTCATTGTCACCACTTGTACTCACTGTAGGTGATTGAGCCATATTTTGCTCTAGATTACAGCTATCTGTTGCCATGTCTTGATTCTGATTACCCTCCATGCTTTTGTTGAAAGATTGATTTCTCACTGAAATTGCAGTTAAAGTTGCTTCATTCCTATATGAAAGCAAGGTAAGCCTCAACCAAATCCTCAGACACATTTATTTGTCATCAGTTTCTTTAAAGTATTCTCTAAAAAGAAAAGAAATTTGATTTGATTTTTTGATTTTGATTTTTATTAATATTTGTAGGCCGCCCTTTTCCCTGAGGGGACTCAGGGCGGCTCACATAAAATCAGGGGAGGGGAATACAAACATTGACATAGAGACATATTATAAAATAGTAAACAACATACATTCATCATTCGGGAGGGGCGGCTATCCTTGTCCCCAGGCCTGACGGGCTAGCCAGTTCTTAAGGGCTATGCGGAAGGCCTGGACGGTGGAGAGGGTACGAATCTCCACAGGGAGCTCGTTCCAAAGGGTCGGGGCTACTACTGAGAAGGCCCTCCTCCTTGTAGTTGCCAGCCGGCACTGGCTGGCCGATGGAATACGGAGGAGGCCTAATCTATGAGATCTTATTGGTCGCAGGGAGGTAATTGGCAGAAGGCGGTCTCTCAAGTATCCAGATCCACTACCATGTAGGGCTTTATGGGTGACTAATAGCACCTTGAAGCGCATCCGGAGATCGACAGGTAGCCAGCGCAGCTCGCGGAGGATAGGAGTTATGTGGGTGAACCGAGGTGCACCCACAATCACTCGCGTGGCCGCGTTCTGTACTAGCTGAAGTCGCCGGATGCTCTTCAAGGGCAGCCCCATGTAGAGCACATTGCAGTATTCCAGCCTAGAGGTCACAAGGGCCCGGGTGACTGTTGTGAGAGCCTCCCGATTCAGGTAGGGTCGCAACTGGCGCACCAGGCGAACCTGGGCGAATGCCCCCCTGGTCACAGCCGTCAAGTGGTGGTCAAACGACAGCTGTGGGTCCAGGAGGACTCCCAAGTTGCGAACCCTCTCTGAGGGGTATAGAATTTGACCCCCCAGCCTGAGTGATGGAATATTGATCGAATCTTTGGGAGGGAAGCACAACAGCCACTCGGTCTTTTCTGGGTTGAATACAAGCTTGTTAACCCTCATCCAGTCCATAACGGCTTCAAGGCCTCGATTCATCACGTCTGCCGCTTCATTGAGTTGGCACGGGGCGGACAGATACAGTTGAGTATCGTCCGCATATTGATGGTATCTGATCCCGTGCCTGCGGATGATCTCTCCCAGCGGTTTCATGTAGATGTTGAATAGTAGGGGGGATAAGACCGAGCCCTGAGGCACCCCATATGTTAGGGGCCTAGGGGACGATCTCTGCCCCCCCACTAACACCGACTGCGACCTGTCCGAGAGGTAGGAGGAGAACCACCGCAACACGGTGCCTCCCACTCCCACCTCCCGCAGTCGTCGCAGAAGGATACCATGGTCGATGGTATCGAAAGCCGCTGAGAGGTCAAGGAGGACCAGGATGGAGGAATGTCCTCCATCTCTGGCTCTCCAGAGATCATCGGTCAATGCGACCAAAGCGGTTTCAGTGCTGTAACCGGGTCTGAAGCCTGACTGGAAGGGGTCAAGATAGTTTGCTTCCTCCAAGGACCGTTGGAGCTGGAAGGCCACCACCTTCTCGACAACCTTCCCAAGGAAGGGAAGGTTGGAGACTGGGCGATAGTTATTGAGAACAGCTGGATCCAGAGATGGTTTCTTTAGGAGGGGTCTCACCACCGCCGCTTTCAGTGAGGCGGGGAAGTTCCCCTCCCGAAGAGAGGCGGTAACAACCGCCTGGATCCAGCCTCGTGTCACCTCACTGCTGTTAGTAACCAGCCATGAGGGACACGGATCCAGTACACAGGAATATACACAAAAATATAATTTTACTGCATATACTCTGAATTTCCAAACATTTATAATTCAGCACTCCTGCTCTGTATTTAGACACAGCTCCTAAAGACAGAGTATCTCATATTATATTCACCTAGTAGCACCTATTCCAGTGAAGTGTGATTTGTTTAACAGTTTAATCAAACGAATTTTCTAGGTTTGCATGACACATGCGTTAGTGCCTCCTGACGGTCAGCTGGTTTTCGGGTCTCTGCCACACATGCGCAGTGGACTGCATGTGGGAGATGCACGCATGTGCGGGGTGTGTGTGTGAGGTTATGTGCGCATGCACAGGGTGGGGCTCATGCAGGGGGGTCACCCACACATGTGTTGGGGTGCACGCATGGGGTTGTGATCTCCAAGGGGTTTTGTGTTCATAACATCATTAATTTGCCTCTTGAATTTAATTCTATGGCCTGATATACAGACTGAGGGGGTGGGGGGGTGAGGGGTGAGAAAATGAGTGTACAGTGGCAAACTTTCTCACTGAACTTTATGATTTTCATACAAAATAAGAGCATGTTTTGTTTGTACCTCTTCTTTTGCAGATAAATAATCTTAAACTTAGTTTTGCAATACTATTGCTTAATTACAATTTAGATAAATACTATCAGTATTTGGTATTAGAAGCAGCAATGACCAATCGAAAATTACTGGAGGTACACTACCACCACCACATCTCAGAGATGTGGGCCTGGGCATTTAACTGCTACCTTTTGAGAAACAGTTTATCTTGACACCAAGAATCTTCTTAATTGTAACCGGAATAGCATACAAATAAGAGAATTGAAATGCTTTTAGCTCTATTAATTTTACACTTACTTTACAGGCAATCTGTAAGTTTCAATAACCTGTAGACTAACATTATATTCCTCCACAAGTCTTCGCATGCAACTGCAAATATACGTGGAGGTGAGGCAGCTGGAGGGCTGAAACCGGAGTTCTCGAAGGGAGGTAACACCGACCTCGAACGTTTCTGTCTTTGCTATTATCTGGATCAGGCCAAGCGCCAGGCAAAGGAATCGGAGTTGAATTATAAAATATATCCCAAGGAATCGGGGGTGGAATTAAAGAAAGCCCCACGATATGGGCTCCCCTATGGGTAGCACAACCAACCAGAACGAATGTCCACGTTCCAGCTTAAACCGCCGACGCCATGTTGAAAGTGACTGGGAAAAGATCAGCTGATCTTCTGCTAGCCAATAGAACCGGGGTAATGGACGGGTCGCCTAGAGAGTCAAAAAAGTGCCACTTTTTGCTAACGAAGCAGGTAAGAAAAGTCCAGTGTTCTCCAAATTGTTTCAAAACGTCGCCTTGAATCGGGTCTACGAGCCCATTGCAGTTAACTGCTTTATGCCTAGAAACAGTTGCGGCAAATGGCGATAAACAGCGGTATGATTATGATTAAGATTCAAGTACATTGAAGTTATGCACGAGTCTTCATTGCAGAGAATAAAATTTATTTATTGGAATTTCCTGTACATGTCGATTCAAAAACAAGCCCTTTTCCTTTCGGCATCACATTTTCTTAAGTAAATGCAACCTCTGAATAAATCTACATGCACTCAGTTTGAAATAATTCAGCGTATCATCTCTGTGAAACTCTTGCAGCAAGTTATATAAAAATCAATAAGACCTAACAGCTTTCTGATCCATATATTTTCCAATAATTCTGATTATCTGGAAAATATCTCTATGATTGCCAAATGTTCTTCTCATTTCAATTTGGGTATTGGATCAATCATTAAGTCAAATGAGCCCAAGAAAATACACTATATTGCCAAAAGTATTCGCTCACAACTGATTTTGATTATTTGGAATACTTTTGGAAATATAGTGTATATGTATATTGCAAAATCTAAACGCTTGTTTGATCAATGACCAACAAAATTTGAAAAATGAGATAGATGAGCTAACGCTGTAGCATAATACCACAACAAAGATAAAATAACATATAGAAATGTAGTATACTATAATGGTGTGTTAATTATATATCTATCTTTCACCTCAAATGAGATAGCTATAATGTATTAAACCTAAACTGATGAATAATACAGAGGTGATTATTTCTGTGACCAGTTATTTGCATTGAGGCAACACAGAATTTGGGTGCCCAAATGCACAAGATTTAGAATCTTCTCAAAGATGGCTCACATCAAAATTGCCTTCCTGGAAATTTACATATTAGAGGGAAAATATAAGCAGATATTATATCTCTGTAAAATTTACAATATAATAATTGTGTGTAATTCATATTTGAAGATGTTTATGAAAATGTTTTTCCTATCTTTACTCCCTTTTTATGACTCTAGTCCCTATTCAGCATAGAGTTGGGTCACCTGGATGGACCTGAGCATTTACTGCCCAGATGCCCTTCTTGATGCGTACTGAGTTTGCAGCAGATATTTTTTCTTTGCATCCTAGCAGAGAAACATCTGCTGTTACCTAGGATTGAACTCTCAACCTTCCAAGCTGACAGCAAGCTTCTTCACCACTAGGGCACCATGCCGTTGTTTTTTCCTGTCTATACTGATTTACATTGTGTTCTACTGTTCTATATAAGTATTGAATGCATGTTTCAAACTAACAATATGTTTTCAGTCACTTATTATATCTGACTAACATGAAATTTGTAGGAGTCAATACTATATTAGTAACTGAACATGCTTTGCGGTGGGGGGGGGGGGGAGACAGGTTTCCTCCTCAGAACTCAGCCACTACTGTGTGTGTGCCATAAACTAGACAACTACTTTTCATCATAAAACATTTGATGAAGTTATGATTTGTCTGTGGTTCAACATGTTTTACAAATCCATAAAACTGAATAGAACATGATTAAAACATGAATATAGGTAAATATGTCATGTGAACACAGGTAACATTCAGCTATATCAGTGATGGTTAACCTTTTACGGACCAAGTGCCCAAAGCTCCTGAACCCCCAAAATGCAATGTGCGCATGGCCCCCCACATGCGCCCCCGCATGCATATGCTCCCCGCATGCATATGTTGGCCCCCTGCATGCAGCCTCTACTCCATGCATGCGTGGCAGAGATCCAAAGACTAGCTGGCTGATGGGAGGCCCGTGTGCATGCGCAGCGCAGCTGAACTGGGGCAACGGATCATGTGCCCAGAGAAAGGGCACTGCATGCCGCCTCTGGCACACATGCCATAGATTCGTCATCACAGAGCTAGATGGACCATTTTTGTGATTTAGTGGTTGGATTATAGCAATAGCAGTTAGACTTATATACCGCTTCATAGGGCTTTCAGCCCTCTCTAAGCAGTTTACAGAGTCAGCATATCGCCCCCACAGTCTGGGTCCTCATTTCACCCACCTCGGAAGGATGGAAGGCTGAGTCAACCTTGAGCCGGTGAGATTTGAACCTCCAAACTGCAGATAACAGTCAGCTGAAGTGGCCTGCAGTACTGCACCCTAACCACTGTGCCACCTCGGCTCTTGCCAGAATGAATCTTATGAATCACACTCAGCCAAAATAACTCTTGCCATTTTGTTAGCATATTGTATGAGCCTAAATGTTTTTTTTATGTCATGATTTATGGCTTAATGTGTTGTACAAACTCAGCTGATTTCTCTATTCCTAGAAAACAATCAATATTCAAGATAGCTTTTTCTCTTGAACACAGAAAAGATAACATTGTAATAGGCTGTATTTACATAACATTCTGAACCATAAACTTCTCAACAATATTATAGTTTAGCATGTTGTGCAACCCAGTGTGGTTAGTTGATAGCTCAGTGCATGGTATAACCTCAGAACAATGGTTACATAAACTATGTTCACTAAACCATAAACAAGACTATCTTGCAAACACAGTAAACATAAATGAGCTTTCATAACTCTGACCTAATTACTTTAAAATTGCAGATTTCCAAAATGCATGTAGACCATACAAACATCTTTCTCGGCAATTACAAAATGAGAATTTCTTACATTCTGCAGCCATATCGTATACACAGATGAGGTGGGAGGCATGTGAACAAGAAAAGCACAACAAAATTCATGGAATGTCCTTCAGGCAATGAAAGCCAATGTTCTGATAGAAAACAGTGGCTCAAAAGTATAGGTGAATGGTTTAGACTTCTGATCCTCATGAAATGTGCATAAAAAGATTCCATGAATGGAAACTTTGCCTAAAAGGTATTTGAGAATATACCTGTATGTATGGTAATTAATGTAACTTTTTATGCAATATATTTGCACAGACTATTTACATGTATTGTAAAAGAGCAGAGATACAATATTTAGCCACATTCCATTCTTCCCACCCCCAGATATTCATGTATTCGTTTCAACATCAGAATAAAAGCTGTATGCATTAATATGGATATGATTCTATTTGTTATTCCATGTATGCTCCATTGCATATGTTATAGAAATATGCTTCATTACTAGAAGAGAGGATACAGAGAAATTAACAAGGATGTTTTTGAAAATTTAGAAAGTTTGGGATTCTTTTCATCATTAAGAGTGTTACTTTGAAATCTCTTAGTTTTTCAAAATAGAAAAACTATTCTCATCACTTTTAAAAGGATCAAAGCACATTAATATTTTGAAATGGACCTAGTGAAATTATGTTTTGGTTCTGCACAACTATATCATTTGAGAAGTGAAACATAAATCCAAAGTGAAAAACATTGTCAAAAACAAATTTGTCCCAGCAGACTTAAAAGCATGATTCAAAAGCCTAACAAAATTTAAAATCTTAATTTCAAGCTTGATACCTTTTTGATAAATAACATCATGTATTTCTTAAAGGTATCACAAAATGTCTATCAGCTAAAATACCAGCATACTAAAAACAGTACGCTGATTATACTACAGAATTATTCTTCATACTCTTATAAAGGAAGAACTTCTCTCTGGCCTATCAATAGAAGTTATTTGGCCATTTAAGCTCATAAAGAATATCTGCTTAACAGGTGCAAACAGGCTTAGGGGCAGTGGTGGGTTTCAATTTTTTTTAGAACTTCTGTAGGTGTGGCCTGCTTTGTGGGAGTGGCTTGCTGGCCATGTGACCAAGTGGGAGTGGCTTGGCAGTCGTGACTGGAACTCACTTAACAACATTCTTGCTTAGCAACCAAAAAGTTGGCTCAGAAACTCTGCATTTGAAGCATGCAAGTTTTAAAGCTGTCAAGTTACAAGACCCTTGCACCCCCTAATCCTTTAGAAAAAAAACCCAGGGGTGTTCAAACTTGACAGCTTTAAGACTTGTGGACTTCAACTCCCAGAATTCCTCCTCTCACTCTTCATCTTGATGATGTGCGGACAGGCAGGGGAAGGGAGCTGGAACCGGTTCTAAATGGCACTGTAGATTTGTGGAACCTCTTCTACAGAAGAGGTTAGAACTGGCAGGAACCCACCCCTGCTTAGGGGGGTATGTGTCTTATCATGAAACTAAAAAGGAGAAGTATCCACTTTTATAAAGTAACATTTTTAACAAGAAACATTTTATAAAGCCTGCATTTTTGATAACTACAATCTTCCTTTTAATTTTAGTCTTTTAGCCTCACGTTGAAAAAAATTAATGTAATAGATCTTTTCTTATATGAATACAGTGGTGCACAAATCACCAGCTAATAGTGTAGTATTTAATACAGAAATGGATAATCCATGTCCCTCAACTTTCACCAGCCTTGGTAAAAGATAGCAATTCAGCAAGGCCAAATTGTGTCTGTATCTACATTTTCTCAGAGTCATGTCTAGGTCACTACAGACAGTTCTTGGTACACATATATTAAGCCAAAACTAGACAGAGCACATTGTGATTTAACATAATGGTGAATAAATTAAGTAACTGCCTTTAGGAAAAGATCTAAAAGTATTACTGCCTTATGGTGAGCAGTATTTCAATAATACCTGTGGATAATTAAGTCATTTATTATTAATTTTAAATGGTTTCAAAGTGTGCAAATATATATTAAATGGGTTAAATTAAGCTGAAAAGCAGCAGAATTTCCTGCATCTCTAAAAAAGATTATGGTAGCATGGAATTTTTCAAAGGGGTGAAAAAAGTTACCTCGTAGAATTCCACTTTTATTAAACATATAGGAACCTAAACAATTATGTTGCACTCATTCATTTATTGTATGTTTATTGTCTCCATTTTCTAAAGCGCTCCAGGCATGAAGAATGTAATGACCACATTTTGGATTTCAAGCTAAGGTCAAGGCATTTTTTTAGTTGGTAATTGGTTAACAGAAGATAATGTTAATAATAATAATGCTGCATCTTAAGAAAGGTCTGAAGTTTAAGCTGCCTTTTAAAATCAGAATCAGAGAAAGAAACATTCTGTTTTGGCAACTTTAGTGACATCATTCCGTTTTTAATATACTAAACATACTTTTTTTAGTTTGGGGTTAGTGTTAACAGATGGCTCCTAAAGTTATAATTGCCCTTCTCCATTTTTTGGCTACAAGCCTAGAAGAGCTAAAATTTAAAAATTGAAATTGAAAAATAAAGTGTTGTGTACATCATTTTAAATATATAGCTTGGAAAACCCAAATATTTCAGAAGGTTTGCTTCTTTTTGAATCTAAATGATATTGTTACTCCTAATATACATAACTTAATCAACATTCACAATGCTCTAACATTAGAAAAGATAAATTTTAACCCCCAAATCCACCTTTACTTAAGGCAAGACAGGAGGGTGTAACAATAAATGAGTCTAATCTCATGAAATCTCATTTTCAAATGGGATTCTCAATTTCATTTCAAATATGGTTGAAATTAGAGGAATTGCAAAATGCAAATTTGAAACTGATAACCACCAATCTTTAATTTTCAGAACAGAACAAACTGCAGTCACAATCTGCAAAAGGCCCTTTTTACATACATCTAAAACTGTGAAACATTTTATTAGCTATTTTTCTCATTCAGACCCTTATATATGTTTTATAGGTTTTTATTACTGAAGCAAAATTACAGCCCAGTTACAGATAGTCATCTATGACCACAGCTGAGCCCAAAATTTTTATTCCTAGCCAAGATAGTTCTTAAGTGAATTTTGCCCCATTTTTTACCTTTCTTGCTACAATTGTTAAGTGAATCATTGCAGTTGATGTTAATAACATGGTTGCTAAATAAATCTGGCATCCCCATTGACTTTGGTTGTCAGGTCATATAACCCCAGGAGTCTGCAATGTTCATAAGTACATGCTAGTTGCCAAGCACCTGAATTTTGATCACATGACCACTGCTGTAAATGTGAAAAAGAAGTCATTTTTCAGTGCCATTGTTACTTCAGTCACTAAACAAATGGTTGTAAATTGACCTGGAGAGCATCAGAACGCAAAAGAATTAACAATTTAGATATGTGCCTAACTTTTTCATTGATATTAGCGGGAATACTAAATTGCAACTTCAGCTAAAGAAATAATGATTAATATTTCTTCCCTCATTCTACACACACTTGTCTAGAATAGTCTAATGCAGAGGTGTCAAACTCGATTTCATTGAGGGCCAGATCAGGGTTGTGCTTTATTTTCATGCTTGGTAATATGCTCCCCTGAAATCAGAAAACTCTATTTCTGATCAAATAGATTCGGCATATTAACCTACTATAATTTCTAATTAAATTTGGCATTTCTAGATACCAGGGCCTGGAGTTCAATGCAGTACATCCAAGTTTTGAGGTTGCTAAGCACTCTGAGTATTTATTGTCCAATTCTAATATTTTAAAAAAGCCCAAGCTGTCATCACTTCCCACCTCTGACTTCGGTAAACTTCAGTACCAGGTTATGGATTTGTAAAGGACAGCTGTTTAATTTTATTCAAGAGAAACTGTGATTTAGCCTTGGATTTATAGAAACTTCTATATCGTCAGGCTACTGTACCGTCTAGTGGAGAATTAGTTCTGGAAGAGTGGAAAACTTTTTGTTCTTTTATTGGGGAGGAAGGATTCAACACTATCAATCTAATAGATATAGGAACAAATTAGGGAAAACTTAAGACGTCATTTGCATTAACTTAAATGTTCCGATATTCCATAGTCGCAGATCGTCCAGATGAGACTTTCCCCACCCCCCACTCTCCTATCTCCCCACTCTCCGGCATGGAAACTTGTTTCCAAGTCTGCTATAAGGACATCGGCCTGGGCTGGCTGGCGAGTTCAAAAGCAAACAGTCCCTTCGGGTTCGAGAGAACAGTAGGTGCCCGACGGCCGGAGAAGGGAAAACGAGCGAGTCAGCAGCCGGTTCGGAGCTCCACTAGCCAGGCCTTCGGGAGCAGAGAGCGCTGGAGGCTCGGCTTGGCGGCGCGCTGCGCTCCCCCGGCTCGATCGAGTGCGCTGCTCTCCGCTGAGCTTGCCTAGGCTGACAATGAATGGCTGCTGCTAGCGCTGCTCGGAGGGCGAGGGGAGCAGAGCCCCTCCGTTGAGCCAGATCTTCCCTCCTCCCCCCCCGCCCTACTTTTGCACAGGTGAGGCCTCCGGGCGCCCCCCCTCTTCCCTTCCGAAAGGTCCCCTAACTCCCCGCCGCTCGCAGCGCGGAGCCCTCCCGGTCTGGTCCCCCTCCTCCAAACGCAGGGACCCTCCCCCATTATTCCGGGTCTTTAAACTTTTTTCCCTCCCTCCGAAACAGTCCCCCGAACTGGCCGGTCCTCTGCCGGAGGCCGAGGGAGCCCTATCCCGGCCGTAACAGCTGCTCCCGGCGCCCATTTTCCCGCTTGGGAAGAGGCCACCGCTTGCTTGCTCGCTCCCTCCTTCGCCCTCTTTTCTCTGCCCTCCCTTGAGAAGGGCCAGCAGCAGCCCCTTCCTTCTTCCCCGCCACGCCGAGGAGGAGATGGGATGCGGGCGCGGGGAGCAGGCCGGCCGGCCGGCCGGAGTTCTGCGCCGCCGCCGTTGCTTGCCGGGGCTCTAGGCCGCCTGGTTAACCTCGACCTCCTCCCACCTCCCACCTCTTCTAAAAAAAGGGGCGCGTTTCGTTCCCGGCCTCACGCGGAGCCCCGTAACGCGGTGGAAGCTAAATTCCCCCTCCTCCCGCGGTTCTCTCCGCCGGCCTGAACGGTGCGGCTTCCCCTCCCAAGTAGGCCCGTCCGAAATCCCCCGGCTTTCCCTAGGAGGGCTTTGTCCTCCTTCCTGCTCGTACCCTTCGCAGCCGCCGGCTGAAGGGGTGCGAAGGGAGCCGAGCGAAAGGAAAACTTTCGGTGGAGCCCGCTTGGCTTTTCTCCAGGAAGGCCCGGCCGGCAGGTTGGCCTGGAAACCGGCGGGGGGTGAGGGGAGAGATTCGAAGGCTTGAGGGGGGGCGGGGGGACGGGGATGCTTCGGCTCCGTCTTAGGAAGGGGCGCCGAAATAAACGGGGGGAGGTTTGCCTCCTTATCCCTCTTCCCAGCGTGAAGGCCCCCCCCCCTTGCCTCCTTTCAGCGGGGAGCTTTAAAATCCTCATTAGTGAAAAAGGGGGAGACGCGCAAGAGAAAGGAAGACTTGGGAAGTTTTCATCGAAGGGCTGGAAAGTTGGGGGTGAAGCTAAGTTTGATGCCGACCCGAAAAGACCGGAGCGGTGGCACTCCTCGTTGGTGTTGTTGTTTCTCCCCCCCTCCCCCCCAAAAAAACTTCAAACCGGGATTCATAAGATTTACTCTTTTTAAACAAGCCGGTCTGAAGTTGAAGCCTCCCTTTGCAGTTTCTCACAACACTTTGCAATGGTGATTATGGGAGATTAAAAACTGCATTTGGAGGAAGATTACTTCCTCCAAGGGTTATTTTTTGGCTGGAGATGGGATGAGGGTTATTTGGCTTATATAGTTCCACGAATGGTGGAATGGACAGACAATACCATTTAAGTTGAAGCTTGTGGAGATGGAACAGTAAGTGTCCCAAATAGCATTAAACAATGATTTCCTGCGATGCTGTCATCATGTTCATGTCCTTTTCTTGCTTTAACTCCAATTTGCTCTATCTACCAACTTTATTGCCATACCGTACAATTCTGCCTTGTAAGTAATCCTAGGATTACTTTTTGAATGAAAGGAAAGTCTATGAAAATAACATGTGGCAATTTGGATTTTGCAGTGAGGAAATTATTCTGTCAAAATTCTTCAATTTTCTCATTGTGTCTCTAAAAAATAGTCTGTACTTAGATTACACTAAATGTGCTACATAAATTGGAGGGATATTGGAAAATGAATCAGTGCTTGGATAGATATCAAAGTCTGCTCCAAAAAGTTTCTTATCAGGCACTTGTAGTTACATATTAGAGCCAGCAGTGCTCATTATATTGTGACGCCAGAACCCAAACCTAGTTCTGTTGAAAATGATCGGATAATAGAATGCATGAATAATAAATCCTATTAAGATGTGGGATTTGGAAGCAAGCATGTGCAGGATTGCAGTGCTGATCCCATGTACTCAAATACTAGTATTTCTGTAGAAAGTCGCTTTGTGGAGTTTGAAAGGCCAAGTCATTTTCTGCAATGTTAGAAGAATATACTTTGTATATTTGAATCCTTTACATTGTTTATTCAGAAAAGTTAATATTTGGAATGATAAACCTAGAAACACTTAAGTAGTTCACCATCCAAAATAAATAAATAAAAGTGTGGAAGCCTAATCATTATTCCATTTCTCCTTTGGTAAAACTGAACCACATAAAACTTACTTATTTTAATATGTGGTACAATGAGAAGGTAGGAAAAGTTCAAAGAATGCAGAATTAGTATGGAATAGTGATTTAATTTTAAAAATGTAAGTTATGTAGTGAGAAAGAGATTTCTTAAGAATTTTCAGTTCTTGTGCTCCTTTTCGCTCCCCTAAGTTGCATATCTCTAAAACTTTTCATGTGGAAGCATCTACTTCAGAATTAAAATATTGAAGAACTGCAGAATTCTTATTGAGTTATTATAAACCTGGAAACACTTTTAGCAACTTTGAAAATACAGGAGCCATTCAGGCATGGGGAAGCATTTTGCACCCTGTAGCTTAGAAAGTTGCTACCTCTATCACACTATTTATTTTCACACTCCATTTATGATTGCAGCTTTAAAACAATAGTTTCTAGCCTCCCTCCAGTATAGACTTATCTTTCTCATACATAATTCCTTCCAAGTTATCAATTTCATTTATTCATGATTAATCCAGATTATGGCAAATCTCAGTCACCACATTATCTGCCATTATTCATTAATTAATTTCCTGAATTGTGGGAATTTACATATTTTCTTTAGAAGAAGTCAATGAAAGTTTGGTTAGTATCTAATTTCATTCACCAAGTCAATAAACTTTTACTTTTCAACTTCAACTAGCATCTGTACTGATATTTAAATGGTCTGATACTTAAGTCTTAGCTTACTGTTTTTAACATTAATTGTCAGAGAATGTGGGTGTGGAAATGTGTATAATGAAAACATTTACTGAAGCATATTGTAGCTGAATATAGTATTCAACACTGTAAACTCAATATCATAGAACTGAAAGAAGTGGGGTTGGGTCTTTCATATAAGAAGGAAGCAAAATTATTGATAACAATTGTAAGTAAGTAAGTAAATTTTTATTACGGTCAAAGACCAGCAATACACATTAGTTTTTACAATATGTTAAAAAGTACTGACATTAAGATATAATTAAAAAGAATTGACGTTAAAAGTAGAAAATAACATACATGTTCTCAGATTGTTCAGGTCACTCCCTGGTTTACCTGGGTGCAACGCTGTTAAGTATAGGAGTAAATACAATGGTCCAAACATTGTTAGAGATATATCCAGATAATTTGTACCAGATGACAACTATACTTCTGTAACCAATTTTTTTCTTTTTTTTTCTTTTATTATTATTATTATTATTATTATTATTATTATTATTATTATTATTTTATTACACAGACAACAATGGGAAAGGGAGAAAATGGAAAAAAGGGGGGGAGGGGAAACCCATCTTCACATACAATTTTTTTCTTATGGACATTGCAGCCGCACAGAACTTTGCCACTGCATACGTGGTAACCGGGTGGAGAAAGCCTAGATAAAAACTGTCTGCCCTCCCTGGCAATCTGTCTAATAAGGGGAGAATATGGGCAGACTTACAAGCTCTGTATAGTTCACAGTGTAATAGAACATGTGAATTATCTTCCACTTCTCCTTTACCACATATACAAACCCATTCTGCAATAGATGTTCTCTTATACCTGCCCTGGAGGAGTGCTGAAGGAAGAATGTTAAATCTGGCTCTGAAGGAAGTTATTCTTTGTTTTGGGAAGATCAGGTCATGTAAGAAGGAAGCAAAATTATTGATAACAATTGTAACTTAGAAGGAATAATTAAAACTTAATTAAATATATAAGTATTGTATAGTCATCATGAAAATGGGTGAGGGTACTCTTTAGTCTTACATTAGAAATAATGCTTTACTGATTCAAATTAACACCTTTTTTCACACAGTACATTTTGCAGTTGATTTTGCTTGACGCTAAGAAAGGGATGACCAACACTGTATAAATAAGTTAAAAGAAGACTCAGGGTACAGTTTTATAAATGACAGAAATATCAACATATTGACTAAGATTACTAGGATAAATGTTTAGATATTTTGCTAAAAGTGCTTCTCATTCTAAAATTACTGGAAACTGCAAAAGGGAACAGGAAATAGTTCCCTATTAATACATTAACTGAGATTGCTTTGTGTAGTAGATTTGTATTCTGATAGGTCTGCGATACATATTTTGAGACAGGAGGAATGTCAAAATTGCATGTGAAAAAACAGTGTTTTTATTTCTCTGGTCATCAGACAAAAAGTTTTCAAGAAAATAAATTAATAGAATTCTGCGTGGGTGAATGAGTGGGAGACAGGAGGAAGATTTCCTTCATAAACAGCAAAAAAACCACAATGCTGGAGAAGTAGTGTATTTGATAGACTTTTTAGCATTAGTTACTATGTATTTTTATATTTCACAGAGACAAGAGACTGCATATTAGTTCTCAGTTCAATCAGTTCTTATTGTGTCAGTAAGAATTCAAGGTGAATCATTGGACAGGATTGTCTCTGCTGTATGAATAAGGTGAGAAAATGGTTGGTAATAATTAAAATTTCTGAGGGCTGGAAGAGGCTTATAAATGCCTTGCTCCCTCTCTACCTTTTCCATGTACTATTGAGCTCAAAAGAAAAAAAGAAAAGAAAAGCAATAGTGGTATTTTAGAAAAGAAATGCCTTATATAAGATTAATGTCTGGTGAATGTAACAGGCAATTTCCTTTATTATCAGGAAATTCAGAAGAATATCTGAAATCTGCTAGTAGTTGCAATATAAGTGCTCCAAATTAATAAATTTGGAGCCTCAAGGTCTGCTGGTTGATTATCTTTTTCTGATTCTGTTTTTGTCCAACTGATTTGTTGATTCCTCTCTTCATCCAAATATAAAAGGAAATAACAAAGGCCCACTAATTAATTCCTACAGACTGCAAGGAAAAAATAGAAGCAGAAAATGTTTTAGTTTGTGAAACAGTGGGTCATTGTATTGTCTTCATACAAAAGGGAGATATCATTTTTCTGCTGGGATAGACCTGAGTTGTACTTACAAAACTTGAAACAGGAAGCTCGGCTTTATTAATGGCTAAATTAGTTTCCCAGTCTTGGGTGGAGACAGTGTTATAAGAATGAAGGCTGGAGCTCTCATATTACAAAATTAACTACCAACCCTCTCCTTTTCCTGGACCATCTATTCTCTGCTTAATGTTGGTTACAAGGAAATGAACTACATACTTTAATAGCTTCTGAATCTTGGAAGAAATAGTCATTTTCTCTTCCTTTTGGGTTTTGCTAAGGTTGTTGTCGCCATAGAATCACAGCACAACAAGTTTCCAACTTTACACTATTGAGGCTGATTGCATAAGAGAGGAAATTCAGATTTCAGGAAATGTATAATCCTCAACTATATATGTTGAAAGAATCTGAAGAACCTTTGACAATATAGGACTGAAGATATTTTTTTCCAAACAAAAATGTAATCAACATGTAATGTTCTCCTTGTGATTAGCTCTGGTTAGTTCTTTGTTTACTCGGAAGTAAACTCCACTGAATTACATTATATTCTCGTTAGATTAGACAAGAAATGAATGCCAACTTTCAGAGACCAAGTTTTCCATGCAAAACATACAGGCAAGAACATGGTTGAGAAGATAGTCCCTAATATTTTCTTACAACATTTGTAAGAGATAATAGTCTTTCTATATTCGGAGCTAAGCATAAATAGGAAATGGGGATTGCATTCACTTTAAGTTTGAGTACAGTTCTCCATGGGATTGTGATTTTTGATTTTACATTCCCAGTTCAGGCTTGTTATTAGCTTTAATTATTGAAAGAATTGCTCTGCCTGAAAATGACAAAGTTCACAGTCCTTTTCTGAGACCCAACTGGCCAGACTTGTTACTCAAACCATTTAGGTATATGGTTGCAGGCTAATCAGGCTTTTTATTCATAGTAAATTAGATAGCATTTCTCTGAAAGGCTGGTTGTAACTATAATCCTTGATGGTCCTAATTTATGGATGCATAAAGAATAGAGAAATTGTGTCACCTGATATTCTGCTCTTTGATTGTTAGAATCTATGAGACCAACAGCCACAGTAAGTTTTGTAATGTTGCAAAGTGACTAAGAAATACTTAGATAACTATTTTGTATTTGAAACATTAATTTTAAGATCTGTATTCTTCGTTGCAAACTATCTAACATTTACCACAAATCTTTTAGTTCCCAGCCAGCAATGTTGTATGACCTCCATAAAAAATACACATGTTCATATTTGTGTTCCCATCCAAAATACCTCATATGTCATTACATATATTTATCCATAAATACATAAATTAGCCAAACATATTTTTGTCTTGCTCTGTACTTAATGTTGAACCTTTCCCAAAGCATTCTCTTTATTTTCATGCTTCTTTGCTTCTATCATATACCACTATTTCTACATTCAGTAACTAGTCTTATATTTGTGCAAATGTTTCATATTGGTTTTATATGATTTCTATAAATCAGTCATACATCACATTTCACATTCATGCATTTCTCAATGACCCAGAATGCCATACCACACTTTCCAAATATTGCTCATTGTCATTTCTCACATCCTTTCCATCAGAATTCTGTCAAAATTCTATAGTTTTTGCATATACTCTTATCTTTCCATATGTACAAGGGAACAATAATGGCATTCTTTAATACCATCTTCCAAATATATGTTAAGCGTGTTGCACAGCCACCCCCTTAGCAAATCATTTTTTTTTTACATTTCTCCAGTGACACCATTTGTACTACAGCTTTATTATTTAGTGTTTTCTCAGTATTTTATGATTTCCTTTCATCATTTTTTTCTCAAATACTAATATTTATAGCATTCATTTCAATTTCTTATGGCTATAATATCACTGCAATTTCTATGCAGACCTCTGAAATACTCTTTCCAACATTCTCTTACTTCCATTTCATGCAAATTTATTTCATTGCTTTTAATTGAATTCACTGTGTTGGACATTCCTTATTTAGCCCTTGTCACCCAATTCCAGAACTCTTATTTCTATCAAAATCATTTTTATTTCTTTGCCTCTTTTAACCTCAACTGTTCCTTTATTTAATTACTTCTTTTTATGGGAGGGAAAATCTTGTTGTTAATCATTTGCTCTTAAATTGCATGTACCAATGTTCCATAGTTGGAATCATTAGTAGATGGTTCTATCCATATTGTCTTCCAACATACTGACTAGTTAAATCTTCCACATAATCTTCTTTGGTAGTGTAGAAAATGTATGTTCGATTACCAGCCTTAGTCATCTCATGCCACATGCAACATTTTCTAACAAAGACAACAGCAGTCAGTTTTCATCCATTGTGCCCAAAACACATCGAAAGTCTAATTTTATCCTGGCGTACTCATATGATTCAGTGCAAGATAGGGTCTCTAATCTAAAGACTATTTTGCAAGCCAACATACTGTTGCCCTAAAACCACAGTTGGTATATGCAGCATGTTGATATAAATACAAGATGGAATTTTAAATTGATAAAAAAATTCCTTCACTGTCTGAAATCAATTCAGGTCTGCCATTTTTTAAACCCAATTTCCTATAATTAGGAGTATTATATACATATATTTCTCTAATTTTTCAGTTTGTCACTAGTGAAACCAGACAAGGTGAATACTCTATCCTAAACAGGATTTGTATATTGAACCAATGTACCAACAGCTAAGATGTTTCATGTTGGGCACATTGTGCAACAAAACTGACTTGATCTTGATCACTTGCTAAATATCAGTTAACCTCTCAGCAGGCTGTTCAGATAAGAACAGGGAAGAAAGTGGACTCACATTAACAAAACTGGGAGGGAAGAAGAAAGGAAGGAAACATGGAAACATAATACTGTATATCCAGAGAATAGCTGCTTTGTGTAAATTCAGAAAAGACCAATCCAACATTTTGGCATATAGATTATGCAAGGACATAATCTAGGTAATTTTTTCTTTGCGTGCTCTTAAATTTTGTAAGCTGTTTTAAATACCTCCAGAGTAGAAAGCTGGTGTATGAATCAAATAAATACATACAATTTCCAGGCTGCTCCCTATTCTTAGTTATTTCTGTTGTATTATCTTGCGCCTCAGCTTTTCTTATGAGGCAAATTTTAACTTTCATTATGAATTTTTTCAGTATCATTTTTGGCTAATGAAATAACCTGCAAAGTTTGGTGGCAACGTTCTTGCAAACCAGCGTAATATCATAAGTCTGCTAGACTGGTCATATATTGGAATAAGAAGAAACCTAGAGAATCATTTTGTTCTGGGATGATCTATTCTACTGTATTTTGGATTGGCTTTGCTCAAATACATAAATTGTCCTTGGTTCCCTGGTTTTGTTATAACTTTCTTTCCGAAAAATGGGTAGTATCAAATGTCTGAGCCAGGTGACTGGCATGAAAGGTACAAAAGAGCAGAGGCTTTCTGAGTGACAGTAGAACAAAGGAAGGGAGGAAATAGTTTTCTTATATTGATAGGCTATTCTGGATTATTTGTAATTGGGACTACTTGACAGCTGTTGATCAAGCACTGATAGAAGAATTCTCACCCTTCAGTTGAAATGGAAGCAATGAAATATGCACTTGTCCTAGTATTATTATTATTATTCGGAATATTTATCATGCTGACTGGATTTAATATTGTTAATCCATGGATCGATTTAATCATGGTTTGTTGAATAAGCCACAGTGGGTGCATTTATGTCTTATAATAAATCGTGCACAAGAATGGCAGGTTCCCATATTAGTAAAATAATATTGTACAATGTTCATATAACATGTAAACAATAAGTAAGAAGCCCTACCTGTTTGTTCCCACAACATCCCAAGCAAAAACAGGTCACATTACTAAGATGGCATGATTCATGGTTTTGATTTATTACTTTATTTATTATTTATTGGATTTGTATGCCACCCATCTCATCCAGAGGCAACTCTGGGTGTCTTACAAACAATAACTTTAGTTAACTAATGCAGTCTATAATCCTTGTTTTAAAAAATATAGGCAATCATTCAATCATTCTGCCTAAGAAGAGCAAGACTTAAAGATCTTCTGGAGTCTTTTGGGGTAGGAGCCTGCCAGCCGGGCACATCTTGCCTTGGCAATCTTTGTCCACTGTTCCTTGAAAAAGCACTCCCAAATCAGTCAGATTGCATCTCCTGCCCACAGCCCTCTTCAGGTAACTCCACATATTTTTCAATTGGATTCAGGCCCAGGCTATGAATTTTGTTTTTGGGTCATTCCAAAACTTAGATCTTCTGGTGAAGCCATTCTTTGTTCATTTGGAAGTATGCTTTGGGTCGTTGCCGTGTTGAAAACTGAAATTCCTTTCCATCTTCAGCATTTTAGCAGAGGCGTGAAGGTTTTGTGCCAAAATTGACTGATATGTAGAACATGTCATTATTCCTTCTACTTTGAGTAAAGTCCCAGTGTTTTGTAGATTAAAATTCTACATACCACAACAATATATAGCTGTGCAGTGATTTGGATTTGATCACCAAAAGTATTTCAATGATTCTAGGAAAAGACCCAGCTGCCCTAAGGTGCTGCCTGAGGTCCTATATTTGTTTCTGGTAGTATCAAATACTTTTTGAAAATTATATGCAAGTGCTACATAACCCTAATGCCAAATAATTTAAATCCTCTTTAAATCCTTTATCTTTTACTGACTGACTTTACATGGTGCACTAAGTTACAATTTGTCTGAATCATGTTATTCATTTCTTGAATAAGATGCAGTGGCTGCATAAATATGTAATGCTAAATTATAGGCTACAAATCATATGTCTATGTTTGCCCAACTGTTTTAAGCCACACTCAATTAAATTACATTACTGCTAAACTTTAAATAATTTTAGAATTAGTAATATTTTGAGGTGAAGACAAGTAGATGACCTCTGCAGAATAGTGACAGGACTACATCTGAAATAATACTGTATACAGTACTGTGGTTCTGTCTTCTAGAGAAGTGATATTTGATGCCATTTAACCTTTCTTCAAGAAAAAACAAAGAAAGTCCAGTTCTTTTTGAAAAAGATCTTTTGGGCAATCTTTCAGCTCGTAGTTTTTTAATTTAACTAACAGTGTTGGAAGGGACCTTGGAGATCATCTAGTCAAACCCCTTGCTCACGCAGGAGACCTGTACTAGGTATTCGAACCGCTGAACCTGCCAACCTTTCTGATCGACAAGCTCAGTGTCTAGTGGCTAAACCACCTAGTCAGCTGTTGGCAAAGAGTTATTCTTTGCCCTCTTGATATCTTTCTTCTCTGAAATAGTTTCTTCTGAAATGGATGAAAAAAATGGAAAAAGAAACTACTGCTTCCCTTAGAAAATTCTGTAATTTGGGGGTGATCCCCAAAGAAAGTACTCTAGATTTTTTTTTTAAAAAAAATGCATCTTTGATAATGGCAGCAAAAGCTCTTGTCACACTTTAGTTGAAAAACATGTTCTTCTTACCTGTATGTCATTTGGAAAATAGTGGCACCCAAAGTTTTTTGAATTGTGAACTGAATTCAAAGCACCCCATTTTAAGCCTAATGTGATTGTATTCAATTCAGAATAATAGCTTCTTTCAGTTGAAAGTGTTGGAATTCAAAATGGGACGTTTTGCATTTGAAGTGTTTTGCATACCCATAATTTTAAATAATATCTCAAATCTAATGTTATGCAATTCATGGCTGTTTACTCCATGTATTCCCACATGTGTAATTATTTACATGGCTGTGCATATGATTCATGGAGAAACAGAGTTATTTTTCTTCAGACTTCAAGCAGTCTAGGGTAGAAAATTGAGGCATTGTTTTTAAGCCAAAGACTTTATCTGTATAGCTTCTTAGACAGCAAAATATTTACTGATTTAGTTGGACTCTGAGAGAGCAGTGGATTTACAAGATCAGGATTAGGGAACAAGGATCAAGAAAACAATTTATAACATATAATCTGTTTTGCCACCTTCTGTGTGCATATTGTTTTGACTTGGCACTAATTGTCCTCCACCCAGTTTACTCTTCTTCCTGCAAGAATACAAGTAGTAGCTGAATTGTAGCATCGCTGAAGTGCTTAGTCTTCTGGCATAGTGAAAATGCTGTTTAAACTTAATAAAAACAGATGCAGGAAAGATGAAACACTGAACTACTTGGCTTCATTTTACAATGATGAGAAAACAATGTCTCAGGTTGGAAGGGATCTCTGCCACCCCCCATCCTCAAAAAAACCCCCAGAATCTTTGTTTTATTTAATGGTTTGGTTCTATCACCCAGCTGTTTCCGTTGTAATCATATTTGTCTCAGCAGAACAATCATCTTTAGCAAGAAAATTTTGTCGGACAACGCTCTAAAGGCTATACTGTCTTTTCATATAAGTCTATAGGCCATTAAATAAACTAGTATATAATATTCAGATAACAAAATTGCTGTGTGCCTATACTTTTTTCCATTGGGCTCCTTAAACATTTTTCCTTAGAACTTGTGCAATGGAAAGTGGTATAAAAATGGCACAGTGTCAGATCTCTGACCAAGATGTGAATTTTGGTCACCCAATTCATTGTGTTTAGTTAAGAATAAACAGTCTAGTTTGTCAGCTTTGATTGAAGTATTCAGTGTTCAAGCTGTAAAGAGATTCCTTAACTAAAGTACTCCATAGTTTCTGTGTCCTTTTGTGGATATCCTCTTTAATGATAGTATTAAAAGAAGAACATGTTCATGCTGTCTTGGTAATTGAAAATCAAACATTCAAGATAAAATAATTTTTAAAACTCTATATAAAAATCAGGTTAACAATACACTAATATTATTAATACCTCAACAAATGCTGTCATGATTAACATAGGTGTAAATAAGGATCGTTTGTAATGTAATAATAATCAGGATTCACGGTTGCCTTTTCACAGTGGAAGGCTTCTAAGACAGTGACACACTTCCAATTATGGTGCCCAAGAAAAGATTGACTTAATGCTGCGATTCATCCTCAATTTCCCTCCTTCCCACTGAGATTTTTCTCCTATCTTAGAAACAGCACAAAGATACTTTCGGAATGGCAGTCTTGCCTTTCATCTCATATGTAGTCCTCAGACTTTATACACATCTTTGTTTATTATTAGATATTTGTATCTGTGCTTGATTAGGTTAAAAAAAAAGGATAAAGACCAGAAGTTTACCAAATGGTTGTCAGGATCTTCTATTTGCAGAATATGCTTATGCTTCTGGTGGGTGTCCTGCATTTTCTTAAAAAGATGATGAAATTCTCAGCAAATTGTCATCTCAGAAACTTTTACTACACTAAATTAAAATTGAATTTTTAAGAAATGGAATGCTCAGCATTCAAAATGTGTGAATGTTTTGTCTCATTCTGATAAATGTTCCTTTGAAAAGAGCTGAAAGTCTATTCCATTACAAATTCATATTGAGGATCTTTCAGTACTGCTTTGTAAGAAGCTGCATAAACGGTTTTTATTTTCTCCCTCTTTATATCTTCCTCCAAAAATTGCTAGCGGTTTTAAAGCTTTGGGGGAAGGAGGGAGGCATTTACCTGATGCTATCTGAACATGGAGCAGAAATCTTAGTCACTTCCAGTGCCAACGTTCTGAATAAACTCTCTGTAGGGAGGATTATCTTGTTGTATTGTTCTGCTCCAACCATCTCCAAATAACTGTAAAGCACTGTTTCCCACCCAAGCCTTTTGTAGAATTGGGAATTTTTAAAAGCAACAGCCCATTGTGTACCTATTCTGTGTCCTCAGCTGCATTGTCATTCCTTACAGAATAATTTCTCTCTTCTGTGTGATTTGCAGCAGGAAACCTTTGGGTCATAGTGTCTCTCTAGTAAAAGAATAATGGACAAGAACAACCACCATTAATTTTTTTGATATTTAATATTCCACCCAGCATTAATCTGCCCTCCAGTTGCAAGTGGTGTGTGGGAATAAACCATTTTGTCTGTTTTAGCCCAAGCTTTCATTTACATTCATGGTGTATCTTATCTCTGACACACATATTGTTTGTCCTAAAAAGACAGTGCCATGATTTAGAATTTCCTGAGCTATTATCAGGGAAGATCGATATGCTCATAAGAGCCTGTTCCTTTCTGGAGGTAATAGGTAGAAAGCTTCACTGGGTTTGCAGATCACCATTGCTGCTGGATTACAACCTGTTTATTATGCGTGGCTATTTTACAGTGGCAACGCTGCCATATTTATTTCAGCACAATCCTAGTGCTGTCACATTGGATTGTTTTTAACCAAGATTAATAAGAAGCTACACTTAAATCTTTCCATTTTCCATAACTCCTGCAGTGTTCATTAATATCAAAAGAAGGAACTTGAGCTGTGAAGTTTCATATGCTGCTCTCTGTTTAAATGGCCAGAATACAATAAAAAGAGGGAAATCACATAATAAGAATGGATTACAAATACTATTTATTTCTAGTTGCTTTAATTGCCATGGAAGTCTAAAATTTGCCCACAGCATGGCAAATATTGGAACCATTTTAAATTTTATGCTTTCAGACAAATCCAGTGTAGTTCTTTTATTATTTATGCATTAATTTCTTTATAATATTTGTTAAATAATTCCCTCAGGTCAAAATAAAAGCTACTAATAAAGCAGAGCAGCATGGTGGGATAGAGGTGAAGACGCTCACCTACTCGGAAGGTTGTGAATTCAATCCTAGGCAGTAACAGATGTTGCTTTCTCAGGCTGCAAAGAGAAAATATCTGCTGCGAATTCTGCTTAGGCATCAGGAAGGGCACCCAGCCAGTAAACGCTCAGCACCACTCAGTCGCCTCGACCCCACTCTGAAGCAGGGGATTACAGAGTCCTAAAAAGGGGAGAAAGCTACAATTTAAATAGTTTATAAAGGAGATTGTGTGTGTATGTGTCTGTGTATAATTGGAGGTGAAATTATTTTGGCCATCTTTGTTCAATGTTCCTCACTCAGTCTGGCACTCATTAGGCCAAATGGTTTACTTAGTGCTTTGGCCCCAGATGACCAATGGATAGTTGCCTTAACTATATAGTTTGCAGCCATCTTTTGAGAGCATCTTGGCTCATTTTGTGCTGGCTGACATCCTATCACCTTCTGGTTTGTTTGCTTCTTACAGTAAGAAGGGAAAATGTGTCGTGGTCTTCCCCCATTTCTCTTCTCTTCCCCGTTTCATCACCATCCAGCCATGCTTATTCAGAAGGCCAGGTGGAGGAGCTATGATACAGATATAACAGCTTCATTTTACAGTTGCTCTAGACTTCCCATCTCTTTGCTGATGGCTAGGAATACAGGCTAATCTCAAATTAACTCTCCTATGGATATGAACAAGGTAAGTAAATGGATGCCAACCTTGGGTACAAGTTTAGTTAAAGCAGAGCCTAATTACATTTTGACAAAGGTTTGGGTTTATATGATACTCAAAGTCTTTAAATGAATAAATTAGTGCTTTTGATGATTGAAAACTGGAGGAAGAACTAAGACCTTAAGCTGACACTTCCATTTCCAGAGTGGGCATATAAAATGATTGATTGCATGGACTACTTCATTTCTGCTACCTCCCTAATGGAAGGTGTGGTCCTAGGGTTCATATGCCCTATGAACCCCTTTTTTTGTGGTCTACAGAGGCCCTGGAGATCACACTATCAAAATTTGGCAGCTAAGTATCAAATTGTGGAGATGGAAAGAAAGAAGAACAGAAAACCAAAGAAAGAGGTATAAGCTGTCAGATTGATTTAAACATTTAAAAGCACCTTTTAAAAATGCTCTATCAAACCCTACTTCTTCTGTTTGCATGACCTCACCACTTCAAGGCCTTGTCCACTGTAGTCCTCAGCTTTTTTTTTTTTTTTTTACAAAGGGTAGCCCGAGGCTGCCAAAACATTGCCCACTTCTGGCTGATCTCTCTCTCTTTGGCCCAGTCTCCCTCCTTTGCTCTTTTTCCATGTCCATTCAACATTTAACTTCTCTGGCTCCTTATTCTTTTTTTCCAGCGTACCCATCTGGGTGAGGAGGAGAAGAAGAGGAGGATGGCTCAATTTCTCCAGATGGAGATCCCCAACTTTGGTAATAGCATCTTGGAATGCCTGAACGAGCAGCGGTTACAGGGGCTGTATTGTGATGTCTCAGTGGTGGTGAAAGGCCATGCTTTCAAGGCACACCGAGCTGTGCTGGCTGCAAGCAGCTGCTACTTCCGGGACCTTTTCAACAACAGCAAGAGCACTGTGGTGGAGCTTCCTGCTGCGGTGCAACCTCAATCCTTTCAGCAGATCCTTAGTTTCTGCTACACTGGTCGCCTAAGCATGAATGTGGGTGATCAGTTTCTGCTCATGTACACAGCAGGGTTCCTGCAGATCCAGGAGATTATGGAAAAGGGGACTGAGTTCTTCCTGAAGGTCAGCTCACCCAGCTGTGACTCGCAAGGCCTGCACACCGAGGAGGCACCTTCTTCTGAGCCACAGAGCCCTGTGGCACAGACATCCACCTGGCCTTCCGGCAATACGCCCTTACCCCTGGTCTCTCGTGTAAAGACAGAGCAACAGGACTCAGACTCTGTCCAATGCACATTTGTGGTTAAGCGGCTCTGGGAAAACAACCAGAAGGAAGGGAATAGTGGCGGTAGTAATGGCAGCCGCAAAATGGCCAAGATCTCCTCCCAACAGGAGTTGAGCGGGGGAAACCGGCAGGTTCAGCAGCAAGTGCAACAACAACAACAACAGGTCCAGCAGCAACAACAGCAACAGGTTCAGCAGCAGCAACAACAGCAGGCAGCACTAACGGGGGGAGGTGGAGGGGCAGGCGTGGTCAGCGGCCCCAGTACCTCAGACCAGACAAGCCCTGGCACCTCCAGTGCTTACACCAGTGACAGCCCCAGTTCCTATCATAATGAAGAAGATGAAGAGGAAGATGCACCCGAGGAAGGCTCCGATGAGCAGTACCGACAAATCTGCAACATGTACACAATGTACAGCATGATGAATGTAGGGCAGACGGGTAAGTATCCCATGTGGACTGTTAAAAAGGGCTGTCACTGTTTTCTTTAAACAAAGGCAAGGGAGTGTATTGCACTCTACTCCTGTTTTGATCAGAATATTCACAGAGATGAGATGCAAGGGAGATCTTGTAGGCTGGATAGTAAAGTTGGATGACAACAGAATCTTTGAATCTCAGCTTTGCATATTGTCTACTTAACTTTACATTTATTGCCAAAGCTGATACATGTTGCATATGTTTACTTCTATTGTTTAAAAAGTGAGGCATGGCTATGCTCTGATTCATATGGGCAGCAGAAATGTTCACTAGCTAACCACCTTGAGAGCTAATTTGGTGTAGTGTTTAAGGTGTCAGGCTAGAAATTGGGAGAATCTGAGTTCTAATCCTGCCTTAGGCTCAAAACCAGCTGGGTGGATTTTGGGCCAGTCACTTTCTCTTAGCCCTAGGAAGAAAGGAATGGCAAACCACTTCTGAAAAAGTTTGCCAAGGAAACTGCAAGGACTTGTCCAGGCGATTTCCAAGAATAGGACACAGTAGGACAAAAGGAGGGCGGGCACAGCTGTTTCTAATTCCTGATGTGAGGGATGTTTGTGCATATTGCAATTGACCAATATGAAACAAATGAATGTGTTCCGATACATTTTGTATGTGTTGGTCTGTGGGTTTGTTTTTATGTATGTGACAGAGCGAGAGAGAGAAGTGAAAGAAGTGTGAAGCAGACCTGAGAAGGATTTTAAACTAGGAATAATTAGAAATAAATCTCCAAATATTATTAATAATGTCAGCCTAGAGATATGGTATGAATAATATTTGTGAAGTGGTAGTATATTTGAAAGTAACAGACTAACCAAGGCTTTGAGTCCATACTCTGATGCCAACTTGCAGACCAAGTTACATGGCCTACATTTTGTTACCCTGTTTCCCCGAAAATAAAACCTCTCTGGATAATAAGCCCAATCAGACTTTTGAGCGTATGTGCTAAAATAAGCCCTCCCCGAAAATATTGCAACACAGAAGCAGCCATGAGGTGACCACATTCACCGCCTCCTGCACCTCAAAAATAATAAGACCTCCCTGAAAATAAGGCTGTGCTTATTTCAGGAGTCAAAAGAAAATAAGATCCTGTCTTGTTTTCGGGAAAACACGGTAGATAATTTTTTTTTACAGGTGACTTTTGTTCTCCTGTTCATAGAATTAAAATAGGAGAGCACAAGGTAAGTCATCAAGGTGAACTCCCTGCTTAATGCAGGAAGCCAGTATCCATAACCAAGGGCTGTCAGCCTCCATCTGAACACATCAAGTAACGGGTAGGGGCAACTGTAATATTTTAATATCAAACCAGAATGCTTCGATAGTGATGATGGGAACTTGTTTCTTCTGGACATTTTCATGCTTTCTCTGCTCAGGGATTGGGAGATCTGAAATACAAGTAATAAAAATGTATATTGGAAAGTGAAATCATAACAACACGTTTAAGCTTCGCAAAGTTAAGAGTTGTCATTTCTGCCTTGGGGACTTATAAACAGAACTAGCAGTGCTGCCCTCAAAGAAAATTCAGAAATACCGGAAATAGTGTATACAGAATATTCTTGTCACTTATTGACAGGCCTGAGCTAGCATTTTTCTATAATATATGTCAGGGTTCCAAATAACATCCAAAATTAAATCAGAGTCCAAGGCAAAGTATTGCTCAAAGTTCCAATTTATTAAGAGAGTCATGTTGGCACATCTGGGAAAACCCGAATCTGAGCTTCCTGGGTTTTCCCCACCCAGTTGAGAGTTTATGACCTTGCCCCCACACTCACAGGTCCATCACATGGTCCAATCTTCCACTGCCATGTTGGCAGTTCCACCCATCCAGTTCCAGTCAGGTGCAGAGGTGTAGAAACAAAGGATGACCTTGGATTCTAGGAATTTTAAAAAGGAATTTTATTTTGACATCACATTCTACTCCTTACTATTCCCCCTCCCAATTCCCTACTAATGAAAAAGCATAGTAGAATAGAATATTAGTGTGACAGGTGAAAGATCCCAGAAGGAACTGGCTGCAGGCCTGACAATATATATATAAATAATTGGGCCATCCACAACTTGCTTGTTTTTTTTCAACCCAAATCCAAGCCATTCTCTCTTTTTTAACTAAAAGGTTCAATAATCCAGTAGCCCAATTTCGGGTGTTAACTGAAGGAACCTTACTGAGATTGGGCCAGTTTGTTCTGTACAACCAGTAAGTCTTTTCTATTTTAATATTTTGGGGTTGCGTCTTTTCAGAGGTGCTTTAAGCACTCCACGTGATCTTTGTAAGAGGCAACTGAGGACTTTTCTTTCTTTTTTTCAGTCTTTGTCAAGTTGTTTTTGCTTCACAGCTGCTGCACCATATATCCTTTATTTTTCATTAGTTTGTTTTTGTAGGTAGCTTTAAATTATTGCATTGTATCATATCTTTGCTGAAAAAATAGTGTTATGGCTTGTTTTTAAAAAATAAAGAATAAAATATGCACTGATGGTCTAATCACCATAGAAAAGCTGCAACTTTCAGCCTCCCTGATTGCTTCCGGGTCTTCAGCATGCATTCCCTGGTACTGAAGAGGTTGTGAAATATTTTCAGTATTTGCCCTATAAATATGGACAAGGAGGATGAATAGCAATCTCTGCTTAAGATGAATAAACAAATCCAATGGTAGTGAATTTTCTCCACCTGCCAGCATTGCACATATTTGCCTTCCTTGTTTTAATGAGAGAATACAGCCAGACTACAATATTTTATGGAAAGGGGATTGAAACATAAGCTCTTAAAAGACATCCTGTTCCTGGAAGAGGAAGAGGTAGTTGTGATTCCATTTTTTTAAAGGATGCAGTAATTTCTTAGCTCTTTGAATGACTTGCTTAAGAACACTCTGCAAGAGCGAGTTGCAAATGTAGTTGCAGAGTTTAAACATTTCAAAGAGAAGAATAGACTTGGTACCTTCATTTCATATCTGCTCACCGCTTTCTCCTATTTTCCTCCTGTCCCTTTCTCCCCCCCCCCTCCTTTTTCAGCAGAAAAAGTAGAAGCACTGCCAGATCAGGTGCAGTCAGAGTCTCGCAACCGGATACGAGTGCGGCAGGACCTAGCTTCACTGCCTGCAGAGCTCATCAACCAGATTGGAAACCGATGCCATCCGAAGCTATATGACGAGGGTGACCCGGCTGAGAAACTGGAACTTGTGATAGGTAGGACTCCTTAGAGTTGAAACTGGTTTCAGTACATAGGAAAAACCTTTCTTACCTCTCACATATAATTCACTCTATACTTTGGGGGATTGTTTTTTTGTCTAAACGAAAAGGAGTCCTGATAATTATGTTACAATAGAGTCAAAATTTGAGCTAGCATTATTTAAAAATGCCTTTAATCCCCAAAATTAAAGAAAGGAACAAGTGCCCGTAGTCCTTGACTTGCGACCACAATTGAGCTCAAATTTTATGCTGTTAAGTGAGATATTTGTTAAGTGAGTTTTGCCCCATTTTACAATTTATTGCCTGAGTTGTTAAAGTGAAATCACTGCAGTTACTAAGTTAGTAACCTGGTTGTTAAGTGAATCCGGCTTTCTCGTTGACTTTGCTTGTCAGAAGGTCGCAAAAGGAGATCACATGGTCTTGGGACACAGCAACAGTCATAAATATGAAGCAATTGCCAAGTATCTGAATTTTATCACATGATCATGGAGATGCTGGAAAGTTTGTAACTGAAAAGTTTGTAACTGAAAACCGTCATAAGTCATTTTTGTAACTGGAAAGTTTGTAACTGAAAACCGTCATAAGTCATTTTTTCAGTGACATTGTAACTTTAAATGGTCACTAAATGAACTGTTGTAAATTGAAGACTACCTGTATTAACATTACCTGTTATGGCACTTTGTACATGTCAGAATACTGAGCCATGGAAAAGAGAACCAAGAAAAATGAATACCATATTTTTCAGAGTATAAGAAGCACTTCCCTCCCCCCCAAAAATTGGATGGAAATGTCTGTGCATCTTATATAGTGAATGTTGCTGAAGCACCGGCCCCCACAAATTGGCCATTTTTGGCCTCCGCACATTGCGTTTTCAGCCTCTACATGCTCCATTTTAGACTTGTTCCAGGCTGCAGAGATCACCACAGCACATTGCTGCCGATCGCCACCTCTGCATGTTGCGTTTTTGGCCTCCACATGCCCTGTTTTTGGTCTCCGACCATTGTTTTTGGTCTCCGCGCATGGCCTCCACATGCCCTGTTTTTGGCCTCCACATGCCCTGTTTTTGGTCTCCGCGCATTTTGGTCTCCGCGCATTGGGGCCAAATGGGGCGTTCGGAAACGTGACATGCAGAGGCTGAAAATTTGATATGCAGAGGTTGCAGTCAGCAGCGATCTGCTATGGCGATTCCAGCAGCCTTGAACGGGTCTAAAACAAAGCATGCGGAAGCCAAAAATATGACGTACGGAGGCCAAAAATGTGATGTGCGGAGGCACCAATGGGCTATAGCAATTCCCGCACCCTAGAACAGCTGATTGGTGGTATTCTGGGAGGCCGATCCAACTACCAATCAGCTGTTCATGTTGAATCTGGCTGCGATAATGTGCTGAAGCTGACCAGGCTGTTTGATGTTTGCTGCAAGGATGCTAACCAGATGAATACCATTGGATGCTGGTAGGCAGAGGCAGATTTTTTTTCTCCAAAAAAGAATGTGTGTTTTATACTCCAGAGTGTCTTATATGCCAAAAAATACGGTAAGTTAAAATTATGCATGTCTTTTTCCACTGAAATGGGTGTAACTGTACATGTGAATATTGGATTTGGAGTCCAATTAGTTGTGAGGATAGCTTGTCCAAAGCATGTCAATATTTCATCCTCAATGGCATCAGTTAAACATGACTTCTCCTTTTTCCTCTTCTGTGTTTTGGAATCTCAGAAAGTAAGCGGCCTTTTCCATTTGCAATGAAATCACATTTTCCTCCAACTCTTTATTTTACTGTGTAAGCCTTTGGTTCATATCTTCCATTTTTTCTATCATCTATTTTTTCATTCATATCATGTATCATTTCTTTCACTTCTCTCAACTCACTCTTCACCTCATTATGATTCTTTGTTATCGCCTTCTGTAAAAATTGGAACATCATCCTCACATCTTTTTGAAATGAATTTTATTTCTCTGCTTGTAACATGCTCTCTATTGACCTTGGACTTGATGGACTTGATGCTGCAGATGATGGTGCAGATGTTGTTTTCTTTCCTAAATTGCTTAAATTTGGATTTCTTGCCATTTCTGCTTGTATCTACTTATGTCTATTAACTAGGTTAATTGGGACCTTAATTTAGTAAAATACACCACAATAATCTCCTAGCCCCCAACCAACTTCTAACCCCCTATTTTAAACCAAGGAAAGAACACTTTTTTCTCTTTCAATTTCACACCAGTATCACAATCTTATAATTTTTATAATCCACCAGATCAGTCCAAAAATTAATCCTATAGTAATGTAGAATACTTATTTGCAGATAATTATTTTCTTTCTTCTTCTTCTCTCAATAACTAGTATCTGCAATCCACAAGGCCCATCAATACCCCAGGACATTACCACTCTCAATTAATTTTTGCAAGCAATTCTATGTTTAGAATTTCAAAACTCTTGCTTGGGTTTGACTTTGCCCTCTGAATATCCATAAGCCACTAAAATTCCTAGCCACAGAGATGACTCCCAAACAGATCATGTGCTGTATTTCAGAAGTCATTTGTGTAACTGACATGGTTGGATCAAAGCTATCAAATGAAGTGGTCTGTTTGCCAAACCAGTGGGTGGCATCACAATATCGGAAGCAGAAAGAAATTGGATGAATCTTACCTTAACCATGTTATCTTTTGTCTACTACCTAAAGCTTTTGACAACATGGTGCTTGATAAGATTCTATATTGGCCTGTATACAGTTTGAATGTACACAACAGGCTTTGTTTCTGTTCAGGTACTAATGTGTACATCACTCGGGCACAGTTGATGAATTGCCATGTTAGTGCTGGGACACGGCACAAAGTGCTTCTCAGGCGGCTACTAGCATCCTTTTTTGACCGGTGAGTAAATGATGATCTGTGCTATGGAGATATAAGTATGGGGGTGTGGGTATCTCTTCTTGTATGTTTACTCCTTCTCATCCCAGTGTTCTTTTCTGCTCTGGCGATGTAGTCCTAGGCTCAAGGAACAAGACAGGAACTGAAACTCAGCTAAAGACAGATAGCAATAGCACTTAGACTTATATACCGCATTACAGTGCTTTACAGCCTTCTCTAAGCAGTTTACAGAGTCAGCATATTGTCCCCAACAATCTGGGTCCTCATTTTACCCATCTCGGAAGGATGGAAAGCTGAGTCAACCTTGAGCCTGGTGAGATTTGAACTGGCAAACTGCAGGCAGCCGGCAAGCAACAAAGTAGCCTACAGTACTGCATTCTAACCTCTATGCCACCGTGGCTCATCTGAATAGTATTCAAGTGGACAGAATTAGCCTTTAGAGCAGTGGTTCTCAACCTGTGGGTCGGGACCCCTTTGGGGGTTGAACGACCCTTTCACAGGGGTTGCCTAAGACCATCAGAAAACACATATTTCCGATGGTCTTAGGAACCGAGACACCAATTTTATGGTTGGGGGTCACCACAACATGAGGAACTGAATTAAAGGGTCGCGGCATTGGGAAGGTTGAGAATCACTGCTTTAGAGGAAGAGCACCAGTAAGACACAGTGTTTCATAACATTTTAACTGCCTTCTTACCATTGCTAGGAACACCCTTGCAAACAGTTGTGGCACTGGAATCCGTTCCTCCACCAATGACCCCAGCCGGAAACCTCTTGACAGCCGAGTGCTGCATGCTGTGAAGTGTGAGTGTCTCTTCAAAATATTTGTATGGGAGAGTGAATAAAATATAGGAGCAAAGTAGTACTTCCCACTTGAAAGAAAGGAGATACCTAGGAAATCTAGCTAGCATGTAATCTCTTTGAGTTATCACAATCTATAATGTTTATATACCACACAGATAAATGTAGTGCCAGATTTGGCCCTGAGTCTTTGCAAGCATGAGTAGGTTTTGGGGCTAGAAACAGAGGCTAAGAGTCACAGGAACATTCCCAATTGCTGCTATAGTAACCATGATTAAGGTGGCCTTTGTTTTCTTCCTTCAGTTTATTGCCAGAACTTTGCCCCAAACTTCAAGGAGAGCGAGATGAATGCAATTGCTGCTGATATGTGCACAAATGCACGACGTGTTGTCCGTAAGAGCTGGATGCCTAAACTGAAACTACTGATGGCTGAAGGCGACGCCTACACAACCTTCATCAATGACAGTGGCAAAATGGAGCCAGACATCATGGGTGTGGAGCACAACTTTGAGACCAGCAGCCATGATGGGGATGCAGGCACCTCAGCCGAGGGCCTCCAGTGAAGTGTGCCCACCTCTTTTTCCAGGCGATGGTTTTTAATTTCCTAATTTGATTTTTTTTTTTTTTTTTTTGTAGAATCGTTTTCCACATTTTCTCATTTTCTTTTTATTATTGTTGGTTTGTTTTTTTTGTTTTGTTTTTTTGTTTTGGCAGAGGGGAAAGAAAGCATTGTGCTATCTCCTTTTTTGAAACAAAGATGCTTAAATTTTGACCTTTCTTCCTCAGGCACTACAAGTAGTTTGAACCCTGCTGCTGCTGTTGCTACTGCACTGGCAGTTCCGACTGGCATTTCTCCTCTCCCAGCCCCTTCTTTTATGACTGTTTTGATAAAAAAAATATTTTAGTGGGAGGAAAAACAACCAAATCCACTTGCAAACACACTAAAGGAAGTAATGTCCAGAACACTACATGTTTCCTCCATCCTATGTTTGTTGCCGCCAGTTTAGGGCTGTAACTTGGACTGACCATTACTAAGTCTTTCCTTTCTAGAGAATGGGAAACACGAGCAGGAAAGGGACTGATCCTAACATTCTTGGGCTGTCACCTTTGCTCCTCTCAGTTCCAGTTCTACCCCTCCCCTTCCACTCTTGCTTAGGTACACTTAGGTTTTAGGCAAGGAGACAGTTCCTTTCCTTTCATTCTTGGTATCGTCACAACTTAAATATACTTGCATGCATACACACTAATGTCTGCTTTCACGCCTCTGAACCTATGCACTTTCTCCGGCTGTGACACACACCGATCTGTCCTGTCATTCAGACCACTCTAACCTCCTGAATTAATGTATCATGTAGGACACTATACTTGTTGCCTTTTTATTGGCTCAGAGCCAGTACAGAAAACACTGAACTTAGAGCTGAGATTATTACTATCCTTTAACATAGTCTTCATTTCTTCTATGCCAGCTTCTTCTCTGAAGTGTTTTCTTTTAACACAAAATGTGTTTGCAGGTTTCTCAGTTTTCAGGCAGTTTGCAATATCGGACATATATCCATGCAGTCGGCATAGGGATCTTTCTCTAGGAGCTAATAGTTAACAGGTATATTTACCTGTCTTACTGCTGCCATAACTGGAAATCATTCCCCTCCCCTCCATGTTTGTGGATTAGAGAGCAGAATAAGAAATTCTTATTCAACTCTTTCTCCCACTTCAGGTAGTTTGCCAAAGGCAAACATGAAGTTTACAAAACAGTTTTTGATGGACGAGACAAAGCCAAGGAAGAAAGCATCACTTCCTTAATCCAACCAGTGCTACATGTTCACACCAGCCTGTGTGGATATTTCAAACCTCCAGATAGTTGGAAAGAACCTTTACTGAATGGTTGAAAATCTCCAAAAAAGTACCTAATTACAATACGAAACCTTACCTTTTGTTTTTTCCCCACTAAAGGCCAATTTTATATTAATATGGCTCCCAAGTGATGTTTGACCCAGAAAAAAGGACTGCTGGTTGGATTCCATCTTGAAATGGAAAATAAATAAGTAAGTGGGCAAACCAGGAATTTTAGGAAACCTTCTCTCCTGCCTTTTTGTATTTCTGTTGACAGGATTAAGGGAGTCAGTCATACTGAAAGAGTTCCTCTCTTCTTTGGAAATCCTGGGATACTGAAGTAGTTATGCTTGGTAGCAGTTGGGCTTTTATTTTTCCCAGTAAGACAGGTGTTCCAAACAATCCTTTGTGCGTTCATGATGGTTGTTGCCTGACACTTTTCTAAGCCATCCTTTGAACACAAGACCATTCTCCACAACTGGGAAAGGCTTGGGGGGGAAGGGAGAGAAATTATTTAATAAAGGAACTTAAAACTGGAAATCTTGAAGGATTTGTCTCTCCATGAAGACAAATTCAGGGCATGAATAATGTTACATCTTTCTCCAAAAAAGATTACAAAATCTGGAGCATTTTAAAAATCATTCCCACAGTTTAGAATTCTTCCAAATAAGATGGGATGACAGTTTCACTAGTATCTGATTTCACATGAAAGCATTAATCAGTGTCAATAATGTCTCTTACATGAATTTATCTATCAACTGAACCAAAACTCGCCTGGAAATTTTTTTCCTTTTCCAAAGAAAGCTCAATAGTTATAGCTGAGTCTCAGTTATTGTCTGTTTATAAAGAAAAGCAAGCCTGGTGTAAATCTTTAAAAAAAAAACAATTAAAGCACCTAACTACACTGGTTGTATTTCAGCGGGGGTTGCAAATTTTAGATTCAACCAGTCTTAGCTAAGGGGATGTATATTTACTTTGCATACATAATTTGTACATACGTATGTATGTTCTTTATCTAGAAAGAGCTCAAAATCAGCCCAGATCTTGTTTCAGAGATACACACATTCAGGTCCTGGTTGACAAGGGGAGACAATTTTCATGCCACTATCTAGTTCCAGAGAATCCCTTGGTACATTTATATTTGTAACTGTGGGGGAGCACATTTCTAAATCCTTTTATGAGTTGATACAGCTCTAGGTGAACTTCACTGTGTTGATATATATATATTCCTACTCTCTAGATAGAACACTAAGAATGCCACACTGAGCCCACTTAGCTGGGAATAAGTGTGAATAGTACTGCTGACTGAGCACAATGAGACCTTTTTTGCATACCTTGATGGAACATTCGCCCACCAACTGTGTGAATGTGAATGTACCAGTCTTGCCTGAGAAGTCATGTGGGTGGATTCCACCCCCTCCCCCTTTTAATATACTTCATGTGCATGTCCTACTTTGCTCAGAAAATAGCTGCTTTGTACTTCAAGGCATGTTGCTGGTTTTCTTTGGTTAGAATAGGCAATCTTGTTCATTACTGACTTTGGTAAGTCCAGGGCATTTTCTAAAAGGCAAAGCGAAAGACAAGTACAGAATCTAAAGAGGTATAAAGTCATGTTCAAATTGCAAGGATATCATTGTAAGATTTTGAGCTGAAACAGCAGCCAGGCCAGGTGCAGAGGACCTGATTACTTGAGTGCTGATCCAGGAGACTGCAATTGATTGGAGATATTTTCAGAAAAGTTATTGTCCCCGTTTAAATGTAGGTAAATCTGCCTTAGAAACCTAAGGTATTATATTGATTTCCTTCTTTTACTGATTTCCTTCCTATAATTCCACTAAGAAATTAAGAGTTTTTGTGAATTTGCAGGTAGTTTTGTTTTGTCTATTTTTCTCAGAATTATAATTCAGGTGCTGCTATTTTTAGAAATCCATGATGAAGGGCACAAACTTTGTGGTATCCCACTGCATGCCCTGCCCAGTGATACTATGAGCATTTGCTTTACTATAAAGAAATGGCTCTTCCAAGATCGAAAGTTAATTATTAACATTAACTCCAATTCACACTTCACTGCTTTCTCTTTCTTCCAGTTCCTCTTTTCTCTTTTCTACTAGTTTATTTTATGCAGGAGAGGCTTATTTGTTACCTAGGACACGATTTACACAGTGCTTCTATGGTACTATAGTCAGTTATATTATATAACAAACCCCACTCACTTCACATCTGATTAGTAGTTTTCCTGAAAAATGGAAGAGACAGAAGTTAACTTTTTAAAAATCATATACATTTTCTAGAAACCAAATAGGGGTATAGCTCATTATTTTCTTACACTACAATAGTCTTTAATCATATTCTAGTTTTTAAAAAGTATGTAATGGATGGTGTTTAAAAGGGAGGTAAACGATACAAAATTTTATTGGTATGGTTGGTATATGTGTGCGTGAGAGAATTATAATAATAGTCTCCGCCTGAATTCTCAAATGGTTTTAGGAGAAAAATTAATCAGCTGTCACTTTTGAAATCTGGCCTTGTTTAAACAATGGAAAGAATAGGAGGATTGAACAAAGGTTGCATATTTAGCTGGATTGCAAGAAAAAGAAAACTAGGTATCTAATCAAGAGTGCATGTGCATTGTTGAGAATGCCCACCTGCATCACCTCTCTAAGTCATACATGGAATTATAGGGATGAATGTTGCAGTATGAATAGAGATACATATCCAGGTCACAGTTTTTATAGCAACAACTAATATAGAACAGTTGCATGCACATGAGTTCCTATTATCATCCTAATGCTTGTGTCTTATCTCTCACCCATGCTGCCACCCATGTTGTTGCATGTAATATAGAGGTTGACCAATTATATTTACCAGCTATTCTTTCATGAACATGAATGTGATTCTAATGAACAGACTCTTAAGAGAAAACAGCTGTGGTAGCGGTAGTAGTAAACACTTTTCCCCAGACAAAAAACATGCCAGCTTTTTCCTCAATCTGCATTAATCCCAGTCTTGCTATTTTCGGCTAGTACCACTCCCAATTCCTGAATTCTGGTTTATATGCTCCAATCCAGCTGCACAGTAGACTCTTAAAATTCTATGCCTTTGTCCCTTTTTTCTACTGTTCTCCTTAGTACAGTATTTCTGGTAGGTTCTCTTTTCCCTTCCCTGAAAATGCAGAGGAATTAGGAGATTGAAATGGCATAGACTTTTTTTTACATAAAAATGCACAGAAGTTAATACTTCTTTCTACCATCTTGACCTCCAAACTAAATTGGAAGACTTATTCTTTAAATTCCACTCTGAGTTGGGAATACCTGTAGTTGAACCAGTCAATATAACTTTACTACAACATCTTGCCTTCAGTGGACAAAATACTATAAAAAAACAAAATAACATCCAAATTCCTTCCCCCTACATTGGTTTTTAAAGCAAAAAATACTGCAGTGACAACAGTATTTCACTGTGTGACTCAGAACAGAATTTATTCTCCCTAATCATTAAGAGTTTTTCCTTATAAAAGTATGTTAGATTGGTCTTCTCTAATCTCCATTGAACTCTTATCTAGCCACTGCTCAAGATGTGAAAAGCTTTCTTGGGTTATCATTACTTGTTCAGCTGAGTGTCAACTAAGAGCTCCTATAACATAAATGTGTATCATGCGTTCATCCCCTCCTCAGTAATCTTGAGCAGAGTTACTTGGATATAAGTAGTAACATTATTAGTCTTCAGTTTTTACAGTGGGAAGATTAATCCCCTTTCAACAATTGGCTTTTCTCAGTAACCCTGTATGTAGACAGTGGATTTCTTGCTACTAACAGTGACAAGAAACCAGCTGTTTCCTGCGAGCCAACTGATCAGATTAATCAACTAACAAGCAGGAAAAGGAGGCAGGGCTTTTAGATGTTCATCTTACACTGAAGAAATGAAGAAATTTAGGAAGAATACAATTTTATCCCTATTCATTGGATACCTTCTTCTGAAAGAGGTTCTATTATCTGTAGCTTCCTCCCTCTTTTCTCAGCCACCAAAATAACTATGATGTTGGGAAAGGCCAAAAAGAAAGAGTTAATAAGGTTTGGACAAGAAAAGTGTTTAGTAGATCATAATTATCTGATCTGTCATGGCTCCAAGCGGAAAGTAACATTTAGATTATGAAAACTAAGAATAATTTGCTCTGGGAAGAAACCAGTTCTGGGGGAAAAATAAGAACAGGAGACCTAGATCTATATCCACTCCATCCCCCAATTATATTGGCCTCTTTTCAACAGAACATAAAAGCTTATGGAACCTCTAAGGTCAGAGCAATCCATAATTAGAAATAAAATTGCATCCATACATCTGTCAATGCAGGGCAATTATAACTAATAAATATTCAGAGGCATCCAGAATTTAATGTTCAGTTGAATTTACTTTAGCTAGAATGCTTGCTTCTTATTCTTTTACCCAAGATAGAGTTGCTGTTAACGTTTTGTAGTATCATGTGCATCACCGCATCACTCACTGGTTAAACATTTTGCAGTCCTTGGTACTTTCCACTTTGAATTGGAAAAGACAGTTCTGGGCAAGGTGAACTCAAGATGTGAATCAGGAGGCAGCTATTTATGTCTCTGTCTTTAGTCACCTTACTGAGTTGGGTGGCCTTGTAAATGAAATAAATAAATAGGTGTGGGGGCCCCGCCTTTGAGACTGATAAAGAGAGTTAAGGCAGAATCTGCTTTAGGAAGATGACACTTTTGAGGAAGTGTCATGACAAAATGAATTATACGGTAAGTCAATCTCTTCTATCGCACCCCTTTTGACCAACAAATTTTGCACTGACTTTCACCATTATACTTTGGGAGAACTCTGAAATCTTCTGCTTTGAGCTCAGAGATTGTGAGAGCAAGAGAAGTGTAGATTGCACATAAGCTTTGGTATTTTTTTCAATCTTGGAAGCGAAGACCAGGGTTTTTGGTTTTTTGTTTTTGATGCGGGGAGTGAGGGGGGAGGGGATTGTGCAATATTAGTGGCACCTACTGAGGGAAAGGCAACCATTTCTTGCTGTGATTCTTGGGATGCCTGACTTATTCTAAGAAAATAAAAGGCACCAATTTTAAGTGAAAAAAGAAGAGCATACGCTAAAAGAAGAAAAGCACTGATTTTAAGTGGAAAAAAGAAGAGCATACACTATTCCTTTACTGTTTACGTACTTCAGAGTCTATTAGAGCCTTTGAATAGGTGCCCAGGGGGTGCATATAAACTGGTGAAGTAATTCTGGTGGAACATAAGCTAGTAATTCTATTTACACTGGAAGACAATTTGAATAGCATCTTGCATGTATGTTTCACATGTGAAGGACTTTTATTTTATTGTCAGCAGGTGTGATCCCTGGCAACTCGATAATAGACATTTTCGAACCTTCTAGGAGAAAAGGGGGGAAAAGTTGTACATTGCTTGCTTTCCTCATCAGGAGGCTTGACTGCCTTAGAAGAGTTGCTGTTGCAGATGTAGTAAGCTGGTCTGTCTTCCAAGACGGAGCTGCCAGAGCTCAATTTTTAAAACGTCAAGTTACAAGGGAGAGGAATTCTGAAGTCTGGGCAGAGACCTTTGGGACTGTAGTTTGTAATCCGCAGAGATCCACTTTGTTGCAATTCATATTCGCTGTCTGTTCTCATGGGTGGTAGCTTGAGGTGGTAGCCAGGAGGACATTCAGCACCTACTTTCTGAAACAGGGAAATACCTTCACCCACTTGGCATTCTTGGGGGGAAAAATCTGATGCCCACATTTAAATCCCAGAGGATGTCGGAATATTCAGCTGGACTCCTCTTTGTTGAGTCTTTTTCCAACCTACTTAAAAACTTCTTCTAGTGGGCATATTTGCATCTTGGATATGCTTTCTCTAAACAATGGAAAGAACAGATTGCGGAGGGGATGGGAGGCCTGACTTTTGTTGTATCCATTTTTGTCATCTTTTATTTTCCTTTTGACATTTATATGCTGGTCTAGGACCGTAATAGACATTTGATTTGTCATTTCTTTCCTTAACTAAAGCAAACAAATCTTTTTTTAAAAGGACAAAAATGTATACAGAAAGCACTAACAAAGCCTGATTATTTAACCTCTGTGCAGATGCAGCATGGACTCTTTTCTTCCCCTTCCAGGCGCTTTGGGTTAATGCAAGCAGCTACTCCAATATATCAGTACCTCTCCCTTCCCTGCCCCTTGTAAAATCCTTTCAGAGAGGAGAATCTATCCTTTAAAATACAAAATAACAATGGCAAAACCTCCCTTTTCCCACCCATAAGCCCATCCCAGGTCCCTCAGCACCCCACGCTTTTACCTCTGAACTTTCCCCTTTGCCCTCCCCTCTCCCCCCCGGATGATGCCAGTATTTGTTCTGTGTTATAAGTGCCAAGAAAAATTTTGTGACTCCTCATCCCTGTGACCTGAGAGTATCAAGAATTGCACATTAACTACTGTAAAGATTAAAAAAAAAAGAGGAATTCAGAAATGTTAATAAAAAAAAAAGTTTGTAACACTGGTGTCCCTGGCTATTTCATTAAGTTCATTTATTACTCTGAGATGTTCTGGGATAGCTTTGCCCAAATTTACAAACTGGATTTATTTAATAATGAATTTAAGCTGTGAAGCATCCTATTTCTGAGCACCGTAACTCTTACATAATAAAGTTAACACAATACATTAATCGTTAATGAATGATTCTTCAAATTCTATATCAAAAGTTCAACATCTGCTAAAATGGATGTGGTGATCCAGTGGAAATGTAAAATGGGGAACGAAGAAACAATTTTTAGCATCCGCTTTTCCCTAACCCCTACCTGGAAGGTTCTTTGATACGGTACGGTACGGGAAGGTGCCCTCCAGCCATCTGCTCTGCCAATATCCTGAGAAAAATCTCTAGAAGTATGTCTTCAGGAACACTTCTTGCCTACAAACTTAAGTTTTGCAAAATGTGATGCATGGTATATATGTGTGTATACACGCAACGAGGGCGTGTCAAATTTTTCAACTTTCAATTACCAAACATTAGGGGTGCTCAAAAGTTGTGACATGCCTTGAGGATTGTAAAGATTTTTTGGTTAATATAATTTAGATGTGTTTGGTAAATAACTACATAAATATCATCACTTTTTAACATTTTGTTTTATTTTGCACATGCAGACCTTCAAGTCAAGTTTCTCACTTCTGGCAACTGCCTGAACTGCTCCCTGCAGTTTTCTTGACCACTTCTTTGGGAAGTGGTTTGCCTTTGCCTCCTTCCTAGGACTGAAGAGAGTGGCTGGTTCAAAGTCACCCATCTGGCTTTGTAACTAAGGCAGGAACGGAACTTAAGGTTCCCTAGTTTCTAGCCTGATATTTTAATATTTATTTTAAGACATCAAACTAGTTCTTCCTGGTTATTCTGATTGCTTTGGTATGCTTACTCTGCTGAAAATGGGAACTAAATCTACAGTTTTGCACGTAGTGTCCAGGTTCCGGATGAACAACAAAGACGCAGGACACAGATGTTGGGTTGTAATCCTTATTTATGTAGCTGGTACTAACTGACCACCACAGTGAGACTAAGGGCTGCCATGTAGTTGATGGAAAGGAACACTGAAAAATTGTCATATATTTACAAGTATATACCGTATTTTTGGAGTATAAGATGCATCTTTTTGCCTCAAAAAAGAGGCTGAAAATCTGGGTGCGTCTTATACACACAATACAGCATTTTTTGCCTCCTGAAGCCCTGCCCCTTCATCAAAATGGCCTTGCATAGCCTTATGGACGTTTTCAGAGAGGTCCTGGGGGCTGTGGAAGGCAGAAATGAATGAAAAACGGTCCGCTTTTTGCCCCCCCCCCTCCCAGCAGCATTCTATAAGCTTCCTAAAGGCTATGCATGCATATCTTTTCACCAAAAATTGGCCTTTTTTGCTCCCCCCCCCCCGCCCGAGCACTCTGCAAGCCCCCTAAAGGCTATTCGTGCCTTTTGTTTGACAAAAAACGGGCCGTTTTGGGGAGGTTTGCAGAGTGCAAACACTTTTTTTTTCCTTTAGGAAAGCTAGAGTGGTTGATGAGAATTACATTGATCAAATGCTATGCGAGCAGAAATAAACTTGGGTGCTGCAGATTGTCAGTGATTTCCTTCTCCAGCACATGGATAAATACACCTGGAAACATCTACCTACCTACCTACCTCTCTCTCTCTACTCCTCTATCTACCTACCTACTTTTTCTCCCTACCTACTGTATTTCTCTTTCCCTCTATCTAGCTACGTACCTACCTATCTCTCTCTCCCTACCTATCTACTGTATTTCTTCCAGTATTTCTCTACCTCTCTCTATTCCTCTACCTATCTACCTACCTACCTTCTCTCTCTTTCTCTCCCTACCCACCTACTGTATTTTTCTCTGTCTCTATTTCTCTCTCTATCCCTTTATCTACCTAACTGCCTAACTATTCACTCTCCCTACCTACCATCTCCCTGTCTCTCTCTCTACCTACCTACATACATACTTTTTTAAAAAAATGCCTCTTCAAAATGTCAGTGCGTCTTATACTCCAGTGCATCTTATACCCTGAAAAATATGGTACATGTTTTGACTCACTGTTGTGAGAAAAAATCCTACATTTGACTATGAGAAGCAAATATTCAAACAGTTTGTGTCGCTATGAATTGTGGTGTCAACATGTGTCCCATCAGTGTCTGCCCAACTGCATCTTCCAGTTGTATAGACAACACTAAGGGGCACTGCAGGTTAAGTTTAAGCAACACCTGAAGAGTCACAGGTTACCCACTCTTTCTGCAAGTGCTAGGGATTAAATGGAAACATTCTTTAATATACTCTCTTTTGTTCGCTGTTGAGGTCTAGCAGAGTAGCTACTAATGTATTTATTTATTTAAAAAATTTAAGCACCCAATAGCTGAACCTCTCTAAGTGGCTTACAGTAAATGGTGGAGATTCAAGGCATATGACATTAACATGAACTTACAGAATGGTCTATATAACAATAAAGCATCAGGATCTACATATATTGGGGTCTCCATAGTCAATTGTGTTTTTGTCAACATTTTCTTACCACTTCTGTATCCTGCATCTGTAGATAAAGCTGAAAACAAGGTGAAACTGATTATATCAGAAAAAGCAGGGGTGGTATTCACTTACCTTCGCTACCAGTTCGCAAATGTGAGCGCACACATGCGCACAACCTACCACACATGCACAGAGCATCAAAAATGGGACATCATGATGTCCGGGTGGGTTGGCGGAGCCTCCCATCATCGCCGCTGCCAGATCACCCAAACCAGATAGAGCCGGCTGAATTGCACCACTGAGACAAAGCCATTCAATATTCATTCTCTTAGAGGTGTAGGGATCCTGCCGATTCCTTCCCACGTCAATAAAATAGTCCAAAACAGGTGCTTTACATACAAGTATAAAATGTTTATTTAAAAAAAATGTTTTAACATTTTTCTAAAAGGGGATAGGCAGAAGATAGATCCAATAATTTGTATAGTTTCAGCAGCACAAGAATTCAGAATAGCAGCAACCAAAACTTTCCCTTCACCCATATAAAGCTTGATCTAACAAGAAACAGTTTTTCTCCCTACCATAGCCCTTGTAAGTATCTTTCTAAATTCCAAGGTTCGGCATTCTTTGCGCCAAGCAGATTGGTAAACTTCAGGTTTTTAGATAATAAAGATCTTACATCTGATGTCCGCCAATGCCTGCTCTATAATCATATATATGGTCAAGTGTCTGTAACAACAAAATATCCCATAGAGATATTGCTTATGGAAAACTGAGTCACTTGGACACCCCTGGAAATAGCCAGTGTTTTATTTTCAGGGCAGAATCCACTTTGCCAATGCTGAGATGATCTGCCCACCATGTTTTACCAGGCTTAAGTTGAAAAGAGAGCAAGTACATTGATTGGTAAGTCAGATTTGTTTTGCCTAGCCCAGAAGCATCACCATCAGTTGCATCCTGATGCACAATGCTGTAATATACATTTACATAATGACAAATGTTTTATCTCCCAATTTTTAGAAAACAGCTAACCAGAGGGATGGGGGATCGAGAGGTAGTGTTTGGTTTCATTAAGCATTTAAATAGAATAGAAATACAGTTTTAGATCATCTTCAACCCTTATAATTTTACCAAGTATTTCACCAACTCAACAAACAGAACATACTGTTATCCTATCTAATTCTTCCACCGTTTTTGATTTGTTCGACTGAAAAATAGGTAGCCCTTTAAGTCAATTGTGCTTCATCAGATACATTCAATGCAGAGATAAGTTACACAGATGCAGAGTTGGTATAAAGGAATTGGATATTTAAGACTAAAAACAGAAAATAAATACTTCTGCTTATTTTTTCTAAGCTGGTGACCCAAAGAGAGGATAGAGCATGATCACAATTAAGAAACACGGGTAGGCAAATCCAATATTTCCCAAGTATGGCAAAAAAAAAAGGCAGTACACAAATTCCCATCCTAAAGTACAGGAATGGGCTGTAAGAAGAGCTTTATGAGGCACAAGGAAGAGCTGCGGTTTACATAATGGTCTGATAAATGAAATCTGAGCCCAAAACAGAAGTGTAATTTCTTCAGAATTCTCCCTAGTTCTCTGGAAAGTGAAGGCAGGGAACAGGTCGGAAAGGAGAAGTGCTTTCAGACTTGCAAGAGTCTATTAATGTAACCTTACAATAAAAATAGTATTAGCATTCATTATTTTGGTTTCCTGGTCTGGACTACCTTGATGAGTTGATAAGTACCAACAAGCAGATCCTCCCTTGTCACAAACCTGTAGCTCCTAATAGGGGAGAACAATGTGAATACAAGGGAGGGAAGTCCAGTGAGAATACAACATTCTTGTCATTGTCCTACTATGTCTTCACTAGCCCTCACCCCATATAGGACATAAAGCCATGGTGGCTTCAGGCTTTCCACATGAAAGGAACAGGGTTGGTGGCATCTTTTCCATTTTCCCTATGTTCATCTGTCAGTTGGCCACAGAGCAAAAAGAAGGATCAGTATCACCACACCAGTGATGACCAATAGGCAGATGATGCACCACTGACGTCTTTCTGATGGAGAAACAAAGAGAGATGGTCTAAGTGCAGGAAGGCCAACTCAACTGGAAAGTTATAATCCACCACCAGGGGAACACGAGGAACTGATGTTTGGAACTAAGCACAAAACTGGGGAATGAATTTATAATATAGGGCATTATAGCTGCATTCATGCCAAACCTTACAAACAAATGTTAATGGGTTATGTATACAAATGCCTACACATTCTTTGACCCTAATTCAGTACTGAACACAACCCCATTGAAAGAAAGGATTTTAATGCATTAGCAATTTTTCTGGTCCTTAGTTATTAGGCACGTAATAAAGAAAATGAAGTGGTTGTAGTGGTTAAAGCATCAGGTTAGAAACCAGCAGGTAAAGCCAATTGATCAACATTGAGCCTGTCATTTTCTCTCAGTTGTAGGAAGGAGGCAAGGCAAACCACCTTGCCAAGAAAACTGCAAGAATTTGTCCAGTCTCTGACAATCAAACATGACTGAACAGAAATCAATATGAGAAGAGAGAACACTAGTATCCTGGCATTAAACTCCAGAAATGATCCTATTCATAGGAATTTGGTTACTTGATTGACATATGTAGTGGGGGACAGGTGAGCTAACCTGCAACTAAGTTTATCATAGATAGCAAGACTATCAGGGACATTACTGGACATATGTTTTTGTAGATATAGAGGGATACAAGCTCAAAGACGGTGTATATACAGTATTTTACAGCATGCCCTAATTGCTATTATTAATTTAATTCCAATTTGTACAAAATAAAAATAAATAAATGCTACTTGTGACTGATTCTGGATTTGAACTGAGATTAAGAGACTGTTCAGCACAAATCAAAGTGCAATACTAGCCTAAGAGGAACAGATTATGAAATTATGCTCCTGTAGTCCCTTATCTTTTTCTGTTCCTGAATCCAAATAATGATCCATTTTTCTTGCAGCTGTTCCTTTGAGGCCTAAGGTCATAAAAAATATGATCTCAAAATGAATGATCATTCCAGGTTATGATCACTGGCTCATCTGCTGAATCAAGGGAGGGGGGGATCTGACCTTGGAACAGTCACAGCCCAACCTATTCATGGAATTATTGGAAGAACACTCTCTGCCTTACCTTGAGTTTCTGATCAAAACTTAGGATATAAATCAAACCAATCAATCAGTGTTTGTCAGTGTACTTAAACAGCTGTGAATTTATGAAGGCCAGTATCTCTATAAACTTTTAAAGCCTACATCTGCTCAAACTAAACAAACAAGGTCTTCTAGGCAATCTGCAGTCCAGCGAGTAACACATTCACTGGCCTTTGTTCACACTGACTGGAATTAATTATTCAAAACATGTGGAATACAACAAATTGTCTAAAGGAAAACAGTAGGAAAACTGGGCATCTAGTAATGCCAGACGGGGTAAGATTCAGCAGCTCCTTAAACAGTTCTACAATGAAAAGGAAGCCCAGAGAATTGGAATAAGGTGGGAGCAATTTTATTCCATGCAAATGGACAGGTCAAGATAAACCATAAAGCCCCGCCTCTTACCACGGGTCATGTGGGAGACTCTGCCCATCTTTTTGAACACCCCATCTATGCCGCTCTGAGTGCTGTCCATCTCGTGAGCAAAGTCTTCTAGCATTCTAGAAAGTCAGCAAATGCATCATCACATAGCAGTAATTTCTAAAGCAGCAACCCCATATTTAAAGCTTGAGAACCTTATTCCCCTCCCACTTGGTCACAAGGCATGAAGTTAGCAGCTAACAATAATTTGCCCTGTTGCAGGGAATTTTCAAAATATTGTTAGTTGCGAAGTCAAATCCGACCCATCATGACCCCATGGACAACGTTCCTCCAGGCCTTCTTGTCCTCTACCATCCTCTGGAGTCCATTTAAATTCACACCTACTGCTTCAGTGACTCCATCCAGCCACCTCATTCTCATTACTAATACAATTTGGGATCTAAGAGATGGAACTGTACTCCAAAATACACATTCTACATTAGGGAAGTAGTGGCCCAAATTGATTTGTCTCCAATAGAATTAAGAGACTAGAATTATTTTTAACTGTCAGTATGAATATCAATCAGGGTTGATCTGCTAATTTTTGTGTATGAGATGAGATGCAGTATTTTAAGCTGAAGAACACCAGCTGAACATTTTGATAGAAGATGGTAAGAGAGAGGATAGCAGTTTTTGCCTTAATCTTGCTTACATTATGGGATTCGCCAGGATTGCATATTGTTGGACCTTCAGCTATTGTTGAATTGAAAAGAATTCTTCATTTTAGATTAGCAATCATTAATCTGATCTCTGATCTGTTTAAGAGTATGGAGCTCGTCTGTTGCCATCATACTCACTAAGATAGGGGCTTTCTGTAGTTCTGAATGAATTGTTTCAAATGTTCCAACATTGCTGGACAATATCACATGAAAAACAGATCCAAGCAAATCCAATCAATTCCACCACCACCCCACCTTTGCTACCTGGACTCACATAGTTTGTTCATCAAGTTCCTCTCCAACCCGCCCCGACATGTGCTTCAGCACAGAAATGCTGCCAGAGACCAGCTCCAACTGTTCATCCTGTTCCTCAATGATCAACTATCATGGAGAAAAGAAGGCATCAGAGCATTTTTTGCAGGGGGGGCGGGGAGACAGCAGCAACATGCACAGGAAACAAGAGATCTACAGAAGTGTCAAATAATAGAGAGATCTTCTGTCAAAAATGCAACTGTGTGATGCACCCAACACCATAAGAATCTTTGTATCCTTTTGGGCAAAAAATTTTATAAAGAAAATTCAGGAAAAAAGGAAAGGAATTAAGTGTTTACAATAGTACTTCACTCAACAGTTTGAACCACTGCATTTCTTTTACAAAGGGCTATTGAAAAAAATGGGTACATATACAAGCCTTTCTCAATTCAATCACAAGACTGGGCTCTTGCTATTTGTTCAATAAGTTAAAACAGCAGTTTGGAAGAAAAATAAAGAAAGCAGACAAGCAGCTAATTCTGAAACATGACTTTCTTTTTTTACATTGATGGGGCAAATTCAAAAGTACAAGTGTGCATCAGTATCTTACTTCGCTTTTATTAAGCTGACCTTTACTATTCCTGTTCTACTGATGGGGAATTGATATTCTGAACATGCTCATAAGCCAGGGCTGGAACCTAGAATTCCAATTTTTTTAAAAAGAGTGCAAATTATCATTACTTCCATTCAAGGAGCTTTCCTAGTAGTGGTTTGACAGGAAGAGAAAAAGAATATCAAGAGATGCAATCAATCAGAATGGCACAGATGTTTAAGGCCAACAAGAATCGTTTATGTTAGAGCTTATACTTCTACATATCTGTGCTATATTTTTACCCCCCCAAAATATAAAAAAGTCCCCTTTAGTCTCTGAAGAAATGGAGCTGATTTGTGAAAATCATTAGCTTGATTGGGATGGTGCTCATCTTCTCACCTTCTGGTGCAACTGCTGCTCTTCCAAAATATGTGAATCAGCTGCTGACACCTTCTCCGTACTCAACAGCCCACAGCGGTCCCTGTCATCCACCAGCTTCCACACAGAAAGAGGAGAAAAGAAAAGGGAAAACTCTGAGCAAGACAAGATTCTAACTGTTTCAAGGAAAACCATGCAACATCTAAGTGGCAATGATGAATTAAAATGGAGTGGGAGAACAAACTGACTAAGTTATACTTCTGTAGAAAAGAACATTTCCTGAATTTAAAATCAGCTACAGGTAATAAAATCCTTGGCTTTTAACACTTATATAATGTAGTTATTACTGTATTTTTTGGACTATAAGACGCACCAGAGTATAAAACACACCATGATTTTGAAGAGGTAAATAAACTTTAAAAAACCCTCTGCATGCCTTGTTTTTTTTTTTGCAAAAATAGAGGGGGGGCATGCAAAGGCTTTGGGACGCTTGTAGAGTGCTCCTGAGGCCTATTTTTTGCTACTTTTTGCCCTCCCCAGCCCCCAGGAGCAAATTACAAGCCTCCCAAACTTTCTGCATGTCCATTTTTGCAAAGAGGGTGGGGTTTCGGTAAACCAAAACCACTCTATTCAGTGTATAAGACGCACCCAGATTTTCACTCTCTTTTTGTGGGGAGGAAAGGTGCGTCTTATACTCTGAAAAATACTGTAAAAGTCTTTCAAGACTGTTTTGCTGGTCTTACAATATAAAACTTCAATTATATTATAATCAACATAATATTAACCATGCATAGATTAGGGCTTCCTTTTCAATTGTTATATTATTATTATTCTTAATTTTATTTGTGGCTACTTTAGGTGGCTCACAACAATAAAAAAAATGAACAAATAAAAAGGAAGTTTGAAAAAAGTAAAAAATAATAGAGCAGTAAACAAAGAAAAAGAAAGCAAAGAAAATACATGGATAGGGTTAGTTTAAAAAGATGGACGAGTGGGGAGTTGGGAGAAGGGAGGTAAGGTGGCATCTGCTATCAATCGAGCAGCCACCTTCAGAGCAGAACTCCCCCATTGGGTCCCCAGGTCGATTTGCAGATCCAGGTCTTTAGGCTGTTAGGAAAGATAGGATGTTGGGGGCTGATCTTCCCTGGTTGGCCAGGATGTTCCAAAGGGCAGGTTATGTAGCAGAGAGGGCTCTTCTTCTGGACTTCTTCTGGACTCTGACAGCTGGAGTTCTTTGACGGATACAATCCACAGAAAGCCCTCCATGCCAGCCCAAGTAGAACAAGCTAATCTTAGTGGGATAAGACAATTCATCTAGCCTGGACCTATGCCATTAAGGGCTTTAAAGGTCATAATCAACACCTTGGCTTGGAAGCAGACCAGTAGCCAGTGTAGCTTGAGAAGCAGAGATGTATTACATCCTAGGGGCTCCAAAGTTTTCTTCCGATGCCACACTTTGCACCAGTTGAAGCTTCCAAATGGATGTCACGGGTAGCCCTGTGTGGGGCGCATTGCAGTAGTGCAGAGGGGAGATGATCAGAGCTTGAATAATTGAACACAGGGAGTCAAGATCCAGGAAAGGTTGCAGCTGGTGAACAAACTCGAGTTGTGCAAAAGCTCCCAATCACACCTACCACCTGCTCTTTTTAAGTGGAAACATGAGTCCAGGAGAACTGCCTAATGAACAAACTGGGTCTTTATGGGGAAGTGCAACTTCATCCAGAACCACAGATGACAAAAACATCAGGTCCCGAGATCACACACCCAAAGCCATTGTAGGATACTTCACTTCTGATTTTTTAATCTCTTTTAAAAACAAATTGTTTTCACGGTGGCTTCCGAATAGGGGAAACCAATGCAGTAAGTCAAAGCCCTAATTAAATGGTGCCATGTTTCTAGAGAAAGAATTCATAAGTTATGTTGCAGGGAAAGAGATAAGAAGAAACCAGAGAATTCAAGCAAAAACTTGCCAGGAGATCTTTGGGTTAGAAAATCCTTTGTGGCAGAGGCTAAAATAGCCACTGTCATATTATGACTCTTCCATCCCAAAGGAAATTCCAAGCAAAGTGGAGGGAGCAGAAGACCCTACCTCTCGGTTGTTCCTCTCCACAAAGGACTGGGCTGCTGGGTCAGACATGTGATCCTGCATTTCCTACAGAAAACAGAAAAGAAGCAATAAAGATGGTGTCCACTAAGAGTGTATTAGTAGAAAGAATGGTGGTTTTTATTTCCATAGGGCTCCAGGTAAATAGATTCCTATTTAACCAAAGATAGTCCTCAAGTTATTACTGTAATGGAGCCTACCCATCGTGCTTGTAACTCATGATGGTTGTAAAATGAGTCAGTCACATGACTGACCCAATTTTACAATCCTTTTTGCAGCAGTTCTTAAGCAAATCACCACAGTTGTTAAGTAAATATTTGCTATAGATGCCGTTATGCCACAAAACTGATGCAAATCACATACTTGCATCGCATATACAATGACATGATACATACCATAATTTTAACCTTAAAGATTTCCCTTGCTACTTGTTCCGACTCTAGGGGTCGGTGCTCATTTCCGTTTCAAAGCCAAAGAGTCAGCGCTGTCCGAAGATGTATCCATGGTCATGTGGCCGGCATGACTAAATGCCATAGGTGCACAGAACATTGTTACCTTCCCACAAAGGTGGTCCCTATTTTTCTACTTGCATTTGTTATGTGCTTTTGAACTGCTAGGTTGGCAGAAGCTGGGACAAATAACAGGAGCTTTTATGTAGTGCTAGGGATTCAAACCACAATCTTTCTGATTGACAAGCTCAGTGTCTTAGCCACTGAGCCACCGCATCCCTCAAATTTTTGAACTTAACCAAATCTATAAAGAAGCATAAGGCCACCAAGAGGCATGATAATATCCAGAATTTGTGGCCTTTTCAATTTGTCATAATTCTATCATAATTCTTTGATAGAAAATGAATTCCATAACATTAAATTTTGCTCAGAATCAATCAAAAACTAAGAATTTACATCCAAGGTGACTATTCAATAGCAACAATTAAGATATTTATTCATCACATCCTGTCCTCCCCGGATGCAGAATCGGGTATATGCTTCAGGAAGCCTCACCTTGACCGACTCCCGCATCTCTGTAACAAAAGAACGTCGTGCTGCAACCTCAGATGGTGCAATGGTAAACTTTTGTGGGTTTGATTCCACAATGCGTGATTATGGGTTAAGGGCAAAGGACTTGGAGGTTGTAAGTTTAAAAATTAGACAGGGCTGAATTCCAATACGTGGGTCTTACTCTGATGTTCAGTCACCAGAAGTTCAATTTCTCTTGCTTGTTCCCCTACCAGGTTGGGGAAACAGATTTACATCAGAAATGCAGAAGCAAAATGCTGCTACGGCTGTCTTACAAGCAGGCAGGAAGTTGTTGTTGTTTTTAAAGGATATAATAGCATCACTGAGGGAGGTTATCCCAACCTAATTTCACTCTCAGCCTCAAAAGGATATAAATGGTTTCTTCCAAATCCTCCAAGTCCCACTCAATGCTGCGCAAGGTGTTGCGTAATTCATTTGTAGTCCAGTTCAGTTCCTCCTTGTTCACAATCTGGGTCTCCTGGAGCAGCTGGCCCCAACGTTGATAAAGGCCTTGGGCTGCATTCACTGCTTTCTGAACTTCTCTGCAGAGCCAAAGGAAAGACATAAGTTGTAAGGGATGGAGGAAGTAACACAAGGCATCTGGCACCAGAAGGAGGAGCTGTTTCCCACCTTCAAGTTCACAACCCCCACTAGCCCCTTCCTAAGGTGACCTGGCAGGGTAAGTCACAATGCCTTTGATTTTGCACTGCTGGCGACAAGTATAGGAAATGAACTCGGTTCCACCACAAAACCGCATTCGACTAAAGGGTGCTCGACGAAACCGCGTAGCTGACGTCATCACAGCGCGACAACAGCGTGAAGAAAAAAGCACGCTGTAAACGCTAAACCTAAAATTAACTCCTAAACCTACCCCCCCTAAACCTAATCCTAACCCTTAACCTAACCCTAACCCTAACCCTTAACCTAACCCTAAACCTAACCCTAAACCTAACCCTTACCTTAACTTGAATCGGCTTGCTTTCAAAGCGCTATTTAAAGCGCCCTTCTTTCTCCGCGCTCGCTGTTGTTGCCCTGTTGATGACGTCAGCGACGCAGTTTAATCGGGCGCGCTTTAGTCGAGCGCGGTTTTGTCGTGCCACGAATGAACTCTTGGTAGGAGGACTTGATTGACAGGTCATATGGAGGCAAAATGCATCACTAATGCAGTTCACCCAAGACCGATTTTGTTCCTTTGAGATAACCACTACCTCTCTGAAGCAAGGCAGGCCATTTCAGCATAAACAAACTTCTTATAGCAGAAAAGGCACGCAAGCTCCTCAAAGAAACAGCAGTATATGTCAGCATCCAATTTATTTGGATCAACTGATACTTGTAAGAGATCAAGGCAGTTGCACTAGAAGAAGGTGCTGTTTCTTTGCCGGGAGGTCCGTAAATCCTCTGAACTTCTCTGCAGAGCCAAAGGAAAGACATAAGTTGTAAGGGTGAGATCATTCAACGGCATGGGATAAAATACCATCAGTATGCGGACGATACACAGTTGTATCTGTCCGCCCCGTGCCAACTCAGTGAAGCGGTTGACGTGATGAGCCAGTGCCTAGAGGCTGTTAGGGTCTGGATGGGGGTTAACAAGCTTGTACTCAACCCGGATAAGACCGAGTGGCTGGTGTGTTTCCCTCCTACTAATTGGCCAAGTTTTCCATCTCTCAGGCTGGGGGGTCAAACAGTACGCCCCTCAGACAGGGTCCGCAATTTGGGAGTCCTCCTGGACCCACAGCTGACTTTCGAACACCACTTGTCGGCTGTGACCAGGGGGGCATTTGCCCAAGTTCGCCTGGTGCGCCAATTGCGTCCCTACCTGAACCGGGAGGCCCTCACAACAGTCACTCATGCCCTTGTGACCTCTAGACTGGACTACTGCAACGTGCTGTACATGGGGCAGCCCTTGAAGAGCATTCGGAGACTTCAGCTTGTCCAGAATGCAGCCGCGCGAGCGATCGTGGGTGCACCTCGGTTCACCCACGTAACACCTATCCTTCGCGAGCTGCACTGGCTGCCTATTGGTCTTCGGATACGCTTCAAGGCGCTAGTCGTCACTTATAAAGCCCTTCATGGTATTGGACCTGGGTACTTGAGAGACCGCCTACTGCCAATTACCTCCAATAGACCGATTAGATCCCACAGATTAGGCCTCCTCCGAATTCCATCCGCCGGCCAATGCTGGCTGGCGACTACCTGGAGGAGAGCCTTCTCTGTGGCTGCTCCGACCCTCTGGAACGAGCTCCCCGTGGAGATTCGAACCCTCACCACCCTCCAGGCCTTCCGCAAAGCCCTTAAAACCTGGCTGTTCCGACAGGCCTGGGGCTAAAGAGCTTTTGCCCCCCCCCTCAAATGGTATGGTTGTTGTGTGCTTTTAAATTGTGTATTGTTTTGTTTGTCTTTTTATCCCTTATCTGTATCCCCTTCCCTGACTTGGATTGTGAGCCGCCCTGAGTCCCCTGGGGGGGGGGGGGAAGGGCGGCATATAAGTGCAATAAATTCAATTCAATTCAATTAAAACCAATTGTCCCCTAAGAAAACATGACCATAAATGAAAAAAGTTCTAGCTGAATGACATAAATGGAGATATAAAGGGAGTCATAATCTAGATCTGAAGGGAGGGTGAAAAACGACCAGGGGGATCTTCCTCTTCCCATGTATGTGTGAGAGAAAACAGAACTGGGGCATGCACTGTGCACTCCACAGCCAGTTTTAGCCTTTGGCAGATCCCCAACACAAAAGGAACAGAGTATTCATAGCTTTACTCCGACCACGTGCGTTCAGACGACATTAAAATACAGATCTAAGCATATTCTTTAGCATAACTAAAACCCAAAGAGCAGCTACGATCTGACATCGCGAGGAACAAAATAACGAAATTGCTGATTTATACAAAGTAACTCTCCTTGTTGCCTATTTTGTACTGTGCAGAAATTCAGTAGTCGACCGATCTTGGCCGTTTTTCTGCATGAGAGAAACGGTGCTCAGACTTCGTCCACCAACGTTTTTGTTTCCTTCTAACATCCCAAATCGGAGCATTTGGGAACAGCCCGCGAGGGCCGCTATTTCTGAAAGTTGGGCTTCTTTTTCAAGCCCACAGCCACGCAGCAGGCTCCTTTGATCTCTATGGGGAAGGTTCTTTCGAAGAAGACGACGTTCCGGTGGTTGTTTTACTATTTGAACGGGATTTCCCATCAGAGGTGGGGAAATTTCTCTCTCTCTCTCCGCCTTTAGATTCTCGGATTCCCCGATCTTTCCACTCTCTCCACACCCCGCGTGGTTTCAACCGGCTCTTTCCGTGGCTCTTTCCAGAGGGAAGAGGTTTTCTCCTCCCCCTTCTTTGTTTCAAAGTATCCCCTCCGGGGACTGCCACTCACCCTTTCACCACGAAGAAGGGGTCCTCCAGAGACATCCTTGACCGTTCAAGTCGCCTTCCAGAAGCCCAGCCGACCAATAGAAACGCGTATGGGCTTTGAAACCATGGACATGGACATCTAATGGAGGAAAATGTTCCCTCTTCACCCCCCCCCCTCACTGAACTGAAGCCATCAAGGCAGCCATGTTTATTACGGGTCCCTCTTTCACAACCCTGTAATTCCCTCGGGTTTTTTTTCTTTTTCTTTTTTCTTTTAAATACGGAAAGGGGACACGCCTTTTCTAGGGAGGAGTCAAAATAGGGAAGAGAAGTTAGTAGGCGGGTTGAAAAAAAGAAAAAGAAATCTCCCCTGGAATTTCCTAGCTTCCGTGCAGTCTTTTTTTTTTTTTTGAGGGGGAGGGGTGTTTCTACTTGCCTTTCTTTCCATTCCCCAATTTCCTAAAGAAGGAAGACCTGGCCTTGGCGGCTTTGCTTGCACACATTAATTTCTTTTAGCCGCCTCTCGTTTGAAGGCTTCGCCTTTTCAAGTTTTCCACCCCAACTCGCAAACGTTTCTCTGATAGCCCTTAGTCGCCTGGCAAAATGACCGAAAATGTCTTCAAAGCGGACTGCGTTTTTTTTTTTTTTTAGTAATGTTTTATTTTTACCATTTGAGAGGGAACTCGTTATTGATCATTCCGTGCTAAAGAAAAAAGACAGCAAGACCGTATCTTAACTGCAGGATAAAGGAGCATAGAAGATACGGGGCTTCGTATTTTTAAATTTCACCACCGTTTAAATCAGTGGCTCCCAATGTGGGGCTTAAGCCCCACAGGGAGGCAATTTGCTTTTTAATGGGGGCAATTTTGAACCTTGTTTAAACCAAGTTACTGGCCTTTTAGGCTTCCTCTGCGCGAGCAGATTTCACTTTTTGAGTAAAGTAAGAATTATATGTGGGGGGGGGATCAGGATTTTAGAGTTGATTAGGTAGGACAACCGAAAGTTGTTTAGGCCACACAAAAAAAAAGGTTGGGAACCACTGATTTAAATAAATAGTTGGCATGGCGAATGCTCGTGCCCTGGAAGGGACCCAAGAGGGAGAGGAGAGTATAAAGACCTCGTGGGCCGAGATTGGAGATGACGCAATAAAGAGGCACAGGCAGATCCTTGCCAGACGAGAAAGCGGTCTGGCCAAAACCAGAAATTACTTATTTCGTACATAAGTGCCAAAAGCTCCTTAAGCCCATGTCTGTGTTGGGTTGTCTAATAATTTGCTCCAGATTTGTTTTATTTCACGTTCATGAATGTTTATATTTTCAGACGCTGAAAATTTGTAAACGTTTTCTTGCTCATTCCCCCCCCCCTCACCGTTTTGGGCAAGCCCTGATCCCAAGATAAACATTGCTACGTAGCCAATAAAATCCAGTTTACACGTCTGAAAACTCTAGTAGTCTATCTAGCCATAACGTATAGCAGTGTTTTTCAACCTTTTTTGTGCAAAGGCACACTTTTTTCATGAAAAAAATCACGAGGCACACCACCATTAGAAAATGTTAAAAAAATTTAACTCTGTGCCTATATTGACTATATATAAAGTAATTCTCCCACGGCACACCTTACACTATGTCACGGCACACTAGTGTGCCACGGCACAGTGGTTGAAAAACACTGACGTATAGGAACGTCTGATCACTTTTTTCTCCAATTTTTCGCGCTTTTTTATCATTTAGGAAAGCCTCCCAGAGTCGCTCTAATAGCGATATGGGAGCGGGGAGTGATATAAATTTAATAAACTTAAAAGCTTACAAGGTGTTACGTCAGCCGAATTTTATTTTACCCCCTTTTTGGATCAAGACAAAAATGTGACCTACATGCAAACTACCATATACGTTTCGGTGTAAAATAACTTCCTGGTGTACTTTGAGCCTCCGTGAAACAGGAAAGTAATACATTTAGACCGCATGTGAGTTTTGTGATAAGGATTTACACAGCCACACCCGATCAGATGAAATTACAGTATTGGAAAGGAGGCAGGAATTCGGAAGACTAAAAGGAAAAAAAAATGGCTTAGGCTTGCTTTGGAAGGTACGATATCCATACTTGGAAGTTACATAAATTGCTTACAAACTGAGAGTATACGACGTGAGCTGTAAATGTAGTCTCTGAAAGTGGCAGGATTTAGGAGGACATGCGCCACCCAAGCAGAGTATTGTGTTACCCCGCAGCCCGTTATACGTAAGCGGATTGGCTGACAAGGCAGATGGCTCCCTCGGTGAAGGCCCGGAAGCTCAGTTGAGCCTTTCGTCGCGTTACCCATTTATGGGCACAGGAAGCAGGGCTGCTATTACAAACGTAAGCGCTTTGGGAACGAAGCCTCGGCTCCTCCCCATGCCTTGTCGTCAGGCTCCAATAATACATGCAGTAACCACGGAGGCGAGAGGGAGGGGTGACCTAAATAGAGGGAGGAGCCCAGCTCTGGGAATACTGTAAAATGAATAGGGAGTTAGGGACGAGCGTGCCTTCCGTTGTGTTGATTGGGGAGACTGGTTAAAAGACAATGTGTTTTCCCGACCAGTAAAACATTTACGTGAATATGGGAATATTCTCTCTACACACACACCAACCCTCCCCATCTGTAGTAAAACAGGGCAATTAAAAAGCAGACAGCCACAAATGCGGATGAATGAAAGAGAATATAAGTATGCAAATTGAGGCGAAGCTCCATTGAAGGCTTTGCTTGAACTGGCCTCCCTTTGGTTCCATTGGAAATGACGGAATGCTGGCCCACGTTGGCCAGAATTGCCAGGCCGAATAACGCTGCAAGGGAGTTTACTCCCGAGTCAGGTTTGTTGTATAGGTTTGGTTGATGACAAGAGGATTTCAAAACTTTGGGTGACAATCTTTCCTTATAATTAGCAAAACAATTGTTATGGTTGAGTTAGAACAAGATCTGGAGTTCAAAATACTGTATCTTAAGGGCAAACCTAACATTTCTTGCATTGATTTTCTATATATAGTTTTACATGGGGGTACAAACTTGAGATTTCTCACAATTTGCCCAGAGTGTATTTTTAAAAAGTATTTGCATTGCTTTGGTCCTGAAATTACAGATTTTTTTTTTAATTCTAGTTTCCTTTAATTTTGCTGATAGTACAAAAACTGAATACCCTTCCTATTCAACATCTTGTCATGACTACAGCCTGGAGGCTTAAATCAGTATGCAAAATATGAAGATTGCAAGTACCAACATGAAACCACAGTGCAAAATTTTTATTTGATGTAACACCTCTGTAAATTAAAACTTAGTAAGCCAATCATTTGCCTTTTGCTGTACCCTATAGATTGTTGAGGTACCAACATATATTATTATAAAGGATATAGCCAGAATTGTACTAACAAACCAAACTAGCTATACTGGTGCAACTTGTTTGGAAAACACTAAATGGAAAGAAGTTAAATTGTTTTGGTATCATCTGTGACATCTACTGGACAATTGGATTTTTGCAGGTCAGATATGGTAGTCTCAATAGTTTTAATTCATGTGTTGCCATAATGATAACTGTCTGCACAGTGAGCTTCTGAATAGTTGTAAGTTTTATGTCACTTATTTCAAGTAGGTTGGAATCAAACCTGACTTAATCAGTAAGAGCATCTGTTTCCAAATCTTCCTAATCCTTGCTTCATTGAAAATGCCACCATTGCATTTTCACAACATGCTAAGGCAAAGATCAACTGTCATAACATGGGTTGTCTTTTATGCCAAAATAAGTGGCTGTGTTTTGGCTCCATTGAATAGTATTATTTGCTGCTCTGCCTCTGGACAACCTTATCAATTGCCAATCACTGAATCTAACCCAAGAACAGTGTGCGGAAGCCTTCCCCAGCCTTAAAACGTGCACGGAATGAATCTTATTTATTTAACTATTTCCCAACGAATGGGGGCACGTGGCCTGCAGGCAGTGAACTACAACTTCCCAAATTCTTTAACTTTGCTGATGATGTCTGAGGTCGGTAAGAGTTCAACAACCTCCGTAGTTTCTCAAGAGTAAATCTTGCACTCCCACCATATCTCATTCAGAATTCGCAGAGTGTACTCCACTTCCAAGGAAACAAATTTATTCTGAAGCCAATTAGCTAAGGAATCGGCAGCTGGCCACTGCTTGTCCACACCGCTTACACAACCAGCTGCTCATTTTTTCTGAACCCTATCACGCCATTTCAGCGTGGAACCCGACTTCCAGTTCTTTGCTTAGCAGGAAAAAGCCCGCCGCCCGCGAGCCTCGTCTCCCGGCGACACCTCCATTTGGCTCTTTCTCTTCTCCCGCCCTGACATTTCCGCCTGCCCTTCCCCCTTTCGGGAAGGGCGGCTAGTGGCGCGCAGTTACAAGGCCGGATGCGGCTCGCAGAGTGGGCGGAGGCGGCCCTGGCGCTGAGATCACCAGGAGTATAAAATGCAGCGCGCTGGGCGCGGCCCCGCTTAGTCGGAACGGACGTCTCTGTACGGGCTGTTGGGGAGGTGTTTGCTGGGAAGAAACAGCCGGAGGCGCGCCACTTTCGCTTTTGGAGGAGGGGGAAGGAAGACCAGGCGTTTCTTTTCCGACTCGAGCTTCAGAAGGGTCCAAAGAGAAGCCCGAAGAGCGCCCGCCAACATGGAGGTGCAGAAAGAAGCGCAGCGTATTATGACGATGTCGGTGTGGAAGATGTATCACTCGCGCATGCAGCGCGGAGGCCTTCGACTCCACCGCAGCCTGCAGCTCTCCCTCGTGATGAGGAACGCCCGCGACCTCTACCTCTCGGCCAAGCTGGAGGAAGAGGACGAGATGGGCGGAGGAAGCGTGGAAAATTTTCCTGGGCGGCAGCCGGACTTAGACCTACAAGGGACGGCGCCCAGCCCGCAGCATCTGGAGGGTCCTCCGGCAATCCTCTTTCCCCCAGCCCAACAGGAGGCGCCTCCACCCACGCCACAGCCCTGCGGCAGCCTGGATCCGGAACCCATGGAGACCCAGGAAGAGCCCGGTAGCAGCTTGCCCGCGCATTCCTTGACCCAGACGGCTTGGAGCCGGGGCGCCTCGGGGCCTCTGCCAGTCAGCAGGAAGCCGAGCCGCAAGCGCCGCAGCAGCAGCCTAGACAAGATTGGCGCCGCCGAAGCCGGCCTGGTGCCTAGCAAGAAGGCCAAGTTGGCGGAGGAGGAAGGCGAGCGGCAGCCCCAGAGGCAAGAAGGGCCCTTTCCGAGCTTGGCCCGAATCCTGCAGGACCGGTTCTCTAGCTTGATCCTCCAGCCTCCGCCGGCCAAAGGCGCCGAGGAGCCTAAAGCGAACTGCAGACAAGGCGACGGAGTGCTGAGCATAATGGTGAGGGCCGTGGTAGCCTTTTAAAGCGCCCCCGCCGGGGACTCGTAGCTGAAAACTACTCCCCGCGGAGAAGCGGAGCCTGCGGAAGCCCCTCTCTGGGCAGAGGAGCTCAGTACCGCCTGTCTCCTCGGTGGCGGGACTTTGGCGGGAGGCTGATGGTGGCGCGGGGAGCCCGAGTGAGGCCTTTTACACCCCCCCGTCCTCCTCCCCCTGCGAGTTTAGGCGAGAGACGCTCTGGTGACTCGGAAAGAAGGCGAGACAAAAGGCCGAGCGATGGCTGGCCACGGAGGGCGCTCCCTGGAACTGGGACGCGGTGGCTGCGCGCCGAAAGAGGAACTGGTCACGCCAGCGCGAACGTCGCTGCTCCTGGAAGAGAAGATGCTGAGAACGTGGGGTGTGGGGGTGGGGGGAATGAAGTCGTTTCCAAGAAAAGGGGAAAGACTTACAAAAACCCGTCAGGCCTTTCAAATCCTGATCTGGGTGGAAAGCAACCACTATCTGCTGCGTGCACTTTTTTTTTTAAAACTTTTGGTGCTAGTTCGAGAATAACGCTGCGTTTATTTTCGAAAACGCTTTGCGTTAACTTAAATTGCCAGTTCTTGGTTGAGGATTCCCCCTCCTCTTTTCTGAAAAAAGGCTTTCTTAGGTAGCCGGGGCTTGTTCCCTCAAGGGTTAAATAGCCCTGCTGAGAGCTTTTGAAGAAAAGCAGCTTTTGTCAGCTCCACTCCTTAGATATTGGGGAGGGGGGGGACTACCCAGCATTCTTTTGCTCAGGGCCATCCCTTTCCCCCCACCTAGTAATTAAGGGTGATCGAGTGGCCTGTTTCTTTGTGCCAGAAACGCTCTCTAAACCTGATTAGTCTTGCCGAAGCATCCATGGCGAGAGCAGCAGGAAGGAGAGAGGGGAAACGGACCAGTCATACTAGTATGACACATCTCTCATATGATGAGCATTTGCATTACTCTGGGTCCAGGAGTGCAGGGGATTTCCTGTTCATGTTGCCTTAGCAGTATATGTGTGAGTGTGTTTGTGGCTGCTATGTGTTTTTTTTTAATGTGTGGGTGGAGCTCATGATCAGAGGGAGAGGAAGAAGATTGGCATTTTTTGTAAGATGTCATCTCAAACTTGCTTGTGGTTTTCCTAGGTGACTGGCACTGTTGACTTGTTTGGGACAGTGATGAGGAATAATGTGATATTCATAAAACATGTTTTTCCTTGTTATCCATCTTGGATTATTTCATACCTAAAAAGGAGCAGTGAAACCTGTACTGTACTATGATCCTTATGTTGAAGTGTTTTGTAAGGTCTTTTTTCTTAAAACAAAAATCAAGTCATTCTGTGGAATTCCATACCACGTTTTCTTTTGTTCAAGAACTGCTGCTTTGTTTGCACAAATTTTGAAGCAGTTCTCATTGTACCAGAGTTAATGTGTTATGAGGTATATGTGTATGCAATCTAGCTGTACAGTTTGGAACATAAAATGTTATGTGTTCCTGAAGTGCTAGTTTCATAAAACTAGCTGTAGATTGTTCACTGTTATGGTACTTTATGTTACATGTATGTATCTTACACTTTTCTTTTGCCTTGAAGATGGCAAAAAACCCCAAGGTTTTGTTTCTTACCATTCTTGGTAATTAATATTTTGATTAGTAAAATAAAGATTTTTTTTTAAAAAAATTCTGTACTATTTTGCTTAAAAAAACAACAACCACCATACAGGGTTATAATAGAGCAGGGTGTGGGAGGGGAAATTGTCATTTTGTAAGCTTCACCATGAAATAGACAATAGATTTCATGTTATTAAAAAGCACAAAATATAAGATAATAAAATGCAGGTGAAATTAATAGAATTGCAAATCCAAAGCAAAATGTTTTAATCTCTCAGAAGCAAAAAGGTATTTCAGGCTCATGTGCAAGTTGGTTAGTTTAATGCTTAAAGTAGAACATATTGAATCAATTTTTCTAAAAAGGTCAGTTTAGAAATCAACCTACATTTGTTTCCAAGAATTGAAAATTCCTGCACAGGCCTTTAAAAAAAACAGATGGGATTGCATTTTGCCTCTCCCAATCTCAGGTAGCCCAGGTTGCATAACAGTACCTACCCATAGTTTCAAGATGACTGACCGCATGGGAAGATTATATTTGGAGCTCCAGGAACTGAAGCTTGTAAACTTGTTTATGATGAACAAAAATAACTTTTCCATAAATATGGGCCAGTGGCCAGCTGGACAGGATTGGCAGACAAGACCTTGGATGAGCTTTACAAAATATTTGCAAGTTGTAGTATCTTGATGTAATCTCGATAGCATCTGTGGTACCTGGATCATGTATCTGAACCCTTTCGAAATGATTTAGTGGTCCAACACAAGTTGCCAATTGGCTCCCATGGGCATTGAACATACTGCAAACAACCAGGAAAATCTTTTCCTTCAATGAAAACCTCTAAACAAGCCATAGCTTGCATGGCGCAGCCAGATGAATGCTGAGTTTTTATCAGCAAATTGCTTGGTAGTCTGATAGTTCAGTGAGAAGACTTGGAACATGAATGTCTATTTAGACACAGTGAATTTAGCTGGTGTTAATATTAAGTAGCCTACTACAAGTGAGCTTCATGCTATATTTGCAAACCACAAATCAACTGCTAAGTATTTAAGAAATGCTAACATCTAAAATCCCCCTTTAGATTTTAAAGCATTTTCCTCTGGATTCTCTGGTTTGAGTGGCTATGTCATGAAATAGCTGAGCAAGCAGGTGAGGTGAGATTAATGATGATGGGGCCCCAAGGGCTAAAGGAACTCTGCTGTGATTCAGTGCTCAGGAATTTACTCCCTGTAATCTGAGCTGCTTCCAGTTGAGAGACCACAACCTGGTAATTTTCCTCCATAACAATCTGGTGATTGTCTTTAGCCTATAGAATTAATTCCTCAGGTACTTGAGGTTTTTGAAATGCAAATGAGTGTTACAAAGTAGCTTAGTTTCTTTGTTTGCTTTTTTTGAGAATTAAGAAATTGCAAGAAGCTGGAAGCAAGAATTTCAAGTCAAATTTTTATGGATGCTTAAACACTATCATTTCTGCTTCAGAAATCCGGCATGACCAAATTCCTCCCACTGTACACAAACCCCAGTACACAGAAAACTATGATTGGGCTCAAATATTCTACTAAACCAGATTTAAATAAGACATAATTGGCCGGGATCACAGAAGGGGTTAACAAAATGATGATTTAGTACAATGTGTCATTCCTTCTATGGGTTAGTAAGAGGGAGAGATTTCAAGTTAAGACCAACCCTACATCTTCCCACAAAAACTGACACGCCTATTGATGAGTCAGTAGTCCAAAAGTCACTCTCTGTCACAGCTTGGCTGCTTTAACTGTGGGTCCAAAAACAAAGAAGTGGTTTGGCATTAGTAAGATGATGGACTTTGACCTACTTTTGTAAGACTGCTAAACATTGAATGCATACATAAAGCAAGCTGCAAACCTGTGGCCTTCCAGATGTTGAAACCAGCTCTTGGCATCCTTTTACCATTGGTCATGCTACCTGAGATTCCTGGATGTTGCAATGATAACAAAATTTCCACACCTTTGTTTATTTAATTTGAAGTATACCATTGATCTTCTGTTTACAGGCCTCTCCCTCCTTCCTTCCCTCCCATGCGCGCGCGCGCACACACACACACACACACACACACACACACACCAAGGTGCCCAACATAACCTAAGAAGAATGACTAGGATCAAAAACCAGAATCACACACATAGATCTCTACTATTTCTGCTACTCTTAGTCAGACATGCTTATAAAATACCTTACATTCTCCCATATTGATTGTTACTCAGAGCTACTCATACAAGTAGGAGATAATTTTAGACAGGAAAACAAGCAACTTTCTTCAGCCAGATGCCTTCGGCTGGTGGACTATAGTTCTTATTAAACTTTAATAGCATAGAAATTTGTAGAAGACAACTTGAAGAACATTGTCCTATAATTAAGGGTCTGAATTCACACAAGTCTTTCTGTTGAACAGCACTCTGTTGAACAGCACAAGAGGATAGGTAATTGAAAAAGAATTGAGAAGCAAAACAAAGCTGGTTTAAAGATTACATGTTATTGCTATTTTATAGACATTCAGATATAGCAAAATGCTAAAAATATGATTTTGTGAGCTCTTTCAGGTTTATATTTTTAAAAGGAATTGCTAAGTATTTCAAGATGAGATGCTGATCTGCTGAAATATAAGCCTACTGAGTACCACTCAGTAACCTGCATGACTGCATGAATGAGCAGATGTACTTGACCATAAGTCTCAAACTTAAAGTCTAATTTACAGAATAACAAGAGTTGGAAGGGATCTTAGAGGTCTTCTAGTTCAACCCCCTGCTCAAGTAGGAAACCCTATACCATTCCAGACAAATGGCTATTCAATCTCTTCTTAAAAATCTGCAATGGTGGACCACCCACAACTTCTGAAGGCAATCCATTTCACTAAATAATTGTTCTCTGTGTCAAGAAATTTCTTCTTAGTTCTAGGTTGCATCTCTGAGTTTTCTTTGTTATTTCTTGTTTTGCCCTCAGGTGTTTTTAAGAATACCTCTCGTGTTTTGCCCTCTTCTTTGGGAATACCTCTGAAATATTAAAAGACTGCTGCCATGTCACACACATCCGCCCCCAGTCCTTCTCTTCATTAAACTAGACATACCCAGTTCCTGCAACTGTTCACCATGTGTTTTGGCCTCCAGACAAAATCATCTTTGTTCTTCTCTGCTCTCTTTCTAGCGTCTCAATACTTTTTAAAAAAATCATACAGTAATTTCAATCACACAAACATATGGATCAAGGAAAGAATGTTGCATCTGATTCCTTGGCCTTTTTTTTTATACCAATGACGGAATTCCCGTGATATTATCTATCACACTAATCCCAAAGTTGCTTTTTCAAAAGGCAACTGGACTTTGTTTCTCCTTGAAGACGTTTCGCTTCTCACCCAACTAAACTGAAGAAGCTTCTTGGATGAGAAGTGAAATGTCTTCAAGAAAAATCAAAGACCAGTTGCCCTTTGAAAAAGCAACTTTGGAACAACCATGACCTAGATGACTGAGAATCTCCATAGACACCTACCACACTAGTCTTTTTAGCACTTGTCGTAACACAGTGCCAGGTCCAGGACTCATTGTTAACAACTTCAATTAATAAGGAGAAAAGAGTGCATGAAATTCTTTCTCACGGTCAAGATCAGGCATGCTTTCTAACATGTAGTTTTTGTTGTTTGTTAAAAAGTTGTAAGCTTTCTGTTTTGAGTGTAGATAATAAATATTTTTCTATGCTTATCTTCCAATAGTGCCTTGAATTTTCCTTTGTGGTGGAGAGGGGATTTTTTAAGTGATTGAAATATGCACTCTTGTAATCTTTATATATTATTTTATTAGAATGACTAAAGCATATATGATTATGTTCTTCTGAAAATTAAGGCACTGCCATAGGGGTCCCCAAATACATATGCAACTTAGCATTATTTCATATGTATGAACCCTAGAAATATGAGGAAAGACCTCTCCCTGTCTGGCATCTTGAAGAGTAAATGCCAGTCTGCACCATGGGTTGTTGTTTTTTTCAGCAGAAAGTTGCTCCCTCCAAGCTCAAAACCCAAAATATCCTGTGTCCCAGCAGTGGGCCCTTTGCCCATGTCACTGTCTGTCACGTAATCTGAGTAGAACGTTTGTCTAGTCTTGCTTTTGTTAGAATGCAAAGAACTGGAGCTTTAGAAACAACATATTTCTCTCTTTTTCCTAGTGTGCAATATAATTGTAGTTTGCATTTATTATTAAGATTACTGTGAATACAGGCATTTTTGCATTCCTAGCTCCTTTATGTTTGAGGGAAATCCTGACAGCCTAGACAATTCTGCATTGCACCTAGAAGCTCTGTCATGCCATTGCCTGTCCAAGACACTCCCTCTGTGAATAGAGAGGTCTTTGAAAATGCCCCAAGCATATCTCCAGCAGAACAAAGGCAGAAGAACTAAAAGCTCCCACACACACAGTATGACTCTGCCAGGAATCTGAATTCCCTCCAGCCTCTTAAGGCACAGGCTGAAGGACAGGAACCCCCCCTCTCTCTCCCTGTCTGCCCCCCCCCCACACTTTTAAGTGAGGATGTGGGGCTGCTGCACAGTGAGGAAAGTTTGGCATGCTAAATGCAATCAGGGTGGTTTCCTGTGCACCAGCTACTATTGGAGACAGGATACTGGAGCGGATGGCTTGTTCTGCCTTGCCACCAGCCAGGCTGCATCCGGCACCTGAAGTTCCTATGTTCTCATGGAATGTGGGAAGGGAGAACCCCCATAAACACATATACCTTATATAGGATAATATTTGGAGTCTGATAACTACTCGCTTCTTGGACCAGATAATTCTGGTTAAACAGCGCACATCAACTGATGTGGAATTTTACTTTCCTCTTTTCACTGAATTTCCTGAGATGTTATAAAATAGCGATAAGAGAAAGAATGCCCAGCACTCTCTAGTGTAAAAATGTCAATGTAACTCAGAGAAAAAAACACTTTCCCATCAAAATAGAAGGAAAGAAACAGTTTGCAGCAATTCTCAGTCAGGCATAAAAGAAATACTTTCATATGCATTAACTGGACATACAAATTGGGGCATAGGTCTCTCTGCATGCACGCACACATACACACAGAGAATCACACACACACACACACACACACACACACACACACACAGTAGGTTTATATCAGTACCAGCTGTTTCAAAATTATTGGATTATTTTAATGGATGTAAAGAAAGAGGTGTGTTCTGGTTACAAAGTTGGCAATGAACACAAGTTCTAGCACTAAGTAGTCCGCCCACACTTTGCCTGGAGGCTGAAATCCTTCATTAATTTCCTTCTTTCCATCCATTTTAACCAACAAATCTCAGCCTAAATAAGTTGCAGTTCCCCCCTCCCCTTATCTTTAGAATCCTTTATTCTGAGCACAGGCTATGTCTCTCTCTTTATCCCTCAATCCTTACTTCTTATGACACCTACACCAGTAGAGTTGGAAAGTTGCATAAAAGGCATGCTGCTCATTGGAATTGCTTTTGTTTAGCCAGCCTCCCTTAAGCAGAACAGGTACGCCTTTATCATTCTGCTTGTGCACTGCCTTACTGTTGGAGAAGACAAGGATCCTACAATTACAACACTCCTTAGCATGTGGAATTTCTATTGAATATGATCATGGGCAGGGAGCAGCCAGACAGCCTCATTAAATTGCTCCAACCAAGGCAATTATGGGCCCCACCTCAGAATAATTAGTACCCATGGGAAACTGCTTGGTAGACAGGCTGCATAAGCTAACAGCTAGAGCAGGTTATGCTAGAAGCTCGGATTCCTGATGTTGTCATCTTCCCACCCGCCTTCCAAAAAGAAAGCAACAAAAACTAGATGGTGAGAGTAGAGAAGGAGCTTGGTTTCGGACTGTAGTTTAAGAATATAGGTGATACCTGTTGTCCATGAGCTTTAGTTCAGCCTTTACGGTAATAACTGGTAGACATGCAGAGTTAAACTTACCAAGTAAGTCCTAATGTTGTAAAGCTGAAGCAAAACAAAAGCAAAGCAATACCACTTCAGCATTGCCACATCATGGTAATATTTTCTATGACTTCTAAATATTTTTTTTGTATCTAGCAAAGTTATCAAATCATGAAGCAGCCAGTAGAATGAGGGAAAGTTCATATACTCCTGCATGTTTCTTGCTTCCTTATGCAGTAATTCCAGTGTTTGTAATTTATGCAGTTTTGATATTTATTGTTGCGGCAACCAATTAGTAACAATTAGTAACATTTTAAGCCACCTTTAAGTAAAGTAGAAAATTGTCCTTTTTTAAAAAATCCAGGCTGAAATGATTGATATTCTGCACTCAAAGCTTGTTTACAAGTCTTCAGTATTTGATTTGGAACCAGACTCTTTTGAAACTGATTTCAAATTAATGAGAGAACCAGTCCTTGAGGGAACTAGCCTTTGGGAACAGAAAGGATTTCACTTTACTTTGGTTTAAAAATAAGAAAGGAATTTCACCTTCTTCTTTCTGGATCTTCTTTTTAGAAAATAGATGAGTTCAACATGGTATTGCTCTGTCTATATCTCATATTTTTAACAGATGTATGGCATTCTAGCCTTGGGCCCCTTGTCATACTGTGCTGGGATAAAGTATTATAAGCAGGCTGAGATGTTGGGGTAGAAAGAGTTGAACAAAATATTGAAAGCCAAAGAAAAGAAACAAGGATGAATAGGTTGCCTCCTTTTTTGAAGGTAGTCCAATCTTGAATTAATAGTATTACAGGGGCCTTTTTGTCAGAATGTGATGCCTGCTGACACAGTCAGACTTAAGCATTACATGGGAAAAAATTATGCACTAAAACTATGTGAGGTGAAAGGGTTCTTAATTACTTCTTGCCCAAATATTGTTCCTGATTCCATGGAACTCTATGATTTCTCTAGAGTGTAAGAATAGTATAAAGTAGTTTGATTAGACTGGGCTTTCTTTTCTACCTTAGGTGATGCTCTTGTTGCCTCAGGACTTCTGAGACCATTTATCCTCCTACAGATTCATCTTTTGTTCCTTCCACTGTCTGACTGCACATGCTGGATCTCATGGGTGCAGTCTTAGGGAGGAGTCTTTGGAACACTTTGGCAACTCCTTATACCTCATTTCAGCAGGGTGGCCTTTGCAAATTTTCCCGTGGCATGCTGATCGGGTTGAAATAACAACAGGATGGCTGGCAAAATCTTATCCTTGATTACTACTGAAAACTTTAGTGAGATCTGCAAGGCAGTGTAGGTTTTGAAGAAAAAGGAACATCTTGGTCAAAACCACTGATAAATAAATATGATCATCAGTGCTTGAGCTGTCTTTGTCTGGTGTCCCCTCAGAGCATATTTAGTGTTCATTTCCTTACAAACTCTATCCTATTCTAGAAACTTTAGTAAATCTGCCTGCTATGAACAGCCAAGCAATATTTTATCTTATTCTATCATTATCCAGGAGCTGCTGACTTTTATGAAAGCAATAGAATCTGCAGGGCTTTGTCATACCCCTCGTCACCAGATGTTTTTCCTATCCAAAGGAATCACACAAAAATAATTTACCTTCTTCTCCACGTTCATAGAATGTAAAGCCCATGCCATTTTTGCCTCTCAAAATAATATAAATTAACCTATATATCTTTATGTGTATTTGCCACTAATTGTGTGGCATATTTCTAGGTTTATTTCAAACACCAACACTTTTTTAACCGAGAAACTTACGAAAAATCTTCAATTCAAAGCAAGAGATAAAAAACTTGAATAGCAAAATATATAACTAGGATCAAGGAATAAAACTGTGGTCTCAACCCCATTCCTTCTCAAGGTGGATCTTTAGCATAACTACAGTAGTTGCTCACCAAACATATTGTTTCAGTATTTCTAAAGCAAAAACATACTTAATTCAAATATATGGAATTTATATGAAGCAGAGAAGCTGATGTACTATGTGTATATAGAGAAGTCTGTTGTATAGAATGTGAAATTATGAATATACGAAAGTAGGGGTGTGCAATGTCTCAGATTTGCTTGCTTTAATTTCCCTTTGTGACTTCAGAAGTGCTGAAGGAGCTCTAATAATCAGTGTATTGGTGCATGCAAATCAGTAAAACTGATAACTTCCATTTTGTCAGCTAATGACCTTTACAGGAAAGAAGATGCCATCCTTCATGCATAAAGAGATCTTTGTGCCTGGATCTCAAAAGCTGCCTCTTTTCTTTCCTTGTGCGGGCCTAGGTTGCATAGACCTATGGCTACTCTTTTACTGTTAGGTAACTGGGAAATTAAGAGAACAATGGCAGCTCTTAATAATGATTGCTCCCTCCTAAAATATTTTCCCATGCCCCTTGAACTATAACACAGAGGTATTATTTTAATGTGTGTGCCTTCACATCAGTTTTTGAGTCATGGTGACTGAGTAAATTCCTGCAACTTTCTTGGCAAAATTTCAGAAGTTTGCCATTGCTTCTTAGGGCTGAGAGAGAGGGACTGGCCTAAAGTCCCCCAGCTGGCTTTGTATCTATGGCAGAATTAGAACTCACAATCTTCTGGTTTATAGTGTTGCCTTAAGCACTACTCCAAATTGGCTTTCATTATTGTAACAGTACTCTGTTTATCTGGCATACTTTCCTAAATTCAACAGCAGCATTTCACATCAAGTAGCATATTAATAGCATCAGTGAAAATACTACGTGGAGGCAGTAGTGGCAGGGTCAAAATATCAGTAATGTAAGATTACAGGATGATTTGGGGCAAATGCTTTCTCACAGCCCAACCTATCTCTCGGGATTATTGTTAAAGTTATGGGGAGGGGGGGAAGCAAGAGAGAGACTATTAAGTTCCTGGATGAAAGGCTAGATATAATTGATTAAATAATTAATTAGCTAACTAGTCACACTAGGCCTTCTTGATTGACAGGTTAGTAATCCACCTCCAAATTTTGGTGCTTTAGATGAGAACATAACTTTGTTTAGCAAATCCTGCTGGGCAAAGAACTCCCATCTGTACTAAAGTTCAGACTGCAGTTATCAAACAGGATGCACTACTCTATTTGAGGGAGGGGAAGAGGAAGAGGAAAGGGAAGCGGAAGGGAAGGGATTCATCTAGAGTGGAAGCCAGAAATTTCTCTGCTTCCTTGAATTACGTATATTAGACCCAGTTCTCTCCCTAAAATCAAACATAAAAATCCTTATACTTAATATATATATATATATATATATATATATAGTATATTAACTACCTGCCCCCAGTTTATTTCAGGGCCATTCTTGAGGCTTTCTTTCAACAAGGATTGGGCAGAAGAACCACCTAGCTCATTTAGCCCCTCTAAGAAAGACCAATATCTGTAGTTTTAACATCAAGATTTTAACCCACGCCTCAAAATAGCATCGACCGATGTCACTGCAAATGTGGATTCTTCTTTACCAGCTAAACATGTGAGATTAAAGCATAGAAGGGAAAGTTACCAGACAGAATTAAAATTCCCAATACTTCAGCTTAAGTTCTTGAATATGATAACAATTTGCCATGTCATTTAAACTTAGCCCTCAGCTTCTATGGCGTAATGTTTATGTGCCATAGCAGCGCCTTTGTTGCTGTGCTACAGATTAGCCTCCCAGTGTGATGTATGAACAGGAGCTGAGATTTATTTAAGCAAACACAGATATGTATGCGCAAAGGCTGAAGAGCTTTTTCCTGGCTCCTTCCGCATCAACACAATTAAACGCCTAAATCTAGCTGTTCGGCCACCTGCACCACAACCTAGCTATGAAGCTGAGGAAATCTATGTCAGGATGGATGAATGCACTCCAACTCAGCTTCATTAAGCCGTCTGGGTGGTGAGTGATTAAAAGGAGATGCTGATACCCCCTCCGGCTGCATTCCGCACTGACTACGCGGCAGCCTTCGATCCACCCCCGTCTCCTGGCCAGCAAGTGCGGAAGTGGGGAATTTCCTGGCACCAGATGCGGAACAGGAAAGCGGAAATGAAAACAGCAGCAAGCCAAAATAGATTGGGGATGGGAAGAAGGGGTGGGTGGGCGCTTTTCTCTTAAAGGCCCAGGATTATCCATAGTCCAGAAAGGAAATAAATTTATTGGAAACAGATGGGTGAGTGTTCAGGCAGGGACATGGTTTCTCTTTGCTTCTCCCCCTGCCTCCCCCACCCCTCCACATAGCCATTACAAACCATCTTGCCTCGTAACATAGTTCCCCCCCCTTCATTAGCCCATTCAAAACATTACACTGCATGGGAGCAATTTAGGACAAGACTGTAGGTGGCCTCTGGCGGTACAGAAAGAAAAACAATGCATCACATGGCTTTTCTTTGGAACGGAATGCCAGTTCCTAGCTCTGTCAACACAATGCATGCTGTGAGAATTATCACCACCCCAGCCATAAACAAGCCTCACAAAGTTGAAAAAATATGCTCAGTTGTCCCTGAGAACTGAATGAGCATAATAGAGCTCTAAAGATTTTACCTCCTTTTCTTCTTACTGAGACACATTTAGTAGTCTGAAAGGAGGAAATGCTGATTTCCCAAGAGACAGAGGCAATCTGCATTTGTGACAATGCGGTGACTGGCTGCAGTCAGTTAGCATTCCAGAATGAATCTGTATTAAAATGGATCTGAATAAAAATCCTCAAGAAGAAAGCACACAGTATCTAACTGAACTTAAATTCTCAGAAAATCTTTTGCAGATGTGCTCAATATAATCTAATTTTGTCCCTTATGATGTGTTATCAATTTATAGGGTACATCAATAAATAACAGAGAGTCCTCTCTGTTCCCCACAAATTCAGGCCAGGCTTCCTTCCTATTAGATGCCAGACCATGTACTCTCCATCCTGATATGTACCTTTTTCCTCAATATCCCAGCTGTACCATTTCTTCAGGCTATTTAGCATTGTCTGAAAGTAGGAAAGCTGCCGGCAGGGAGTGGGAAGGGGAAAAAGAGAGATGGGGGCACTCATGAATCACCAGATGCAATCCAGTCTTTGGAAGTTAGCCAAAGAACACTGCTTTGAAGCAACCAAAAAGCCTAAAGCTGTCACTTTTATTAATTGTTCATTCTTGTTTGAGTAAAAAAAAAGATAAAGATACTCTTGAGTCCATGACTAAAGGTGCTTCTAATTAATTTTTCAGAAATTAAGAATGTTGTGGCCTCCCCTTTCTATGCCTGTTCTCTAATACAAATTTGAACCCTTTTATACAAAGCATATCAATGAGGACAATGCTGTTAAACTGTAGTACACAGATTCAATGTCCCTACAAAAAAGAATGAATACAATTCTCTCTGGATTCATCCAATTCTTGATATACATGAGGGTATCTTTTTAAAATTGTACTTGGGGAGATCCTTGTCTCATATACTTCATAGATAATAATGCTAGAAATCAAAAAGTATTACATGCCTCTACAACATGCTATTTTGATTAAAAGCTATGAAAAAGCTGCCTACTTCTATAGGTACAAAAAGCTTTATATTTCCCAAGATATTTCTGTTGTATGCTAATTAGCTACAAGTAACAATTTTTAAAATATATTTATTGACAATAAACTTATTCCTGGACAATGCTGATTCTTTTTTCTATGGAGCAGACCCTCCTAATAGTCCAGGGAATACACTGAGAATTCTTTGTTTACATTGGCTTGGCCCAGAGTTATACTGGCAATCAAATAAGATGCATTCTTAACATGTTAAGAAATTTTGGCAAAGTAGCCAATGCATATTTAACAATAATTATTTTATTGATATAGCAAAGTAAACATTCCCAATCTGTTGCAATGGTATATCTGTGCAATTAAATTTATCTTGTAAAAGAAAACCTTCTACTCTGAACAGGATAATCTAACTACTTGGGAAGATAAGTTTTAAAGAAAAGGGTTATTTTTTTCACCAAGGAGGAGACATGGGCTGAGGATTTTGAAGATAAGACATCACTACAGCAGAAATAGACAACCTGAAAAAAATAGTGACAGAATTAATGTAGAATCCTTAACATTTTATCCACAGTAATATCAAAATTAATTACAGTTATCCCAGCTTTCCAAAATAAGTAATCAAAAAATATTTGCTCAGGAATATGCATTTGACACCAGTCTAAATTTATTTCTTGCAAGTATTTTCCTCAGCAATAATTAGCAACTGAGAAACTAAATGAACATTTCTTGTCCTCAAAGCCTCAACTATTTGCCTAATAGTAGTGGCTCACAAAACAAATACCTTTCCAAATTAACAAGAAGTGATTAACTTTAGAATCATTAGTCGTTACTGAAAGTAACTGTATGATTTTTGTTGGCAAAAAGAACTGAAACTTTACAATCAAGAAAATAAGAGCTTTTATGAGAAAAGAATAACATGAATCTACAAATATTTTCTTGTTAGAGCATTATAATCCTAAAAGGAACAAAAGAGCCTCAAAAAGAGAAGGTCAATGGGCAAGAAGACAAACTAAAAAAGGAGAATGTTAGTTTATTACTTAATCTGTTGACACAAATAGAGAGAGAGGGAATCTAGGATAAAAATCTAGCATTTCCACATTCATTGAAACCCCACAGTTTGAAAACTGTAACAGAGAGTTGCTTCCACAATATAAAAATCTTAGATAAACACCATATTTATTGGAAAGGAAGATGATCACGTAGGCATCTGCTGATAGCTCCAATAATGAAAATAATATGACTGCAGTGACATGAGGCAATACCTGCCCTTTGTAATTGTGATATCAGACAGATGTATTTAAGCCATAGGGTTGCATTGTAATATTCTGAAAAGGATATTACGACACTCTTATGAATGATCTTCAATTAAAGGCAATCCCACTTCCTCCTCAAAAAAGAAAGAGTTAAAGAGAGGGAAAACTCCATACCGTATTTTTCAGAGTATAAGATGCACCAAGGCTTTGAAGAGGCAAATTTTAAAAAAAGTAGGTAGGTAGATAGAGGGAGAGAGAGGGAGAGAGATAGAGGGGGGAGGGAGGGAGGGAGAGAGAGAGAGAGAGAAATACAGTAGGTAGGTAGGGAGAGAGAGAGTAGGTAGGTAGATAGAGGGATAGAGAGAGAAAGGGAGAGAAATACAGTAGGTAGGTAGGGAGAGAGAGAGGGAGTTGGTAGGTAGGTAAGAAGGTATGTAGATAGATGTTTCCAGGTATATTTATCCATGTGCTGGAGAAGGAAATCTGACAACCTGCAGCACCTGCAGACTTGTTTCTGCTGGCACAGCACTTGATCAATGTAATTCTCATCAATGTAATTCTAACTAAAGAGCATTCCGAAAGGGGGGAAAAAAGTTTTTGCACTTTGCAAACCTCCCCAAAATGGCCCGTTTTTCACAAAAATGAGCCCGGTTTTTTTCAAATAAAAGACATGAATAGCCTTGGGGGGGCTTGCAGAATGCTCCTGGGGGGTGGGGTGGAGGCAAAAAAAGGCCCATTTTTTGTGAAAAAAATGGCATGCATATGGTCTTATGGAGGCTTATAGAGTGCTGCTGGGGGGGGGGCAAAAAACAGTCCATTTTTTGCTCATTTCTGCCCTCCACAGCCCCCAGGAGCTCTCTGAAAGCCTTCATAAGGCTATGCACGGCCATTTTTGTGAAGGGCGGGGCTTTGGGAGGCAAAAAAATGCTGTATTTGATGTATAAGACGCACCCAGATTTTCAGCCTGTTTTTTGAGTGAAAAAGGTTCGTCTTATACTCCGAAAAATAGGGTAAATAAACAATCCCATGTACTACCCAATTTCATAGTGTTGTAAACCCAAGACTGCCAACCAGTCCTGGAGATTTACTTCTCTCAATACATTTGTGTATGAATTAGCTTGTGTATTATGTAGAAACAGATTATTCCATAAAAGAAGAAAACAACAAAAATCCAGTAATTACTGATTAAAATTACCGGTCACACTTTATAATAATTGATTCCTATCTGCACATACATAAACATACCATACTTATACACAGAAAACTTCCTCATGCAAAAATAGGAGTACAGACATTTTTTTCAATAAAATAGCAAAAGAAAAAGAAAAATGGAAATACAAGTAGGTGGTAGTTGCACTGTGAAGGGAAGAGAAGAAAAAAGATTGAAGGAAACTGAATAAGGATAAAATAAGAACTTATTAAGCAGGGGAAAAATAAAAAGCAGCTCTGTTAAGAGTTTAAATTCAATAAGCAAGTTGAATCTCCCAATTGATCTGATTTTCAAAGGCATTGATATTTCAGGCATTTCCTCACTGTAGATGTAAACATGAAAATGTCTGGAAATCAGATCACTGAGGTGATCTGGAGCTTGTGGTGATTTTTAATCTTAGGCTATTGTTTTCCAATAGAATTTGAATGTCTAGTGAGGCAAAGGAATATGCTATTATTGCTTTCTCTCCATGGATGAACTCCAGATCCATTTTTCTAGAAACCTTTTTTACAATCAGGTAAAATTTGCTACTTCCTTTCAATAGTGTAATTTTTAAAGTAGCATCTAGTCCATAAATATAACATCCATCTCAATTCTAATGAAAGAATCCTTTAGAAAGATGAACAATGAGGCAAATTTGTCTGAATCCCTCACATACATGTTAGAGGAAAAGAGGCAAAATGGAGATGCTCAGGCAACAGAAGTTAATAAAGGTTTACCATAAAAGCTAGTCTTCCAGATTTCATTATTTGGCCATTTTTCTTATCGGTGGGTGATGTATTCCACTGTTGTTAAAGGAGTATAAACTCAGCAGAAAGGAGGAAGAAAAGGCAGCTTCAATTATCAATCTACCATAAAGCATCAATGCTACACTTTGATGAGAAGCAAAACAGTTTTTACTTTGAAGATAAGTATTATAAAATGACTCACTATCAGAGAGAAAGCTACTCAAATCAAAAGAAAAACAAGAATCAGTCAGCTTTTGGGGCTAGTAGGCATATTTGGAATTTTGAGAACTTTGTAATTAGCATTCCTGAGAAAGTATTTCCAGAGCAAGACCTATGTATTCAGAAATGAAGACCTTGGCAAAAGTCTGAAAGAAGTAAAAACACAGCTTACATGAAACTGCTCATCATCTGTTTGGTGTCTTCTGAGCTCCTAGAGTTGGCAAAACTGATAAATGAGCAGTAGACAGCAATCCAAGCACACCATTTTAACTGCAAACACCATGGAAAAATATGATGAGAACCTCATGGGGTGACAGATACATCAGAGTTATTAAAGTTTAACAATATTATAAATATTCCACTTCGTTTTTCCTACGAGCTCAGGAACCTTCAGTTTAAAAAATTAATAAATATTGCTAAAGCATAATGACAAAGTTACTTATAAAATACATATGACAAAAATAAAGTCATATATTAATGAACTCATACTTTTTCAGTTGGTTCTACTGAATTAAATGCCATTATCAATGAGAAATATAAACTGAAAATTCTAATTTCAAAAGAAATATATTTGACATGAAGTTGTGTGGTTTAATAATCTTAACAAGAAAAATATATATACTGAGAATTAGTACCACAGAACTTCCAAGGAAGAGTAGAAAAATACATCAATGTCTTTTTATCAATTTTATTTATAAAACATTTTATTAATACATTCAGAAAGAGATCCCAAAGAACTTTGGAACAACCATGACCTGGATGACTGAGAATCTTTACATACATTCAGATAGAGATTTTATTATTTCTGAAAAGCACAATACAGATTTTAATACACAGTTATTACAATGTAGGTTTTTATGGATTTTTCCTAAACTTTGTATAGTGTCACCTCAAATATAAATTCATGCAAAGCTCTCCCTCTCTCCCCCTCCCCCTCTCTCTTAAGATTATTTTAGCAGTAGTCAAAAGATTTCATATTACAGGTATGGATTATTGATATGTTAATAATGCTTTGGCCATCTGTAAAAAGAAAGATGCTGATGATTGAGAATCAAATAAATGACACTAAGACTTACATTCATCTCATAATTAAACTGAATATCTATATATATTAACTTGATGATGGCTTCTCGATTGCATAACCATAATTGCTATTTCATACAGGCCATCCATTCAAAGCATACAGTTGAATTACTACTAATGTGTCTCTTAATGCTAAGAAGTGATCTGATATAATTAAACTCTTAAAATATTTTAATCTAGAATTGAGATCTGAATGAGTTGTAAAGTAATTGACATATTTTCAAAAACATTTATATATGATGGTACTATGGCTAATTGGTATTATCACTTTTACACAGAAAACACGTTATCCTCTAGGCACAATTCAGATCCCTTAGGGAGACTCAAACTGAAGTTAATGAAAAGAGCCCTTGCACAAGATATATCTTTATGTATATCCTGTAGCATGGATACATAGCAAAGCATTCCTCTAATGAAAGGAATTTCATTTTAACCATTCTATTATCTATAATGCTCCACAATGCTTATACAGATTTTAAAGTCAGTTTTGATTTCTTCTAGAATAATTTACACTACATCTTAAATAGCCTATGTAAATTTAGTTAAAACTGTTAAAAATAAATTCCAAATTAATATAAATTGAAACATTAAGTTATTAATTTATTGCTGAAAGTTAAATAGTAACTAGTCAGCATTTGAAAGTTGGCAGAAAAATTTCTGAAAAATATTGTCTAATGAATCCAATTCAACTCTGGGAAGAAAGAAAACTGGAGTTACAAAGAATAATCCAGATTTTATTGCAAAATACTAGAACTATACTATCCAATAGCAATTCAGTAATTGTATTATAATATGTAAGCAGTAAAAGAGTTTACTTGATTTGTTCAGTTAGTGCTCTTGATGTCTTTCGGTCAAAACCTGGGTATTCTAATACTTACTTTTAACATTAAGCCACACATGCTGAAAATCATCCCTAGCAAATTCATATAATCTGGTGTAGGATCTTCTAAAGTAGGATTGTTTTCTGTAGTTGGAGGCTTGTATCTGCAAATAAAAATTCATTATAAGGAAAAGCAAAAGTATTACATTGTATTAAATCCAAAACAAATATTTCTAGCAACAATTCTGAACTGATGAGGAAAACATAAACGCTACTTTCCCTGCAAAAAATAAAACTTTCATACAAGGTCAAAGTCAAAAGCTTGAAAAAGAAATGGTATCAATATTTAGTATTTTCCCCCAAGTGATACTTCAGCATACTCTAAATTTTCATGAAGGGTATTCTGTTTCAACCACTTCAAATAATAAAGACCGAACAATGGGAGAACAGTCTTGTTTTAATATGGACAAAAAATGAAAAGCAGGATTATGAGTTAAACTCTGTAAATTAAATCTATAAAATTTGTGTACAGGTAGTCTTTGCTTGAAAGCCAGTTTGGTGTAGTGATTAAGGCATCCGGCTATAAAGCCAGCTGAGTGACCTTGGTCTAGACATTTTTCTTAACCCTATGAAGGAGGCAATGGTAAACCACTTCTGAAAATCCTTGCCAAGAAAACTGTAGGAACTTTTCCAGGCAATCACCGAGAATCAAACATGATTGAATGGAAAGGGAGGAAAAGAAATTCTTATTTAGCAATTGCCTTATTTAGTAACCATCATAGTTATGACATGATGAAAAAGTAACTTTACAAATCCTCACATTTATGACCCTCAACAGGTCTGTAAATAGGGGAAAGCTGGAGTAAGAATATAAACATAGTTGCAGTTTCACTTAGTGAACACTTCTGTTAATGATAGACTTGCTTGCTCCAGTTCTGGTAGCTAAAGTGTAATCTAGCATATTAAATAGAATAATAAAAACTATATTATGAATTACTGGTTAACTGTTCGATATGTAAGGCTCACACAGGTAGCACTTAGATTAAGGCAGCAATTAGGACAAAATTGCCTTCATTAAGTGTTGTGGATATAAAACATGATATCACCAGATTGCACTGTTTAATGATGGCAATACTGGCAGCCCTGGTTTCTGTTGTAATCCCTGGAGTGGCAAGAGGTAGGTCTCCCAAGTAAGGAGGAATTGCACAGGTGCCACAGGGGGCGCTGCAAGCACTAGGAGGGGGGCAGGTCAGAGGCTGAGGAGGGCCAGCAAAGGTGCTGCAACAGGCTTGATTTACAGTGAGGCGGGGGTCTGGGGTATACTATAGAATATGAGATCTCTGGGATCTCATAGTCCATAATGAGCTCTTATGGGGGGGGACAGAAAAAAATGACTTACTGGAGTGACTTGCAACCTTCCCTGCCAGCTTTTCATTGATTGTTAACACAAAATTTGCATGATAGCCTGCAAATGGCAATCACAGGATGTGCCTTGCTGTGATGTCATAATTGTGAGTTGGGCACCCAAGCTCCCAGATTATTATCAGACAACTATAGGATCCTGCAACAGCTGGAACTTCAAGGGCTGATTGTAAGTCAGTTTCAGTGGGTTCAGCACCACTGTATCTTTGAATGGTTAATGAACATATGAATGTAAGCCAAGTACTCTCTGTGTAGGCAAAGCTAACAGCTGGAACTTCAAGGGTTGGTTGTAAGTTTGTGGTGTAGTTTTTCAGTACCGCTGCAATTCTGAATGGTCACTGAGTGAATGACATAAGCCAAAGACTATCTATGTAGGCAAAACTAACATTTAAGGGCCAGAAATCAAGATGAATTATGTCTTTTATTGGATTCCTTTGACAAAAGGGGCTTCCTTAAGCAAAAACATGCAAAAGATATAGGGCTCTTTTCTATTCTTTCTTCTTACTATATTGGCCTATTTAGTTTGTTGTATGCCCTGGACATCCCATGGGTGGTTCAAAAGTTTGCTCAACAGAAAAGAATAAAAGCAGCAGTGTAAATTATTCCTTAATCATAAAACATCTCAATGCAGAGAGATTGCAAATCAGGTAAAAAATTGCAACTTGCTGTACACTTACTTGGATATAAATCCTTCTAAACGCAATTGGTATATCCATAAATTACCATATATAGGATTCTACAATCTGATTTTTAGTAGCCTAATTTGACTACATAGTTTAACAAGATTTAAATGTGGGTGTGTTTCTACTGCTCCACTTGGCATTACTGTATTAGTTACCACCATCTACTCTTAGTTATTTGTTAAATGTTGAGATTAAACAAAAATAATACCCAGAAAAACTACTGGGGAAAAAAATCAACTATTATCAGACTTCTTTAAGTACATTATCTTAATTTCAGATAAGACCAAAATTAATATCAGGATCAGATCTGAGTTGAAGTCATGAGACTAAATTTCACTTGAACATTGGGAGTGTTTTTGTAATAACAACAATTGCTGCATTCTCACTGGGAATCTCAAACTCTGTGATGAGCAAAGGATTAGATGACCCTCCCCCAACTTCTTTCATATCCTTCTTGATATGCATTTATGATTACATTTTTAAATGTAATCATAAAAATGAATTTGACAGTTCAATAATTCTACTTAGAGATTCATACACAAGCAACCACTCCATTGTATTTCTTCATTCAGTTTTCCAATTTACTTCCTGAAATTCAAACCATAATTACTAGTTTTTGGTTTTACTAAACTTCACTACATAATGCACAAAAAAATATGTCCAAAATTTTATCTAAGGTATATTGCCTCTTCCCTCCTGTACATTCAAGTAATATAGTCAAACCTCAACCAAACATAAATACTCATAATTTAATAAGGCACTCTTAAAATAAAAGGACGTGAGCCATGCCTATCTTATTTCAATACACCAATGCATTTTTCTCTGAACTGAAGCTTTAGTCTGAAATTAGCAGTGTCAAACTATGTTATGCTTTCAGAGGCTTTATTCAGGTATCAATTTATCCTCTCTTTGAAGTTGTAATATTAAGTATCCTTGGGCCTTTCTACATAATCACCAATTAGTACAACTACTCTAGTTAGGCTAGAGTTAAAGGAACTGGGCTACAAAGAAGAAGAAAAAACTCTAGCTCTCCTTATCATTTCATAGTTGTGTATTTTGTACCTGGAACTGGGAGTTTTAAGTTAGCTGCTAATTTACCACAGGGTGTATATATACCGTAGCTCTTGAAAGTAAATAATACTATTACACTTCAAAGCATTCCATTTTTCAGGAAAAGTTCCAGTCTTTCATTGGCATGGAGTTGTGGATATTAAGTACCGTGTTTAATACGATTATACAAATTATAGCATCACTAACTTTTGAACAGTACCAGGAAACTACCGAGGGAGATTCTGATCGTGCCATTATGTAAGCTTTTCTTCCCCCCCCCTATGTGATTCCCCCCCACAACTGTCCCTAAAACGACAGTAGCCAGATCCCCCCTCCATTCGCTCCGATGTTGCCATAGTGACCCCAGGCAAGTCACGTGCCATCGTGCGTGACTTGTCCGTTCCGTCTCCTTCCGTGCTACAGCGACTCCGGACCCAAGTCGTGACGTTACCATGCCAACTCCCATCCCACACTGCAGCCTGACCTGAGAACGCGGTTGGGACGCCGCGGATCTGCCATACTGTTGCTAGACATCCCACTGTGCCGCGGGCTACAGTACTATGCCGAGAACGACCTCCTTTCGGGGCTGCAGCAACTTCCGCTTCCTTTCAGTGCCGCAGGGAGGGTGACTAAGAGTGTAACACCCCCGAGTTTAGGCGATTTTGTTCCGGCCTATGAGTCCACGCTTATGTTGACACTGGAAAGGCCTTGAAACTGAAATTTCTGGAGGAGGATGAGAAGGAGGAAGAATGTTGTAGCCCTTCCCTTCTCGCTTGAAGAAAGTATGCCGAGAGGGGGTGGAACCAATGAAACTAGGTTGGAGGTGTGAATGGGCGAGTCGACGCCTGCATTTCTTCCTTCTTGCTATTTCGTAAGTAAAATCTGCAAGAGGTTACTAAGAAATGTGAACGATTTCCCAACATGCATAGTTCCATGATTCGAAGACGAAGAGGCGGGTTGGTAGGAGAGAGGTTTACTTTCAATAGATGACTTCTTATACATATACAAAATTTGTCCTTTGAAAGGATCCCTGGTAAAGCCTACCTCCCCCCCCCCCCCCAATCCTCTGCCTGATAAAAAAACCTCCATTTGACTACCCGGAGATTTTCCCATCTAGTAGCATCGTCTACTACGACGGAAACCCAAAGGTGCTTTTTTTCAACTGGACTTTCTTGTTTTTCTTTGAAGACGTTTCGCTTCTCATCCAAGAAGCTTCTTCAGCTCTGGCAAGGGGGGGGGGGCACCTTTGGGACAACCATGACCTGGATGACTGAGAATCTCCATAGACATTTGATGGAAACAAAAAAGGAAATTTGGCTAGATCATTGCTGCCAACTAGTGGTTGTCCGGTTATTTGTAACCCTAATCAAATACCATCCCCAATGTTTCTTTCCTTGCCTGCTTATCCTGAATGCTTGGTCATTTTGCCTGATACTTTTTGAGCATTAAAATACTTGTGGTTTTGTGAATCTTCAGTTGGTCTAATAAAAATGGTTTCAGTCCTTACCTCCCCTAGTCCAATACAGGTAATTCTCAACTTACAACAGTTCATTTAGTTACCTTTTTAAGTTACAATATCACTGAAAAAAGTGACTTATGACCATTTTTTCACATTTATGTCCATTGCAGCATCCTCATGGTCACGTGACCAAGATTTGGATGCTTGGCAACTGGTTCATGTTTATGACAGTTGCAGTGTCCCCCAGATCATGTGAACACCTTTTGAACCTTCTGATAAACAAGTCAATGGGGAATCCAGATCCACTTAACAACTGGATTATTAATTTAACAACCAATGATTCACTTAAGAACTGTGGTAAGCAAAGTTGTAAATTGGGCAAACTCACTTAACAAATGTCTCACTGAGCAACATAAATTTGAGCTCAATTATGGTTGTAAGTCGGGAACTACTTTTACAGCTGCCATGTTAGAAAGATACCATAAAGAACAATTAAGTGTTACTTTAATGCCTAGAGAAGTAAAGCTGAAAGGTTTTGAAGGAAGAGCATGCTCAGCAGACCTTTCTGAAAGTTTAAAGTGCCCTATGTATGCTTAAGCAAGCTAGACTTGTAAAGATAAGTGGTGTGAAATCGGAGGATGCTGACAGCCTCAAGAAGACTCGCATATTGTTATTCAGCAGCTTCCCAAATAGATGTTTTACATTCAATACCGGGGGATATTTATGTTGCTTCAGCAGAGCAAATGTAGAGTACATGTTTGACTTGGTTTAGTAAGTAGCCATTGACTGAAGTAATCTATTTTGATATGTTATTTTTGAAACAAAATTGATTGCTCAAAGAGATTGCAACTGACAAATGTTTTCTGTGTGTCTTCTATTTTGCAATAAGGTAATGCAATTCGGGAGGCAACAAGTACCCAGAAGCAACATAGGCCTAATGCATCAGTCTGCCTTGGGATATTCCTGATTCTAGAGATTTGCTGTGGAGGTTCAGTATTATACATGTGGATTTAATTTAGCAATCAAGCTACATCTATGTGATGGCCTTTCCAGAACCCAAACCCAAGAAACCCGAGCTTCCCCAAAAATTGCTTGGTACATTAGAATGTAAACAAGGAGCTATAAGAGCAGTGAGATTCAATGGTGAGTGTATTTCTGATTGCATAAAATAGAATAGAATAGAATACCAGTTTTCAGTTATTAGAACTAGAGAAAACTCAGAAGCATATTTATGTAGAATTAATAGTGTATAACTGTAAGCTTTTAGTAACTTGTGAGTGGATCAAGGAAACAGTTGTAAGGATTATGAAAGATAGCTAGTGAGAGGTGTGTCTTGCTTGTTGGGTCAAAAAGTTTGAAATTGCAAAATGAATAGTGGAATTTGCATCATTCTAAGCGAAATGAAACTGACTGTCTTCCAGGGATTCCCTGAATTTACTCAACTAGTTAACATTAAATGAGACTTTTCTTTTTCTCAGTGGATGGAAATTACTGTCTCACCTGTGGCAGTGACAAATCACTCAAGCTTTGGAACCCACACAAAGGGACTCTCCTCAAGACATATTGTGGCCATGGCTATGAAGTCCTAGATGCTGCAGGGTAGGAACTAGGGGAAGTGGATCCACTTTATTAAAAAAAAAATCCAACTATTTTGAAAATACTGAAATACTTTAAGAAAGTTTAAAATAACTGGATTAGATGATGGGGAAGGAACTTTACAAAAATATTATTTTGAAAAATACAAATATGTAATGATGAATATATAATGAAATAAAAATAAATGAAAATATTGACATAACTATAATGAACGTAACAAAACTGTCTGAAAAAATTACTATAACACTAAAAATGTAAATATTACTCTTACGTAAAAGTGTGTTTCTATAAAGTTTGAGTAAGGAAAAAAATGATATAGTAAATGTCCAGGAAATTCTACTCATGTTCATATTTTAAATCTTGTCCATTCATTTAAACCTTTTTTTGCTGTTAAAATGACTCTTACGTTTAAAAAAACTGAGAAGCTCAGTATATATTCTACACTTACACATTACAATGGAAAATGTGCATATACAGCTTTTAAAAAGAAAAAATACTCTTTATTTAGATACTAAGGAAAATTATTTCTCTTGCTTTTTCTATTGCCCTCTTTATCTGTGTTTTCCTTAGGTCATTTGATAACAGCCAACTTTGTTCATGTGGAGCAGACAAAACAGTCGTACTGTGGGATGTTGCCACAGGCCAAGTAATTCGCAAATTCCGTGGCCATGCAGGGGTAAGATGTATTTTGTCTTTTGAGATGCTTGGAAAATGAGAAGATTATGTCTTTTTGAAATATGAATTCTTCTGAGTTTCTACCTTAGAGGATAACAATTATGTGTTCTGCTTCTGAGAGCCTTGGAATCCCTGATTTTTTTTTCCTGGTTGGCAGAAGCCCATGTGAAATATAATATAAATGTTTGTAAATGGAGATAAAAAGCTGGGGTGGAACTCAGAATTGGCTGGAATAAGTCAAATTTTACTGAAGACAGGGATAAGGAAAACAAAATTATAGAAATGGAATTGTAATTCTCAGATAAAAAAAATGCAAGACACTAGTTGATTTGCTAAATAAGGAATTATTGGTTTTGTACATAAGAAATGGAAGAGGAAAGACTCTGTGTCTCATAGTGAATTTTCTTAGAATATATCTGCCCCAATAGCTTCCGCATTTCAACATTCTTCTTCCAAGAAACTTTACAAAAAAGAGGAACCTTTCTAAAATGCCATTGTTTGCTTGTTCAGCAGTTATGTAACTGTTTGTACTTATATGGGCTGCCATACAGTGAGCCAATACTGTAAAGTACAAGCCTCAGCATGGTCTATAGGAGGCAGTGTCAACATGAAATTTTTTCACAAGTAGATTCAGTGATCTTACATTTTTTGAGGGGAAGTTGAGGTTTTAAGTAAGGAATTGTGAGTTCAGTAGCACATTTGCTATGAGGCGCACAGATGTTGTTTTTATCATGTGCCTCCACAAGTATTTAGCCTGTTGTAGTATTCTGAGTTGGGAAAATTATTATGACAGCTTATTGTTCTTTTCATGAGCGTAGTTAAATGGAATATTTTAATTTTTGCTCAGTATGCTTGTGTTTGCATCTTATTGGAAAAATGTAAACCCAATAAATATACCTATGCACACCTGATACTAAGGTCTCTGGCTGAGGATTATAGTGGGTGGCAATAAGTAGGAGTGATAAAAAATTGTACCGTGGTACTGATGAGAGTATTTAAGGAAAGGTATAATGCCTAGTAGTTATGAAACTACTAAGTTTGACTAGCTGTGGTGAGGGATAGAAGTATGGCTGTACAAACATTTGAAGGATGTGTTGCAAAGAACATAGATGTGAATAAGGCATCTCTCCTTGAAATTGTTTCCGAGCACAACAGACAAAATTCTACTGGGTCTGTTGGCAAAACAAAATAGCAGTGACAACCAAGAAAATATGCTTAAGCAGTCATGGTGAGTTTCCTAGTGGATATGGTTGCCTCAGCAGTTTGAGAAAGAATGTTTCACTCATGCTAATACATTTTACCTTCAAATACTTTGCACAGCTATTGATGAAATAATAAAGGAGATAAATGTACGGAATTCCAGCTACTAATAAAGTTTGCAACAGTTCAAGTATTGAAGGGCAAGGGAATGGGAAAATAATGCAGACTTGTACACACTCCTCAAGCTCAGCTCCCAAAAATGGGAAGTTAAATATAAGTTGAGAACAATAGCAAGTTCTAATCTTTTTATATTCCCTTTTTTTCAACTGAACAGAAGGTGAATTGTGTCCAGTTCAATGAGGAGGGCACTGTAATTCTTTCAGGTAAAAAATTTGCTTGCCTTCTATGTTGCTTTTAGATTGTTCATCCTAGCCTTTATTTAGCATGGATCTTTACTTTCCTGCAGGTTCCATTGACTCCAGTGTCGTTGTTGGGACTGTCGTTCTCGCAGACCAGATCCAGTCCAAATCTTGGATGAAGCCAAAGATGGCATCTCCAGTCTGAAAGTCTCAGACTATGAAATTCTTACAGGGTAAAGGAGGATAGGATGAAGTTTGAACTGGAAAAGGCAAATTTGGTGCTTTGCTAAATCCAGAATAGATTATTTTAGAGAAGATGTTAAGTATTATCAACTTTTCCATGTCTGTTTTCATTTAAAACAAATAATGTTTCCCCCTTTTGGAACAGAATGTAAACCATGTATCAATTTTTGCTAAAATGTGAGAAGATGAACGAACATGTGTACAACTGTACTGGAAATTTTCCTAATTCCATAATCCAAACTCACTTATAACAAGTCATAGGGTACAAGGACATATGTTTTGGTTTGAGAACAGATATTTTTGAAGTGCATAGTTTTCAACTTCAGGATCTAAGTATTTTCTCTGTTGTTTTCCAGTTCTGTGGATGGACGTGTCCGACGTTATGACCTCCGTGCTGGAGAACTCTGCGCAGACTACATTGGAAGTAAGTTTTGTATATGGAATATCCAATAAACTGCTGAAGGGAGAACTATATTTTTGAAGATGTCACTTTGTTGTGGGATATGGTACCTTTAGTTGTCTTGTGCTGGATAAATAACTAGTTTTTTTTCATTTTCTGTTTGGTAGACTCCTATCAGCTTCAAACTGAAAAGTGTCTGCAAGGACATCAATTGTATCTTCAGGCTTGCATCCACATTTAATGATTATGCACTATCAATTCATATAATCATTGTCACTGTTGACTCATTGATTTTCTCCATGATACAGTATATCCATATATTCTTAGCAGTACTTGGCGTAATACCTGCAAGCCACTATACCTTCTTATTTCTTTTTGAACAGGTTCTTTCTTCTTCATGCACATAGACCCTTGTATCCACTGCATGAAGCAATAACATCCAACATTGCTATGTTTTCATTATAGGTCCCATTACCTGTGTATGTTTCAGCAAGGATGGGCAATGCACACTAGCTGCTAGCTTGGATTCTACACTGCGGTTGCTGGACAAGGATACAGGCGAGCTACTAGGAGAGTAAGCAAACACTTTTCATTGTTAACTGTAACGCTTCCTTTAGCACAGGGCTGTCAAACTCACAGGCCAGATGCGACATGCTCTGGCCCCGCCCCATGCCCAGTTTAGCGAAGAGGGGGAAAGTCACAATATATCACATGACACTGCCATAATGATGCGAGTTTGACACCCCTGCTTTAGCACTTAGACTAAGGTTGACTCTATTCCCAGTACAGAAGTATGAGCACATGCTGAAGACCAAGATCCAATTCTTTAAATACACATACGGTAAATATTTTATACACATTTAGACATTTCCCCTAATTATTGAGTTAAGGAAAAATGTATTTATGTAATAGACTTTAATGTATATAGTAAAGATCTTCTGTGGCTATGAATAAGTTTGTGTCAAATTTTGTAATGGTGTCCTTTTTTAATTAACTTCCTATTCACCCAAGAATTGGTAGCAGCTTCAGGAGGCTTGATGGAGAAACATCTTCCAAGATGGTCAGGAATAATCTCCTTTTTCTCCCAATTGTATCTCCAGCTACACCGGCCACAAGAATGTAACATACAAGATGGATTGCTGTCTAAGTGAAAGAGACACACATATTGGGAGCTGCTCAGAAGATGGAAAAGTCTATTTCTGGGATCTAGTTGAGGTAAATAGGATTAGCTGGGAAAATCAAGGGCTTTTCTTTGAGGTAATCATTTGACTTTATAGTTAGCCAATCACCGGTGTAACCAAAATTCTACTTGGTTGGACGGGTGTTGGAAAGCCACACCCTTTTTCCTCAGCACCCACTAATGATCAGTAGAAAACAGAGATGTAAATTGGAACTGAAATAATTGTTTTTATTGGTTTGTTTCATTTGGTCTTACTTAGTAGTTTAAATGGACCTAATTACAATATAATAAAGACAGCAGTATCAATGAAGGTTTTTTAATCTAAGAGGTAAATGACACTTGATACAAGTGATCCAGGTATTATATATTTAAAGTTCATGAATCAAGCATTTCTATGCAAGTTTATGCATAGAAATGCTTATATTCGTAAAAGGTGAACATTCTTTATTTCTATTCTTGAGTTAGGTAGCATTTTTTTTCAATTCAGATTATCAAATGTGGACAATTTCTTCTTAATATTATTCCTATGAAATAACTGGCCTTGCTAGTGGTTTACCTGTCCTAATCCCTTGCCCAATTTTCTTCTCTAAGATCATGCTGGTTAATAAGAGGACATTGTCACAAGCAGTCCTGCAAGTCAGATTTTCCTTGTACCAGGCTATGTGGTGATAACAGTTGTGCAAATAATATATCCGTAGGTAATCTCTGTCCTCTGTAGGTTTTGTGAATGAAGTAGCTACATTTTGTCCTTTTCTCTCCCATAGGGCTCCCTTGTTCTGGCCTTGCCTGTGTGCAATACTGCTGTCCAGTCACTGTCCTTCCATCAGTTGAAACCTGCCTACTCACTGCTGCAGGGGGTCTTGTTCAGTGTTGGAGAGAAGAATCTTACACAGCTGAGGAAGGTGTGCCTACATGACTAACATTGCCTTTGTGACTGCACTGAGCAAGACTGCAGATACAGGATGATGGATCTCTCTGGTGCATTTCTCTTACAATTTTATTCTGAGTACAGTTATATGTACTTTGCTTTCAGGAGGAAGGATGGAGCATAATTTGGACTGTGCTTCTTCTGTAGAGACAGCCTGACTGAAAGCTGCCCTTGAGCTTTCATGGTTCAAATGTTTCCTTGCTTTAAGTGACAGTATTTTTAAATTCAGCCTATGTATTACAGACATTAGTCAAGTAATCAGTTTATTTTTTAAATTGGATATTTCTGGATTAGAAGTAAATACCGTTTAAATGGTATGTGAGCATTGTTTTATTGTAAGTTATCATGGCTGAGATGCTTAAACTATATAAACACTGGTCCTGATTCTTCACTTGGACAGATACATTAATTGAAATTGTCACTGTAAAAATAAAGTAATCTTGAAAAGAAATATAAGTTTCTTACTCTTAGTTCTTTACTTGTTTAAAATGACATGAAAAATATTTTGATTGCTGAGGTTAAGAAATGCTCAGACCTTGTTGGGTCACATCTGCTTGGTTAGTCATCTGCTACATGCATGTCTTTAATTTTGCATCTGAATAGAAAAATCCTTAATGTTACAGATTGTTAATGACAGATATTGAAGAAAATGTTTTTAGAAGGCTCCAGGAAGTTCAAATGTTAACTTGAACTTTTCTAGGGAGCTCAATCTCCTTGATAGAAATATAGTATTTTTTAAATTGGATGATTTGAGTTCAAATTAAAAGGTTATATGCTGTGTGTTAGTGTGGAATTCAGGCTGAACCCTGGAAATGGAAGAGAATGGTATGAACAGATCAAGTTACTATTTTCTTGGGAGTATATTTACTGCCTTTGATTTCAAACAACTGAAGCCAGAATTATATAGGTGCTAAATAAATTAAAATTCTCCTCCCAGAATTACTACATTTTAAGATTTGCACCAGTTATATATAAATAAGTAGAAACATATTTTTTTTATTGTGGGTATCTATTCCTGTGGCTACTTGGATTTAAAAGTATGTTTTAGCGGTCCACTCAGCTGCTTAATTCTATTATTATATATTCAATGTGCCTTTGAGAAGACAGATCTCTTTCCCTAAGTATTTTAAGGCATTAAAATAAATTGAATGGGTTTTTCCTGCTTTTCTGCATAAATAAATGCTTTTCTATATAAATAAACATGAAATTATAAGAAATAGATGTGTTCTTATTGAAGTGTTCAATATTCATGCCACTCTCTGCTGCTCGAAAGTAATTAGAAAAAAACTGATTTTAAAGAAATCAGTCCAGCAACTTAAGGTCAGTAAAGTATTTCTGTTTCAGTTATTGCAGTTGCTGTAATAAAAAGACTTCAAGTATTAAACATCCAGTCTTCTTTAATTTCATGCTTTAAAATCCATTGGATTTTACAACCGTTACCATCCCCAGATAGCATGACTAATCTGAAAGGCACCAGTTGAGGAAAGCCAATAGAAAAAACCTGCAAAGTGCAAAAGTATGCATTATATCAACATTGCAACACTACTACATCTAGATACCTTAATGCTAATAAAATTTATACCCTTTACTCCTGATAAAATGCTGTACAAAATGCAGCAATCAACTGTGGTTCTGGGAGAGAAAGAAAATTGTGGTTGTCTTCTTTTATAAATAAGATTTTTTTTCTTCTGTTCAATCATGTCCAAGACTTGGAGACTGCCTGAAGAAATCCCTGCATTTTCTTGGGAAGGTTTGCCACTGCTTCTTTCCTAGGCTTGAATGAAAGTAACTAGCCTAATCACTCAGCTGCCTTTGTGTCTAAGACAGGACTAGAACTCATAGTCTCTTGAGTTCTAGACAGATACCTTAATCACTACACCAAACTGGCTCTCATAAAATCAGATTACCGTGTAGAAATATTAAATGCCCTCTAAACCTGTTCTCTTGACATTTTTTATATGGAACATCTTTTCCAACTCTATATTTTTTTTTAAAAAGGTTACTTGCTTAAATAAGCTTCATGGTTATATAAGGAACCATCTCTGGGTTGCTCTTATTCTACTTAATTTCTACAGTTAGTGCCACAGATTGGTTCTTATGAATCCCGGTAGACAGCTGAACAAAGGGATGGCATGAAATAAGATTTTCTCATCTTAGTCATTGCATCATATCCTGTGGGATCATGTGTTCTCCCATATTGTTTAAACTGACTTTACTGGTTTGGAAACCAAAACTGTCTGTTGCTGAGTTAGTGCATGATACACAAAGGATTAGTTGGAACACAAGATAGTAATAGGTGTGGCAGGGACACCAGGCATTCAATTAATTTGAAATTATTCCATCCATTGCATAGTCATGGTGGCAAAACTTCTACACGGTTTGTTTTGGTGTCTCGAAATAGTCGGATTAAGCAAAGAAATCAGGTTAAATCATTGCATTCAGTCAAGAAAATGGCACAGAACAGTGCTATAAACTAATAATCAGTGTAATCTGGAATGCTTGAATTCAACTTATCTTGGTGTTTTGGCCGCCTAGTGTTGCACTATGGCTCAATAATATAATAATAATACAATACAATAATAATAATATAATGGCAAGTGCACCTGAGGAGCAATTGGCGGTTTGAAGTCAATTTGACCAAGAGTCCTGTAACATGGAAACTGGTATCAGTCTAAGATTTTGTGGAGAATAGGAAATCACACCTTATTCGGGTCCTATAACTTGACTCTTCATTTAAAGCCAGAAAGATGAAGTAATCAAGAGCAAAAAAAGTAGAGTTAATTATAGGGAGATAGATCTTCTGTTTACACCCCGTAAATGCTATTTCCAGGCAGTTATTTTGATATGTACATGCTAAAAGCATTCAAAAGAATCTAACATCATTGAAGAGATGAAGACAACAGAGTAGAAGCAAAAATTTAAATAGTGGTAGTTTTAGTTTAGAATGGGAGCGTCCAACCTTAGCAACTTTGTCCTGTGGACTTCAACTCCCAGAATTCCTCAGCCCAGCCATATTGTTAGCATAGGGCAGAAAATGGCTAGCTATTAGAATCTATTTCAACCTTTATTTATTTAATATGTTTTACATATTATTAATATGTCAAACATATTAAACATTTTATATACTTTCAGCCAGATCCCTTTCAAGAAATTATTAGAATCTGCCAATTTACATTATATTTGTTGTTTATTGTCTAGAATCTAAATTTCCAGTTCTATCCTACCCATCTACCCATTTTGTAGTTTTTCAATCATTTGGGGAAATTCTGTATGCTTATGAACATAGCCAAGGTTTTCTGCAAATATTATTTTAAAGATTATATTCTAAGAAGCAATATAATGCCACAAATAAATAATTAACATTCTCTTTGGATCTAACATATATTTCACAGACTCCCTTCCCTCTCAAATCTTTTTGATAGAATAATTAATTTTTTAAAGTAATTTTTTGCAGTTTTAAAAATAAATACAAACCAAATTCAGAAGGGGAGAGAGTAAATGAAAAGAGAAAGAATACAAAGAAGTAATAAAAGAGAATTTTTTTAAAAAATAGTTAAAGAAGTGACTAATCTTTATCACAAGTAGAAGCGTAATGTTTCTTCCCCCTTGCATGCATATCTCTCTTCCAGAGGTGGTATTCAGCCAGTTCTGACAGGTTCTGGAGAACTGGTAGTGGAAATTTTGAGAGTGGGGAGGGAATGGGGATCTTGCAGTATCCTTCCTCTGCCACACCCACAAGGCCACACCCACAAAGCCACACCCACAGAACTGGTAGTAAAAACTTTTGATCTCCCCACTGCGCTCTTCCCACAGCTCATCACTTATCCATTTGCAAATCCAGAAATTATTAACTTTTTCAGTCCATTTATCAAATTATTTTGATTTAACCATAGTAAAACAAATTGGTTTTAAATTCTAACAATGGTCGATTTTGATTCATTGAAATGCTGTTTTAGATTTTGATCTTCCTTTCTTTTTTCTTTTTTCCATCTCTAAAGTTCCTTCAAGGCTTTAACAAGCCTCTTTTGTTAATTCATCAAGAAGTGTTATTCAGAACATTATCTTGGTTTATCATTTGTATTTCCATATTAACTGAGGTCTCTATCTTGTATTTCTTTATTTTCTAGTAAATCTGCCTACGCTTTTTCAAGTCTTCATCATGTAGGTCTTTCAAAGCATTTTCTTTACATCTTTCCTTTCTTCTTTTCTAAATTATACATTCACATAAGCAAACATTTCTGACATTGCAGCTACAATAGGTCCATTCTTCAAGTATCTTGAAATGATTCACACTTCACAGTATTATCTGTCATTTCTTCCAATCCAATACTACTCTCCAATTTAAAAACAGCCTTTTTTTATTTTCCTGCCTTCTAGTGTGTGTTTTCTGAAATCATAAAGACTTATATCTCTGTTATTTGGATAGACTAAATAAAATAGTATCCCCATGAAGGAATTGTTTATTAATTTCCCCAAAATCTTTTTAGCAAAGTCCTATAGTTCCTAATGTTTCTTGCCCTTTTGGCATCCTGTTGTTGCTGCTTTATCCATTTAGTTGGTGTCTGACTCTTGGCAATTTTATCAGCAACTGCTCTCCATGCTATCCTGTCAAGCACAGCTTCTTTCAATTGTTGGATATTCACTTTGTATCAGATTTAATGTTATCAACCCAGCATGTTCTTTGCTTGCCCTTCTTGTTCCACTAACCATTCCTAGCCTCATTGCCTTCTCCAGTGAATTTTCCATGTGTGACATGGTCAAAGTAAATCAGACATGATTTTGGCATTTATATCTTTCTTAAATTCTTATTTAGCTTTTGCCATTTGTTTCTATTTATTAACCTTACAGTTACTTTTTCTTTTGTTCAAGAACAAAGGTAAACTTACTAAGTGGCTTTTCAAACTTGGTTTGAAGATCTCTAATATTCTTAATATAATTAAATCAGAGATTCCAAAAGTGAATAGAAGTAAGATTAGTGAACTCAGTGTCCTTTAAAAGGCTTTACTTCAACTGAGAGTATGATGATTCCCTTGTCTCCCAGTTCTCAAACTGATGGGAAACCACTGTCCTGCAGTGTCCTCACAAGGAGCTACAGTTTGGAGCAAAGTGGGGTGACTTCCTGCCCTCTCCTCATCCAGAGATGTTTTTTTGGGATTGGGCCTACTTGCCAGTCCTTCAGTCTTTATGCAGTCATTGTTTATACTCGGAGATGTGATAATTTACCATTCCTCACTCAGAAATCAAGAACTGGTTAAATGTCATAGACAAACTATTAAAGAAGTCTATGGGTTGCCTTTCTAGACTGAAGTCTGATCTTTATCTTATTTTATTATTTGCATCAATTTTTGTGCTGCCTGACTCCAAACTGATATTGTACGTATGAGGGGAAGGGAGTGTTTATTATTACCACATCAAGTCCAGGTGGTTCTTGTGGGAGGTGAGATTCAGATAGTGTGCTTTTCAATCTGTTTATTGAATAATAAGCTTTCAATAACTTCAGCTTTAGCCTTATAAATAATGCAGATCATATCATATCCAATACATATTACTGAAGGACTAAGCCTTTGAATTGTTTTCTGACTATTCATTCTAATATCCACTCCTGCTTCAAAAATCAACAAACTGGAAATTAAGTTTTGGGTTTTGATTAAAAGGTAGAAACTGATGTGTCTAAGATGCTGATAAGAAGCCAAAATGCTTTTTTATGGCATTATATGTTACTGTTTTTGTATATTTGTTACTCCAAGTATTCCTGCTATTTATTCTGGAGTATTATAATACCCCTTTTACATAGAAGGAAAAGAATGACATCATCCAGCTCAGAGTTAGTAACATTCTAATTCTCAGAGATAACAAGAAGAAGATGGAAAGATTTTAGCTTATCAATTTGCTTTTGTTGGATAATTCAAAAGCCAGTTTATGTACACATATCCAAATGCATTCAAAGTCCTTAAATTCTTGCTTATAAAATGACAAGGACTTACAAATAAATAAATAAAACATAAATGATAATGCAACATTGACATTTTTGTGTTGCACTCCAGTCTTTATTTTGGATTTTCACAATATGCTAACCCATGGTTTACTTTAATCATGATTTACTGAACAAGCCTCAAGACTAATTCAATAATGCTAGACTACAAACCATGCTTTATAAAATATTGTGATATGATTCATACATAATATTAAAACAAACCAACCAAACTATATGGCTAAGCACAAGATGTGAACCTTGCCATATGCCATTGAAGAAACAGTTCATCTTGTTCAAAACTTGTTTTTGTTATAATTTAATAACAACAAAATTGAGGAAAATGGTTTTACAGTCAAAATTTGCTATATAATCTTATTTAGTGGATTCCATTTCTTAATTCTAAACCAAATCCCTTAAAAATCATGCTTTGCTTACCACAAGGGAGGGAAAAGGCAATATAACTCTTGATTTGCCATTATGGCAGAATATTTTAATTAAATATAAACATTTACCAGGCCTAAGGTTAGCTGGGTAGTCTCTCTAATCATCACCCTCCCCTCTGCCCATAATTCACCCTTTCAGTGCTTAGACCTGTGCTTACTTACCTGGTAAGCTAATAGCTTCTTGGCCATGAAGCCATAGAGAAGATACTGCCCCTAGATGTTGAGTGGGGCAGACCTTGAAGGGTCAAGAGGATGGAAAGAGTACACACAAATGTGTTTTTGGCCACACAAGATGAAATGAGAGAGATGGCCAGCAAGAAAGGATTACGGTTAAGGTTCAAGTGTGAATCAGATAGTCTCCATACAAGCCTCTGTGTTACCCCTACTGGGACAAGCAAGACTGAGGTTTCAACATTTGATTATTCAGCCCCAAAGAACATATTAAACAACAACAACAACAATTCAGCAGACACCAGGAGTCTGGGACCTATGAAGAAATAATTCAATACTTGATGATCCTGAACTTGAGAGGAAGGATCACTATGTGACTTGTCATCAAATACTGAGTTTCCAAACCTCCAAGGATAAACCACCTGAGGCAGCTACTGCCATATTTCCTTCAGCACAGATCTGAAAAAAATAAAAATAAAAATGATGCTAAGCAGAGCTAACTGCAATAAGTCCACAATAAAATTCCATTAGACTCAAAACAGTGATGATGCTAATGAATGGATTCCTCCCTTTCATAGCTTTCCTGGAATAATATCTACTAGCATCTCCATCCTGATGTCCTTACCCCATTTAGCACACAGCTGTGGGTCTGTGAGCAGATGACCTTTGGTGGATCTGTAGGAACATGGATCTGAAAGAAAAATCCAACAGGTTTTAAGTCTAAAAATGATAAGAGGATATAACAAATTGAAAAAAATACCCCTATTTTACTTTACTATAGGTAAAGTCTAGAGTCCCAAAACATTTGTGCCAATGCAATATCTGGTATAAGCAACTCTCCAACATAATGGTCTAAGAATCTGATAAAGCCTGGCAGTATGCAGTGAAGGAGCTTATCTGAATATAGTGATATGGAAGCAATATGTGAAAAACTATGAGATAGCCTTCACCAATTTCATCATCTTTATCTGAAGCTACCCTAAAGCTGGTGAGATAATCCAATGTTTTGGTTTATAACTAAAACTTTATGGCAACCAGGGTCTCATTCCTGCTTTATTTTTCAGTCAAATATTTAAAAATGATAGTGGACAGAATTGATTTTGCTTCCACTGATCGAAGCTACAGTGATGTGATTATTTTTTTGTTCTGTTTTATTTTTCTCCTCAGTCATAATACTAGCAGAACTATTTTTTCCAGGCCACAAATAATTCAGTTATTCTTTAGGTTTGATTTGATTTTTCAGTCCAAAGAGAGCACTCACCAAATATATAAAGCATGTTAAGGACTACCATATTTTTCGGACTATAAGACGCACAGGTGTATAAGATGCACCAAGATTTCGAAGTGGTCAGTAAGAAAAAAAAAAGGTTTTGCCTTCCTTCAGCCCCCAGTAGCCCTCTGCAGGCTTCAGCAGGGCCAGGACAAGGCAAAAACTCTCCCTTTTTTGTCTTGCCCCAGCACCGCTGAAGCCTGCAGAGGGCTGAGGGAAGACACAGAAAGCCTCTGTTTTTGTGAAAAATGGGGGCATTTTTTACCTTGCCCCAGCCCTGCTGAAGCCTACAGAGGGTTCCTGGGGGCTGAGGGAGGGAAAATAAGCCTCCGTTTTTGTGAAAAACAGCCCGTTTATCACAAAAACGGGGATTTTTGCCTTGCCCCAGCCCTGCTGAATCCTGCAGAGTCCTGCTGGGGGGCTGAAGGAAGGCAAAAAAGTCTGTTTTTGCAAAAAACAGCCCATTTTTCACAAAAATGGGATGCGGGGGCGGGGCTTCAGGAGGCAAAAAATGGCTGTATTTGGTGTATACAACGCACCAACATTTTCCACCCTCTTTTTTTTGGGGGGGGAAGGTGCGTCTTATATTCCAAAAAGTACGGTAAGAAAATACACATTTAAAATATAATTCATGCAACTTCTTGTGCAGATTAAAAATAAACCACTGCAGAAATAGAAGAGAATTTACTTTTTGATGAACCCATAATGAAACAGACATAGATTGAAAATTATGAGTCGTGGTGGAGCAGTGGTTAGAATGCAGTATTGCAGGCTAATTCTGCATTCCACTGCCAGGAATTCAATCCTGAGCAGCTCAAGGTTGACTAAGCCTTCCATCCTTCTGAGGTTGACAAATGATTGTTGGGGGCAATATGCTGACATTGTAAACCACTCAGAGTCTTCTGTAAAGTCCTATAAAGTGGTATATGCCTAAGCGATTTTGCTATTGGCAAATTAACTGTTCATGCCTAATAAAGTACTTAGATCCCATCACAATTCTTCCACGGAGCGTCTTGTCAGTAGAAGTTGTATACAGGGCACCCAATGAGTACTGGACTCCAGTGATCTGAGAGAGATGACCTACATCAAAATACTGACAAAAGAAAAAGCAGTGAGACGTCAAATGAAAGAGAATTGTTTTATGTGTGGAAATTAGAGAAGAACCATATTTCTCTGTCCCTCCATGATCTACTATCAGTACCATACCCGAATGTGCCGGAAATGCCCTCCATTGTTCTCAAAGACATACAGCATTCCATGATTGTCTCCAGCCCATAGTTGAGAACCCTGGTATGACATGGAAAATAGGTATGTGTCCAGCTGTGGGAAAAGTTAAATATCATTGCCATAGGCTCAGTTCTGCATGACAGCAGACTAAGTATGAAATAACACAATCCCCATGGTCAGTAGGTTATTATAAAACCTATATACAAAAGTAAAGTCTTATATACATTTTGTCTCAGGTAAATATTAAATTCCTCTATTTTCTTCCTTAGTTATTGAAAAATATATGATACATTTAATTCTATCCTATTTCTTATTGTTTAACCCCTTTATTCATCATCCTCATAATTTATTTCTTATCAGCAAAAGTTCATTAAGTTACCAGAAATAAATACCAACTTGATCAAATAACCCAGCTATAGATTTCTTCTCCATAATTTAACAATCTTAGTTTTTGGGTCCCTTCAAATAATGTCCTAGAATTTGATTTATTTTTCATTTTTTTATCCTGTCTCAAAAAGTCCTTCAAGCCTTTAACATATCTCTTTTGAACATCCAGTAAGAAAATGTTATCCAATTCACTCTTCTGATTCAATACTTGTATGTCCCCTTTAAATATCAAGACATCAACCAGTTTCATTTTTATGGCCACTGAATTATCTTGTTCCATGTTGTTCTTGTAACTTCTTATATTTAAATCCACAATCAAATCAATTTCAGCCTTATCCGGTATAGCTTGTTCTTCTTCTGTGACATAGATATAATCTATCTATGGTATCAAACATTCTTAAAATTAAGACACAATTTCTGTGTCTATTGTTCAAAATGTCCTTCAAAATATAGTTAAATTATTTTGTTCCATTTTTTGTTAACAGCTCAAAAGTATACTTCTCATTTAGCTGTAATACTTATTTTCTTTTAGTTCCCCCTAGTGTCCAATTTTCAAAATCCCATGATATCATTTTTCCCCAATGAACTCAAGCAAAAAGGATTTTATAATTAGTTTTAATTTTTTATATCTTTTTAAAATCCAAATATCTGTTTTTAGTTTTCTAAAATCACATTTAAAACTTATTTTCTCAATTAGAAAAGAGACTCACTCAGTGAATACCTTAAAAACTTTCTGTTAATATTTCCAAGCAGTAAACAATAATTCCAACATGATTAAGAAATAAGGCTCGGTAGAGCATTTTGTACATAACAGGCTGTGTTACAACTGTGAGCTTAGATTGTATCACTCAACTTGTAGCCATTTGACTCACAAGCCAATCATAAAGCCCGGTTCTTGTAATCTACTTATGTGAGTGTGTGTGAATGACCAATCACATGATCTTTTTTTCCTACAGAGAGAATTTGCTTGTCTGCAGCTAATATTCACTCACCGTAAACACTACTCCCCTTCAGCAAGGATGTCTAACTTTACCATGGTGCTTATTGGAAATCCATTCCATCTCCTACTTAATCTCATCTTCTACTTCCTTGTACTATTAGCTTTGCATTAGCTATTATCTTACTAATATAATCTAGATTTGTCCCTTAACACTATCTTATTCTTATCTAACTCCTGTATTCTTACTGTATTGCTGTACTCTAATATGTATCTAATTTCTCTCAGATCTGTTCAATTTAAATCTAAAGGAAAATATGAACAATTGTATGAACAAGTGAAGGATTAGATTTTCTTGGGTCCCCCCCCCCCATAACTGTGGTTAGTTTTGAAAATGAAAAAGAGATTGAAGCTGAATAGCTCACCTGAAGCCTTTGAAGTACACTATTGGTCCGCCTGTCAAAACATACCAGCGTCCGATCCTCACTGCCAGAGATAATGAAGTGTTCGTCAGCTGCAAGGGATAGGACTGCACTGGAGTGAAGCCTGCGGCTCATCACTGGGGCATAAGCAGCGTGTGAGAGGGCCAAGAGATGCATCACAAGAGCCCAGTCACCTGCACAAGATAAATCTTATAAAATTTGTGGCTTGCTCAACTATAATCACATAAATTGTTTCTTCACTTGAGGTTTTGCCATTTAATTATCAAGGTAACTGCAAGCAGAGAGAGAAAGCAGAACTTCCTTTAGGAATTCTCTTGCCGTCTCCCCATTCCTGATGAATTTTTTTTGGGGGGAGGGGTTTCGATTATACAGAAATGTATTACCCATCAAAAGAATTTATACCCAAACAATCAGAGTGGGCAATTATAATTTTCTTGCAGCAAGCTTTCTGCTTGAGATGGCAGTCTTCAGAAATTAATTGTAGCTGTAGGGTGGCAACGTACTCTAAGCTACCAATATGCCTCTTGATGCCAGATTCCCTACCCCCACCTAATTATTTTTTTAAACAAAATTTATTGATTTAAACATAATAAATGAGAAATTGGTATGCTGCAAAACAGAGTTATTTTCAAGAATATTGTACTTCCAGGCTTTGCATTGGCCACAGGGAAAATAAAAATGGTAGATAACTGCAACCATGTTCAGAAATGGACCTTCTTTTCTAGAAAAAGAAAACTGTAAGTAGCTACAGTTGGTGCTAGTGAAAATGATGGGGAATAACCTCAATAGTTTGCTTTCTGATAACTGAGTGTTTTGTGAGTGGTTCATAGACATTTTGTGAATGGGCAACCTCTACATGGTAGTAATTAATTGGGAGCATCCACAATATGCACAAATCTGGCACAGAAGACATCTATGTCTAGATAGATGGAATAAGCCTTTCTTTTCTGGCTGTTCTTGGTCCACTAAGATAAGAAGACCCTGACATATAGTAATCTATGGACTTACAACCATAATCAAGTCCACAAGTTTGATTATGTTATGTTGTAAGTTGAGTCCATTATGTGACCGGACTCAATTATATGATTTTTTTTGCAATGGTTCGTAAGCACATCACTGCAACATCAAGTTAACCACATAGTCATTAAGTGAAACATAGTTGTAAGTCTGATTCCAACTGAACCTATGGGCATTTTTTGCTGAAAAATGGCAAAAACAAAACTTAATCACACGACTGGAGAACGCTGCAACCACTCATAAATGCCAGCCAGTTATCAAGTACCTGAAATGCCATCGTGTGATCCCCTATGCCTTAACTGTGGTGACAATATTGTTTGAAAGCAGGAAGTGGTGTTTATGTATCAAGAATGTAAAGTAACAACTGGTACTAACCTCGTGGATCATAGACTGACACTTTCTTGTCATATGTTCCTGTGACCAGAATGTCGGGCAAATAAGGAAAGGCACCAATACAGCTGCTTTCCCTCTAGAATCCAAAAGGAAGGATCAGACAATGTGTCAAGAAGCATATTTTACGGTCACACATTCAAGTCAGTAAATCTTTGCTCAGCCTTGGCTTTCCATTATTTCAGACTACACTATTTGCAACATAAATTAGCTAGTTCCCATTTTGCTGCTTGCAGTGACTGTCTATTAGCATCATTTACTACAACTGATTGGTGGAAAAGCAATAGAAAGAAAACCACTGCTGCAGCATCAACTAACAAAATTCTGTCTGCCTAACTCAATGAGGCTAACCTTTTGCCATTGTGTGCCAAAAATGGGAGGAGAGTGGGGGGGTTGTGTGTGTGTGGTGCCCTACCCATAATTCTATGCGCCCTCCCCCTGTACATGTGTGCATGAACCCCCCCACCCTACACCTCCCCCCAATCTCCCCCCCACTTTTGACACATGATGGCATGGTGGATCCATTTTTTTGCCCTCCCCAGGCTCCAGACTCTTTCTAGGAGCCTGGGGAGGCCAAAAAGGGTCTTCCCCATCCCCCCAGAGGCCCTTCGGAGGCCGAATAACGGCCCGTTTTCCAACTTCTAGTTGGACCGGAAGGCCTGATTTTTGCCCTCCAGAAGGCAAAAAAACAGCTCAATGCACAAACGGGTTTTTTTTTTGCTCTCCAGAGGCTTCAGGAGGCTTCCCTGAAGCCTCTGGAGGGCAATAATCAGCCGAAAAATCAGCTGGCCAGCCTGCACTGTGCACTGTTGCTGACAAAGCAACGCCTCATGTGACCTAAAAAATGGCTCCGTGTGCCAACTGTGCCTTGGTTCACCAGCATGGGCCTAACCTTCATTCTCTTTCAGTGCAAATCAGAAGAGTCACTATAGGACTTATTTACATGCTAAATTATAGAGAATGTTAATTTTAATAGATTGAGCAAAGCAATTCATAAATACTAATATAGATGAGATAGATAGATAGATAGATAGATAGATAGATAGATAGTAGATAGATAGATAGATAGATAGATAGATGATAGATAGATAATATCATTAAATGTGAACTTTTAATATCATCTGGTGATTTTGGGCATTTGCATAATGACTCCACTCAAACACCATAAATTAATGCAGATGATGCAATCGCCACCATCTGCTTCATGAAGTAAGCCATCACAGAAATTAGTTATTATACGAAACATCCAATACACTAAGGCAGTGAAGGTAAACCTTTTTGTAAATGTGTGCCAAAATTGTGTGTGCGCGCGCAATAGCACAGTGTGTGTCCCCACGCCCACAATGCAATGCGCCCGCCTACCTACGCATGTGCATGCAGCAAGGTGCATGTGTCCACAGGCATTAGGAAAGTGTCCAGAGCAAGAGCCTGGGGAGGGCAAAAAATGGGCCCAATGGGCCAACCAGAATTTTGGAAATTATCAGTTTCCAGCTTCCGGAGGGATTGCGGAGAGCCGTTTTCATCTCCCCAGGCTTCAGGAAAGCCTCTGGAGCCTGGGAGGGCCGGAAGTAGGCTGGAGCCTGGGGAGGGTGAAAACTGTTTCCTCGACCCTCTGGAAGTCCCAAAATCAGCGGCCCGCGCACGGATGCATGCTGAAGCTAACAACTCATGTGCCATAGGTTCACCATCATGGCACTAAGGTCTGATAAATCTGGAAGTGTATTCTAATAGTCCACTATATTAGTTTTCATTATATTTGCAACCTCCAGCTCTCTGGATCCAAAACCAGCATATCAGTTTGGAAATTCTAGAAATGTAAGACTAGAAAAAGGTTGCACTGTTCTTATACCTATAATACATTTATGTAGAATAACCTCCCTTCCTGAGATAGGGTGAGGCAACTTTGTAAGTGAGCTGGAATTTTCCTTGTAGACTTGTACCTATACAAGTTAAATATTTTTTTCCTGAAATATCTCACAGCCAAATACAAGGGGATGAACCCAAAGATAGGGAGAGAAAAAATCTAAACTTTCTAGAAGGACTACAAGCTGCTACATATGCATATCAGAGAGATAAGGTATACAAGGTCAAGATGAAAGATGAGAAGGGTTATTGTACATTTCAGTTGATATTTTGGCTCTGGGTAGGTCTGCATCAGGTTTTGTCCTTATTCACTCTCCAATGCTCCTTCACAACAACCACTTTGTCTAGTCTTTTCTGCCCCCCACCTTTTATGTTGATACAATAGTAATTGTACATTAATCCCGTCTTTCTAATAATCCTTGGGAAATACAAAAGAAAAAACAGACAAAATTATCTGACATGTATTATAACTCAAGACTGGATATTTGTATTATTTTATGCCTTTTGTCATGATTTGATTTGGGAAGTAGGATGTTAAATCTCTTTGATTTAACATCCTACTTTGATTAAAGGACTGAAGCCAATATCTTTATTCTCTGGTCATTATTATACTGTTTCTTTGAATCTAGTTTTCCTTTCCTTCCATTTACCTCTTCCAAATAAATATAGTGTAAGAGGATAAGCAGCAACAGTACCTGATTTCGCCAAACTGTTTTCCATCAGCAGCTATATCCCATAACTTCACTGTGCTGTCCCAGGAGCCTGAACATACACAGTTATCACGTGAAGCCAGAGACCAAACCCATCCCTAGGCAGTGTGGGAGGGGAAAAAAAATGGGGGGAGGAGGGACAAAATATACATGACAACTTCAGCTAATCTTTGCAATAACAATAACAAAATTACAACAAATGCTTACAGTTAGGTCAATTAACTTTTCCAGGTGAACTACAGAAATATTTCTTTTCTATCTCCTTCTGCTTTTTCTTCATATTGTTATACACGGCAAACTCTGAGCTTTCATTCTCTGAAGACAACCAATCTCCTGTTATATCTGTCTGTCTGTCTGTCTGTCTGCCTGCCTGCCTGCCTGCCTGCCTGCCTGCCTGCCTGCCTGCCTATCTATCTATCTATCATCTATCTATCTATCTATCTATCTATCTATCTATCTATCTATCTATCTATCTATCATCCATCTATCTATCTATCTATCTATCTATCTATCTATCTATCTATCTATCTATCTATCTATCTATCTATCTATCTATCTATCTATGGCTCTGTGGGTTTGTGTATGCTCCAGCATAACTCCAGAACACCTGGGCCACTGAAATGAAAAGGACTGAATTATATTTATAGTGTCAAGTCACAGTACTTTTGTAGTGATTGTGTGCCTTATGGATTCAAGTTCTGTTAAGATACAGTCTGTTGTGCCTTAAAATGGCTTCTACTGTACAGCCCAGTGGAGTTGCCATGGTAACAGCTTTGCAATACTCCACAAGGGGCTCCCTGTAATACAGGATTGGGATAAATACATATCCGGGCTACACCCGGTTATCAGCTAGTATGAAATAAGATACAGCAGCTTAATAAATATACATCATTGTAGAACACAAACTCAGTTTCAATTTAGTATCATAATTTTTTTACGTACAGTGGTAAATATGTACAGTGGTAAATATGTACTTGTTAAAATGCTAGGTTTTTCAAGTGTAAAAAAAAAATCAAACCAAGATAAATTGCTTCAGTATTCTTAATCTGTACAATTCAACTGAAAAACAAACTGAAATCTTTTAAGAGGGGGGGGGGTGAGATTACCAAAAAAAACAACAACCCTAAAGTAATGTGGCTTCATAAATGTTCACAGCATCTTATAAGTCGGGTTGTGTTCAAAATTAACCAATCACATTCAAAATTATATTAAATAGTATTCAATACACACCTGCCATTAATTAAAGTGAACCTGATCAGGCCTATATAAAGTTCAGCTGTTCTAGTAGGATTTTTCTGATATTTACTCTATTGCCTCCAACAGCAGAAATCATGGTTCACAAAAAGCTTACGAAGCATCAAAGTTGGAAGTTATCAGTGAGGAGAAGGACAAGAGAAGGACACTAAAACATTTCCATTGGATATACCATGGAGTGAACAAGTGGAGAAAAATATGGCACGATAGTGACATAACCAAGAACTGGTTGGAAACTGCTAAGAGGCCTATAGTAACATTAAAGGAGCCGCAGAAATGACTAGCAAGTTCTGGTTTTGTACTACATGTGATAACAATCTCCCACATTCTTCATGTATCTGGGCTGTGGGATAGGGTGGCAAGATGGAAGCCTTTTCTTATAAAGGAAAGCATCCAAGCCTGGCTACATTTTGCAAAAACTTACATCAAGAATGACAAAAGCATATGGGGAAAATGGTCTGATGAGACCAAGGATGAATATTTTGGCCATGATTTCTAGAAGTAGATTTGGCGCAAGAACAACACTGTGCATCATCAAAAGTTACAACCTGCCCACAGTGAAGCATGGTGGTTGCAGCATTATGCACTGGGACTGCTTTTCTTCAAGGTGAAAGGAATCATGAAATGTTCCAAATATCAGTCAATTTGGGCAGAAAACCTCTGCTAAAATCCCAAAGATGAAGAGGATTTCCCCCTTTTAACATGACAATAACCCAAAGCATACCTCCAAATCAACAAAATATGGTTAACCAGAAGAAGATCAAAGTTTTGGAATGGCAAGTCAGAGCCCAGACCTGAATCCAGTTGCGAATCTGTGGGATGATCTGAAGAGGTTAGGCACAGGAGATGCCCTTGCAACCTGACAGACTGGGAATGTTTTTGCAAGGAAGAGTGGGCAAAAATTCCCAAGGCAAGATGTGGCCTGCTGATAGGTTCCTACCACAAAAGTCTGAATGTTGTCAGAAGGTGCTTGAACAAAGAATTAGTTTACGGGTGTGCATCTTTATGCTACTACGTTATTGCAAGTTTATTATCCCCCCCTTCCCCGCATAAAAGATTTCAATTTGTTTTTCAGTTGAATTGTACAATTTATATGTTAGAGGTGGAAAGAATTCTGAAGTGATTTATCCTGGTCTGACTTTTTTACATCGCAACAACCTGGCATTTTAACAGGTGCGTGGACTTTCTCTATTCACTGCAGAAGAAAATAAAAATGCAGGAGAATATCAGCCAACGCTCCTAAGCAATGCAGCCCTCTTGCGGGCTCCCCACATCCACTGGGGATTTGACTTCAGGGACTTCAAGTCCAAGATTGGACACAGACCTATTGCACTGATACATCACTATAGTCAAGTGCTGAAGCATTCCCTTCCTTTTCACTAGGAATGGTCACTCCCTGCTCAGAGGTTAGAGAGGACTGAAAGATTTTCTAAATGTCATCTGTTTCCTGGCAGCAACAGCCCATATTTCTGCCAGGATAGCATATACGGTACTCATGTATATACCTACACTTTTCTTTGTAACTAGCCATAAAAAAGCATGGACCATTTTAATTTTTTTTACAGTAAACAACAAAGAAGCTTGTAAAAATGGAAGGTTTAATGTTCAAAAGAGGGAGACAGTGATATACAGCCATTAATTAGAAAAGTTCCAAATCATGAGTGATGTCATATACATATAGACAGTCCTTGCCTTACGACCAGTCACTTAACAACTGTTTGAAGTTATGATGGTGCCCCAGAACATAGTTATGGGCAGGTTCTGAAATTCTGATGTCTGCTTCCCCCAATGTGACCATATTTTGGGCTCTCAGCAACCGGCCCATATTTACAGTCATCTGCAGCACCCTGCAAGCACATAATCATGAATCACAATTTTGCAGGAAGCCAGCATTTACTTCTGATTTCTGGCAAAACTGCCTCATAGCAAGCAAAGGGTTTGCATAATGACCACAGTATTCACTTTATGATGGCTGCATTTGATTAATGACTGTTGCAAAACAGGTCATAAAAACTGGTTCTGGTCATGTGATGACCTGCTATATCACTATCATTACTTATGACTATAATCAAAGGCTCAGTTACAATAGTAACTCAAGGGCTACCTGTATACACCTCACACACACAGAAACTCGCTGCACTTTATTTTCTGGTTTAAACAATGGAATGGGGCTATCAGATGGAAATTTGGGGGTTGATGATACAAAATTTCTGTAATAATACTTAATATTTATGTTTAATGCATTGATCTGCTTCAGAATCTAGAGTTACCTTGTGTGTTCCATTGGGCTCTGTCCCCAGCGTTTTCACTAGAACTTTTTCTGGTGCTTTGCCCAGCTGCCTTAGATCCCACAAATTGACATTTCGGTCTCGAGAGCCAGAAATACACAGATCCCCACCCTGGATAAGATAATAAAAATAAATGCTAATTTATGATACACGTTAGTGTCCCTCATATTGCAGAGTAGTATCACAAAGACAGTGAGCAGACTTCCAACTTTATTTCAGTGCAAATTATGTATAATATCTGTCACTCACAACCCTGGTCATTTCCCAAGTGGATTCCTGTAACATGTTCTACATAGACCTGCCCTTAAAAAATATTCAGAAGCTACAGATGGTGCAAAACATGACAATATTTTATATGTATGCTGCCCAGAGTCCCTCTGTGAGGGAAATGGGTAGTTTCTAAATTTGATAAATAAAATAAAATGTGGGCAGTTATGTCCATCCAAGATAGATGTGCATTACACCTCTGTTCTCTGAGCTGCATTGGTTGCCAATTTGCTTCCAGGTTCAATTCAAGGTGCTAGTAATGACCTACAAATCCCTATTAGGCACGTGGCCTGGTTGTTTGAAGGACTGCCTTCCCCTGATTACTTTTACCCATTCCATCAGATCCAGCAGAAAGGACATATTGTGGGTCCCTTGCATGAAGAAGTTCTATCTAACAGGTCCCAAGAGGAGGAGAGCCCTTTCTGCTATCATCCACTCTCTGGAAGATTGTCACCATAGGTCAGATTGTGTCCAATCTTGGACTTTAGGAAGTCCCTGAAGTCAAATCCCCAGTGGATGTGGGGAGCCCACAAGAGGGCTGCATTGCTTAGGAGCATTGGCTGATATTCTCCTGCATTTTTATTTTTGTGAACTATTGTTTTAATAGTTTTAATTTATGCAAGTTCATTTTCTGTTCTTTTTACATATAACCCACCCAGAGTCCCACAAGTAAGATAGGCTGCTATATAAATGGAAATAAACATAAAACTAAAAGCCCATTATAAAGACAATATCAGAATGGTTTGACAGAGTACTTTAGCAGTAATTAATCAAGAATAAGAATGAAGGGGAAACAATAGTAGCAAAGAAGGAATACTTTTAGATTAAGTGATAGACAAATGAGAGTTGAGAGCCGAGGTGGCGCAGTGGTTAGGGTGCAGTACTGCAGGCCACTTCAGCTGACTGCTATCTGGAGTTCAGCGGTTCAGATCTCACCGGCTCAAGGTTGACTCAGCCTTTCATCCTTCCGAGGGTGGGTGAAATGAGGACCCAGACTGTGGGGGCGATATGCTGACTCTGTAAACTGCTTAGAGAGGGCTGAAAGCCCTATGAAGCGGTATATAAGTCTAACTGCTATTGCTATTTTAAAGGAAGTGGCCATAGTTAATCCTGTACTCAGCATTTAGGTCTAAAGAATAATTTCATATAAAATGTTAACAAATACATAACCAGTTCTTACTATGAGTTCTTACTTACTTATGCTCATAATGGAGCATAACACAGAGGAAAGATGTTTGGTCAGATGAATTTTGTTAGTTATTTTTTGACAGAAAAATGAAAATGCAGAACATTGTTCAACATGTTCCTTTCAACTAAACTTTGAATGTTGACGGATATACTGTTTGGAACATTAAAATGCTGCATCATTAAAATCAGCAAAGAGAAACAGGTTTTTACCTGAAGGAGCAGTACAGAATCAACAGAAGCAAAGTGCCCTTCAGTAAGGGAAAAATACTCTGTGTTTTTGCCATTCTCTGTCCATTGTTGGAGGTGTTCCTCTAGTTCAATGCAAGCTGTTGGCCAGTTAAAATCATTACCTGCCAAAAAAAAAACCATATAAAGAGAGAGATTTTTTTGTTTGGTGTAAAAAAAATTAAGCTTATGTGTCTTATTTATGTTTATATAGTGGTTTTACATAAAAGGCTAACATGTTTACAGAATTTAAAACACCAAAATAGGATAGATACTAAAACACAGGAGTTTTACATAATGGAGCCAGAGTTGCAACATTGCAAAAGTGACTTATGACAAATTCTAATATTTCAGTTTGGGAACTAACACGTTAAAGACATTATCTTTAAATAATAAAGGACTTGGTACTATCAGTTCAGAGACAATATTATTGAGCTGACCTGCAACACTCCAAAAATGAAAGAGAAGCAGGCTAGGAAATATTTATTGTTGTTCTACCCAGAGTATTACAATATTTACAAATTACAGCATTTGAAAAGTAGCTCGAGTGAAATTACTACTCATTTTTAGTGATAACCCTTTTACTTTTCAGACAAAAAGGAAAACTCCTTTTAGCTTTTTTTTCCCCTCCCAACATCATCTACATTTAAAACACCAGTTCCACCTTCCCCTAAAATCAAGTTAATCATGCAAGAAGCTGCTTGTGAAAAGCTAAAATATAGGTCACCAATAGGTAGAAAGAAAACCCACCTACCTTCTACAACTGGATAGCAATTGCCATTCTTCTTAAAACTCGAATTCTCCAAGTGACTTCATCTTGCACAATGTCCCTCAGTGTCCTGCAAACTAAAGGAAGGACATGCAAAACAAACCTGGCTTGCAGATAGGAACAGATTTCTAAAATCAACTCTAGAGGAAGAGATAATAGTCCTGAAGCAGTTTCTTCAACAGAAGATTTTTTCAGTTCTAGAGGTGATTTGAGGTCTGATGTTCGGACTTTACCACCTATTGAGAGAGACTCTAGAGGCAGACACTGGATTGCTTGCCTGGACTGATTTGAAGTTCCAAGAACACGCTCCACATACTCTAGGGCTTGGGTATCTGGATCTATTTTGCTTTCTGGGTCACAATCATTGTCAGAGCCTTGCTGTTCAACAGAAGAACTTGGGACAGTTTCCATTGCTGCAGGAAGGCAAGAAGCAAACAATTCAGGTAAGGGATGATAAAAACCAAAGTTATACTATTTTATTAGAAATTGATATTTCAATTAATACAATATTTCAATTAATAATACAAAAGTTTTATGCAACAAAAGGGATGTTTTGAGAGCATGAATTATAGGTACACTTAAGCCTGACAATTTTAAAATGATGCTCAAGGTACAAGATGTAAAAAGAAATTATCTATTGGACATTCCCAAAAAAATTCCTACATAATTAACAAGACAACTTCTGAAAGATAAATGTAGAAATAATCTTGTTTGTTTTATCTCTTCAAATAATACTGTTCATAGGTAGAGAAAAGAATAAGATTAGAAAAGTTGGTCTCATCCTGACTTCCAAACTTTCATCTGAAAATGAGTACCGAGTCCACACAAATAAAACTGTTGGTTGCCAGCTACATCCGGAATGTTCAATTCATGCACATCCTATGGGCAAAGCATAGTTCAGGAGGGGGAAATTGTGTTCTGAAATGGCTGTCATTTTTCCTAATGACCAACCCAGAAATATGCTCACAGGTTCTTAGAACAGGTTCCGGAAAGACAGCTTATCCTTTGATACCATAGAGAGGCAGAGTCCAAATCTCACAAAAGCAACTGCTTCTCTCACATTTTTTAATCATTATTTTACCAAACACATTTTTAGAAACGAACCTCATCTTCCTCTTCCCCGCGCACACAGCCCAGAGCCGATTCTAAAAAGGGCTACTCTTTGTTCTTTTCCTCCTCTCGCTTCCTTCCTCCGCGCACGCTTATCATGTACCTAGCCGGGAAAGTGCATCAAGTGAAAAATCCAGCTCTTGTTGCCGAAGACAACTCCTCCGTTCAGGCAGACATGGCATACGAAGAGCGGTCACGCCCGCCTTAACGCCGTAGGAAGAGCCCCGTTCTGCAGGTGCAGAGCTCCACACACTTAAAAGATTAATCCAAACGTCGAGTTTTGTTTCCCGGCCTCAGCAGTGAGCCAGGATCCTAATCCTCACGGCAACCTGCCTCAGAATCGGCACCATCGATTTAAGAAAGCTTCGTCTTGACAGGTCGCGCCGCCTTCGCGCGTCTCGTCTCTAAGGAGCAACCGCTTCCGGCGGCAATTGATGACGCAAAGCAACCTTTTAGGAGAGGCGCTTCCACAAGCCTCCGATTTTCTGGGTTCCAAGTACGGAGCGTGCGCACAAGAACTTCTAGGCCGCAGCTTTTTTTTAAAACAATGGCCCCACAGTAGCAGCTGCGTTTCGGCAGCCTCAACCATACCGTTAGAGAAATCTGGCTATTTTATTATCTGGCTTATGGCAGTGTTTTAAAAACATTATTTTACATTTTCTATTAACAAAACGACTGTTTAACTTGTCAACGAGGATTAAGACAATTGAATTCAGCAGGATAGGATTGCTTTGTAAGGTTTTTAGAATATATGTATAAGGTGACCAGATTTTCAGATTGGAAAAGAGGGACACCCTTGAGGGGGGGGGGGGGGGCTTGATTAAAAAAAAATTTTTTTGTCAAAAGGTCACCCCAGGACACTGAAACCAGCATAAATACGAATCTGTTGCCAAACAAAATTTTGATCATGTGACCATGAGGATGCTGCAACGGTCGCTAAGTGTGAAAAATGGTCATCAGTCACTTTTTTCAATGCCATTGTAACTTTGGTCACTAAATGTTTTCCCCCTCCTCGAGACTCCTCACTTCTTCCTTCATTCCTCTTGCTTATCTACCTTCACCTTATCTGTCTTCTGCTCTTTCCCTCTCTTCCTTCCTTCCTCCCTCCCTCCTTCCATCCTCTTCTTTCCTCACTCACTCCCTTCCTCCTTTTTTCTCTTCCTTCCTCCTTCCATTATTTATACGATATAAAATTCAATGAGGGTGAAACACACCAAATCTGGCAAAGCTGCCTTGCACCAACCTGGCCTGCCCATAGAATAGCAGCCACTTTGAGACACATAAACCTGGTCTGAACATATTGCATCACAAAGATTTGCAAAGATCACATTTGCAAAAAGGAACATTTCTTGTAGTAAATACATTTTATAAACAATTTAAAAGTAAAATCCCCCCAAAATAATAAAAAAGGTATTCTATAAATAAAAGAAATCCTTAAAAAACCATTGTTAAGTATTACACCAGCAATAATTTATACTGTCACCATTTCAAACTATCATCAGAAATACGAATCCGTTGCCAAACATCAACATTTTGATCGCGTAACATGAGGATGCCACAACGGTCGCTAAGTGTGAAAATGGTCGCTAAGTGTGAAAAATGGTCATCAGTCACTTTTTCAATGCCATTGTATCTTCCTGATTATTAAAAGTGCAAATTCACTCAGTGTCAATCATGACTCCTGAGTCCATTTCAAAGTATTGTGCATAGAAATTTTAAAAATGGCTTGTTTCAATTTATTTTGGATAGAATCTTTTTTTAAATAGTCTAAGACAATTTAAAAAAAGAATCAACACAGAATACCACTATTTTAAAAAATCATATGCACAATAAATAAAATATTATTTTAAAATACATTGAGCCTATACTCCTTACAGTAAATGACTCATCTGGAAACAAGCCAATAGCATTTTTTGTGCTTTCAAATTTACAGATGTTCCAAAATCAGCTTAAAGTCCAAATATTTAAAGACCACCCCCCTCAAAGCTATCTTACCAGAGCTTTAAATATCTTCTGGGGAGGCCCTGTAATCCCATTCATGACAAAGGTAGGGCTTTCTCAGGAGGAAGGTTTCAGCTGGTGCCCATCCTTTGGAAACCTCCCCCAAGAGCAGGGAGCCCTAACCTGCTGTCCATTCAGGAAGGCTGTACAAATTATTCTGTCTTCTAGAGCCATTGGGATTTAATATGGTTTTATCACTGGATTTTCTTTTTATTGTTTTTGTGGAATTGTTACAATGATTTTATAATAATATAATTTTATTGGCATTTTTGTTGCTGTAAACTGCTGAAAGCCCCTGATAGAATACAAATTATTTAATAATAAATTTAAAAAGCTGGGTGCAAGATATGAAAACACTGCAAACTATTGTTCAAGATAATTTGAGAAAAGGGAATCATTCACCAAGAGTGCTAATAACTACTGCTAAGTTATATAGCAAATCAGATACTAAGGCCTAATGCCACAGAGGGGAGAGAAATTCATAAGTTTTCAAGATTTCCTGCACTGCTTCAAACATATACTTAATACCAATGAATCCACAGCTATTATTTGATACAAGAAGATGGGTATGGAGAACGGAAAGAAATTTAAATTAATAAAAAAGATGCCACTGAAATCATCTGTTTAAATTATAATCCCTCTTCCTGACAGTGGATCAATAAAAAAAGATTATGCCCAATTCAAACTGGAAAAAATACATTTAGCTCAAAAAAATAAGATCGTCATGGTGATGAAAGAACATGGCAAGTATCCCTAGGAATTATTTGTCTCTCCAGGCAAATAAGGAAATACCTGTTGCTCTGGTCTTTAATGCAATTCTTGCTTAAGGCAGAGCCCTCCCCCGAAAAAATGCTTCTGCCGGGAGCCACGTGGAAGTTGTCTGCACAGCTGAAAAAAGGACTGTTTGCTGGGCTGGGAGGAGGAGACAGCCCCCTGCCTTCTCCCCCTTTGGCTTTGCGGAGTTCCCAGCCAGCACAGGCGGCAAGTCTGGATGGAACCACGTGGAAGTTTGCCGCTTTTTACTCCCAAGTAAAATTTTTACTCGGGAGTAAGTAAAATTTACTCCCGAGTAAAATTTTTTTACAAAACATGATTAATTTTACTCACCACCAGTAAGCGCAGCTGCAACCCCAACAAGAAAGACAAAATAAAATGGAGACTCCTCTGCGTCCTCAGCTAAGGAGTCCAGCCAATCAGTGAGCTGGTTGGCCAGCTCACTGATTGGCTGGAGTCCAGCCAATCAAATCAGTGAGTGGCAGGCTGGGCTGGCTTAAATTTGTAGGTAGCATAGAACAGAACGATGAGCCAGCCCAGCAGCTGATGGGCGGGAGCTGCCAGCGCCAAAAAAAAGCGTGCCTTTTACAAAAGCGGGCGGGACGCGGGAAAATGCATCAAAAAGCGGGGGTGTCCCACCAAAAGCGTTATGTCTGGTCACCTTATATATGTATGAACACAAATGTATGAAGTTATGTGCATGTTCAGGTATTTCGTATTGTTATGTTCTGCAAATGCATGCATAAAATATACAATCCTTTTACTTTTGTTTAAATGAATTATGTAACTGAAATGTGTTTTGGTAACTAAACATGATTACACATGTATGATTATCATCTAGTTTAAAGGACAACCTTGTCCAGAAAGATAAAATAGTAAGTACATTGTGTAGTACAGTTGACTTGTGTAGTAACAAATCTATAATATAGATGATGAAACACAAAATCTTGTCAGAAAATTGGCTAGTGGCTAAAGTTCTGGTGTATATTGTATTAGCCAGGCTAGGTACATTTAATACCTCAAGTCCAAGTGGCAGGAAAGTTTACAGCTGTCTCGTTTTAAGAATACAGCACAAGATAGTTATTGTGACCTCTTAATTTTCCTCTTTTCTGAAAGCCTGAGAATTTGCATAAATCTAGTTATCTTCTGAGCTCATTGCAAAACAATGGTTATCAAAGGGCTCCAGCAGCTTCACTAGCACATACAGCTGTATTAGAAAGGAAATAATCTTGAGTTTGTGTATAGTTCTAATTCCACATTACTCAAGTGCTTCTTTCCAAAAAGTGTTTCATTCTACCATAAATTGTATTATAACTTGAAAATGCAAATATTTTACCAACAAACTGAAGTTACTTGAAAAAATAGTTTCTCATCCTCCACAGAAATATTATCTTCAACAAGGCAGTTCAAGGGAAAAATTAATAAAAGTTGAGCATTAGAATTTGGGAGGGCTGGGGGGGACGAACGACACCAAATCACTACATTGGAAAATACAATGAAAAACATTTAAGTTAAGACAAAATAAGTGTCAGAAACAAGGAAGCTGGAGTCACAGGAATTTTTTTTAGTTGACAAAAAATTATACATAAAAATGAGAAAAATCTCATTTGAGCAAGGTGCAAGCAGCTGCTTCAACACTAGGTACACTGCAGTTCCACCATTGGAAACATTACGGCACATTTACAAATATACAAATCCAGGATTAACAAACAGGAGGCAATACTAGAAGCACTTGTACAAAAGACAAATTCCATTTCATGAGGCAGTCAGGCCAAGTAGCTTAAACTTCACTGGATGGTAGAGTTCACAGCCTTCTTTTCATATTCCTGGAAACTTGGTTTCAAAGCACAAGCCAGGATTCCACCTCCACATATGCATATTTCTTTCCCATGCATTTAAAAACCAATAGAATCTCTGCTCCCCCTCCCCCCAGGACAAGGAGAATACAGCACAAGGAGGAACACTTGTAATAAAACAATTAAAATGCAAAGAACTAGCCGATTGCTTTCAGAGACCTGCTCAAGTTTGATGCTATTAAAAAGATGAATTCAGGAAGTTTGCTATCTGCAATTTACTATTGTTTCGTTGACCTTTTTTGAGGAGATGCGGGGATGCAAGGGCATGCCCCACCTCCTAACAATCAGATCCGAAATGAGAATAGCAGCTTTCACCTAGGTATGTGCCATCTCCAAAATGAAATGATTTTCTGGCACAAAGGCCTTAATGGTAATGCCCCAGCAAGTTCTATGTCATATTCCAAGAACTGCAAGCATTATTAACATATGAAACAGAGGCCAGAGATAAAAAGAAAAATGTAAATAGGTGTATCAGTGAAGCTTAAGTTACTGGGCAATCTCACAAATACACTTTTAAAAATCCATACACAGTACTGAGAGTGTCACCATCAGTTACTGTCAGAAAGTATAACTTTAACCCGAAAGAGATGTCCTTTTTGTCACATAAATCTTCTTTAACATCTAAGTAGTCTCACCACTTTTGTTTACCACCCTCAGAAGCAATGCAGGACACAAGGCACAGTTCAACCTAGTTGCCTGGCTATTAATCCTGATGTTGCTGAAGTTCCATTGGGATCTGCTAAGAAAGCTGGAAATGTGGCTCAGCTCACTTGTTCCTTGTAACAAGCTGTCTGTAGGCAAACACTGTTTTGCACAAATCTTGTCTTTGTTTATTCTGCAGAATGTTCCTTTTGAGTATTACCTCTCCTCAAGCTTTCCTCATTTTTCCAAAAAGTGTGTTTCATTAAGTGAAGCAGTATTCCCTTTCCCCCACATCCTAGCTGCCTTTGGGAAAATGGGCTTCTACTTCAACATGTTCATTTTGTATTAAAAATCTATGGCTTTAACTATGTTAAAAGCATTCAGTAATCCCCTATTGTCAGAGAATAATGTAATTGGATCTGATAACAATTTCTTAAGACAGCAACTCCATTAAGTATGCAGCGAAAGCTACAAGCTTTCACTGATCATGGAGGGTTCCCTATTTAATCATTCTTCTGTACTTTGTTATGTTTACTATTTCTTTTGTAAGCCAGAATGGTGAATACCATCATGTAAAATACCACTTTGATCAAGAGTGCAGGACATTGTATGCCATGAGCCATTTAAAAATGCATTGTTTTCTGCCTATGTTTGTCCTGTGTAGTCATTCCCAGGTGAAATTCAGTTTCCCTCCTTGTTCCTTCCTGCCTCCTGCAACTGAAGCAATGTAATAGCAGTGTCACAAAGTAACAGCTTAACAACAGGGTAAAAGACTCATTGCACTGTGGCATCTTAAAAAATGAAGACATGCTTCTCCAACAGTATTTCTTATGAAAAAGACTGCTCCCTAGATGGCTAGCAGGTCCCTGCAAGGTCATAGGCTGCCTTTGCACTGAGCATCACTTCTAGCACATAGTGCCATGGCAATTATTATGGCAAAATATTTTGTGGGTTGCTTTAAGGTTCCTAGATGAAAATGCTTACACTTAGTCATTATGGGCTACTCACAGATTTGCTAATCTACTTCTTGGTCACCATGCAGTCTTGAAAAGGTGAAGAATAGCTGATCTCTTGAATCCCAGTGACTGGAAATATACAGTAGTATAACCCCCTTGGATTACATTTTAACCCTTCCCTCTTCATAAGCTGGCTTTAAACCACTGTAGCTTTTAAATCCTTTTTAACATCTTAAACCTATCCTTTATTATTATTAGCTAGTTCTTTATGATGGCCCCTAGTTAGATCCCCTTCTCAAGAGTGTTGCAGTTTTAAGTTTGCTCCATTTCTCAGCGCTGGGCCGAGTCCCACCCCACCCCATTCCATCTATGATGGCCTCTGAATAAAGAGGCCTTTCCTTCTGCCACTGAGATACCCTGGTTTTTGTTTCAATTGGTTATGGAGGCCCACCCTCCCCCCCCAACTTTGTAAATTTCAGGAGATGGGGAGCGGTCATTTTATGTCCCACAATGCTCTTCCCGTCCTCCCTAACCCCCATTAACAGGGATCTGCAACACTGGGTTATGGACGAGTTCCCAGTATCCCTCCCAGCGCACACAGGAACCTGAGGAAAGAAAAAGAGTATTGGAATTAAAAAGAAGTAGCCAATAACACACACCGAATTCACAAGACTGACCCATTTCCAAAACTCATTTTATCAGTTACCCTAACTTTCATCATGCAGACTAATTAGTTAAATTAATACAGCCACAATCAGAAGTGAAAAACTAGCCACAATTCAGGAGCAATAAAAATCAACCACTGGTTATGGCAGACATTAAAGTTTTTTGGTATATTTCCTAATCCAAATGCATAAAGTAAAACGAAAAGGCTGGATCTTGAAAATCAGGATGGATTAAAGATTAAAGCTGGACTATTCATCCCCTTTTCTCAATTTCTCATCCTTGAGACAAGATCCACCCCCTTTTAGTTACCCATTCTCCTTTCAATTGTGGGGATATAATCTCACTCAACATTCTTGGGACTCACCAAGTATGGTTTTGCTGCTTCGCCTAAACACCATAGAATGCAGCAAGCCTCTCTTTCAGAAGTGGAGGAAACTGCTCTGAGAACTGCTGCCAGTTATCTTCCCCAACTTGATCTTTGAAACCATGGAGAATCTGGAAAAAAAAATCATTATCACACATTGGTGGAGAGGAAAAAGGCACACCATTACAGCCACACCTTTATCAGTACAACCCTATCTTTCACATAAAACTACTAGAATTATTGAACTACCAGAACTACTAAAATCTTCAGCCTCCAAAAAACTCGGAAAGAAAATTCAGAGATATAAGTTAGGAAACAACATGAGTATATAAACAATAATATCAACTTACTAAAGTAAAGCAAATTCTAAAATAAAGAGTACTAAATATACTGCCAAGCAAACATCTTCCTATGTGATGACCTACCTTATAAAACATATCTCTCAGGTCATCCTTTGGACTCACCCATGAAGCAACAGCGTCACAAAAGAAAATAAAATCCTACAAAAATAAGAGAATTCTTCAGAAAACATTCACTACAGATTATAGCTCAAGACAACAAAATCAAATTTATCATTCTACAAAAGGATAGGGTATGAAATCAACAATCTAACCAGTAGGGAGCTAAGAAACCTGGCAAGCCCACCTTAAGCTAAGAAAGATATTGTGGAACTACAATATGTAATATACTTGATGTTTTTGACTAGTTTTCTACATATTAATAAGCATCTGAAAATACTATAGAAAAGGAACAGCCAATCTAACATCAATTAATGAGCAATGAAGAATCATAACAAACGGAAAGTTACACAGGACCCAGTAAATATCTGAATTAGGCTGGCAGAGTTCAAGACAATAGGATTAATCTTTTTAGAAAAACTAGAAAAAACATCTGTATTTGAAGTCCAGCAAAGGAAACCCATGTAAAATTTAAAAATTGTCTCATATAAAAATCTATTTCATAATTGATTACTACTATGGCCTTAATTAGTTTAACAGTAGATTTACCAATAGAGCAAGATCTACCTTCTTATTCAGCCTGGGATAGCATATATAACAAGGCACAATAATTTAATCTTTAAATCTTATTTACTTGTACAACTCCACCGGGGTTTACTCCAATCATCATACAGATGCCACGGAAAGCAGAGTCCTTCTCTTCATTATCACGAATGTTCCTCAAAGATGTACACCTATGAACAAGAATACATCTTCCATATATTAAGAAAGTAGGGAAGATCAGAAACAATTTCCAAACTATACACTAAGATTGAGCCCATATGGAAGATCAACCTTGATATTTTTGGCAGCTACAATTATCAGATTTATGAGTCACATAACAGATTTCTTACACAGTTTCTGCCAAGTATACATTCTTCCATTAATATATTTACATACAAATATTCACTTAGCGTCCTTATTTATACAGGGCTTTAAACTCTGATCATTTTTTTCATGTTTTATTTGATTTATACTGCTTTCCATTTCCACAGAACAGTGTGGTATCTGGGTTTTAGACAATCAAAATTCACATATTTGTTATAATATTCATCACAATACTATTAATAATATACCACATTTTTTGGAGTATAAGATGCACCATTTCCCCCCAGAAAAAGAGGGTGAAAATCTGGGTGCATCTCATACACTAAATACAGCATTTTTGGCCTACCAAAATCCTACCCCCTTTGCAAAAATGGACATGCAGAGGGTTTGAGAGGCCGTGCAGAGGGTTTGGGAGTGCTCCTGGGGAGGACAAAAACAACCAAAAAATGGACCATTTTTTGCAGCACTCTAAAAGCCTCCCAAAGCCTCTGCATGTCCTTTTTTTGGCAAAAAATGAGGCATGCAGAGGATTTGGGAGGTCTGCAGAGTGCAAAAATGTTTTTTTTTTTAATTTACTTTTTCAAAATCATGGTGCGTTCAAAAATACGGTAACCATATATCAATACAATTACAATAATGTAATTAAATTTAAACTCTAATCATTAGAGATCACAAGCAAAAAATTAAATTCTAAATACTGCTAATTTTAGGATCTTTCCTTTACATATCCAATAAAAAAACCTGTGACATTAAATATATTTCAACTGTAGATTTTAAAAATAATACCAAATAATCTAGCCATTTAAAAACTGCAAGGTACCAGTCACGGAAGAGGAGGGCTAGCAAGATGAATGGCAAAGTTCTGCTGCATCAGACAAGGGATTCCATCAGACTGGAATTGCATATCTGCCTTGTGCAATTACAATGGCAAAGAATGTGTTAACTATGTGATATTTTCCATGTATAAAGTATTGTATGCAATGTTCAGAAAGGCTTTTTTGCAGGAATACCACAACTGAGGGAAAGAAACAACTGAATGGAAATTCTAGAGGATCAAATACTTGACAATTTAACCCCTGAAAAGCAAGCCCCAAAGTCTGTTCTATGCCTCTTCATAAACACTAACCAGGGTCTGATAAACTGCTGCAACATCGGTGCTACTTCCTGAGGACAGACATAGCCCAAGCGACCAATTGTGATGGCTAGAAAATACAAAGAAACAAATCTGTTACAAAAGCAAAGCAGTGTCTTATCAATTTGTAGTAAGAAGAATTGGGTGGACAGAATCAATGGAGGTACATGGTGGTATACCACTTTAGCTTTACTATACTGAAGCACATAATATAAAGATGGTTCCACCCAAGTACATGTTATCAAATTAGTTACCTGCCATTCATTGAAAAAAAAAACCTATTTGATAAATGCATACAGCTTTTTAATTCCATTAAACCTTTAGCAAGTCAAATTGTTTTAAATTATTGGAATTTTAATGAAGAAACAGCTATAGAAGTTCAAGGTTTAAACACATTTCCATCTGATAATTATCTGCTCCCTTTATAATTAAATCAATCCTATTTTCAAAATACCTGCATGAAAACACAAAGCCTGTATTTGATTATGTGTCATCAAGTCATTTTGAAGTTCTTACAGATTCCCTTCATGATGATCTATCCCTAACCTGTGCTTTCAATCTCCCAATGGTGCATCCATTACCACCATAACTGATTTTCATCCCCCTTGCTGCTAGTTGTCCTCCTCTTCTCCTTCCTTCCACCTTTCTCAGCATTAGAGAGCTAGGTGTTCGCATAATGTGTCTGAAGTAAGATAATTTGAGTCTGGTTGAGAGAGAACTTTTGAGTTGATTTGTTCAATGATCCATCAGTTTGTTTTACTGGCTGTGAGTAGTATTTTCAGGAGTTTTTTTCCCATACCACTATCCATCTATAGAGGCATTATTTCCATTGTTTGAAGACAGCCATGAAATAATTAGAACAGAGATATTGGTAAGTTGGTTCCCTGTTTCATTTCAGTTTCCTAAGCCATATTTTTTAATATTTTCTTTGTGTTTCAACATTGGCATTCTAGTCTCCAATCACAAGCAACACATATTGCTTTTAAGTTTTGTTTTTTTCCAATTGGATTTGATCATAAAGATTATCAACTTCATTTTCTTCTCAATTGGTGGTTAAAGCATAATCTTGAATGATAGTCATATTAAAGGATTATCCATGAAGTCTAATCAATATTAATACATTTGTATTTCTGAGTTAATAAGCAATCATAGCTATCACTAGGACAGAAAATACATTTAATACAAGAATCAGAAAGCCCACCCACCTGTGTTTTCCAGAAGAGTTTTAGGAGTATTTGGTCTGTTGATGATCTCCACAAGATTATTCAGTACCATCTGAACATATGGTTGCATTTCAGCCCCTGATAAAAAGAAATTAGTGAACTGAGTCATACCTTACTGTAGAAATCTAGATTCCATATTTGAATGTCTTCCAATTTAACATCTTGCTGCTTCTTCATGTGTGAAGCAAAATGATTTTGATTCATTAATCAGAAAAGCTGATATCAGTCTTAAGAACACCATATATTATTCAAATATACGAAAAGAGATCCTATTACAATGAGGCGTGGGCCACAACTATAGATAAAGTAGAAACTGATGCTATTATTTATGTATTTATTTGATTTTGGCATCATCCAATTCTAGGCTGACTCACAATGTTAAATTCAAACAAATGAACATGGGGAATTTGGATGTGCACCATCAAAAACATGCAAGCACAGCTAGCAAGGGGTTCAATCCAAGCTAACCCAAGCATGGGAGAACACCCTGATATTTAAGGGCTTCCAGAATGCCAATAGGGTGGGAGCCACTCAGATCTCGGGGGGGGGGGGGGGACGCCATTTCAGATGGCAGGCATCAAGACACAGAAAGGCATGCTTCCTGACAACTGGCACTGTTTATTAAGGGGACCCAGAGAATGCCCATTTTGTCAGTTTTTACTAAATGGGAAGAAACCACGGGAGAGAGATGGTTTCATAATTAATCAAGCCCTATGCCATTTAGGGCTTTTTAGGCCATCACCACCTCCTTGAATTGTACCTGGAGTACACTGGCAATCATCACAGCTCACGAAGAAGAAAAATTTCTGAATGGCCTCACAGGCAGGCCCTCCCAAACCAGGAAAGGATGTAACTGATACTCCAGATGGAGCTCTGCAAAGGCCTTTTCGGTTTCTTAAGTCCAAGAAGAGCTTCATTACTCTTGAACGGACAAACGCAATTCCACCCATGAATGTACGTTTCCCATATCTAGATGGTTCCAACATCTACAGCCATTTGGTCTTTGTGGCATTGAATTTGATTTTATTATATTTATATGCTGCCCTTTTCCCCCGAAGGGGACTACTTTACAATAGTTTCTTCCCACTGAGGCTCACAAAGTCTCCATGCATTGGGACAACACCTCAACAAATTATATTATCAAAATATCAAAATATATCACAGCCATCATTAACAACAGTTGCATCAATGGCTCAAGACTGTGAGAGTGAAAATGTCATTGGGGGAGTAACAAAATTAAACATCAAAAAGCACAACTTCAATAGCTTTCATGAAGAAATACATCACCTAACCAACAAGAAGCCTATCACCCTAAAATGCCAAAGAAACATTGTTCTCATATAAAAACCAGAAAAGAATACAACTCCAAAGTGCTATAGTAGTCTATCCACCCATATTTGTGTGGGCACTTTTATACTCACCCATTTGCATGCATATTTCTCCAATTGCCCAAGTAGCATTGTTGCACACAGAAATGAATTCTGGATTCAGGTTGGTCCCTAAGATAGGCATGAATTCAGCTAAAGAGAAAATACGTTTACTCAGCATTGATTATCAATACAATAAAGAACACTCAGACTGCAACTAACCATTATTAAAGGTTCTATACAGAAAGAATTGACAATCTCATCACTGTTTTAGGTCTTTCAATCTTAGTTTAGTAAGGTAGCTCTGGATCTGGACTGGCAAAATTCAGATGTCTCATTAATTTGTCTTTTATTTTAAGAAAATCTAGCCTTAGTTCTAAAATATCAGTACAGAATACATATCTTTGAACTCCTACTATATTCAACTACAACATTAGAAGTAGCATTTATAATATTTGGATCACTGATTTTCTAGCGCTCATCTGGAAGCAGTAAATTTTGTCTTTAACATTTCTGTTCAAAGTCTCAAATGTGTAATAACTTCAGCATCATCTTTATCAAAGTTTTAGCCACTGATTTGATTATATCTCCCTCCTTCCTTCAGTATTACAGTACTTGTTAAAAGCTAATATGACTGAGCTGATCAAATCATCCCTTTCTTTAATCTGTTAATCTACTTGTGTGTGTTAGCAACACAAAACCCAGAATAGAGATCAGTTGTGTATCTGCCATTTTTGAGTCCTCAGCCCACACAAAACCAGCTAGGACAGTTATCACTTTCTTTTTAATGTTTTTTCTAGTTAAGAACTAGTTGTTAACATCCTGCATTCAATGGAACTTTCTTTATCTAACGGGAGCTTCTTTTAAATGGAATAGAAAGGAAAATATCTGGAATCAGTACTTTTCAAAATGTCCCAACAACTATGAATTAGAATGGGCAAAGAAAATGCCACAGATCATCTTTTATCAGGAGCATAGGAACATAAACCAGATACAAGTCAATGTTAGCAATTAACATAATGTCCTTCTGACCTCTCCCACCAATGTACATTTCTTGCTTTTCTTACCTGGGATTTTAAAAGCATCAATACTGAGACTGTTACCATCATAATAATACTTGCAGACTTCAGGAAAAGGGTACTTACCTATGCATGGCTTGACGTGCATAAAACAGGCTTTGGTAAGATCTCCCAGGAGTGCAAAGGAGCTTTGCCGAACCTCTGGCATAGTGTCCTATAAGCAGGAGAAGTATGAGGAAAAAAAGTTCTATTTATTATTTTAATTACAGTATTTTGTTTACAGTAAGTTAACAAAACTATATAAGTACAAGATCTAATATGATGCATAAACCGAATGTGTGAATTTTAAGAAATAATCAAGCCTTGTGATTTTTTTTTGAGCCCTGAAGAACTATTTCTGGGCTAATCAGCCAAACATGTAAACGTTCACCTCACTTGCATGCACTGGAACAGTAGAGTCATTATATTGCTACGGGCCACAAGCTGCTCAACATGACATCCAAGACCTTCAGCTAAACCACTTAGCAGATCAAGAGCAACTATCATGAAGTCTTTATCAGGTGCTTCATACTGATCAGGGTGTTGACTGTACATCTGTGTTGGGGAAGAAATAATTTATTGCAAAAAAAAATGTAATGTGACTAGACTTCTAGTTTCTTGAGCAGATTGAAAAGAGTAATTCTGCTACTATAGGAGATAGACAGTTTGCAATCATATGCAGCTCCCAGGAACCCTCCAGAAATTTCCACTGAATTGTAATTTTGGACATTGCAAATAAAAAATTAAAAATACAATAATTATTCAGTGTATTTCAATTAAATCTAAACATACTCATATTTGAATTTTCACATCGTTCTACATTGTTCTACATAGTGTAGCCCACACCATCAAGCTCTAAACCAAATATAACTCTTGGATTGAAAAACTATACACCCACACATTAAAACAATAGACTGGCAAATTAAGATTCAGGCAACTAATGGATCAAATATTATTTTATGATGAATTAATCTGCTCCCTTACTTTCTTATCCATTAGCAAGCCATGACGACAAAACAGAAACATGTTTTGGGAATTTAGAACAAATTTCTCAGGTACTGCTGAGAAATACTGCCATACCATTGCTTGAGCCAAGGTTTTCTGCACAAGTGTTACGCAGCGCTGATAGACCGGTTCACAGTATGGCAGGAAGCCACTTTGTAGAGCGGTCGCTACAGATGACAAACACTGTGGAAGTGAATGGATAGTGCATGAAATATCATGTTGCATGTACATTTCTGTACTTAAATACTGAGATCAGGAATTTGAGATCAAACATGAACATAAATATCAGTTTTCTCTCCAATTGCTAAAATGACACACTAAGGTGTAGCCTACAGAGAACTGAACCTACAGACAAAGGTAAGACATTTATCTTTAAACAGAGCACTACATAGGTCAATTTTTCAGGCACAAGGACATTAATCAAATCATTTGATTAAAATCCATCCAAATAATTAGTAGGTGATTGGCTACTTACTTCTAGGAGAGGAAAAAGATCCTTATCCTCATCCTTCAGCTCATTCCATTTCTGGATCAGTGGAGGCATTAACTTTTGGATATATTCCTGGGAAAAATAAGGCAACTTACAACCACATTTCAGTTGTAACCATTGTAAGTATCACAGTGCAGAAGCTTTAGAACTCCATTATGGATTCAAACAGTCTCAATTTTAATTTGTCATGTATGTTTCTGGCATTAGGATTTCTGCTAGAACTCAAATTAATTGAGTAATATTTACCAGATTTGCAAATGCTAACAATTGCATTGATAGAGATATCTTTTAAAAGCACAAGTAGCAGACGGAGAAAACATGATCTGGAGAAATTTCAGTTCTTACTCATAAGATCTGACTTTTAAGATTTTGATTATAATAAGTAAATTAAGAGAAGTGATTAAGCAGCTGCCCAGGAAGGAGCCAAGCAACTGAATGTTGCCATTAATCTTTCATTATGTATAACTGAAGTAGGAACCTGCAGCACCTTGCTTGTTTCTAAAAACAGTAAACCACACATATACCCATCATTATTGATAACTGTTTTGAACTGCAGTTCAGTAACATCTGGAAGACCAGTTTCCTGATGCACTAGATATAAAGGCAGATAACCAGATGTTCTATACAGTCTACAGGTAGATCTCAACCTACGAGTCATTCAGCTACTTTTGAAGTTGCAATGGCATGAAATGAATGATGGCTATGACTGGTCCTTGGAGTTCTGGCTATTCCCAGCACTGCCATGGTCACATGATTGCAACCTCACTACTTGGCAACTAGTTCACACTTACAACTAGTTGTAACACATTGCAATCATGTGATCATCATTTGCAACCTTCCCTGCTTGCTTCCCCATAAAGTTAATCGGGAAGCTGGGAGGGAAGGTCATAGATCTCTGGAATAAGTTTCCCTGACCTGCAAACCCTTCCTCAGCCCTCTGTACTATGCCATGCTGGTATTACTTGTACATCTGCAGCAACCAGCACTATTACTTGTACATCTGCAGCAACCAGCACCTCCCTGACATGCACCATTCAGGCACCGAATTGTGCACTCTCCAACTTGTGTTGCAACACCTGCACTCCTCTGCACCATTCAACCACACTGCTTACACATCTCTTTGTGCACCTTCACATACCCTCCTCAACCCACATTTCACCTCTTATGCATCCTCTCACAATCCTCATATAATTTCCCCATCCTGTGTCCTCATGCACTGTCTCCCCAACCCTCTCTGCAATCTTGCGTACTCTCCCCAACCAATCCTCCATACATCCTGGGTCCTTCCTTCATCTGTTAGCAACCACTTACCTGCCTGCCTGGGAATTGCCACTCCTGCTAGCTTCCCTGTTGTGCTTGACTGTGGAAAGGTGGCAGGAAATTGCCTCACCTAATGACTACGGGCTTCACTTAACCGCGCCAACTGAGAGGTGCAGGGGTGCTATCCCTAAATGATGCAGTCGCATATTACAATCTCATCGCTTACAATGGAAATTCCAGTCCCAACTGAAATCTGAGGGCTACCTGTTTTTCAGAATGGGCTAAAAGTAAACTTTGAATGATTTGCAACAGACAGTAATAATTTCCAACTTCCACATATTTAGTATTGGCAATAACATTGTTCTTTTCTTGCTCTAAACTCAACATAACTATAAAGAATCTAATTATTATGGGGAGTTTGTTTTCTGTTTTTGTTTTGATGTGAAGAACTCTGAAATTCATTCTATCCAGGGCCCCCAAAAGATTCTCTGATTCAAGGGGGGATTGTTTTTCTAAATATTTATCTCTTGTTACCTCAAAAACTGCATAATCCTGGTCTATTCTACCTTAGAACCTGGACTACACCTTAAGATCCTTTAACTGAAGATGTAAAGACCAAGTGTGGGATTTTCTGCACACAGGTTAACAGCTCTTCCATTGAGCTAACCCTTTCCATCAAGTTCTTCTAGTCACTAGGAAATCTCCTAGTATCAAGAGCGTCAACAGTCATGAACTGAATACTTATCTGCTTTTCTTTTCCAGAAATCCCATCTGTGGGACATTAGCATTAAGGAAACAGGTTTGGTGGAAATCCAAGAACTGTAAAAGAGGCACCCCACTATGGCTTACACTCATTTTGTTGGAGTCCGATTCCTATCTATATCTACTACCTTCAAATTTTATTATGGAAGAACATTTAATTTAGGGATTTTTGTTTTAAAGAAAACAGATATAAGTAGCAGATCGCTTTCCCCCTAATGTTATCCTATTGAGTAGAAAACCCAAAAGAATTCAAAATCTGGATTTGCCTATATTTAAAAATCCTGGCACTAATAGCATTGTATTCAAGTGGGAAGAAATAGGGAGACAGTTCAACTAATCACAGTCATTGAATGCTAGCGGTTTCTGCTGACACAGCTGCCAATAGGAAAAAATGTACTAACCGGCTGGTTGAGGTGGTGTCCAACAGAATCAGCCAGAGTGCCAATTGCATCATACAGGATCAGCAAATTCTTGTGCTGGTATTTTCCCAAAGCAAAACCAAAGTATCCAGAATGAAACTGAGATATGGGACCAATTCTGTGCAAGCTTCTTCCTCAAGGGTGGCAAAAGCACTAAAAAAAGAGAAGACAATAAGAAGTGAATACAAACCCAAAGAATAACCAGGAAACAGACAGATAGAAATGAAAAGTCAACCCAACACTTGTTTCAGTTTGGATAATAAAAATTAGTTTTATTATGCTAGCCTAATTAGTATTTTTGATCTGAAATGTAAGGGCATTTCTCTGGATCAGACAGTACGAATACATGACTCATCATGTGTTAGAGCTCAATCATCAAATTCTTCATCATATCCAAAGAAAGCCTCAAGGTAACAGTAGAAAGCCTTAAAAGGAGAGTAATTCTGAAGCAAAGACATGCTTCAGAATATGGGTGGCCACCCCACAGAAACCATATATTCTGGATTCAGGCTGGCAATGTAATAATTATTGTTCTCCCAGTGTTTCTCTCTCAGGATTGTAATAGGTAGGCAAAATGACGCTACGCTCTTCCAAGAACCCAATGTCAAACTGCTTACTTGCACAATGGCAAATAGAAGTCGTGATCTCAAGCCAAACTAAAGGGCGTTAGAATATGTAATACCGTATGCAGCATTTATGTTTCCCAAAATCCATTCATGCTACAGATCCTAGTTTTATTCAAGGCTACAGATGGAAGCTCAAGGTTTCCAGATACGTTTCTTAAGCATTTCTAAGCTTTCTACTAAGCCTAGGAGATAACAATAATCAGCTGGGACTATACAAAGACATTTCTATATTTAAGCAGAGGGAACCATGGGTTTTTAAAGGATCATCAATGTTTTATTTGTATTTAAATTATTAGCCACTTTGATTACAAATTGAAAGAAACACAAGAAATAGAAAATAAGTAAATAAATAAGAAAGCATATTTGTGCCGATAAAGAAAAAAAAATTCAATTCTCCAATGCTGTCCTTCACAGATAACTGAAGCATTCCAGGAGCAGATTACCTGCAAGCAGCCTCCTGCACTCTTTTATTACTGTCAAGAATCCTTTTGAGCAACTCTGTCATCAGAGGCTTGAGATACATGTCTGGGGGTTGGCTTACAACCCAATGTGCATAGCGGCTCAGGGTCCAGCAGGCAATGGAACGCACCAGGGCCTTCTTGTCAGACAAACATTGGATCAAGTGGGGAATCAGCTCAGGAAGATAAGGAACCATACCCTGCATGCAGCCTAGAAATGTAAAACATGTTTTTTAGTACATGATCTAGACGTACTCAGGTAAACTTATTAAAATTGTGAATTCCATGCTTTTAATGTGATCACTAATGTCTCTCAATAGAAATAAATTCTAGTTTAAGTTAATAACTTCAAGATTCACCTTCAGCAATTGCCCCTAAGACAAGGATTCCAGACTCTTTGATGACCCACTCAGGATGGAAAAGCAGCCCCTTGAGTAGTGGAAGCAGATGCGGGAGGAGCTCATCTCGAAGACATTGGCCAACACATCAAGGGCAGCAGCCGAACACTTCCCTGCAAAAGAAATGGGCCATGTGACAGAAATGACACGAATTCTGAAGGAGGAAAACTTTTCACATCAATCAATACAAAGAGCTTCTGTGCTAAACCCTGCTAGAAACTCATTTATAAGTTCAACAGTATATATTGGAAAATTAAGTATATGCTCTTCTCTCAAGTCCCTGCCAAGATGATGTAAAATTAGAGTTAAAAAAGAGGCAGCCACAAAAAAAGAGTAACAATTGGTTTCCAGTAAAACTTGTTTTCTACATCTAATTATCATCCAATTCCATATAACAGCAAAGTAGAAAACACACTAACAGTTTCCCCTACACAGGGCTCAAGTTCAAAAATGGTGGTAGTATAGCACTTCTCCATTTGACCCATGAGCACTATATCCCAGAATCTACATCCCTGACATTTTACTCCTCTCGATCCCTAGAGCACCGTTTAATACTAATTCCTCTACGCACTCAGATTCCAGTCAGACAGTGTGTCATCGTCATCATCCTCATCCTCTCCATCTTCCTCATCCTGCAACCGCTCTTCTTCGTGCTGCAGAGTAACTGTGCGTGATTTATGAAAGCGAGGTTTGATATCTTGTTCACTATCTGGGATAGCTTCATCCTCCTCCACATCACCCTGTAAGTGAGAGGAAAGAACCTATAGAATCCCATTTGATAAGGAATCTCTCTTGCTAGGAAAGTAAAACACTGTATAGTATCCCACTGGTCCTTCAATGAAAGACCTGAATTATTCTCTGAAACCCAATACTCTCTGTATAGAATAGATTCAGATAAGAAACCAACAAAGGCCAGGATATCATACTTCAAATGCTGACAAACATCTGATAGAATGAAGTGAACTACAAGTTTCTCAAGAGGCTTCAGACAATGCTTCTATGGATCAGACAGTACGAATATAACAACCCATCACTGCTGTCAGGTCAAAGGTCATGCATCATTTCCATAAATGCATTTTCTCAGCCTTTTTCTTGTATTTACAAATACACTATATTATCAAAAGTATTCGCTCACCTATCCACATAATCAGACTCAGTTGTGAGCGAATACTTTTGGCAATATAGTGGTATGTTATAACTTTCTTTAAGAGGCAAAAATCTATACCATCTGACTTATTGCTGATAACTTCTTTTTTGTTACCTGATATATACACTACGACTACCAGTTTGGTGTAGTAGTTAGGCACAAGGCTAGAAGTTCTAACACAAGGATAGACCAGGAGTTCTAATCCTGCCTTAGATAAAAAGCCAGCTAGATCAGTGGTCCCCAACCCCCGGTCCGCGGACCGGTGCCGGGCCGTGGAGTACCTGGCACCGGGCCGCGCAGCGGCCGGGGGCCATGATTGCTGCAGCGGCCGGGGTGCCATGCAACGGCCGACTCTTCACTCATGCAGCGCCGTCGCCGAAGGGGGGGAGCTGCGCGGAGAAGCACAGGAGCAAGTGAGGCGAGGAGGAAGAATCCCCCGCTACTACACCACCTCCGCCCCCCCCGAGTCAGCCGTCCCCTCAGTGAACGCATCCGCCTCTTTCTCCTTTCTCGCCTCAGTCGGCTCGCCTGGAAGCGAGGCGAGGAGGGGGCGGACCATGCGCTGGAAGCGGAGCCCTTGGGAGGCCCCTGGCGGCTTCCCCGCCCGGCCTTGGTTTGTGAGAAGGAACGGCGGAGAGGTAGAGAGAGAGAGAGAGAGAGAACGTCGGGCAGCCGAGGGCGGGGGGTCTTTTGAGGGGAGATGGGGGCAGCGTATCGGTGGAAAAAGCGGCGGTCTTGCCCACCCCTTCCCTGCCTCCCGCCCGCTCCAGTTGCCGCAGCCAGGGGTGGGGGCTCGGTGCCTGAAGCTCTCTTGCCTCTCTTCCAAATTTCGCCAACGGGCATCGGTGAAGCGCGCTCTTTCTCTTCCTCACAAACACATTTCCTTGCCCCCCACGCGTAGTTATTGGCGATATGGACTCTTGGAGGCTGCGCTCCCGGGTCGCGTTTCCTTTTGCAGCCCACGAGAATGCCTGGTTCTGAGCCTCAAAAAACGAGAGTTCTCTTAAGGCTGCAAAAAAGGAATATACTTTGGTCCTGAAGCGCTTTTCCTGTTATTTGGACATTATATATATACGTACGTACATACGTACGGTTATGTATATATGCATGTATGTATGTATGCATGCATGCATGTATGTATGTATGTATGTATGTATGTATGTATGTGTATATATATATATATATATATATATATATCTATATATATATATATATATGTCTGTAGTCCATAATATAGTGATGATTTAAAAAAAATTAGTTGAGCACATGGAATCTTTTTTCTTTTAGTATATTTTGGAGGTGGGGGCCCACTTTGTTATTTAAGATAGTATCTCCTTTTATATATGGTAGTGAAGATACCTAATACTCCTACCCCCTATTTCCCCCACGACAATCAATGTGTCGTCGCGAACAACGTCCCCCCACCCCTGCGCGCGCTCAGCGGGCCACGGTAAAATTATCAAAGGCTGACTGGTCCGCGGCGATAAAAAGGTTGGGGACCACTGAGCTAGATGACCGTGGGTGTCACTTTTTCAATGGCAAACCACTTCTGGGAAAAACTTGCCAAAAAAACCTACAAGGATTAGTCCAGGAGTCAAAACTGATATGAAGGATCAGTATGTGTATACAGTGTATGGTGTATTACATTTTTGGCAACTGATAATGTACTTTTTCAGTTCATAGAAATGTCTACTATCTTTTTTCCACTACACCAGGATGGATGTTCAAGCAGTAACAATGGCATACAAAAACAATGAAGCAGTGTTGAAGCTACTATACAACACAGAATAATACCATTTTAATTAACTTGGCTTAGTAAAGAACTATGAATAATGATAAAAAGTCAGAAAAGAAAAAGTATCAAGAAACTAAGCAGCATAGTATTCCTAAATTGTTTGGATGGTCGAAGTAATACCTTCAACAATATGATGTCAATTTCTGAATATTTCATGCCCTTCACCAAAATAGGAATCAAATCTGTTAAAAGAAAATGAGATAGATTAGTTTATCAGGTGAAAATTTGACCCAGAACAATACAGATAACAGCAGCTGTGACAAATAGGAATGAAATGTATGATTTGCATTTCAATAGCATCTGAGAGTTCAAAAACATTTGAACTTTTTTCTAAGACAAGATATCATGGCCTCTGTTGTTAGGCAAGCAACTACAGTATGTAATAGGTAAATTATAAAGTCCATTCAGACTTGGGTTGTGATTAAAAAAGGATAATAGACATTCTAGGGCACTGGTTCTCAACAATTTCTTCACCACGGACCATTTAAATACCTTTTGTGGCCACGGACCATGGCTGTGGATCCCCAAAACTTAACTCAAGATTTAAATAACATTTCTTCAAGATTTTTTGGACCTCCAGTGATGACATCACAGACCCCCAGGGTCTGCAGACCACAGGTGGAGAACCCCTGCCCTAGGGCAAGATCAGATCTAGTGGGTTTAAAGCTATCAAAGGTGGTTCAAGCCAGAAATCAGAAATACTGTAAGAGCTATTAATCAGATAATAGGCCATTACATTATGTGGTGATTTCTCTTTCATAAAGAGGGCCAATCAGAAATATTGTAGTGTATTCGGCACTGAACAGGGGGATTGTCTTTCTAATTCTATAATTCTATACATCTACAATAAATTCATATTAATATGTGAGATAGGAATATAACAAGTATACATAGTAATTGATGGGCAATAGTCTACCAATGGCAATTGGTAATAGCTGGGCAATAGCAATTGATGGGCAATTTTAAATATTTTTCTTCTTCCAGTTCTGGAAAGAGTAATAAAATCTTATGCTCAGTCCTATAAGAAGCAATCTAATGACATGCCAAGACATGCAATTTCACTTGCTGAAATATGAAGATAGATTTGCTTAGAAAAGAGTGGCCAACCATCTTGTCCCATCTTTCTAATTAATAACTAGTACAGTGACAGTTGGCTTGGTGAAGTCTAAAGTTTAGTTTATGGTGAGAGATACTATCCATCTGAATAAAATAGTTGCGGAATATTTCTTATAACCAAAGGGATATATATTAACTATTTTCATTTTCTATATTCTGTTATTTTATTGTATTAGTTTCTCTTAAGAAAGCTCACAAACATATACATTAAGACTATATATATATATATATATATATATATATATATATATATATATATATATATATATATTTTAATATATAGTTTTAATATAAACTAGTCAGCCTAAGGTAGTTGAAACTGAGATAAGCAAAATTAGCTTAGTGCAGCTAAGTCTTATTCTGCCTCCTTTCTTGCACAAAGCTTCTATTAAGCAAGGATACAATAGTGGAATCATCTGCACATTTTCACAATGTAAATATCAATCACTTACTCCATGAAAACAAAGTTCATGGATCAAAAGTAGACCGTCACTACTGCCGCTATTAAATTACTCACTGTACTAGAGGTGAAGACAACACCTCTTTGCAGATAGGTTGCTCAGCCATGTCAGCCAGAATTCACATGCTTCCAATGCCACATTTTCATCACTGTCCTGAGTCCTCTCAAGCATATACTGTAACAGACAAAACCACGTGACATAAAAGCTTTGATTCAAGAAAACAGTTTTTTGCTTTGTTTTCCGCAAAAAGCAGTGCACATACTCGACACCTCATTTAGACCATTCTGAAATATTTCTTTTAAAAACTCTCCAACATTCATTATGATTATATTACTATTATTCAATGACTTGTAAAATTGATTAATTTCTCCTATTGTAGAATTAAGAATTGTACTTGAAGGAATATTAGTTTGTGGGTTTAAATTTTGAAGGCTTTTGGAGAAGAAAAAAAGCAAAGGTTGGAAGTAAATAATTTTCATTTTTGAATAGAGAATACAGGTAGTCCGCAACTTGCAACATGTCATTTAGTAACTGTTTGAAGTTACAACCGCACTTTAAAAAGTGTCTTATGACTGTTTTTCACACTTACAACTGTTGCACCATCCCCATGGTCACGTGACCAAAATTCAGACCCTTGGCAGCTGACTCATATTTATGAGTGTTTTGGGGTCATGTGATCACCTTTTGCAATCTTCTGACAAGCAAAGTCAATGGGGAAGCCAGAGTCACTTAACAACCGTGTACTAAATTAACAGCTGTAGTGGTCCACTTAACAATTGTGGCAAGAAAGGTTGTAAATGGGGAAATATTCACTTAACAAATGGCTTACTTAGCAGTAGAACTTTTGGGCTCAATTATGGTTGTAAGTTGAGGACTACCTGTATTTGGTAGTGACCTGATATGTATTTGCTTGTGACTTATCACGTAAGTAGTATAAGTGAGAACGAACCTTTCAGTGAAGCTATACAAGCAGACAAAACGTTGGACTGGATGGTGCAGGGTCACGTTTTTTGTAATTTTGTTCATTCAGTTTTGTTGGTAATCATCGTAAACTTTATATTTGATAAACATCAACAGGGTGAATAGTTGTCGGGTATCGATAAATGCTACATGACACTCAAAATGTTGTAGCATGTCACTTCTGACATGCATGTGGTAGGTTTGCGATCATTGGTTTACAGGGACCTGTTCAAAGCAAGAGTACTTACTTGGATGATACTATGCATGTGAGGGATCAGTCGGTCAATTCGCACTTCTAGCAGCATTACTAATGCTCTACAAACATTCTTTCGAACCTCAGGATCTTCATCTACTGCCAAGGCAAATAAGTGCTGCCAAGAATGAGGAAAAAATATTTAAGTCATGAATCCAATGCGAACTTCAACAACTGGGTAAATACTTGGATCTCCAAGAACTGTTGTAGCCTAGAGAGAAAATCTTCCCTCCTATCCAGAAAAGCATTACAATTTGTGTTCTTTGTCATTCATACAGAAATGCATTTATTTCACATGCAACTCAAGCCAAGTGCTACTTGCACTTGGTGTTCACCAAGTGAACACATGGTGACAATGAAGTTAGTAAAGCAAAAACAAGTGTATACAGAAAGAAAACAGAAAAGTTTCAAGCTTACAGTTGGTTGTACACTCTATGAATATTAAAAGTTTTTCAGACACTGTCTGCATATTTTCAAATACAGAGGTAGACACAAGACAGCAAAACAGTGACCTCAGTACACATTGTTGAGGCCATATTATATTTATCTAAATTTAGGGAAAGGAATATGTTGGTATTAAGAACCAAATACCTTTCTCTTTGTACTGCAGTTTTCTAAGGTTGCTTCTGACTATAGAGTATGTACCTAACTGCAGTAAAATTACTAAAAAGTAGAAAGCTAAAGATGCAAATGTTGAAATCCTTATCTTCCTTTAAAAAATAATATTAAGCACTAGACAAAAAAAAGACCTGATACTCCCTATAGTTATAGTAGATGACAAATATAACAATCACAGAACAAAATCTGATCCACTGACAAACTTTGCTCTGAAATCCATTGGCATTTCTTAAAATTTTGAGGCCTCCTCAACTACACATTAGCCAGTAAATAAATTTCCAAAAAATAATTCCACAGCTTCTCCCCATCATTGTTCAGATACAGAAAACATTGTGGTATGTTTCCAGTTTCAGGGATACTTGACCCAAAAACTATAATAATCAGAAAGAAAACCTCTGGAAGATGTTCACAGACTTCTTTTTATTTAAGTGAAGTGATTTATACTTAATTAGAGAATTTACCTGGATTTGGGAAGCTCAGGAAGTCAGGAGCTGCAGGTTTCCCCTCATCTATAAAGTGTTATCTTTATGATGATGATTTCAATGAGACTCTTTGCCCTCCCTTAACTTTTAAGATGCAATTTTTAATTTTTAGAGTCCGTAAAGTCTATCAGAAATTTATCAGTTTATTATAGTTGATCACCAAGTACACAGGAAGAGCGCAAATTGAAGGAATCTGGCGCGTTGGAGAAAAGGAATTTAGGAACATTACCCACACTGCTACTTTAAAATTATAATACTAAGAGTATCCAACTAGCACACACCTCATATATGTGGACTATAAAACCCTCAATCCTTCAAAACAAACTATTGCCTAGGATTAATCCTCTCACCTCGATAAATGATCTATTTTATCCACTCAAGGCCTGCGGGCCCTCTCCATGATTTGAACTGGTTGACACAAGCACTATAGCATGCGATCTAAGGAACAGATAAACAACAGCTTTAAAAATATTTGGTTTAGCCTTTGCTGTTGACTTCAGTAATTTAGTAACAACATGGTATAATCTCAAGTTCTGGACGACCAATAATTTGTTCTAAAAAGATCAGACTTAACAAAATAATTATCTTTACTTATTTTTACAAGTAGTTCTCAACTTATGGCCAAAATTGAGCCCAACTTTTCTGTTGCTAAATGAGACATTTGTTAAATGACTTTTGCCCCATTTTACAACCTTGTCAGTTATTAAGCGAATCACTGCAGTTGTTAGGTAACACAGTTGTTAAGTGAATATGGCTTCCCCATTGACTTTGCTTGTCAGAAGTTGGCAAAAAGTGATTATGTGACTGTTTTGATCACGACACTGGGATGCTGCAAGTCATAAGTGTGAAAAACAGTCATAAAGCACTTTTTTCAATGCCGTTATAATTTTGATCAGTCACTAAATGAAATGTTGCAAGTTGGGGACTACCTGTATTGTCTATTCAAAAATGAACTTATTTACTTCCAATTTTTGTTTTCTTTCCCCCCAAAAGCCTTCAAAATTAAAACTTACAAACTAATATTCCTTCAAGTACAAACCATCGAATAATAGTAGTATAATCATAATGAATGTTGGGAGATTTTTAAAAGAAATATTCCCTCTTAAATAAAACAGTTTTCTAATTTTGCTGCTCTTGTACAATGTGAAATAAGAAATAGATCTAACTTTAAGAAATTTAGCAAAATTCTTTTAAGATCTGAACATTCGCTAAATATTAAATTTCTATGTCCAAATGAAGCCGGACACAACTGAGTTTGCTTATTGCACAAAGTCCTCATGCAATTTATTTAATTTTTGCTTTTTATATAACATTGGTTTGATTTATTGAGTATAATATGGTTAAACAATTTTGAATTGCAAAACTATGATCGTATAATTTACAACAATGGATGCTTGTTTCCAGCAGTCACCTTCAGAGGAAGGAACCATGCTTGTCAATGCCCACTGCATTCCGTGAAAATAAAACACCAAGGTGAGTAGAAGGAAAACTATAGTATAGTGCTCATTTGTAATGTAATCCTAAGAATTAAGGATTGGTTTGTAACTATATTTTATTTTTTATTATTTTATTAATACACTATTTTAATATATCAATATACTATTTTAATAATAGTAAATATACTATGAAATAATTAACAGTAAAACTGATGATAAAACAGTAATTTGATTGATTCTATTAAAGTCTAACAGAATAGAAATATTTTTACATTATTAAAATGGTAACTATGTTACAAGGATAGTTCCAAAGATTAAAATATCACTATATAACAATAAATGTTCTTTTTCACACTTGGCACTCTGAAGGAAACATTCAGAGAAGAATCTTGCTTATGGAAGCCTGGATATGACAAGCAGCACTTTCTACCAACTTCGCTTTTCTGTTTATAATCAAGGGCCCTAATCTAAAAACTGCCATTACGAACATTTTCTTAAATTGAAAACAGTATTCTAAGCAATTCAGGATGCAAAACTCAATGGTCACATATCTATTATTGTTTACTAACAATTTACTCTTATCACCTGTTATGTGTAAACTAGACACCTACAGGTAATGGTGGTTTCTATTTAGTTCCATTACTTGTAAAGAAAGAAAGAAAAATCCCATAATGAAGGAGAGAGTGCTTCCATTTATGCTACTCATTTATTTCCTGATTTATTTCAACCAGAAATTTTGGTTTAGTTTCATCAGCTTATGAAGCTTCTATTTAGAATCACCTATTACACTAAACTATGAGATGTTTTGACTTTTCTTTTTATATGACTTGATCACTTTACTTTGCAAAACCATTGTTAATGGATTAACATCATGTGAACTTAGACAATTGTAGTTGAATTACCCACAAGTACTTGGTTAATTATTGTAATGGGTGTACCTTGACTGTCAGCACTCTCCAGATTGCTAAGACAACTGAGAATTGGAAATCAACCCAATCAGAGACTCCAAAGATCAGTAAGATTAGTTTAGATACCTGAGCTGCTTGCCAAACCACTACTAATTTTGTGACAGAAAAAATATTTGAAATTAGATAGCAACGATTTATTCAATCAATAAGCAGTAAATATATTACAAAAAGCTTTAATTACTTTAATTTTAATCAGAAATGGCACATTCCACTAAATGTTTCATTGATGTTAGAACAGATACATGCCTAATTTTGGGGCTGCAATGCTTGAAGAACTGAAGGAACTTTGGGATCATGACATTAAGAGGCCGGTTGAGAGCATCGCTGTCCAAGAGCTCAGCAGAATCTTCACAGATCTTCTGTAGGCACCAAATGCCCCCTATAGAGCATCGTAACATTTAGTAATAATATATGGAAATGAAAAACAGGCAAAGAGCATCTAAAATTTGAATGCAGCTTGGCTCGGCTCCTCAAATTGCTTTTCTAACATGAGCGTATTCAGTCTGTGCCAGAGAGAGACAAGCTGCCAATTTGAAGGAACGTGCTGTCCTCTTACTCAGAGCCAGACTTCCTACGCAACAACCTGGTTATGTGCCATTCTAGTGGCTAAATTGCTAAAAAGATTGCAGCAGGAATACCAATTGGATTGTTATTTTTTTAAAAAACTTTTTTAGCAGTAAAAACAGGAGCACTTGGATATATTTA